>NC_090029.1:29750876-30350876 GCF_037176765.1 Anolis sagrei | reverse complement strand
TGTCCAGCCAATTGTGTAGCTTGTTGTCGACCTTTGCAACCCAAAAGACAGTTGCATCTGTCAAGTAGGAAAATTAGGTACCACCTATGTGTGGGGAGGCTAATTAACTAATTTATGAGGCCACAAATAGACTCCAGCAAAAAGCACTCCAGCAAAGCATGCGGGGAATGTGGAAGTACTTCATCAGTGTCGCAGATGGACAATGAAAGCGACAGCTCCCCTGGTGGCCAGAAAAAGTTAAATAGCCTCTGTGTATGTCTATATACGTTGTATGTCTAAATGGCATTGAATGTTTGCCATATATGTGTACACTGTAATCCTCCCTGAATCCCCTGCAGGGTGAGAAGGGCGGAATATAAATGCTGTAAATAAATAATAAATAATAAAATCATGTGTAGCTCACATTTTACCAGTCCACACACTGTCTTGCCAGAGAAAGAAAATATGCCACGCAGATGATCAGGAAGGAACAAGTAGTTTACTCCTTGTAATGCAGAATAACATATATGTTCAGCAGTGGAACTCTCTGCCTCGGAGTGTGGTGGAAGCTCCTTCTTTGGAGGCTTTTAAGCAGAGGCTGGATGGCCATCTGTCGGGTGTGCTTTGAACGTGATTTTCCTGCTTCTTGGCAGAATGGGGTTGGACTGGATGGCCCACGAGGTCTCTTCCAACTCTAGGATTCTATGATTCTATATGCAATCATGTGAACAGTTGTATTGACTCATGCAATGTTTTCACAGGACATGTGGTCTGCTAGAAGTCTACATTTCTGGAATATCTAGACCACTCCAAAGGCCACAATATGTGCAAGCTTCATAGATCTTCATCCAATCTTAAACTTTGTGATGGTTTGTAGCAGGAGATATGTTTGGATAGGTAGTCTGGGCCAGAACCGTTTAGGGCAGGGATCCTCAAACTAAGGCCCAGGGGTCAGATGTGGCCCTCCAAGGTCATTTACCTGGCCCTCACTCAGGGTCAACCTAAGTCTGAAACTACTTGAAAGCACATAACAACAACAATCCTATCTCATCAGCCAAAAACAGGCCCACATTTTCCATTGAAATACTAATAAGTTTATATTTGTTAAAATTGTTCTTAATTTTAAGTATTGTATTGTTTTTAGATGGGTTTTGGACAACAAATAAGATATGTGCAATGTGCACAGGAATTCATTCATGGGGGGTTTTTTTCCAAATTTTAATCGGGCCCTCAATAGTCTTTTTTTTTTTTATCGTGTCAGGAGCGACTTGAGAAACTACAAGTCACTTCTGGTATGAGAGAATTAGCCGTCTGCAAGGACGTTGCCCGGGGATGCCCGGATGATTGTGATGTTTTTATCAACCTTGTGGGAGGCTTCTCTCATGTCCCCGCATGAGGAGCTGGAGCTGACAGAGGGAGTTCATCCACCTCTACCCGGATTTGAACCTGCGACCTGTCGGTCTTCAGTCCTGCCGGCACAGGGGTTTAACCCACTGCGCCACCGGGGACTCCCCTCAATAGTCTGAGGGACTGTGACCTGGCCCTCTGTTTAAAAAGTTTGAGGACCCCTGGTTTAGGGCCTTAAAGGTTAAAACCAGCACTTTGAATTGTGGTCAGTAGCAGATCAACAGCCAGTGGAGCTGGTGTAACAGAAGAGTTATGTGCACTCTGAGCTCAACTCCCGTTAGCAACCTGGCTGCTGACTGTTGGACTAATTGAAGCTTCCAGGCAGTCTTCAAAGGCAGCCCCATGTAGAGTGCATTACTGGTACACAAGTTTTAATTGTGCAAAAGCTCCCCTGGACACCACTGAGACCTGGGGTTCCAGGCTCAATGATGAATCTGGGATCACTCCCAAGCTGCAAACCTATGTCTTCAGGGGGAGTGGAACCCCGTCCAACACAAGCTGTAACCCTATGCCCTGTTCGGCCTTTCGACTGACCAGGAGGACATTTGTCTTGTCTGGATTCAGTTTCAATTTGTTTGCCCTCATCCAGACCATCACAGCAGCCAAGCACCAGTTCAGGACCTGAACAGCCTCCTTAGTGAGAGGTGGGAAGGAGTGATAGAGCTGAACATCATCCGTGTACAGATGACATCTAACTCCAAAACTCTGTATGATCTCCCCCAACAGTTTCATGTAAATGTTAAACAACATGGGGACAGTACCAATCCCTGCAGAACCCCAAAATTCAATGTTTGTGAGGACGAGCAGGTGTGCCCCAGCAACACCTTCAGGGAACGACCCTCAAGGAAGGACCGGAGCCACTGCAAAACGGTAGAATCATAGAATTCTAGAGTTGGAAGAGACCTCGTAGGCCATCCAGTCCAACCCCATTCTGCCAAGAAGCAGGAAAATTGCATTCAAAGCACCCCTGACAGATGGCCATCCACCCTCTGTTTCAACGCCTCCAAAGAAGGAACCTCCACCACACTCCAGGGCAGTGACTTTCACTGTTGAACAGCTCTGACAGCCAGAAAGTTCTTCCTAATGTTCAGATGGAATCTCCTTTCCTGTAGAATCATAGAATCATAGAATCAAAGAGTTGGAAGAGACCTCATGGGCCATCCAGTCCAACCCCCTCCAAAAAGCAGGAATATTGCATTCAAATCACCCCTGACAGATGGCCATCCAGCCTCTGCTTAAAAGCTTCCAAAGAAGGAGCCTCCACCACACTCCGGGGCAGAGAGTTCCACTGCTGAATAGCTCTCACAGTTTAAAACCATGGCTCCATTGTGTCCCGGTCTCCGGGGCAGCAGAAAGGAAGCTTGATTCCTCCTCCCTGTGACTTCCCTTCACATATGTATACATGGCCCTCATCCTGTCTCCTCTCAGCCTTCTCTTCTTCAGGCTAAACATGCTCATCTCTTTAAGCCACTCCTTATAGGGCTTGTTCTCCAGACCCTTGATCATTTGAGTCACCTTCCTCTGGACCTCCAAGTACCTCCAAGTCCCATATTCCTGAGGTGTCCCAAAAGGATACCATGGTTGATGGTATCGAAGGCTGTTGAGAGGTTCAGCAGAACCAATTATGAATGAATCCATGGCGTGTTGCCCGGCTTCTTTCTGGCTCTGCAGCAAAGGATCAGATAGTGAAGTGTGGACATTAGCAAGGCCTGGCGGTGTGTTTCGTTAGGGTTAAGCAAATTAACCAAATTCTTTGATACGGCCGTGATGAGATTATCCTCACGCCGACAGCTGGCCAAGAATAAAGGGTTTTATGCTCCTCTTTTGGGAACTGTAAATCCAGACAGGGAGATGTTGGGGCCATGAGTCAAATGAGACGAAATTAGAAAGGGATTCCTTGATTCCTCGCTTGTTGGAGATTTAGGCGGCATGGAGGAGCTTTCAAGTGTCACTGTGTGAAATTGCGGAGCACAACTGGCTTTGCAATCACCGGAAGGAGAGAAGTGTACGTCTCCCATCAAAAACCTGGGAAGGAACAAGTCAGATTTGTCATCAAAGGGCTTTGGAGGAACGTCTGGGGTCAACGCTGGAGATCAAACAACCTCTGCGAGTTGCCAGAGAGTTTCAAGAGGAGTCTTTCTCTTGTAGCTTTTTGATGTCAATTTCCTCACATGTGTTTTTTTCCCCCATCCTTTGAAGAAGCTCTAATGAACTTGAAATGAAACAGCTCCGCAGAAGTGTCTATACAAGGTGGGCAAAATGAGAGCATTGCCCCTTCAAATACGAATTTGAGTCCACTCTCATGAAATTATCTCTCAGTCCCCACATTTTTTCATTGCAGAAAATGAGGTCTTGACACTTGCTCTTCTCTGTAGCTCTTGCATTCACTTGGTTCACCTTCACTTTTTATTTGGGTGGATCTACACCAGCCCTGGGCAAACTTCAGCCCTCCAGGAAGACTTCAACTCCCACAATTCCTTACAGTCTCAGGTCCCTTCCTTTTCCCCCTCAGCCTCATCCCAGGACAGAGCTCCCTGTCAGCCGTGGCCACCCCCAGCTCCTTCAAGGTCAAGCCAGTCATTTCAAGGATACCATCCATCCATCTTGTCCTTGGTCGGCCCCTCTTCCTTTTCCCTTCCATTTTCCCCAGCATCATTCTCTTCTCCAAGCTTTCCTGTCTTCTCAGAATGTGGCCAAAGTAATACATAATAACAATAATACTATCAACAACAATAATTGTTGTTGTTTATTTGTTCAGTCACTTCCGACTCTTTGTGACCATCTGGACCAGCCCAAGCTAGAGTTCCCTGTCGACCATGGCCACCCCCAGCTCCTTCAAGGTCAAGCCAGTCACTTCAAGGATACTATTCATCCACCTTGCCCTTGGTCAGCCCCTCTGCCTTTTCCCTTCCATTTTCCCCAGCATCATTCTCTTCTCCAAGCTTTCTTGTCTTCTCAGGATGTGGCCAAAGTAATACATAATAACAATAATACTATCAACAATAATAATTGTTGTTGTTGTTTATTTGTTCAGTTGCTACTGACTCTTTGTGACCTCCTGGACCAGCCCAGGCCAGAGCTCCCTGTCAGCCGTCACCACCCTCAGCTCCTTCAAAGTCAAGCCATTCCCTTCAGTGATGCCATCCATACATCTTGCCCTTGGTTGCCCCCTCTTCCTTTTTCCTTCAATTTTCCCCAGCATCATTGTCTTCTCCAAGCTAAGGAATGCTCTCATTGAACAAAAATCGATGCCATCAATAGGTTTTTAATTTTGTTATTATTTAACACATCCACCCAGAATCACTGGGACACAAACTCCAATGGATGAAAAACTACGTGTAAAGAAATAACATGTCCAGAGGAAAGTGACTAAAATGATCAAGGGTCTGGGGAACAAGCCCTATGAGGTGCGGCTTAAAGAGCTGGGCATGCTTAGCCTGAAGAAGAGAAGGCTGAGAGGAGCCATGATGAGGGCCAGGTATAAAT
Organism: Anolis sagrei; assembly: GCF_037176765.1. Classification (NCBI taxonomy): domain Eukaryota; kingdom Metazoa; phylum Chordata; class Lepidosauria; order Squamata; family Anolidae; genus Anolis; species Anolis sagrei. The sequence goes on along the minus strand of NC_090029.1, from coordinate 30,346,004 downwards.
ATGTGAGAGGAAGTCATAGGGAGGAGGGAGCAGGCTTGTTTTCTGCTGCCCTGGAGACTAGGATGCAGAACAATGGCTTCAAACTACAGGAACGTAGATTCGACCTGAACATTAGGAAGACCTTCCTGAGTGTGAGAGCCGTTCAGCAGTGGAACTCTCTGCCCCGGAGTGTGGTGGAGGCTCCTTCTTTGGAAGCTTTTAAACAGAGGCTGGATGGCCATCTGTCGAGGGTATTTTGAATGCAATTTTCCTGCTTCTTGGCAGAATCGAGTTGGATTGGATGGGCCACGAGGCATTCCCCAACTCGTTCATTCTATGATTCTATAATCAATTCCCTCAGCAATCAAATCTGCAAAAGCCAAACTGCAAATGCGGAGAGACAGCTGTACTATGGCAGCCTTCCTTTGCTATGTTATTTTTAACTATATGTGTTTTATAGGATTTGTCATCTTTTTATAAACAAAGAAAGTGGGGTATAAATAAAGGGATTGATGGATGAAAGGAGAAAAGGGTCCTCGTGTGTGCCGACGTCCCTCAAAGGACTCCCACCGGTCTTTGTTAACCAAGGTATGCTTCTATTTATCACTATTTCCATACAGAAAATAAATCCCAATGTGCCTGAAAAAAATCCTCCCAGCTTCAAAAAAAAAGTGCTAAAAATTTTCTCATCATCTTCCTCCGCAAGACTTCGATTTATTTTTTTTTACATTTCTGCACCTGACATTGAAATATGCATAGATTTACATGCCTACAAGGGAGTTTGAAACTCACAGGAGGTGCGGAGATGCAGAATCCCTGTTGTATTTTGAAGTTCTCCTGGGGCCGGAAGCAAAACGCAAGGAAAATATAAAACCCATCTACTTAGTATTTAGCGATTCAGGAGAGGAGAGAAAGCTGAGTTTCGGAGCTAATTCCAAAGAGAGCTGAGGCATCTTCAGCTATCACTTAAAAAGTGCCAGAGGGAAGAAAAGCAAAGAAGGGAAGAGAAAGAAAGAAAGAAAAAGGAGGGGAGAAGCGCACTTCTGACTGGCAACTGAAATGGAAAGTTTATTCTGGCGGAATCAGAACTGCGAGGAGCCCACCGTCCTTTGATTTCCAATCTTCCTCAAGGGAGACGTCTGATGTTCTTTTGCTGCAAAGAGAGCTCGGCGGGGCTCTCCAGAGAGAAATGAACCCCAGGAAGGCTTTTTGAACAATCAAAATGCTCCGGGTCCCTCCAGACTTTCATTCCAGAAGAGCACACTTTCCGAGTCGGCTCCGAGCTTTGCTTTCTTGTCATTATCTCCTGCCTTTCCTCCAGGCTGCAAAGCAAGTGGGACTCCTTCCCAGTCAAGGCCATCTTTCATCCATTGATCAACTGGCCTGAACTGATTAATTGAGAAATCAGGAATAAAAGGATCAAGATAATTCATGGAAAGGAGGAGCCATTATTTGGATGCAAAAAAAGAGAGCGTTTGTCCCTTCTAATTGGTACAAGATCAGTCTCCAAAAGGACTGTAACAGATTAGAGAACTGGGCCACCAATGAAGTTCAATAGAGAGAAATGTGCATCAGTACTACATTTAAAGCAAAAAAAAATGAGATGCACAGTTATAAGATGTGTGGTACTTGACTTGGAAAAACAGTAGGCTTCTGCATTTTGGGAGAATCTTTATCAATTTCTGCTTCCTGGACATCGGAAGCCCCCGTATCCATTTTGCAGGTGCCTCCTGAAAACGAGTGCCCTCCTGAAATGGTGTGTTCATTCCATCTATGAAAAAATGGATCTTTTTGTCCCATTGGTGGGAAAAAACCCTAACACCCCCCCTCCTCATTTTAGGTAATGGCATCGTTTGTCCTTATATCCTTTATTAAGACCTGGATTAAAAGCTTTCAGAGTTAATTAAGATACCACTCTTCCTGTGATACTTTCCCCCCGGTCTGCAGAGGATGCCTGGGTTTAAAGAAGGGCTTAAGATACCACTCTTGCTTGTTACTTTCCCCTTGGTTTGTAGAGGACACCTAGGTTTAAAGAAAAAGCTTGATACCACTCTTTCTGTGATACTTTCCCCTCGGTCCAGAGAGGAGACCTGAGTTTAAGAAAGGGCTTAAGATACCACTCTTTCTGTGATACTTTCACCTTGGTTTGTAGAGGAAACCTGAGTTTAAAGAAAGGTCGTAAGATACCACTTTTCCAGTGATAATTTCTCCTCAGTCCGTAGAGGAGAACTGGGTTTGAAGAAAGGGCTTAAGATACAACTCTTCCTATAATACTTTTTCCTTGGTCTGTAGAGGAGACCTGGGTTTAAAGGAAAGGCTTAATATACCACTTTTTCTGTGATACTTTCCCCTCGGCCCATAGAGGAAACCTGAGTTTAAGAAAGGGCTTAAGATACTAGGCTTCCTGTGATACTTTCCCCTTGGGCTGTAGAGGAAACCTGGGTTTGAAGAAAGAGCTTAAGGTACCGCTCTTTCTGTGATACTTTCCCCTCGGTCCATAGAGGAGACCTGAGTTCAAAGGGCTTAAGATACTAGGCTTCCTGTGATACTTTCTCCTTGGTTTGTAGAGGAAACCTGAGTTCAAAGAAGGGCTTAAGATACAACACTTCCTGCAATACTTTCCCCTTGATTTGTAGAAGAGACCTGGGTTTAAAGAAAAGGCTTAAGATACCACTCTCACTGTGATACTTTCTCCTCTGTCGGTAGAGAAGACCTGGGTTTAAAGAAAGGGCTTAAGATACCACTCTTCCTGTAATACAGGGTTAGTCAAAATGAATAGGCCAATAAGAAAATTAATTGTACCCGAATTGGCCTATTCATTTTGACTAACCCTGTACTTTCTCCTTGGTTTGTAGAGGAAACCTGAGTTTAAAGAAAGGGCACAAGATACCACTTTTTCTGTGATACTTTCTCTTCAGTCCATAGAGGAGACCTGGGTTTGAAGAAGGAGCTTAAGATACCACTCTTCCTGCAATGCTTTCTTCTCGGTCTGTACCTAGAGCAGACCTGGGTTTAAAGAAATGGCTTAAGAGCAAAGAGCACGTGGCAGTTATCCAAGTGCCGAGTGAGGAGTGCCGCGTGCTCCCAAAAAAGCAAAGGAGGAGCCGGGATCGGTTCCTGCTTACTTTCGTGTTGGGCAGGTTTCGTATTGGGAGGGCCTCAAAGGTTTCGAAGGAAAACAGATCTGCGTACAAGCCTTTTAAAAGTACATTTGGAAGTGATGTTGTTTTCTGCTGCAAGGACATGGAGCAATGGATTCAAATACATTCTTCCTAACTTAAACATTAGAAAAAAAAACTTGATTGTAAGAGCTGTTCAATGGTAAAATATGCTGCCCCGGAGACCAGTGGAGTTTTCTTCTCTGAAAATTTTGAAGCAGAGACTGAATGGCCATCTGTTGGGAGGACTTTGATGGTGTCTTCCTGCATGGCAGGATGGACTTAAACTCCCTTAGAGTCTCTTCCAACTCTATGAATCTAGGAGTTCTGGATGATCAGGAAAATAGCCAAACTCACTACCACTAATTGCATATTGATCCTCTTCCCCCAAAAATGAGATTAGAGGTACCTATGTTGTTTCCTGATTGTCTGAACATGTGCACAGCCAAACAATTACACTTTAAGTGTCTGTAGCCTTTGGAACTCTCTGCTGCAGGCACAAAGGGAACAAATAATTTTGCCCCGGGGGGGGGGGGTTCATGCAACACTATGTTGGGAGCTGCACTGCTTGCAGTGGTTGATTTTGGGGTGCATTTTGATCACTGTGTAGTCAGAACCAAATCCCAACCTTTGCATTGACCCCAGAACAGGTGAGTTGCAAAACTGGATGTTTGGCTTTCACTGTTGCATTGCACCAATGAGATGCCTAGTTGAAAAGCAGGACTGCTTCTGAAATCCCCTTCTGCGAAGCTTCTCTCAACGTTTATGGAATTCTAAACCAATTGGTTTCGAACTAATTCCACCCCCGAAGGGAACCACCGTGACTCGGCTGCCTCGGACGACACACAGGCAAGCGTTTGGGGCCAGCCTCCGCAGGAGATGTTCCTACATGCAGCAAGAAAGCCTGAGGAGGCAGATAAGATGCCAGGAGACGCCATTAGCATGCAGCGCTCATGATCAGTGGCAGCTGAGCTCTGTTTAATAACCTCGCTGCCTTTCAGGTTGGCTGGAATGCATCCAGCAGTGACAGGGATGATGGTTTGTGTTCAACATTTGCAGGCCTGCTGGAGGACTGAGTGAGAGTCCCAAGAGCTCTCTGCCTTGGCACGTTGCAAACCCGTCTTTGGGCAGTGTTAATTCACTTTGCAATGTATTGATTGCCCTTCTGCCACTTCCTCGCTCTCCAAAATTATCTAAAGCCTTCAACAAAGATGTCAAGGAAAGGCGATTTCGCCTCTCTCCACCAACTCCAACCTCCCTGCCCAACGAAGACTCCGATCAGTCTGAAGTTATGCCTTTTCAGAAAGTAAATAACCCCAATTGCAGGGTAAATCTCCATTAATCCGGTGGTCCCACTTTTTCTGCTTTTAAAATATCTGGATTTCAGTCTTGCACTTCCCCACCCCACCCTTGTCCTCAGCTTACTTCCCTTGCTGCAAACTGAATTCAATGTGAAAAAGGAGTTCAGACTTCGTTGACTCAGAGGAAAGAAGAGGAGAAGAGAAATGGAACCTGCCTCTCCCAGTAGATTTGGGCTAAAGCAAACTGCTGCAGCCTCACCTACCTTATGTGTTTTTCATTAATAACCTTTGCCAATGTTAATGTGACGGCGTGAGTGGCGCCACCTATGTATAGAACTGTTAGTTGTAAGACTTAAACTGTTGTATCATGCTTAATCCTGCCCCTTTTTACACTGCTTATGTACAGTTGTATGGATTGGTTCCTTGTAGCTGTCAATCAGTACTGTTTGGCTCCACCTCTTCCTGCAAGAGGGAATAGCTTCCTTTTTCTCTTCATTCTGCCATCAGAGTTCCTGCAACATGGATGTGAGTAAGAGACTTGTTTCTAAAAGACCCTGATTTAAGTTACCTCTTAGCACCAGTTCTGAGGGTTTTTTACCCTTGGGACTCATGCTTTATGTCCAGATCGTCCTGGATAACATTGAGGAGATCCCAAGCGCCTTCAAGCCGGTTCTTTTGGCACCAGAGGAAGATCCTGAGTATTCAAAACATAGGCCATCTGAACTGGGGTTGTGGCTTGCTCCGGCATTCACAGCCATTGAGGAAAGAGGAATCTTGGTGAGGCTTCTCAGCTTCAAACCCCTTGGACCCAGGACTAATTGAGACTGTAACGTATGTTTTCCTTCACCCCTCTAAAGTTTTCCAGCTCATTGCTTTGAAGAAATGACTTTGTGATAAAACTTATTTTGAGCTATTTACAGTGTTTTGGGTTTTTGGGAGTTCCAGTTTCCTATAGGAGGGCAAGAAGCAATCCCCTGGGGGAAAGATGCCACATCCATCCCTCCTTTATTGAGAATAATAGCCCCCAAGCGCGACGGCACAGTTAAACTCATTAGAATGTTGTTGGCTGATGGTGGCCCAATTGGGGAAAATTAGGGCAAGATCCTACATCTGGGAAATGGAGTGTAACTTCAGGCTCAGTGCTATGGAATCATGGGATTTGTAGTTTAATGAGGCACCAGCACCCTTTGGCAAAGAAGGCTTGTAAAATGTCAACTCACATGTCCATAGCATGTTTTGGGCCATCTCTCTAATCTATTAGAATCATTTTGAATTCTGCTCCTGTCTTCTGTGTTGATCTAACCCAGGTATCTATTCATCAAGTTTACAAGAAACCTTGTAAAGTATTGGCTCCCCACCCCCCCCCCCCCCAAAAAATGGTGTTGTCTGCAAACTTGGTGATCATGCCTCCTAACCCTTCATCTAAGTCATTAATAAAGATGTTGAACAGAAGGACATCAAATTACATTAACTCGACAGTGTAGATGAGTGGTTCCCAACCTATGGTCCATGAACCACCAGTGGTCCACAAGAACTAAAATATGGTCCACAGCATCACCATTACTTTACCGTTGCAATGAGAGAAACTGGTCTTGTGAAACCCTCTTTTAGAGCCAAAGCTTATTAAATATTGTTTTCTGTGGGTGAGCAGATGGTGATTACTGGATGGTATATGTTCTGTATCAGAAACTAGAAATGACGTGGTCTATCCAAGGCAATTTTCTCAATCAACACTCCAAGCTTTTGGGACAAGGCAATAAAGCAGCAATAGGAAAGATTACCAGGCCAATTAGATTTGACGCAGATGAGCAAGATGGTTTAAAATGATGTATTTTAATATTGAGATAAATGTTTTTAATGATTATGTATGCATATATGAATTCTTTTCCCGGCATTGAATGTTTGCCATATATATGCTGTGCTCCACCCTGAGTCCCATTTGGGGTGACAAGGGCAGAATATAAATGTTTTAAATAAACAATAGAGAGCCTTGTAAAGAAACCTTGTAAAGTATTGGCTCTCTCCCCCCCCCCCCCCATTTGGTGTTGTCAGCAGACTTGATGATCATGTCTCCTAACCCTTCATCTAAGTCAGCGTTTCTCAACCTGGGGGTTGGGACCCCTGGGAGAGTCGCGAGGGGGTGTCAGAGGGGTCACCAAAGACCATCAGAAAACACAGTATTTTCTATTGGTTGTAGGGGTTCTCCATGGGAAGTTTGGCCCAATTCTATCGTTGGTGGGGTTCAGAATGCTCTTTCATTGGAGGTGAACTATACATCCCAGCAATTACAACTCCCAAATGTCAAGGTCTACTCTCCCTCAAACTCCACCAGTGTTCACGTTTGGGCATATGGAGTCTTTGTGCTAAGTTTGGTCCAGATCCATCATTGTTTGAGTCCACAGAGCTCTCTGGATGTAGGTGAACTACAACTCCCAAACTCAAGGTCAATGCCCATCAAATCCTTCCAGTATTTTCTGCTGGTTTTGTATGCCACATTTGGTTCATTTCCATCATTGGTGGAGTTCAGAATACTCTTTGATTGTAAGTGAACTATAAATCCCAGTAACTACAACTCCTAAGTGACAAAATAACCCCCCTCCCCCAGTACTAAAAATTGGGTGTATCGGGTATTTGTGCTAAATTTGGTCCAGTGAATGGAAATACATTCATCCTGTCAATCAGATATTTAAATTATGATTCAAAACAGTAGCAAATTTACAGTTATGAAGTGGCAACAAAAATAATGTTATGGTTGGGGGTCACCACAACATGAGGAACTATATTAAGGGGTTGCGGCATTAGGAAGGTTGAGAAACACTGATCTAAGTCATTAATAAAGATGTTGAACAGAAGAACATCTTATTAAATTAACTCAACAGTTTACAAGATCTCGTGAAACCCTCTTATAGTACCGAGGCTTATTAAATATGGTTTTCTGTGAGTGAGCAGATGGCGAGATACGTTCTGTATCAGAAACTAGAGCTGATGCGGTCTATCCAAGGCAATTTTCTCAATCAGCACCCCAAATAACCAAACCCAAACTAAAGTTGACCAAAAATAGATTCATAACCATTTTGGTACTAATTTTGGAGAGTGGTCCCTGGTCAAGTGGTTCCTGGCCAAAGTGGTCCCTGGTCAAAATAAAATTTGGGAACCACTGGTACACACATAATTTACATTATTTCAGAAGAAATGTGGGTGATCCATCCCATTTTTGCTGGAATGTAAGCAGAGTCCAGTTTTAACGTAAAGCCCCTCATCTGGAGGCTTACAGGAAAGGAAATACATTTCCAAAAAGAGTGGTCCAAGGGACTCAATGGTTTTGGAGCTCCCAGTCTGCCACACTTTCCAGCCCTTATCAAGTAAAGGGAAAGTACCTATGAAGTCTTGGCAACCACGCAGCAGAATGGAGCAAAGAGAGATTTTGAGATTTCTTTGAGATGTTCCAAAAGTTGGAGCACTCTGCTTTGTTGCTGGCACCCTGTCACATCCTCCTGAGTGACAATCCAGGAGGCCTTGATGTCGACAGCGCAGGAAGATCTCATCAGTCCCCAAGTACCTGGCTGTGATCAGCGCCTGATAGGAAGACGGTGTTTGAGATGACGATAAAGGAGGGAGAACTGAGAGAATGCCACTCAAGAAGGCAGCCAAAAGGGAAAAGATGATCCATCTCCTGGCTCTGGCAAGCTTTTTGAAGAGGAAGAAGGAAGGAGACATATAGTTTTATGCATGCAGGTATGGGAATTGATACAGGAAGAAACGACGTTCCCCATCAAGGATGCCGCTTTGGGAGTCAACTGTATCCATGTGTCCAGTCTTTCTGCTTTCCTTCGAAAGGCCAGCTCACTCATGCAGCAAATACTCATGAGCAAATACTTGAGAGAGTGTCTTTTTTCTTACAGACCCAATGGCTGGAATGCCACATACATTTCTGCATGACTGGGGTATGTGATTCTTGTGTTGAGTCACAGCATGACGCAATTGAATGAACAACTCAATGTACAACCCAGTGTAGCTTTAGGTCACGGTGGCAAAATGGGTTAAACTCTTGTGGTGATAAACTGCTGACATGAAGGTTAGCAGTTTAATCCATGGGATGTGAGCTCCCACTGTTAGCCCAGCTCCTGCTAACCTAGCAGTTTGAAAACACACAAATGTGAGTAGATAAATAGGTATCTACTCCCACTTCAGTGGGAAAGGCATAAGGTGCTCCAAGCAGTGACAACACAGGTTTCTCAGCTTGGAAATGGAGAGCAGCACTTCCCCAGAGCCAGAGATGGGCACCACCTCCAAAGCCAGAAATGAAAGGAGAAGCCTCTGTTTGTGTTTGTGTGTCACACTGTATTGTAACAAGACACTGAATGTTTGTTGGTATCTGTTTACATCAGTGGTTCTTAAACTGTGGGCCATGGACCACCTGTGGGCCATGAGGACAAAAATCTGGTCCATGAGCCTCCTTTCTCTTTACTCATTTCATTTCATTTCATTTTGGCTCCTTTTGCACCGCCTGCTTCTCCTTCCCTGTCGCTGACCATGGCATATGTTCTGTATCAGAATGGCAGATGTTCTGTATCAGAAACCAGAGCTTATGTGGTCATTCCCATACAATTGTCTGAATCAGTTCTGTGTGGGGATTTTGGTCCAATTCCATCTTTGGTGGGGTTCAGAATGCTCTTTGATTGTAGGTGAGCTATACATCCCAGCAACTACAACTCCCAAAAGTCAAGCTCTATTTTGACCAGTGTTCACATTTGGGCATAGTGAGTGTTTGTGCCAAGTTTGGTCCGGTTCTATCATTGTGTGAGTCCACAGTGCTCTCTGGATGTAGGTGAACTACAACTCCAAAACTCAAGGTCAGTGACCACCAAACCCTTCCAGTATTTTCTCTTGGATATGGGAGTTCTGTGTGGGAAGTTTGGTTCAATTCCATCATTGGTGGAGTTCTGAATCCTCTTTTATTGTAAGTGAACGATAAATCCAAGCAACTACAACTCCCAATTGACAAAATCACACACACACACCAGTATTCAAAATTAGTTTATCGCTGTGCCAAATTTGGTCCCGTGAATGAAAATATATCCTGCGTATCCGAAATTTACAATACCATTCATAACAGTAGAAAAATGACAGTTATGAAGTAGCAATGAAAATAATGTTAGGGTTGGGGGGTCACCACAACATGAGGAACTATATTAAGGGGTTGTGGCATTAGGCAGGTTGAGAAACACTGGTCTAAATCAATGGAGAGGTAAATGCCATAGAATGGTGAGCCCATTAGGTCCTTGCAGGATCTCAGTGAGCTATATATGGATTTCCCAGGTGTGCATGAACATCCCATGACAGAGGTAGCTTCTCTGTGATGTTTGGCTCAGAGAATTCCAATGAGAAACCTTCCAGCAAAGGCATGAAAGAACATCCATTTCCCTGGCCCTGAAAACACTATCAATTGACAGTGAGGCGAGCAGGTGGGGACTTGGGCTTCCAACCTCTGGTCTATCCATCACCTGCCTCAACAATGCACAGCTTGGAGCCCTTTGCAAATCCATCCTTTCTTCTGTTCTTTCATTTCTCTTTACAAGGTAAGCATGAAACTTCTTTTGAGATATTCCAGCTGATGAAAGCTGCTGTCAAAATGCAAATGATTTAGTATTATTTACTGTCTCATTAATCTTGGATGAAATACTTGGCACCCTGCTTTTTTGGAGGAGAAACTGGCTCCTGGGCTTATGGATCAAAGACATGGAGAAATGGATGAAGAAGTCGGTTTCTTTCAAACTTCGTACTCCTTTCTTAAAAGCAAGAGAGGAGTATAGTTGATTTACATCTACCTTTGTGAATATGATGATTTAAGAGGGACACTTCCAATTTTCAGCAGCTTTTAAAAATGTCCTGGTTTCTAGCTCCTCTTCACCTAAGCTTAATTCAATTGCTTGCAATGATTCCATTTTGCCCTCAACACCCAGAGCAGATGATGATACACTGTCATGCTGAGAAAGAAATCATCATATGGCTTCAAACTGCAAGAAAGGAGATTCCATTTGAACATTAGGTAGAACTTCCTGACTGTGAGAGCTGTTCAGCAGTGGAACTCTCTGCCCAGGAATGTGGTGGAGGCTCCTTATTTGGAAGCTTTTAAAAAGAGCCCGGATGGCCATCTGTTTGGGGTGCTTTGAATGCAATTTCCTGCTTCTTGGCAGAATGGGGTTGGACTGGATGGTCCATGAAGTCTCTTCCAACTCTAGGATTCTATGATTCTATGAAGGTTCAAAGATCAAATTCCCTTGGCATCTCTAGCGTAGACTTGCATTGTAGAGATGCACCTCGTGTTCTTCAACTTGGAAAGCAGCAGATGAAAAACTCCCCTACCGTTCCACTGAATAGAAAGAGTAGGAAGGCATTTCTGGAGATCATTCTTGTTGCCATAATCTTGGTTTTTTTTATGTTTAGCTGCAACCCAGCTTTTGCGCTTTCTTCTTTCACCTTGATTAGAAGGCTCCTCAGCTCCTCCTTGCTTTCGGCCATCAGAGTGGTGTCTAAGAAGGTAGGCACACACAGACTATATACAAGCAGGATTACTTTTAATTTATGTGTGTTATGGTGACAATGTTTACGCTTATATTTTGTTTTGTTAGTCTTATGGTTATGTTGTTTTTACTTTGTATGTTTTGTGATGTTACCTGGGAACCGCTCTGAGTCCCCTCGGGGAGATGGAGCGATATATAAATAAATAATAATAATAATAATAATTATTATTATTATTATTATTATTATTATTATTATTATTATATAGCTCCATTGGGTGCACAAACAAATGAGAATTAAATTTTACTCCACATTCACATACACATAAACATTCATTCATCATCATGCAGTCATTACCATCTCTTCTTCCTTCTCCTGGAAAAGAGACCACTAAGTAGGTCAGATTGCATTCCAAGCAAATTTCCCATCCTGCACATACACAATCTTCCTCTACTCCTTGGAGAAGATGGTGGGTGAACCAGACTTCCCTAGTCTGCCACACTTTTTGGAATAGTAAAGTATTTCTAATATAGCAATATGTCTGCTGATGTTACTCCAAGAGGTTGTAAATGAATGACATTGTTTTCCAGTGAAGACATGTTGACTCCATCAGTTCCGGAAAGATGTTGACTTTTCTTCTTAATAGATAATTTCTTTTCCTTCTTAAGGAGCCTTCTTTGACTTCGTTAACTGAAGTCAAACAAGCTAGTTTTAGGGTAGAATACAGAACTCCTATCCTAAAACAGAGGCAAACTCTCCAATGTGCTGAAGCTAGCTTGGTACAGAGGGTTCAGCACCACGGAAAGCACACTTGAAAGCCTGGTGTCAAACCCAGCGCAAATTTCCTATACTCCAGAAGTGAAGAAGCCTGCTGTCTGTGTTGGTCAGAGACAAGACAGAATTTGATTCCTGTCATATGGGAAAGAGGGTGGTGATGATGGCTGACTTCTTATTGCAAGCATACCCGTTCCTGCATCTAGCATCTTCATAATAACTCTTTTAGCTTCCTTGACAGCCTCGTCCATCTTTTCCAGATGAAGGTTTGTGAGTGTTCCATGACTCCCCCCATTTTTTTCACATTGTTTTTTTTTAAAAAAACTACCCCATCAAAGAGATGTATGAAAGACTCACTTCTTTGCTGTCAAGCCATCTATTTAAAGTTTACATACCCAGCAACACTCTGTAAGATGCATTAATGGGAAATGGCTGAAGAAGCCTCTGCCCACCAGCTTTCTGCAGAAGGAGCGGTGCAAACCCTGACCCAGCTCACTTTAATCCTTCCAGCTAAGGAAGTGTAATCTCCTCTCCTAATTATTTTCCTCCCACTTGCTTACTTATTTAGCATTAGAACTTGGAGAAATTGCTTTTTTTCGGACAGAAGGCCATTGGGCAAGATGCTACTGTGGGTGGGTTGGATGTGACACTTAATGTCCCTTTCCCTGGAAGATATTTAATTCCACATCTCTGTCTCTGGAAAATGGCTATCAAATGCTGAAGAATAATGGTAGGATGACTTACTAGTTGGAGCATGGCAAGTGATGTGCAGGAAACAACTACCGGAAGTAATTAATGCGTCAAATTATATTAATTATCCTGCCATAGAGGAGGTATGATCCAGGTGGATCCCATGGCTATTCTGAGGCATAGATAACCACCTTTCTTAGTGTAGAATTCCAGGGAGACTTTGTAACGGATGGAAAAGCTGCTTAGTTGGAAAGAATGACAGTAAGCAAATGAGTGGATTTCCTAGATGAATTCCTGGAGGAATCGGAGAACAAAGAGATGCTTCTGACACCTTGTTTTGTCCTCCCTTTTGCAATAAAGTTGTCACTGTTACAAAGCTTGGGAGTATGACACCAGTGCATTCTCTCTGGACTTTCCACAAGAAATACTCCCAAGTGGGTTCTGCCTCACGTCCCCCCTCATTCCCTGTGTTTGGTGCTTGCAAAATCTCAACTAATTGGCTCTTTCATTTGCTGTCCACAAAACAAGAATCCAATGGGAAGCCCTTCAATCGCCAGGCAGCCGTTGCATGCCCGCGCAACAGCCGTCGAGGGATGGCTCGCACTCTTTAAGAAGAGATGTTCCCATGTTTTACATCTCATTTAGGATGGAAATGACAGAAAAAGACCAAAGAGAGACAGAGAGAAAGAGAGAAAATTGAGAGAGAAGGTGCTGCAAAGATAAGACTCTATAAGAAACACCAGCTGTGACAGCAACATTGACAAGAGTAATCAAAGGAGATGAGACAGGACAGATGGGAAATTGCAGATATCCCCATTCCGAGCGTTCGAAGAATGAAACGATGCTTTATTATGAAGTTTGCTTGGAGGAAGGTGGGGGAACTCATGCTTGGAGAAGGAGGAAAAAAAACAGCATCAAGAACAAAAGGTGGAATTGCGTGCCATTGGCTCCAGTACAAGAAGGATTGAGGAAACCTGTGTCCATACAGATGTTTTGAACTCTGGTCCTGTCATGTATCATGTTCTGCAGTTGATGGTGGTTGGTGGTGGTAGGCCTAGCAGTTGATGATGGAAGGGTTAATGTGTGTCTTAGTTCTAAAGGGTTGAGTAATCTGTAAGTAAGAGTTCATGGGTGAAAGCAATTAAGGGTGAAGGCATGCAAGAGATATTTGCAGCTGGGTGTTTCTGGATATAATGAGCAAGCCTTGGAAATGATCTCTGGGAGGAAAGTATTTGTCTTATTTTGGTGGGAATTGCTGCTGGTTTTTCCATGGGCTTGTTGGATTTTCAGTATCCTGACCTGTCTCCTGTACTCTTAGAACCCTGAAACTTTGAATCTCTGGACTGGACTTTTGACTACGGTCTAGACTCTTGGTCCCTGGACTTTGTTTATTGAACTCTCAGCATTTGACCACTAGAATGGACCTTTTGACAATGGTGTAACTTTTGCTATCAGTTTTTGTTTATTCTGTGGCTGAGTGCTATCTTTATGTTTTATGTTTTGGGCTATTGAAACAGCCAGAAAGTAAATTGGGTGTTTGTTTGATTCACCTCTGCCAGAAATAACGGCAGAGGTGGTAGCTGGGAGAGCTTTTGCACAATTGAAACCGTACCTTAGGAAGTCTGATCTGGCCACAGTGGTCCACGCTCTTGTTACATCCCGAATAGATTACTGCAACACACTCTACGTGGGGTTGCCTTTGAAGACTTTTTGGAAACTTCAATTAGTCCAGCGGGCGGCAGCCAGATTACTCACCGGAGCATCATACAGGGAGCATACCACCCCTCTGTTATGTCAGTTCCACTGGCTGCCGATCCAGTTCCGAGCACAATTCAAAGTGCTGGTTTTGACCTACAAAACCCTATACGGTTCCGGCCCAGCATATCTGTCCAAACACATCTCCTTCTATGTCCCGCCTCGGAGTTTAAGATCCTCTGGGGAGGCCCTGCTCTCGGCCCCACCTCTATCACAAGTGAGGTTGGTGGGGACGAGGAGCAGGGCCTTCTCGGTGGTGGCCCCTCACCTGTGGAATTCACTCCCCGGGAAAATTAGGTCATCAAAATCTCTCCTCTCCTTTAGAAGGAAATTAAAAACATGGATTTGGGACCAGGCTCTCGGGTAATCTGGCAGATAGACAAAGGACAAGCGATGACAAGAATTGATGGATTTGACAATGTGGAACTGAATTTACAGACTCTGACCTGGCAAACGCTGAGCACTAGATTGGTTTTAGGGATTGTGATGTATAATGGATTGTTTTAATTGTTTTAATTACTGTTTATATATGTTTTATTTTTATCTTGTTGTGCTGGCATCGGGGTAGAAGTGCGAGAAATAAATAAATAAATAAATAAATATAAAGAAGTCGAGGTGCCTGACATAGGCAAAACATACAGTTGGTGGAGTTCAGAATACTCATTGATTGTAGGTGAACTATAAATCCCAGGAACTACAACTCCCAAATGTCTAAGATCTGCCAGGGAGGCCTTTTTCTCGGTCCCACCAGCTTCGCAAACACAGCTGGTGGGGATGAGGGACAGGGCCTTCTCGTTGGTGACCCCCGCCTCTGGAATTTGCTCCCCAGTGAAATTAGATCGACGTCCCCCCTCCTTTCTTTCAGTAGAATACTGAAGACATGGTTGTGGAACCAGACTTTTGGCTAATGGATATGACAGCACCTGAACAGTGAATTGGACCAGACAGTTGTTATAATGGAAATGCCTTTATGATTGGATAACTAATGTTGTTTTAATGTATTGTATTGTATGAGTTTATTTTGCTTTTATAATTGTAATTATTGCAGAATCAAATATTTGCCATTGTTAGCCGCTCTGTGTCTCCCTGCGGGGGTGAGAAAAGTGGGGTAGAAATGCTGAAAATAAAGAAATAAAGAAATAAAGAAATAAATAAGTCTATTTTCCCCAAACTCTGCCAGTATTCAAATGTGAGCATATTGAGTATTCGTGCCAAGTTTGGTCCTGATCCATCATTTTTTTTGCCCACAGTGCTCTCTGGATGTAGGTGAACTACAATCCCCAAACTCAAGATCAATGCCCACCAAACCCTTCCAGTATTTGTTGTTGTTCAAAGGAGTTCTGTTTGCCAAGTTTGGTTCACTTCCATCACTGGTGGAATTCAGAATGCTCTTTGATTGTAGGTGAACAATACATCCCAGCAACTACATCTCCCAAATGTCAAGATTTAGTTTCCATAAACTCCACCAATGTTCACATTTGGGCATATTGAGTATGCACGCCAATTTTGGTCCAGATCCATCATTGTTTGAGTCCACAGCGCTCTCTGGATGTAGGTGAACTACAACTCCAAAGCTCAAGGTCAATACCCACCAAACCCTTCCAGTATTTTCTGTTGGTCATAGGAGTTCTGTGTGCCAAGTTTGGCTCAATTCCATCATTGATGGAGTTCGGAATGCTCTTAAATTGTAAGTGAACTATAAATCCCAGCAACTACAACTCCCAAATTATAAAATAAATCCTCCCCAAACCCCAGCAGTATTCAAATTTGGGTGTATTGGGTATTTGTGCCAAATTTGGTCCAGCCAATCAAAATAGACCCTGTATGTCAGATATTTACATAACAAAATGACAGCGATGGAGGCTCCATCTTTGGAAGCTTTTAAACAGAGGCTGGATGGCCATCTGTCAGGGGTGATTTGAATGCAATATTCCTACTTCTTGGCAGAAGGTTGGACTGGATGGCCCATGAGGTCTCTTCCAACTCTTTGATTCTATGATTCTATGACAGTTATGAAGTAGCAATGAAAATGTTATGCTTGGGGGTCACCACAACATGAGGAACTATATTAAGGGATCACGGCATTAGGATGATCGAGAACCACTGTTCTAGAAGTAAAGCAATTTGATACCACTTTAACTGCCATGAATCAATGCTAGGAGATCCTGGAAGTTACAGTTTCCACTATGCTTTCAAAACTCATTGTATGCAAAACTGGAAAAGGGGAGTGCCATTCGCCCCAGAGCTTCCGCTGTGCCCTTGGCTTTGGATTTTGCTGGCTGGCTCCGTTTGATCTGTCTCCGCTCCTTTCATCGTAGTCATTTTTACAGCCCCATAAATTGTTTTAAAAGCCTTTTTATTTAGTGATTTCTCAATCAGCAGCTCCGTTGGTTTGATTCTGTCTATAAAAGAAGCGGAGGTAAAACGAGACTTGTTTTAAAAAAAATATCCAGGCTGTAAAAGTCAAATGGATGTTAATTCTTGAAACTTTATTTCCTTTTTTCAACTGGAAATACAAGAAATCTTTCCGGTATCAAAGAAACACCATAAAAAAACAATATAATTACTCCGGGGAAACATTTTCAGCTACTATGTATTGTCGAAGGCTTTCATGGCCGGAATCACTGGGTTGCTGTAGGTTTTTTTGGGCTATATGGCCATGGTCTAGAGGCATTCTCTCCTGACGTTTCACCTGCGTTTATGGCAAGCATCCTCAGAGGTAGTGAGGTCTGTTGGAACTAGGAAAAAGGGTTTATATATCTGTGGAATGACCAGGGTGAGACAAAGGACTCTTGTCTGCTGGAGCTAGGTGTGAATGTTTCAGTTGACCACCTTGATTAGCATACAATGTGCTGACTGCCTGGAGCAAACTCTTGTTGGGAGGTAATTAATTTTAAGCTACTGTTTTCTCATGTTGCTGGTAGCCAGCAACACAAGAATTGTTTGACCTTGTTTGGTCTTCTGTGGCTACTAAAGTAGAAAGACTGACAGACTGCAAGGAATTAAGGGATGTACCGGGTGTAAATATAGAACCTACACATCTTGGGAAAACTACTTTTGTGGATTATAAGTCCCAGAATGCCTAAGATGGCAGGGCTCTTGCATCTATGTCACTTCTGCCAACCTTCAGTCTCCACTAGCAGACCCCAGTGATGCAATGTGGTAAGCCCTTATGCTGGCAGGACTGAAGACCAACAGGTCGCAGGTTCAAATCTGGGGAGAGATGGATGAGCTCCCTTTGTCAGCTCCAGCTCCCCATGTGGGGACATGAGAGAAGCCTCCCACAAGGATGAGCAAACATCAAACATCCAGGCATTCCCTAGGCAACATCCTTGCAGATGGCCAATTCTCTCACACCAGAAGCGACTTGCAGTTTCTCAAGTCATTCCTGACACACACAAGAAGTCTCCACTAATTAATTGCACAGTTGGCCAGCCACTATGTTAATTTTTTTGTATGTATGTATTTTTATCTTTTACAATTTAGCTTGTAAATCACCTAGAGCATCTCGGATGGAGGGCGATTAATAAGTAATTAAAGATGATGATGATGATGATGATATTCATTATGACTGAGTATATCGAGGAAGGATGTGATAAAAGTTGCATTACAGAAACAGTTTTTGTGAGGCTTACGGGAGCCTACGACACGGTGCAACATGGAAAAATGCTGCATAAAGTCTACCAAATTACCTGGGACTATTATTTTACAAAAGCTGTCCAGACCTTCCAAGAAAACCACAGCTTCTATGTGGAGTTTCAAGGCTTGAAAAGTGGGTGGAGGAGGAAAAAGAATGATTTACCCCAAGCCAGCGTTCTTGCATTAACATTGCTTAACATCTTTACTAACAATCAGCCACAACCACCAATCATATATACACTGATGACTTTGGTCTAACAACACAAGGAAAGGTTTGAAACAGTGGAGAACCAACTTCCTAATACCCTGGAAGATCACTCCAGCTACTACAAAGATAACCACCAGAAGCCTAACCCTGGCAAGACACAAGTGTGTGCTTTCCACCTACGTAACTGTGAAGACAACAGGAAACTGAAAGTTACCTGGGAAGGCTAAGAGTTCAAACACTGTGTCCATCTATATAAATAAAAATGTCATTTGTGGGATTAACAGAACTCAAAAAACACTAGACAAATTGACACCAAATTTGGACACAAGACACCTAACAACCCAATGTATGTCCTTCACTCAAAAAAATTGATTTTGTCATTTGGGAGTTGTAGTTGCTGGGATTTATAGTTCACTTACAATCAAAGAGCATTCTGAACCCCACCAATGATGTAACTGAACCAAACTTGGCAAACAGAACTCCCACGAACAACAGAAAATACTGGAAGGGTTTGGTGGGCAGTGTCCTTTGGTTTTGGAGTTGTAGTTCACCTACATCCAGAGATCACTGTAGATTCAAACAATGATGGATCTGGACTCTACAGGAAAACTCAATATGCCCAAATGTGAACACTGGTGGAGTTTGGGGAAAATAGAATCTTGACATTTGGGAATTGTAGTTGCTGGGATTTATAGTTCACCTACAATCACAGAGCATTCTGAACCCTACCAATGATAGAATTGGGCCAAACCTCTCACACAGAACCCCCATGTGGGCCACAGCAATGCGTGGCAGGGGACGGCTAGTCCTAAATAACTTGGTGTCACCTTAGATCGAACACTAACATTTAGGAAGCACTGTGTGAACACCTAGCACAAGGTAGATGAACGCAATGACATCTTGCGGAAACTTACTGGCAGTGCATGGAGTAAAATGACACAAGACAAAAGAGATAGATTTTTTGGCTGTGAAGAAGGCAGCACTGTTAGAGCAGGAAGTATTAGATAAAGCTTTCTGTTTGCTAAATCTTAACTTTCCTATCTTCTATGTTTTTATATATTCTATACTCGCTTTTCTTTTTTTCAGTTTAGATTAAAAAAATCCTTTTTTCCTTCCCTTTTTTGTATGAGATGATGGAGGATAAAGATTTTGTGTGTGTGTGTGCCACGAGCAACTTGAGAAACTGCAAGTTGCTTCTGGTGTGAGAGAATTGGCCGTCTGCAAGGACGTTGCCCAGGGGACATTGCCCGGATGTTTGATGTTTTTTACCACCCTTGTGGCACTGCTTCTCTCATTCCCCGCATAGGGAGCTGGAGCTGACAGAGGGAGCTCAAACTTCTCTCCCTGGATTCGAACTGCTGACCTGTCAGTCAAAGGTCCTTTTGGCACAAATGTTTAACCCTAAGGTGATAATCTGAGATGTTTAAAAAAGTCCCTATTCTATATTGATTCTTGTACCCCTCCCTATTTCCTATATTTTATCAATAAAAATGGATCCCCCAGCAGCGCAATGGGTTAAATCTTTCTGCTGGCCGGATTGGTGACTGACAGTCAGCAGTTCGAACCTGGGGAGAGTGGGTTGAGCTCCATCTGTCAGCTCCAGCTCCCTATGCAGGGACATGAGAGAAGCCTCCCCAAGAATGGTAAAACATCAAAACATCCGGGTGTCCCTTGGGCAATGTCCTTGCAGACAGCCAATTCTCTCAGACCATAAGCGACTTGCAGTTTCTCAAGTTGCTTCCAACATGAAAAAAATCAATTAAAATTATATTGGGGAAAAAAGAATAAAGGAAAGGAAGGAAAGGAAGGAAGGAAGGAAGGAAGGAAGGAAGGAAGGAAGGAAGGAAGGAAGGAAGGAAGGAAGGAAGGAAGGAAGGAAGGAGGTTCCCATTAGATGGTGTGGCATCAAGCTTGGACAAATTGAAAGTATGATATCTGTGACCATAGACTTTGACTCCAGGCAAAGGGAGGAATGAAATTGAGATTCTCTCTGCGTTGGTTAAGTTCACGCAAACCCTATAAACAGAAGCGAAGCGAAACTTCCCCCACCTCCGATCAAAACTGCACAGTGAAGCAAGTTGCTCAAAGGTTTTAATGTGCCAAATCAGCAAAGGAGAAGGTGGAAAAGTTAAAATTCTGGAACAGGATAATTTCCAGTCTTTGGAGACAAAGCCCCATTAATCTTTCACACTCTCTTCTCAAGCTTGTCACCAACCTGTTCAGACATTGTGGAGAAACGTCTTGAAATGAAAGATGGGACAAAGGCACGGAGGAGAATATCAGGGAGTCTATTTCTTAGCCAACCCTGGATTGTTTTAGAGCAGTGTTTCTCAACCTGGGAGTTGGGACCCCTGGGGGGGGGGGCGAGGGTGTTTCGGAGGGGTCGCCAAAGGCCATCAGAAAACATTTATTTCTGATGGTCTAAGGGACCCCTTTGGCAGAGAAGGCTGAAAATCTCTCCACCTGTCCTCTTCCTTTTTGGAAACAGACACTGAATCCTCCCACCAAAAGCCCTCCTTTAGCCATGTATAATAGGGCTGGGCGGTTTCGTTTCATTAATTCGTAATTCGTTAATAATTCGTTAATTTTTTCAATTACAAAACGATAACGAACCATTCTGGAGCAATTATTAAAAAAAACGAATTTTCAAAAACGTTTTGTAAATGCTTCGTATTTCGATATTGTATTCGTTTCGTTATTGTTTTGAGGTCGTTTCGTTATTATTTCCGCATGTCTGGGCCAGTTTTATGGTTTAATTAGTGAAAAAAATTATAATATCACACCAACAATCAACAACAGAGGGAGAGGGAAGCTTCAGAAGGTTTTGGAGGTTTTTTAGCGTATTACGCGGTCGCGTCCGCCATTAACGAATCGATTCGTTATTGTTTCGGAAATCAATTTGTTAATTTTTTACCATTTACGAAATTTCGTAAATATCGAACTTTTTAAAAGGAAAATTTTGTAATTATTTTAAATATCGAAACAAAAAAAACCCCCAAATACAAATCGATTTTAGAAACAAATTTTTCCGTTGTTACCCAGGCCTAATGTATAAATATGTGAGATGAAGCCACAGGGAGGAGGGAGCAAGCTTGTTTTCTGCTTCCCTGGAGACTAGGACGCCGAACAATGGCTTCAAAAATACAAGAAAGGAGATTCTATCTAAAGCTTTGGAAGCTTTTAAACAGAGGCTGGATGGCCATCTGTCAGGGGTGATTTGAATGCGATATTCCTGCTTCTTGGCAGAAAGGGGTTGGACTGGATGGCCCATGAGGTCTCTTCCAACTCTTTGATTCTATGATTCTAAGGTTGAGAACCGCTGGCCTTGAAGAGGCTGAGAATGAGAGAATCATAGAGTTGGAAGAGACCACACGGGGCATCCAATCCAATCCCATGTTGGAAACTGTAACCTGCCCAAGGTCACCCATCTGATGCTAAAACTACTACATCATGCAGGTTCCTGTCACCATATTGACCTATCTATAAACGTTCCAAAGGGGAATTGATCTCAGTCTAACTTTGATAGAGTTCTCTTTCTCTTTTTTCTTCTTCTTATGACTAAACACTTAAGAAAGCCCAGGATAGAAAAGGCGCACTAGAAGAAGGGAAATGATTTGCCTGCTTAAAAGGGGCCTTTGATTCAAAACCATGGAACTTCTCAACTTTGCTGTGTCAGCATCAGCCATGTGTCGGAAGATGTGAAGGGTCCTAGCAAGGGCTTTGAGAGGAAGCTTGAAAAGAGCACCTTTGCTACTTTTGGACGTCGGCAACCTACTTTTCAACACAGAGGCAGGGCAGGATGGATGCAGCGATGCCTTCTCCTTTGTCCCCCTAGGCATCACCAAAAATAAGACTCATTATGGTGCTATATTAGGGTTGCAAACTTTTCATTGAATTTAGATGTAGACCAGGGGTGAGGAAGCTATGCACTGCAGGCCTCATGTGACCCCAGAAAACTTATGTTTGAAGCTTCAGATACACCTCATCAGTCTGACAAAGGCTTAACAAAATAACACCCAAAACTCTATACAAAACATGCAAAATAACTCCATCTCCACAATGGCTCATGCTGTGATGAATATATAGAATCATTTATTTATTGTGTCAGGAGTAAACCAAAACAGTTGTTTTGCATTAAAAAACAGACAAACAAACAAAACAAAATTCAAAATTTGCAGAATTGGTATTCTATTAAATGTCCTTTGACCAGTAGCTGGCCACTTGGAGTGCCAATATAGAATCATAGAATCCTAGAGTTGGAAGAGATCTCCTGGGCCATCCAATCCAACCCCTTTCTACCAAGAAGCAGGAAAATCGCATCCAAAGCACCCCCGACAGATGGCCACCCAGCCTCTGTTTAAAAGCCTCCAAAGAAGGAGCCTCCGCCACACTCCGGGGCAGAGAGTTCCACTGCCGAACAGCTCTCACAGTCAGAAAGTTCTTCCTCATGTTCAGATGGAATCTCCTTTCTTGTAGTTTGAAGCCATGGCTCCATTGCGTTCTAGTCTCCAGGGCAGCAGAAAACAAGCTTGGGCTCTCCTACCGGCTGTTCGGAACTGTGGGAGTAAAAGTCCAAAACACCTGGAGAGCTTAAATTTGCCCATATCTGGGCTATAGAGAAGTTGTCCAAAGTACAGAACTCTAGTCTCAAACTGGTTTCAGCACCTTTTAGTTCTTCATCTAAAGCAGTGGTTCCCAACCTGTGGTCCATGGATCACCAGTGGTCCACAAGAACTAAAATATGGTCTGTTGCTTCACCATTACTGCACCATTGTAAGAAGAGCAACAGGTCTCATGAAAGCCTCTTATAGTGCCGAGGCTTATTAAATATGGTTTCTGTGGGCAAGCAGATGGCAGCTAATGGATGGTATGTGTCCTGTATCAGAAACTAGAGCTGATGTGGTCTATCCAATGCAATTTTCTGAATCAGCACACCAAATAACCAAATTGAATCTAAAGTTGACCAAAAATTGATTTGTAACCCTTTTGGTACTAATGTTGGAGTGTGGTCCCTGGTCAAAGTGGTCCCTGGTCAAGGTGATCGCTGGTCAAAGTGGTCCCTGGTGAAGTGGTCCCCAGTCAAAGTGGTCCATGGCCAAGTGGTCCCTCATTAAAAAAAAGGTTGGGAACCACTGATCTAAAGGAATTTCCAGAGGTCCTAAATCTATTCTTTCTTTAATCCAGAAATTCACAGCATCCTTAATGCACAAGACAACAACCATCTTTGATACCAGACACTCCTGAAGACCAGGACTGGTCAATAGGAAGAAGTGGTTAATTGCTAACAGGAGCAGATCCCATTGGTGACCACTTCCCCACAGTGTGGCTCTTCTTAAGCCTCCTAGGAAGAGCTGTGCATCTAATATAACATGCTGTGCATTTTCCTAAATCTATGGACAGCTTCAGGTGTGATGGAAGACCTAATCTCATTACCAAGAGAGTTATGTCTGCAGATAGAAAAGATTGCTATCTGAGCTTTGATTTCCTATTACTTCAGCTCATAAAGAAACATGGATCTTTATGTCTCTTGTCAATTTGTCAGGAATGCATTGAAGTGATTACTCTAGGACGTTACCATCAATGCATTGGGTTGCTGGCTAGGTTGAAATGGACAAATGCTGGGAAGCATTGGGTTTGGAAAATATATAGTGGTCGAGAAACGAACTTGCCACATCAGAAGAATGGAAAATGCAAATGGGTTAGTTTCTGTGTGGTATCCTTTTATTAAGTTTGCTAACAAAAATAAAAGTTTATACAGACAACATTGGAAATTGTGAGGGTTGGGTCGAGAATCTTTTATGTATTGCTTTTATATTGCAGTTATTGTTATGCATTTGCATATATTTAAGGAGCGGAGATATTCTGAAATATGCTAACTGCATGAAAATACGGTTGTTGTTCCACTTCAATAGTTTTACATCAGACTTCAAAGGACCTATCCAAGGTTCTGAATCCTAACCTTAACTAGCTTCAGGACCTTGGAGAGCTCTCTTAAAGTCTTTATATAAAATACTCATCTAGAATACAGATATTCCCACCCCAGACTTTTTATCCCTTTTTCTCTCTTCACCCTATTCTTCACTCCATTGCTGCTCATTTCAAGCAATTTCATGTGAGCTATTTATTTATTTTTCATGTCAGAAGCAAATTGAAGGTACAATTATAATGTATTTTTAAATGAACACAAAGTTTTAAAACTTGGCATTACACTAGATTTCCTTTGACCAGAAGCTGGCCACTTGGAGTGCCTGTGAGAAGGTCCTCCACTGTGCATGCGACAGGGTTCAAACTGCATTGTAGTAAGTGGTCAGTGGTTTGCTCTTCTCCACACTTGCATGTCGTGGATTCCACTTTGTGGCCTCATTTCTTAAGGTTGGCTCTGCATTTCATGGTGCCAGAGCACAGTCCTTTCAGCACCTTCCAAGTCACCCAGTCTTCTGTGTGCCCAGAAGGGAGTCTCTCATTCAGTATCAGCCACTGATTGAGGATCCAGGTTTTGGCCTGCCACTTTTGGACTCTTGCTTGGTGAGGTGTTCTTGTGAGTATTTCTGTAGATCTCAGGAAGTTATTTCTTGATTTAAGACATTGTCGTGCTGGCTGATATCTGAACAGAGGATGGGCCGGAGATGTCACTGCCCCCACTTTGTAGCCCCATTTCTTAAGATTAGCTCTGCACCTCGTGGTGCCAGAGCACAGTCTCTTCAGCGCCTCCCAAGTCACCCAGTCTTCTGTGTGCCCAGGAGGGAGTCTCTCATCTGGTATCAGCCACTGATTGAGGTTGTCCCAACAAGAGAAACAACAAAGAGGGGCCATCAGGTCCCATGCATTTTATGAAAGTTGTTTTGTCAGACTCTGGAAGATCTTGGAGTTAGAATCAGAGGATGAGCCAGAGATGTCACTGCCTTGGTCCTTTTATTATTGGCTGCTACTTCCCAGAAGATGCCAGGTGATTCAATGCTAGATAAACAGTATAATTTCTCCAGTGGTGTAGGGCGTAGACATCCTGTAATAATGTGGCATGTCTCATTAAGAGTCACATCCACAGTTTTAGCATGGTGAGATGTGTTCCACACTGGGCATGCATATTCAGCAGCAGAGTAGCAAAGCGCAAGGGCGGATGTCTTCACTGTATCTGGTTGTGACCCCCAGGTTGTGTCAGTCAGCTTTCATATGATATTGTTTCTATCACCCACTTATTGCTTGCTATTCAAGCAGTGCTTCTTGTAAGTCAGAGCACAGTCCAGAATAACACCCAGGTATTTGGGTGTGCTGCAATGTTCCAGTGGGATTCCTTCCCGGGTAATCTTCAGAACTCAAGATGCTTCTCTGTTCTTAAAATGAAAAGCACACGTCTGTGTTTTAGATGGATTAGGAATCAGCTAGTTTTCCCTGTAATACTCAGTAAAAGCATCTAAATCTTCAGATAGCTTCTGTTCAACCATTTCAAAGCTCCCTGCTTGAGTGGTGATGGCATGATCATCAGCATAGATGAAACTCTCTGACCCTTCTGTCAATGGCTGGTCATTTGTGTAAATGTGAAATATTGATGGATCAATCATGTTCCCCTGAGGCAGGTCGTTCTTCTGTTTTCGACATCTGCTTCTCTGACCTTGGAACTCAACAAAAAAGCTACTGTTTTGTAGCAGTTTTCCTATGAAGTGGATGAGGTGGTAGTCCTTTGTGATATTATACATTTTTCTCAGGAGAAGGTGGTGATTTACAGTATCATATGCTGCTGACAGGTCTATGAAGACAGCTCTTCATGTGAACTAATATTTATTGTATTTATTTATTTATTTCAGATATTTGTACCCCGCCCTTCTTGACCCCCGAGGTGGGGGGTTGCACTTCAGGACCATCTAGAATTTGTAATCTAACCCACTAGAAAGGACCCAGAGATAAAAGAGGAAAGCAAAATCAATTTCTCTCCATTGATGACATTGTATTAGCTGGCGCTCCCATAACCAAATCAGCAAGCAACTACACCCATGTGCTTTTTGTTATCGTTTGCATAACCCAGTGGACACAATATTTGTGCATTTACGTCTCTCAACCTCTCCTGTTTTCCTTTCTTGACATGCTAGGAAAGTGCATTACTTTCCCATTAAAAATGCATTTTCATAGCAGGTAATTAACCAGTGTCGCCTCCTCCATTAGCCGTCCCTAGAGTCTGGATGGGTTCTCGGCTATTGCACCTTCTGCCGCTTTGCTTTATGCAAACATTCACATTCACACCACCTCGTAAAATGCTCAGGGCTTTCAAATCACTCTTGCACCATCCCCTTCCACATTGCACGACAACAATAACAACCACAGAAGGTATTTTGGATTCAAATGAACAAGATCCCTTTGCCTTCTTAGGGTTGCTGAAGTCTCCCTTGACCACCTCTACTCCCTTTTAATACACACATTCCAATCCCTTAAAATTAATTTGGAATCTGTTTCTGTTTCTTTACCCAAGAGGGGATCTCCATATGATCCACAGCATTAGCCACGGAAATTAAAGTGATGTCAAGCTGCATTAATTCTATGGTGTTGATGCAACCTCACATTCTATTAACATGCCATCTTGTGTGATTTCCATGAATATAGAGAGGATGGTCACTTTGAATGCCCTTTAAGGGAGATAAATCGGGGTATAAATAATAATAATAATAATAATAATAATAATAATAATAGCAACAACAATAATAATAATATGGTCAGCAAAGAATATGTCCAAAGAGTCAGAAAGGTTTTGAAGAGCAAATTAAATGGCGGAAATACGATCAAGGCTCTCAACACCTGGGCCATCCCCGTCATTAGATACACTGCTGGGCTTGTGAACTGGACACAAGCAGAGCTGGATGATCTGGACAGAAAAACAAGAAAACTGATTACAATCCACTACTCATGACACCCGCGTAGTGATGTTGACAGACTTGACCTGCCCAGAACATAAGGAGGCAGAGAGAGGGCTTCTGCAAGTGAAACAAACAGGAGAAGAAGAAGAGAAACACGCCCTGGCAGATTATGTGAAAGGCAGTCAAGAACCAACGTTGAGGGAAGTCAATAGTAGAAAATTGCTTCAAGTGCAAAAGACAAAGAGTAAATAGCATAAAAATGCAATAACACAATAATAACACAATAATAATAATAATAATAATAATAATAATAATAATACTTTATTTGTACCCCCCACTACTATCTCCTCAAGGGACTCAGTGCGGCTTACATGAGGTCGAACCCAAACACAACAATACAAGCAATAATCACAACAATGCAGAGCAAAAGAGAAAACTGGCCAAAGAAAGCTCTCCGTGGACAATTCCTGGGAAACATTGAGAGCCAAATTGACATTTGTGGCTCACAAATGGAACTCTGGAAAAGGAGACAAGGGGGGGGGGGGGGCTGATTCCTACAGCCCAAGAAGAAGCCATTAGAACCAATACCATCAAAGCCAGAATTGAAAAGTCAACAACAGATCCCAAGTGCAAGGAAGCAGATGAAACAACAGATCACATCCTCAGCTGCTGCAAGAAGATCACTCAGACGGACTACAAGCAGAGGCATAACACTGTTGCTCAGATGATCCATTGAAACCTGTGTCACAAATACCATCGGCCTTTGACAAAGAACAGGTGGGATCACAAGCCGGAAAAAGTTATAGAGAATGAACACGTCAAGCTACTCTGGGACTTCCGAATTCAGACAGACAGAGTTTTGGAGCACAAGACTCCTGACCTCACAATCGAGTTAAAAAATAAAGTATGGATTGTCGATGTTGCAATCCCAGGTGGCAGCAGGATTGAAGAGAAACAACTGGAAAACCTAACACGATATGAGGATTTAAAGACCGAACTGCAAAGATTCTGGCACAAGCCATTCAAGGTGGTCCCGGTGGTGATCGGCACACTGGGTGCAGTGCTTAAAGACCTTGGCCTGCACTTAAACACAATTGGTGCTGACAAAATTACCATCTGCCAGCTGCAGAAGGGCACCTTACTGGCTTCCTGCATGCATTATTCGCCGATATATCACACAGTCCTAGGCACTTGGGAACTAACGGACGTGTGATCCAATACAACAGCCAGCAGAGTGACCTTGTTTGCTGTGGGCTCATCTTGTTGTGTTTCAAATAATAATAATAATAATAATAATAATAATAATAATACCCATTTGGAGGGTAAATGTTTTGGTACCTGAGTTGTATTCTCACCCATTCCCTCCAAATGGGAGAATGTCCTTTCTTCTACACATCCTTTCATCTTCTTGAGACCACATACCTCTGTGACCTCATGATACTATGGCAACCAATTTTGGTTCTGGAAGAAACAAGACTCTGATTCTTTTCTGTTTCTATGGGGTTTGCTCATTTGATGGAGAAAGTAGGAGGAAAAAGGAGGTCAAGAGAGACTTCCACTACCCTAATGTAAAAGGATTTTATTCCATCTGGATTGATTCCAAAATATCTTTTGTGGTTGTTGTCATCAATTACACAATGAGGAAAGGGATGGTGCGAGAACGATTCCAAAGCCCTGAGTCTTCCGAAGAGCATTTTACAAAACTCAGATCATCTGTCTCCACTATATTGGTATGTGAGTGTCCCTGGGTTGGAAACAATACAAGGGATGCTTGAAAGAGATGGCTATATTTCGTGTCAAGAGGAGAAAATTAAAGGGAGACAGGATAACCGTTTCCAAATAGCTGAACGGCGGTCACACAAAATATGGAGTGTATTTTGTCCTCTGGCTCCAGAGGGCAGGAATGAGGTCAGACGATAGAAATTGTACTTCCAAAATTTGGACTTCATTTCCCATAATTCCCAGTCATTGGTCTAGGCAGCTGAGAACTCTGGAAGTGGTCTTCTCTTCTGCAAACTAAATATGCCCAGCTCTTTAAGCTGCACCTCTTAGGGCTTGTTCTCCAGACTAAAAAGGTCAAGGGTCTGGAGAACAAACCCTATGAGGAGCGGCTTAAAGATCTGGGCATGTTTAGCCTGAAGAAGAGAATGCTGAGAGGCGATCTGATGAGGGCCAGGGATAAATATGTGAGGGGAAGTCATAAGGAAGATTTATTTATTTATTTCGGACATTTATATCCCATCCTATCTCAACCTCCGCAGAGGGACTCAGGGTGGCTGACAACAATAGCAGAAATATACATCTTAGATTTAAAAAAACAGTACAAAACATTATAAAAACATCATAAAACAGTAAAACATTAGAACAATCACCAGAATTAAATCATCATCTTACACACAGTCCATTTGAGTTCATTAAACCATAGCTCTACCATCATGTTGGTCTGGTCCGCAAAGGCCTGATCCAACAGCTAGGATTTCACCATTTTCCAGAAGGTCAGAAGGGAAGGAGTGAATCTATTTTCACTTGGGAGGGAATTCCATAGCCGAGGGGCCACCATTGAGAAGGCCCTGTCTCTCGTCCTCACCAGCCGCGATTGCGATGGTGGGAGGAGAGTGAGCAGGGCCTCCCCGGACAATCTTAAAGTCTTTGGTGGTTCATAGCAGGAGATGCGTTCAGACAGGTAAACTCAGCCAGAACCGTTAAGGGCTTTATAGGCCAACACCAGCACTTGGAAGCTGATAGGCAGCCAGTGGAGCTGGTGTACAAAGGGTGTTTTGCGCTCTCGGTATCTCACTCCCGTGAGTAACCTGGCTGCCGAGTGTTGGACTAACTGAAGCTTCTGAACACTCTTCAGAGGCAACCCTACATAGAGTGCATTGCAGTAATCTCTTCAGGATATAACCAAAGTGTGGACTACCGTGGCCAAGTTCGACCTCCCAAGATACGGGTGTAGCTGACACACAAGTTTTAATTGTGTGAAAGCTCCCTTGGAGAGGGAGCACGTTTGCTTTCTGCTGCCCTGAAGACTAGGACGCAATGGAGTCATGGCTTCAAACTATAGGAAAGGAGATTCCACCTGAACATGAGAAAGAACTTCCTAACTGTGAGACCTGTTCAGCGGTGGAACTCTCTGCCCCGGAGTGTGGTGGAGACTCCTTCTTTGGAGGCTTTTAAACAGAGGCTGGATGGGCAGTTGTCGGGGGTGCTTTGAATGTGATTTTCCTATGTCTGGGCAGAATGGGGTTGGACTGGATGGCCCACCAGGTCTCTTCCAATTTTATGATTCTGAGTCCAAAACACCTGGAGGACCAGAGTTTGCAAATGACAGCTTTAGCCCATTCTCTGTCTTTCATTCTGGCCAAAGGCGGCCCTAGGTAATTTTCAATGGTAAACAATATTTTGCCCCCCCCCCCCCAACCAATCACTGATATATATATATTCTGTTTGTCGTGGGAGTTCTGTGTGCCATATTTGGTTCAATTCCATCATTGGTGGAGTTCAGAATGCTCTTTGATTGTAGGTGAACTATACATCCCAGTAACTACAACTCGCATATGTCAAGGTCTATATTCCCCAAGAACACCTCAAGACCGTCCCTGGGCAAAATCAACTATACTGCAAATGCTTACTTTGCGTAATGGGTCGAGCCGCCCCTGATTCTGGCATGCTTCCCCCCACCTGCTTGCCCACTCCCCACCAGCCAAATAAACTCTTGTGCCTTGAAATTAAATCCCATTATTTCTTTTCCAATTCCATGAGACCTTCTGCGAGTCTAATGAGATTTGCTTAAATAGCCCTTCCACCTGATCGCATTGATTTCATTTCCCCAAGCCCCATTCCTGTGGTTGTTTGTAACTCATTATGCATTCCGTCTTGCCAAAGCTTTGTAACTCAATCGAAGGTACAAAGAAATATCTCAGCATTCAACTTTCCCAGTAGGAAAATGTAATCTATCTATCCGTCTATCTATCTATCTATCTATCTATCTATCTATCTATCTATCTATCTATCTATCTATGCTCTGTTTGTTTTCATAGAATCATAGAACCCAACCCCATTCTGCCAAGAAGCAGGAATATTGCATTCAAATCACCCGACAAATGGCCATCCTGCCTCTGCTTAAAAGCTTCCAAAGAAGGAGCCTCCAACATCATAACTCAAAAACCACTGGACCAATTGATACCAAATTTGGCCCCAAGACACCTACTAACCCAAGGAATGACCATCACTAAAAAAAATGATTTTGTCATTTGGAAGTTGTAGTTGTACAATTTTCCTGATTCTTGGCAGGGGGTTGGACTGGATGGCCCATGAGGTCTCTTCCAACTCTAGGATTCTATGATTCTACAATGAAAGAGCATTCTGAACTCTGCCAATGATGGAATTGAAACAAACTTGGCACACAGAACTCCCATGACCAACAGAAAATATGGGAAGGGTTTGGTGGGACCTTGAATTTTTGGAGTTGTAGTTCACCTACATCCAGAGAGCACTGTAGATTCAAACAATGATGGATCTCGACCAAACTTGGAACGGATACTCAACATGCCCAAATGTGAATACTGGTGGGAAACTAGACCTTGACATTTGGGAGTTGTAGTTGTTGGGATTTATATTAATCTAAAATCAAAGAGAGTTTTGTGCCTTGAGTTGAGTTTTGTGCCTTGAGAACAGACCTTGAGTTTTGGCGTTGTAATTCACCTCCATCCAGAGAGCGCTGTGGACTCAAACAATGATGGATCTGGACTAAACTTGGTATGAATCCTCAATATGCCCAAATGTGAACACTGGTGGAGTTTGGGAAAATAGACCTTGACATTTGGGAGTCATAGTTGCTGGGATTTACAGTTCACCTACAATCAAAGATCATTCTGAACTCCACCAATGATGGAATTGAATCAAACTTGGCACACAGAACTCCCATGATCAACAGAAAACACTAGAAGGGTTTGGTGGGCATTGACCTTGAGTTTGGGAGTTGTAGTTCACCTACATCCAGAGAGCACTGTGGACTCAAACAATGATGGATCTGGACCAAACTTGGCACGGATACTCAATATGCCCAAATGTGAACACTGGTGGAGTTTGGGGAAATAGACCTTGACATTTGGGTGTTGTAGTTGCTGGGATTTATAGTTCAACTACCATCAAAGAGCATTCTGAACCCCACCAATGATAGAATTGGGCCACACTTACTCCTTTAATTATTTATTCTTTGCTGTGAGTAGAAAAAAAAATCCAGTGATATAGATTCCTAATTATGATAGTCGAAATCTGGTGAGGCATCATTGGGTTACTCTTTCAGTTTTGTGACTCTTGCAGGAGAAATGTTGTTGGAAAAGAGGAGAGGAGAGTCTTTGGCTCAGCTCTAGCTTTGTATTGTAGTGCCAGAAAGCCCTTGCCAATATGATCAGTGGGAGGTCTGAAATGTCTTCCATGCCAAATGTTCCCATCCCTACCACCAAAGCCTCATTCAACGCCCAAACCAACATATACAATGTCCAAGAGTTCCCAAATTAAAATCCAAACTGGCCTCTAGAGAAATCCAAACTTTGGAATGAGAAAGCAATATTGATTCAGCTCTGCCTCCAATTCCTCTCTCTGTGGGTTGCCTTCCAGTTCACGACTACAATCTTTTGACTTTGCTCCTAGGGGGTAAAGAAGCTGCCAATTGATAGTACCGAATGGGAAAGTTACTTTGACGAGAGCGGCCACTTGTGCAAATCCCGAGACTACATTACCGCCCAGATACTGGAAAGGGTGAGTGAGCATCATGGAAAAAATCAAGCGTGGGGACATTCCTTTGTGGACTGCAGCTCCCAGTAGTCATCAGCTATTCCTAGGAGCTGGTCTCCAAACACTGGGAATAAAGAGTAGGACTCAACCTTCCTAATGCCACAACCCTTTAATACAGTTCCTCATGTTGTGGTGACCCCCAACCATAGCATTATTTTTGTTGCTATTTCATAATAGTAATTTTGCTACTGTTACAAATTGTAATGTAAGTTTCTGATATGCAAGATGTATTTTCGTTCACTGGATCAGATTTGGCACAAATACCCAATACACCCAAATCTGAATGCTCTTGGAGTTGGTCAAGGATTAATTTTGTCATTTGGGAGTTGTAGTTGCTGGGGTTTATAGTTAACCTACAATCAAAGAGTATTCTGAACTCCAACAACAATACAACTGGGCCAAACCTCCCACACAGAAATTCCATGACCAACAGACAATACTGGAAGGGTTTGGTGGGCATTGACTTTGAGTTTTGGAGTTGTAGTTCACCTATATCTAGAGTGCACCATGGACAAACAATGATGGATCTGGACCAAACTTGGCACAAATACTCAATATGCCCAAATGTGAACACTGGTGGAGTTTGGGGAAAATAGACCTTGGCATTTGGGAGTTGTAGTTGCTGGGATTTATAGTTCCCCTACAATCAAAGATCATTCTGAACTCTACCAATAGAATTGGGCCAAACCTCCCACACAGAACTCCCATGACCAACAGACAATATTGGAAGGGTTTGGTGGGCATTGACTTTGAGTTTTGGAGTTGTAGTTCTCCTACATCTAGAGTGCATTACGGACTCAAACAATGATGGATCTGGACCAAACTTGGCATAAATACTCAACATGCCCAGATGTGAACACTGGTGGAGTTTGGGGAAAATAGACCTTGACATTTGGGAGTTGTAGTTGCTGGGATTCATAGTTCACCTACAAACAAAGAGCATTCTGAACCTTACCAACGATAGAATTGGACCAAACTTCCCACACAGAACCCCATGACCAACAGAAAATAATGTGTTTTCTGGTGGTCTTTGGTGAACCCTCTGACACCCCTAGTGATCCACCCAGGGGTCCCAATCCCCATGTTGAGAAACACTGTAGTAGGAGATCCAGGGGTAGTAAATGGCACAGCAAAGTTCCATTGTTTTCTAATAAGTGAAGGGCTCTGGAAAATATCCAAAAAAGCTGAAACACCACCTCCACTCACCTACATCTCCCTTGTTATGGTCCTGCTAAAATTTTTTTGAAAGAGACCAAATAAATCCTGGGAAGGAGAGAAACTAAACTAATGGAAGAGAGATAAGAAAGTAAGTTATTACCTGGGAGAATTGCTGTGAAAAGGAGTCATCACTTTGGCATTTTTGTTATGTAGTTAAAAAAATATATCTCCTTCACTGACACCAGTGGGGACAACAAGGGTGAACCAGTCTCGTCCTGATGGCTGAGCTGGGACTAAGGTGTCCACGACCATCAACAGCATGTGAAAGATTCATGTGACTTCCCTTCCCCAAGCTCATTTAGCACATCTCCAGTGCCAAGGTGAGGTTTCCATGGTGATCTAAAGCCCAGGCAACTTTTGAAAAATATGACTCCCTGGGGTGTTCTTTTCAGTGCTGCGGAAGTCATTTTGCTCACCAAAGACCTTTCCACGACTGTTCCAAATGCACTGTTCCAAATGCACTGTTAACACCAAACTAGGACGGGATAAACAAAACTGTGTGTAAAATCTGCCCTAATACTTTTGAGAAGATCACCTGCATTTTGATCAAAACCAAATGCATCAAGAGGTATGTTCAGTGTTCCAAAGGACATAGAGTTGATTTCTGGTCCATGGAACCTCACCAATGATAGAATTGGGCCAAACGTCTCACACAGAACCCCGCGAACAACTATTTATTTGTTGTGTCAGGGCAACCAGTCAATTATAGTACATTTCTAACAGAACAAAGCAAACAAACAGACAAAATACAAAATTTGTGAGTTTGGTAGTTGATTAGATGTCCTTTGACCAGTATCTGGCCACTTGGAGTGCTTCTGGTGTTGCTGCAAGAAGGTTCTCCCTTGTGCATGTGGCAGGGCTCAGGGTGCATTGCAGCACGTGGTCTGTGGTTTGCTCTTCTCCACACTCACAGGATTCCACTTTGTAGCCCCATTTCTGAAGGTTGGCTCTGCATCTCGTGGTGTGAGAGCGCAGTCTGTTCAGCGCCTTCCAAGTCGCCCAGTCTTCTGTGTGCCCAGGGGGGAGTCTCTCATTTGGTATCAGCCATTGGTTGAGGTTCTGGGTTTGAGCCTGCCACTTTTGGACTCTCGCTTCCTGAAGTGTTCCAGCGAGTGTCTCTGTAGATCTTAGAAAACTATTTCTAGATTTAAGTTGTTGACGTGCTGACTGATACCCAAACAGGGGATGAGCTGGAGATGTCACTGCCTTGGTCCTTTCACTATTGGCTGCTACGTCCCGGCGGATGTCAGGTGGTGCAATACCGGCTAAGCAGTGTAATTTCTTCAGTGGTGTAGGGCGCAGGCACCCTGTGATAATGCAGCATGTCTCATTAAGAGCCACATCCACTGTTTTAGTGTGGTGAGATGTGTTCCACACTGGGCATGCATACTCAGCAGCAGAGTAGCATAGCGCAAGGGTGGATGTCTTCACTGTATCTGGTTGTGATCCCCAGGTTGTGCCAGTCAGCTTTCGTATGATATTGTTTCTAGCACCCACTTTTTGCTTGATGTTCAGGCAGTGCTTCTTGTAGGTCAGAGCATGGTCCAGAGTGATTCCCAGGTATTTGGGTACGCTATAATGCTCCAGTGGGATGTTGAGAGGTGAAAAGTCAGGAGAGAATGCTTCTAGAACATGGCCATACAGCCCGAAAAACCTAGAACAACCCAGTGATTCCAGCCATGAAAGCCTTCGATGATACATTGTCAATGAATCGAATAACACAGAGAGAGAGTGAAACAGATTTCTGTCCCTTTGTTTGTTTTTAAATTTGGTAAATTAGCCTCAGTGTTCGGAGGGGAAAGTCCCTTTCCTACAACCAATCTTTTTTTTTTCTGGATTTATTTTCTTCCATCAGTAAGAAGCGACTTCCCTACTTGCACCATGGAGAGAAAAACAGCAACCAAGGCCCAGATGAACCTGGAGAAACTTGGCACTTTTAGAGAAAACTGTGAAAAATATTCTCCTCCTCCTCCTCCCCTACCGTCAGCTCCACAGATTGTTATAAACGTTAGTCTTTGCCTTGATAAATTTAGCCAGCGCCATGACCTCAGAAGATCTTGCTTCTCCCTGGTGTGGATTTTACTTCCCAGAAAATTGCCGGGTTCTTCCACATCTGCATCGGTTACTTCTGCTACCTAAGCCTCACAACATCTGTGCCTGGGACTCAGAGAGCATTTCTTTCCCAACCTCTGGACTTGTTGCTGCTCTTCCTCGAAAAACACTTTGATTGCCTGTGATTGCTTTCTGTCATTTAATTATCCACTAGTGCTTTTAATTCTAGCTTGGGGTAAAAGCATGCAACTAGGTTTCAAAGCACTATTAGCCTGTTGAGGATACCCAACCTTGCCGACATTAACAGCATGCATAGACTTTTTCTCCCTTTTTAATATGGAAGGAATCATGTCAAGTAGCAGTGGTGGTGCAATGGGTTAAATCCTTGTGCTGTTCAACTGCTGACCTAAAGGATGGCTGAACTGTTGACCTAAAGGTTAGCAGTTCAAATCTGTGAGATGGAGTGAGCTTCCACTTGTCAGCTACAGCTCTTGCTGAAATGGCAGGGAGAAGGTTTGAAGAAAAGAAACAAAAGAGAGTTCCCGAGGTCTGCAAAAGTATGGTTTATTCTCAGTTGGCACCAGCCAGATATGGCCCCTGCTGGTATTCCAGGAAACAGGGTGATGAACAAAGGAACTGCCTTGGTTTATATACCCTTTATAATAATATGCATACTTACTTACTTACTTACTTAGGCGATCCCTCGTTGCACAAGTAAGATGGTCTTCCATGATAGGTTTCCTTGTGGATTCATAGGTGGCTGTGGAGCCCTATTCTTGGCATGGTCAAGCGATGGTCCTCTGCCATCAACTCCATTGGGCCAGCCACATTGTGCGGATGCCTGACCACCGTCTCCCAAAGCAGTTGCTCTATTCTGAACTTAAGAACGGAAAATGGAATGTTGGTGGACAGGAAAAGAGATTTAAAGATGGCTTCAAAGCCAACCTTAAAATCTCTGGCATAGACACTGAGAACTGGGAAGCCCTGGCCCTTGAGCGCTCCAGCTGGAGGTCAGCTGTGACCAGCAGTGCTGCAGAATTCGAGGAGGCACAAGTGGATGGTGAAAGAGAGAAACGTGCCAGGAGGAAGGCGCATCAAGCCAACCCCACCTTCCACCCGGAAACCAATGCCTTCACTGTGGGAAAAGATGCAGGTCAAGATGCATACATCATACAAGCATCGCAATGTGCTTCACAAAATTCCACTTTATTGTTTCTAAAAGCATATTTTTTAACTCCAATACCTTTCATCTTCCATTAAGCAACTTTATCTAAAGAGTTGCTATTAGAGGACCATCCTGTACCCCATAGTGCCAGAGTGTATACCACTGGCTACTGATAGCAAGAACTTCCATCCATCTTGAGATAAGTCTTTCCTGGTATGAAGAAGCCTCTTGATGACAAGGCTACATCATTAATCTTAGGATAAGCCCTGTGTTGTACAAAAGGATCTCTTGATATTTCCCAGAAGCCTTCGACATTCCTTTCCTAGACCCTGGCCTTTTGTGGCATCTAATTTGCAGCTTTTATGCAGGGCATATTTTCCAAGTGAAGTGAAGTTCATGCATACATATTCCTTTGTGACTTTGAATTCCTATTTCTAATATGGTTATGTCCAGAATATTTTCCAATATATGTATTATGTAGTTCCATCATGCCTTCATCATTGCCAATCTAGCAACTGGAAAACATGCAAATGTGAGTAGATAAATAGGTACCGCTTCTGCGGGAAAAGGCGAAGAGACGCTCCAAGCAATAGGTTCTTGTGGGTTTTTTTGGGCTATATGGCCATGTTCTAGAGGCATTTCTCCTGACGTTTTGCCTGCATCTATGGCAAGCATCCTCAGAGGTAGCGAGGTCTGTTGGAATTAGGAAAATGGGTTTATATATCTGTGGAATGGCAGGGGTGGGGCAAGGAGCTCTTCTCTGCTGGAGCTAGGTGTGAATGTTTCAACTGACCACCTTCATTAGCATTTGAGGGCCTGGCTGAGCCTGGGAAAATCTTTTGTTGAGAGGTGTTAAGATGTGCCTGGTTGTTTCCTCTCTGCTGTTTTGCTGTTGTAATTTTAGAGATTTTTAATACTGGTAGCCAGATTTTGTTCATTTTCATGGTCTCTTCCTTTCTGTTGAAATTGTCCACATGTTTGTGGATTTCAATGGCTCCAAGCAATCTTGCCAGTCACACAACTAGGATGTGACAATGTAGGCTCCTCGGCTAGAAAATGGGGAAGGGCCAGAGATGAGCCACGTGAGTCAAGACAAAGATCCATCCAGAGGAAAAGTGTTCTTACCATACATCAAGGGAATCACTGACGGCATTGGGAAGCTGATGAGGAAACACAATATAGAAACCATCTACAGACTCACTAAGGAAACCCAACAAATGCCAAGTTCAGCAAAGGACAAGAGAGATCCTCTCACCTCTGCAGGAGTCTACCATATACTGTGCAGCTGTGGACAAGTCTACAGAGGGACCACCAAACGCAGCAGCATTGCCCAGGCAGGATTCAAGGAACATGAAAGGCAGAGTGATTCAACCAGAGAAGTCAGCCATAGCAGAACACCTGAGGAACCAACATGGACACAGCATATTATTGGAGAACACAGAAACGCTGGACCACTCTCACAACCATCATGTCAGACTACACAGAGAAGCCGTTGAAATCCACAAGCATGTGGACAATTTCAACAAAAAGGAAGAAACCATGAAAATGAACAAAATCTGGCTACCAGTATTAAAAAACGACTCTAAAATCAGAACAGTAACTAAAGAACAACATTCAAAAACAGGGAATTCTAGACAGGGAACAATCATGGCCAACTAACACCTCCCAACAAAGGATTCCCTGGGCAAGAATCAGCCAGTCCTTGAAGCTGCAAGGCCATTCAATGCTTATCAAAGTGGCCAATTGCAACAGTCAAGCAGACAAGAGTTCTTTCTCCCACACTGGACATTCCACAGATATATAAACCCCTTTGTCCTAGTTTCCAACAGACCTCACAACTTCAGAGGATGCCTGCCATAGATGCAGGCGAAACATCAGGAAAGAATGTTTCTGGAACATGGCCACACAGCCCTGAAAATTCACAGCAACCCAATATGTAAACTATCCAAAACCTGTTCATTGGGAAGGAAATTGCAAGACATTGTAGACGCCAATGAAATGATTTACATGTGAATGAATTCAATTTAGTTTTATTATTCCGATTTCTTCTTTTATGCGCAAAGTTGGTGATGGAGAATACAGGCTTCTAGCCAGTCGCTTGTGCCAACTGGGGGAGATTTACATAAATGTTGACTTATGATTCAGAGCAATAGATTCCGTGGTTCTGTTCTAATTAAGATGACAAACTGAATTTAGTTGTCAGAATGATGAAGCAACCTGGCATCCCCTTCGGGGGCTCAGTCTTCTCCATATTTCATGTCTTTTTCAGGGATTGGATCCCACTGTGAGACCAGAAGCATGGAAGTTTC
The DNA here is from genome assembly GCF_037176765.1 of Anolis sagrei. Classification (NCBI taxonomy): domain Eukaryota; kingdom Metazoa; phylum Chordata; class Lepidosauria; order Squamata; family Anolidae; genus Anolis; species Anolis sagrei. The sequence continues at coordinate 30,306,592 of NC_090029.1, read as the reverse complement.
TCACAGGCTACTACTCCTGGTGCAGTTCTTGCGACGAAAGACTCGTGGCAAACAGCAGAAAACGGTATGTGTGGGGAATCCAAACATGTCTGTTGATTTTTGCTAAATTTTGGAGAAATGTGTGGTCAAAGCAGGGCAGTGAATTGATTGTTGGTTTTGGCCTGGACTTTGCAGGAGCTCTTTAAGTTTGGGGATTTTTTATTTGAACCGAGGGTACAGTTGTAATGTATTTAAAAAACACAAATTTTGCAAACTTGACATTCTATTAAACGTCCTTTGACAAGTAGCTGACCACTTGAAGTGCCTCTGGTGTTGCTATAAGAATTTCCTCCATTGTGCATGAGGCAGGGCTCAAGCTGCATTGCAGTAGGTGGTCAGTGGTTTGCTCTTCTCCCCACTCGCATATCGTGGATTCCACTTTGTAGCCCCATTTCTTGAGGTTGGCTCTGCATCTTATGGTGCCAGAGCGCAATCTGTTCAGCGCCTTCCAAGTTGCCCAGTTTTCTGTGTGCCCAGGGGGGAGTCTCTCATTTGGTATCAGCCATTGGTTGAGGTTCTGGATTTGAGCCTGCCACTTTTGGACTCTCGCTTGCTGAGGTATTCCAGTGAATATCTCTGTAGATCTTAGAAAACTATTTCTTGATTTAAGGCACTGGCATTCTGGCTGATATCTGACCAGGGGATGGGCTGGAGATGTCAATGCCTTGGTCCTTTCATTATTGGCTGCTACTTCCCAGAGGATGTCAGGTGGTGCAATACTGACTAAACAGAATAATTTCTCCAGTGGTGTTGGGTATAGACAGATATCCTGTGATACTGCAGCATGTCTCATTAAGAGCCACATCCACTGTTTTAGCATGGTGAGATGTGTTCCACACCGGGCATGCATACTCAGCAGCAGAGTAGCCAAGCACAATGGCTGATGTCTTCACTGTGTATGGTTGTGATCCTCAGGTTGTGCGAGTAAGCTGTCATATGATATTTTTTTAAGTGGCAATATTTTTAATATATTTTTCTTGTCTTTTTAATGTATTTTTATAGCTGTTGACCTGTTCATGTTAATTGTTGTGCTCTAACAGTTTCTTTGTCGACATCTAATGACTGCCAATGGTAAGCCACCCTGAGTCCCCCTTTGGGAGTTGAGAAGGATGGGATACAAATGCTCTGAATAAATAAATGTTATTTCTAGGTTCTACTTTTTGCTTGATATTCAGGCAGTGCTTCTTGTAGGTCAGAGCACGGTCCAGAGTTATCCCCAGGTATTTGGATGTGCTGCAATGCTCCAGTGGGATTCCTTCCCAGGTCATCCTCAGAGCTCGAGGTGCTTGTCTGTTCTTAAGGTGAAAAGCACACCTTTGTGCTTTTAGATGGATTAGATATCAGCTGATTTCTCCTGTAATAGGCAGTAAGAGCACCTAAAGCTTCAGAGAGCTTCTGTTCAACCATCTCAAAACTCCCTGCTTGGGTGGTGATGGCATGATCGTCAGCATAGAATTTTGGGGATGGATTCAGGGAATAGCTTCTTTCAAGTCCAAATTGAATCCTTGAGTTGATCCCACTGACATTTCAATATTGTTCATGTGTTCACAGTTGTCTTCTGTGAAATTCCGGAGAGTATGTGAAGGCCCTTGGAAGGCATTGATTTGGGCTTTATGAGAAACTGAAATAGGAACAAAAGAGTTCTTTGTAAGAGAGCCTCCTCAATCTTGCCATAGACTCTGGCTGGAGGAGGGACTATATCTCTTGCGTGAGGTGTTTTGGTTTAATCCTGTCCCATTGCACTAAAAAAACCAATGCCATTTCTCTCCCTCTTTGTAGGCAGAGCTATGAGTCTTTGTGTGTCATGTGTGAGAAGATCCAGCCATTGCTAGAGACAGAGCACCAAGGCTTTGCGGAGGTCCAAACGCTCATCAGTACGTAGCCAGGAGGTGGTTGTTGTTTGCCTTCGAGGTTTTTCCAACATACATTGACCCACAGGGTTTTCTTGACAAGTTTTGTTCAGTGGGAAGTTGCCTTTGCCTTCCTCTGAGACTAAAAGAGTGCAACTTGCCCAAGGTCTTGCAGAAGTTCCTGCATTTTGCTAAGGGCTGAGCTGTCATTCTATGATTCCATTTCCAAAATTAACATAGACTATGAATTGCCTTCTTTTATTAGATTAGAAACAAGGGCTTTTTATTGGATTGGAAGTGTACTTTTATTCATTGATTTTTGCACCACATTATATACAGATGTAATACTATTAGTATTAATATTAACCTCATTGGCTGATAGTCACAAAGAACATCCATTAACCTTTGTGTTAAAACTCTGTACTGGTTTCTTTTTGGAATCTTCTAGTGTGCACGTGCTCTGATCAGACATTTCATTATTGCCCAGTTGCAATGATTTTGTCTTCATGTACTATAACCACAAGTTGTTTTGGTTGCTGCTGGTCTGTTTTTTCTGGTATTTAGCTACAGTATTGTCTGGGATGGGAGGAGTTTCATAGGGTGATTCCATGAGTTACTGCACTGGGTGACACTAATCCTGTGCTGAAGGTGACACCCAGCATGCACAGGTGACATCTTAAGTTCCCACACTGGGTGATGTCAACTTGTCATGGGGATGACACCAACACTGTCATGGGGGTGACACCTGGAGTTACCACATTGGGTGACACCAACAATATCATGGGGCGACATCATGACTTACCAGACAGGGTGACACCAACACTGTCATGGGGGTGACACCATGAGTTACCACACTAGATGACACCAACACTATCATGAGGGTGACACCTGGAGTTACCACATTGGGTGACACCAACACTGTCATGGGGCAACAGCATGACTTACCAGACAGGGTGACGCCAACACTGTCATGGGGTGACATCAAGAGTTACCACACTAGATGACACCAACACTATCATGGGGGTGACACCTGGAGTTACCACATTGGGTGACACCAACAATGTCATGGGGCAACATCATGACTTACCAGACAGGGTGACGCCAACACTGTCATGGGGGTGACACCATGAGTTACCACACTAGATGACACCAACACTATCATGAGGGTAACACCTGGAGTTACCACATTGGGTGACACCAACACTGTCATGGGGCAACATCATGACTTACCAGACAGGGTGACGCCAACACTGTCATGGGGTGACATCAAGAGTTACCACACTGGGTGACATCAACACTGTCATGGGGGTGACATCAGGAGTTACCACATTAGATGACACCAATACTGTCATGGGAATGACATCACAAGTTACCACATTAGGTGACACCAACACTGTTGTGGGGTGACATCATGAGTTAACACATTGGGTGACACCAATACTATCATGAAGGTGACACCATGACTTACCACACTTGGGTGACACCAACACTATCATAGTGGTAACAACATGAGTTACCACACTGGATGACACCAACACTGTCATGGGATGACATCAGGATTTACCACACTGGGTGACACCAACACTGTCATTGGGTGACACCAACACTCATGGGGTGACATCACAAGTTACCACATTAGGTGACACCAACACTGTTGTGGGGTGACATCATGAGTTAACACATTGGGTGACACCAATACTGTCATAAAGGTGACACCACAACTTACCACACTGGGTGACACCAACACTGTAATGAGGTGACACCATGAATTACCACACTAGGCAACACCAAAACCATCTTAGAGTGGCATCACGAGTTACCACATTGGGTGATACTAATACTGTCATGGGGTGACATTTGGAGTTACCACACTGGGTGACACCAACACTGTCATGGGGGTGACACCATGAGTTACCACACTGGGCAACACCAAAACCATCAGGGGGTGGCATCACGAGTTACCACATTGGGTGATACTAACATTGTCATGGGGTGACATCTCAAGTTACCACACTGGGTGACACCAACACTGTCATGGGGGTGACACCATGAGTTACCACACTGGGCAACACCAAAACCATCATAGGGTGGCATCACGAGTTACCACATTGTCATGGGGGTGACACCATGAGTTACCACACTGGGTATCACCAACACTGTCATGGGGTGACAGCATTCATTACAGTACTGGATGAAACCAAGCTTGACCTGGGGGTCACATCAGTGGGTAACGTCATAAATTCCCATCATCTCCCATATACCACATTTAATGTCAAGAGCTGAAAAGTTCCTACACCTTGCCTGGAGCCAACCTTATTCAAGTACAAGGTCAGGTGTTCCCAGAGAAAGCATTACAAGATGAAAAATAGCCTACAGAGCTAAGTGGGAAAAAATGTGGGTGTGTGGAAAGAGAGTGGTACTTGGGGGATGGAATATTGAAAGTGCCAACATGGAAAACATTGATGAGTCTCTTTTCTCGCCAAAGCTCGTAAGCAGTTATTTTGATTATGTTGAGATTTGCATTCAAGCTTTCCTCCCCGTTGTAGAACAGAAAGGATATTAAGCGGCGCAGCCAAATTAACGTTACAAATCAATGTAACGAGCATCAATCAACCCTGTAAGGCCAGGGAAAATAAAGATTAACGGCTTAGGTGGGACCCAGCCTGGCTCTTCGGAAGGAATAGATATTCAATTTTTGATCAAGAGTCGCTTAAACAGGTCACACGTGGAGGGAAATGTCCCCTTTTATGGCCCTTCTTTGTCCCAAGGATCAGTATAAACGGAGGCCATTTCCCGCTTTCATAGAAAAAGATAGCGTATTTTATCACTTTTCAAGGGCACTGGGGTATGATACGTCTCATCTTCCTATGCAAATTTTGAAGTACAGTCATCCCTCAATATGTGCAGTTTTGACTCTTCAGGGCAGTGTTTCTCAACCTTCCTGATGCCGTGACCCCTTCATACAGTTCCTCATGTTGTGCTGACCCCCAACCATCACATTATTCTCATTCACAACTGTAATGTTGCTACTGTTATGAATTGTAATGTAAATATCTGATAGGCAGGGTGTATTTTCATTCACTGGACCAAACTTGGCACAAATCAATCCCCCCCCAATTTGAATATAGGTGGGATTGGGGGGGATTGATTTTGTCATTTAGGAGTTGTAGTTGCTTTATTATTATTACCTTTCCATTTTTTACTCTATTATTACTGTTATTATTACATTTCTATTATTTTACTCCATTATTATTATTTGAAACACAACAAGATGAGTCCAAAGCAGACAAGATCACTCTGCTGGCTGTTGTATTGGATCACACGCCGGACACTTTCCAAGGGTCTAGGACTGTGTAAATCAGCAAATAATTCATGCAGATCTGAGTAGGGTGGCCTTCTGCAGCTGACAGGTGGTAATTTTGTCAGTGCCAATTGTTTTTAAGTGCAGGCCAAGGTCTTTAGGCACTGCACCCAGTGTGCCGATGACCACTGGGACCACCTTGACTGGCTTGTTCCACAGTCTTTGCAGTTTGATCTTTAAATCCTCATATTGTGTCAGCTTTTCCAGTTGTTTCTCTTCAATCCTGCTGGGATTGCAACATCGACAATCCACAATTGGTTTTTTCCCATGATTGTGAGGTCAGGAATTTTGTGCACCAAAACTCTGTAAGTCTGAATTCAGAAGTCCCAGAGTAGTTTGTCGTGTTCATTTTGTGTAACTTTTTCAGGCTTGTGATCCCACCAGTTATTTGTCGCAGGCAGTGGTATTTGTGGCACAAGTTTCACTGGATTATCTAAGCAACGATGTTGTGCCTCTGCTTGTAGTTCGTCTGTGCGATCTTCTTGCAGCATTATTATTATACTACATTTATTATTATTATTATCAATATAGATCATGGCAAAAAGTGAACATTTTTCTGGTTTTGCCTGCAACTCTGTTGACAACATGTGCTGGTGTACCTTAGCACATGTCCACTTGTTGTTAGTGATGAAGAGGTATCCAGTGCATTCCAGTGCAAGCTTACTCTGGTTCAAAGAAAAGTTGAAGTTTGAAATGTGGATCATCGCAGCTAGTTAATGTTGGCAAAAGTACTCTATTTTACTCTCTTTATTATTATTGGAAGGATATGTAAGCACATTTACATTGAAGAAGATCAGAATAATGGTTTAATCAGAGCTGTACAGCCTTATCCTAAATTACAGTTTTATGTAAATATTCAAAAACTTTTAACCTACTGATGTCTCAATGAATGTCATTTTATTGGTATCTATTTATATTTTGAAAATGATCAGTAACTGCTGCATTTCCCACCCTCGGATTATTCTCAATGCGTTTTCCCAGTTTTTTGTGGTAAAATTAGGTGCCTCAGCTTATTTTTGGGTCGGCTTATGCTCAAATATATATGGTAAATAACTAAATAAATAAATTGGTTTACTTTGTGAGGAGAGGACTGCGTATCCCTTTCTTCTCCCACAGAATCTGATGTTCAAAGGCTTTATGTCAAAGATGCACAAGGCAATGCGCTTGTGGATAAGAGCCAGCTGGAAAAGATCCTTCTCTTGAACTATATGTGCAACACAGAAGCTGGTAAGGAGGGCAGCAAAATGTCTGTTGCTGGGAAATGGGGAAACTCGGATCTCTGGGTTCATCAGCCCTCTGAAAATGTCATTCTTTGGTCCACCCTCTCCTAGTTTTATGTTTCTGCTCCACCTTTTCCTCAATGAAGTCAAGGTTCACTTGTTCCTCATCACACCTCTGTGAAGTAGATCTCAGAAGTAAATATCAGAGATCAGGTAATTGTCAAAGAGAATGAGCAGCCCAAGGTTACCAAATGGAGAGCGACAGCTAACTGAGTTTGTAAGAGAGACGCGAGAAACTGGACCAGTTGTACTATAAACATACTCTACCAAACACTTCCCTGCTTCAATGGGATGAAGTGGGTAGTACTTTATTTTGTTTCTTTCCTTTCTTATTCAAACTGGAAGATGACAAAAAACAACAACCACCAGCCCTTAGTCAAAGAGACCAAATTCCATATTTTCATCCGACTCTTCCAATTCTTCCTTGGCTTCCACCTTGGCTGGGGCTGCTGCGGCTGGGGAAACTGTTTCTACTGCAACCGGGGCAGCAGCCACAAAAGCTGATGGGTCAGCCAAGAAGGCCTTCACCTTTTCAGCCAATGGGAAAGAGTAGTCAGTTTCCACAGCCACAGCCGGGACCTGTTTGTACCCATTAATGATGTAGTGGGGCACACAGGCAACAGTTAGGTAGCCAATTTGAAAGCAGACACTGGCAACATTGCGGACACCCTCCAGGAAACACCCTTTGCAGGGTCTCCTTGGTGATGTCCAAAACTTCAGGATTATAAATGCTACCGTTATCAAACACCTGCTGGATGATGAGCCCAAGGGGGAAATATTCAGCATGTTCAGCATGGTGGCTTCACTGGCACCTACTTTGTCTCCAATCTCGATCAACTGCACATTGCTCAGGATTTCAATGGTGCCTCTGGAGATCTTTGTGGTAATGCCCAAAGCCTGGGAAAAAGAGGTCTTCTCAGGGCCCAGGTCACATCACAGGGGGCAATGGCACCGGCACATGCAGCAGTTGAAGCTTTGTTAGCCAACAGCCAGTCTCTAATTTCGGTCAGATCCTCCTTGATGAACACAAAGCCCACAAAGCTTCTCCAGAGCAAGATTGTTCTCCAGATGCCCCTGGATGGCCATGCACATCATGGTGTTCTTCCCCATTAGGACCACGCCCTTCCTATGCAGGGACATGCGGAGCTGCTGCATCTGCTTGGATCCCACATTGTCTGCTCCCACAATGAAGCATTTTGGATAATCATCCAATAGTTGGATAATCTTGAGGAAATAGTTGGATTTCCATGTGTCTCGGTCTTCCCTGGGCATCGTGGTCGCCCAAGGATCACACAACAGTGGTGGTTTAAAGACTGTGGTGTCTCCATACGAGGTCTCTGTGGAACAAAAGTGAGGTGGGTAGTAAATACTTCTTGGGGAGTTAGTTTCGTCTCCCTTCTCCTTCCTTTCAGAATACCAGCAAGGTTTCCACGAGATGCTTCTGCTCTTCCGTTTGCTTGCTGAAAAGGAGCACGAGATCTATTGGCTGTTCCAATTCTTCCTCCAAAAAACTGTAAGTGTGTTCATGTCTCCCAATGCAATGGCTTCAACATCACTGGATTCATTCTGGATTTGGATCTGGATTTGAAAGAAGCTATCCGTGGTCCTGAAGTTATGTTAGTGAATAGGGCCCAGCTTGAAAAGGGTCGATTTTCCAAGCATAACTTTCTTCTGGCACCTATGTGGCCTTCTGTGCTAGGGAACAGAAGGTCCTACATCTGCACTTTGCCAACTCTTCATGAGAATGGCTCAAGCCTTGGCAAATGAGAAAGCTGTCCATAAAACAAAACTGTATGTGTGTGTTTTCCCCCTCTGTTGATGCCCTGGGTGCCTTGGGTAGGATTCATTTCCATTGCGTGGACTGAACTGTGCAAAAGCCGGCGATCGGCAGGCTGAGCCATCTGGCCTCTTCATGCCCCCTTGAACGCTTTTGCATTCTGGGTTTCTTTTGTTTTCCAGGAGAACAGCTGCATTCTAAACATTGGGGTGGAAAAGAACCTGCTCATGCTCAGAGCTCTGATTGCATTTCTGGATCCGGTGTTTGCAGAGCATTTGGGTGAGCTTCACTGCTTGGCCAGGGTCAAGCAAAGGCCTTCACAGCGTTGCCTGATAATACAGTCACAGGGGATGTTCTCACCCACAACGTTGAGCTAATGGTGGACATCCGTCCTTTGATGGGTTAGAAGTTGTGCAGGACTAGGGTGCAAAGACTAGTATGGAGGGCTACATCATGCAAGTTGAGTATCTCTTGTTTAAAATGCTTAAGACCAAAAGGGTTTTGGATTTCAAATTTTGAAATACAGTAGAGTCTCGTTTAATCTTTTTTTGGTGTTCAATTATTGCGATTTTATATTGTTTGTTGTGCTTCTTTATATTTTTTCTTGTATTTTATTTATTTTTTCGTTATATTTTATTGTTGCATTCCTATGCGTATAATTGTATCACTGTGTTGTTGGGCTTGGCCTCATGTAAGTCACCCCGAGTCCCTTTGGGAGATGGTGGCGGGGTATAAATAAAGTTATTATTATTATTATTATTATTATTATTATTATTATTATTATTATTTGAAACACAACAAGATGAGTCCACGGCGGACACTCTTCTGGCTGTTGTATTGGATCACACATCGGACACTTCCCAAGTGTTTAGAGAATTATTATTATTATTATTATTATTATTATTATTATTATAACCAACCTTCGCTTATCCAACATTCCATATTATGCACAATGGAGGACCTTCTTAAAGCAACACCAGAGGCACTCCAAGTGGTCAGCTACTGGTCAAAGGACATTTAGCATAATGCCAAGTTTTCAAGCTTTGTGCTTTTTAAATACATTACAAGTGTACCCACGGTTCGCTACTAATACAATAAATAGAGAGAAAAATGGCCAGAACTAAGAAAATGAAGTTCAACAGGGACAAATGCAAGGTACTCCACTTGGGCAGGGAAACATGAAATGCAAAGATATGGAATGGGGGACGTGTGGCTCGAGCAGACATGATGAGGACCATGTATAAAGAGGTGAAGGGAAGTCCTAGGGAGGAGGGGGCAAGCTTGTTTTCTGCTGCCCTGGAGACTAGGACGCAATAGAACAATGGCTTCACACTACAGAAAAGGATATTTCACATGAACATGAGGAAGAACTTCCTGACTGTGAGAGCTGTTCAGCAGTGGGGCTTCTTCTTTGGAGGCTTTTGAAGAGAGGCTGGATGACCATCTGTTGGGGGTGCTTTGAATGTGATTTTCCTGCTTCTTGGCAGAATGGGGTTGGACTGGATGGCTCATGAGGTCTCTTCCAACTCTACGATTCTATGAAGGTTCAAAGATCAACTTCCCTTGGCATCTCTAGCATAGACTTGCATTGTAGAGATGTACCTTGTTTTCTTCAGCTTGGAAAGCAACAGAAGAAAAACTCACCTACCATTCCACTGAATAGAAAGAGTAGGAAGACATTTCTGGAGATCAGATGCCTTCTGTGCCGAGAGACAGCCAAGATTCATGCAACCTAAACTGGGCTTTCCTTATGTCTTCTAGAAGCAAAAGGGCAAGTCATCCCAGCCTTATTCCCATGGTTTTGCCTGTGCTTTCAAAGAGTCTTCAGGTCTTTTGATGATGTCTGGAGGCTGTGGGAGGTGAGTGTTTCCTATGAGAGTTTCAGCTATCTCTGCATCTGAGAAGGTCTCTGCAAAGGTGGGAACGCTTTATTCTAATATTCAAATCAGGAAGGATATGACATTTATCTGGACTCATTGCAGTCTGGTTTCAGGCCGGATCATGGAACGGAGACAGGCTTGGTTGCCTTGGTGGATGATCTTCAGAGAGCCTGACACGGGGAGTGTGTCCCTGTTGGTTTTCCTGGACCTCTCAGCGGCCTTCGATACTATAGATCACAGTATCCTTGTGGGTTGACTTGTGAGGATGGGTCTTGGAGATACTTTTCTGCTGTGGCTCCAGTCCTTCCTTGAGGATCGTACCCAGAAGGTGTTGTTGGGGGACACCTGCTTGGCCTCGCAGCCATTGTCCTCTGGTGTCCTGCAGGGTTCAGCATTGTCCCCCATGTTGTTCATCATCTTGAATGCAATATTCCTGCTTCTTGGCAGGGGGTTGGACTGGATGGCCCATGAGGTCTCTTCCAACTTTATGACTCTACGATTCTATCGACATGAAGCCAGTGAGTGAGATTATTCGGAGTTTTTGAGTTTGATGCCATCTGTATGCAGATGATGTCCAACTCTACTACTCCTTTCCACCAGATGCTAATGAGGTTGTCCAGGTCCTGAACTGGTGCTTGGCCGCTGTGATGGTCTGGATGAGGGTGAATAAATTTGAATCCATTTATTTATTTACAGTATTTATATTCTACCTTTCTCACCCTGCAGGGGTCTCAGGGCGGATCACAATGCACATTTACATGGCAAATATTCAATGCCATAGACACACAACATATATAGAGACACAGAGACACAGAGGCTATTTAACCTTCCAGCTTTCATGAGGGTATGCTTTTTGAATTCCAGCCACCGGGGAAGCTGTCGCTACACAACCTACTTGTGACACTGATGGAGTACTTCCTCATTCTTTTGCATACTGCTGGATAATTTTTATGGCATTGTAAATTAGTTAAATTACATCCCCACATTTTTTTTGTCATGTCATGAGTGACTTGAGAAACCTGCAAGTCGCTTCTGGTGTGAGAGAATTGTCCGTCTGCAAGAACGTTGCCCAGGGGACACCCAGATTTTTTTTGATGTTTTACCATCCTTGTGGAAGGCTTCTCTCATGCCCCTGCATGAACAGCTGCAGCTGATAGAGAAGGCTCATCTGCACTCTCCCCAAATTCGAACCTGCAACCTGTTGATCTTCAGTCATGCCGGCACAGGGGTTTAACCCACTGCACCACCGTGGGCTCCCAGTGGTACCTAAATGTTTCCTTGCATAAGTGGTACCTACATTTCCTACTTGACTGATGCAACTGTCTTTTGGGCTGCAAAAGTTGACAGCAAGCTAGACAAATGGCTGGATGCTCACGCCATCCCGGGCTGGCTTCGAACTCATGACCTCTTGGTCAGTAGTGATTTCAATGCAGCCAGCTGCACCACAACCAGGGCAAAGAGGGACAAATAGATGAACGGATGTGGATTTTTCCTTGAAATTGTGTTTGCAATCCAGATTTAGAAGCATGCAAGGGAGCAAACTACAATCTCATTCATATGACAGATTTGGAAATGGATTTTAACAACTGAAATCTGTTTCGGTTCAGCTGGCAGTTTTGCTAACTCTCTGGGCAAAGTTGAGAAGGTCCTGGCAGCCTGAGCAGAGGAAAGGCAGCCTGGGCGCATCGCTGTGCCAGGCCCTCCTTGGGGCACCAGTGCCCTGTGCCAACTCCGCAGCTGCTCCACATTAGCCGCTCCCTTCCATTTCCTTTCCAGCCTTTTGCCTTTTGAGCCGAGCCCTGGACAGAGGCCAAAATCGCTGGAAAAAGCGAGATGCTGACCCACCCAACCGCAGCCATTTGTTTAGCAGCCTTGATCTCCATCCTCTTCCCCGGCAGCCTTTCCGATTTCACTTGATATTTGCAGAGATTGAGTGTCTCCATATTTACTTTTCCTGCCGAGTAGATTCTTTCCAGTTTTGTTTGGAGAACAAAACTCAATTGGGGTTGGTAAGCCTTTCCCTTGAGAACGGCCTTCCAAAAAAGATGTCCCATTCATCCAAGTCATCAGGAAGTGGGTTACAGCCGGTAGGCTGTTCGGAATTGTGGGAGCTGAAGTCTGAAACACCTGGAGGGTCAACATTTGCCCATGCCTGCTGTAGATAGTTATAACCCCAAAACCTTTTTGTAAGCCCACCAGGTTCAATCTTCCTACTTTCCCTCTTACATGGAATAGTACTGCTCCATGACGTAGACAACCTGTCATGAATAAACTAGATATGACAAGGCATGAAACCAAGGTGGTCCACGCCTTAGTCACCTCTAGACTGGATTACTGCAATGCACTCTACGTGGGGCTGCCCTTGAAAACGGCCCGGAAATTTCAGATGATCCAACGGGCGGCAGCCAGGTTGTTAACTGGGGCTCCTTACAGGGTTAACTGGGGCTCCTGTTCAAGGAGGTCCACTGGCTGCCATTCATCTACCAGACCCAATTCAAGGTGCAGGTTCTTACCTACAAAGCCCTGAACGGTTTGGGACCCGCCTACCTGTGTGACCGCATCTCTGTATACGAACCCACGCGATCTCTTCATTCATCTGGAGAGGCCCTGCTCTCGATCCCACCAGCATCACAGGCGCGATTGGTGGGGACAAGAGGGAGGGCCTTTTCGGTGGTGGCCCCTTGACTCTGGAACTCACTCCCTAAGGACATCAGGCAGGCCCCAACTCTGGCAGTCTTTAGGAGGAGCTTGAAGACGTGGTTGTTCCAGTGTGCTTTCCCATAATAATGATCCCACAGCACTTTGTCCTCCAAAGCACTTTACATTTTTTAGGTCTGCTTGTGTGCCCTTCCACAAATGCCACTATCACCTTTTCGTCCATGTCCCAGCATTATTTCCAATTCTAACTTTACATTTGGCCTTCCCACTGCTTTTAATTGCGTGTTGTCTTATTGATAATGTTGTATATTTTATTGTCTATGTTTTATTTTAACTGCTTGTACTGTTGTTGTTATTGCTTGTATTGTTGTACTCTGGCTCGGCCTCATGTATTATTATTATTAAGCTGTCCTCTGATCCCAGCTTCTCTTGGTCTTCTCCAAGGTCTTTCTGACCGGACTGCCCTGCAGGAACTTCCAAGTGATTGTTGCCTTCACCATACTGCAGATAGTGAGAGATCAGGTTGTGACAGAAGACCTGAGTGGAGATGAAATCTTGATGGTGAGCACAGCTAGCAGGAAACCTCAGCACCTAAGTGTCACATTGGTCTAATTCAGAGGTGGGAATTGTGTGGCTTCCTAGATGGGGACAGTGATGTTGCCATTTTTGTTCTCTGGGCAGCTGTGCAACAACATCATCGATCTGGATGCGGACGACTTGATCGCCAAAGCCTGTGCCATCTATGAACTTTTCCTGAAAAACAACGATAAGGTAAAGAACTCATTCCTCTTCCAGGATAGCCAGAGAGAAACCATTGGGTGGCCTTGGGCAAAACTTCTGAACTAATTTAAGAATATTTACATTGATGGTTGATTCTGTGGATGTAGAATCCATTGATGTGGAGGGCTGACAGAACTCCTTTCTTCTCCCATGATTCTGTAGGATGTTTCCCTGGCATTTAAAGTAGAATCCTAACATTTCAGTTGTGCAATGTGAAAGGGACCAAAGACGAACTGATACATGCCAGATTTCTTTTATTTGTCCTCAGGTTCCAAAGGAGATCCAGGAATTCTTTGGCGAACCGAAAGAATAAAGATGTTACAGAATAAATATATTTGTGTGGTCCAGAGTGTTAATAGTGACAGAGGCATGAGAGAGAAAAAACTGTTCCTTGGTTCCATATCCGTCGGTCAATTTAAAGCAGTGTTTCTCAACCTTCCTAATGCAGCGATCTCTTAATACAGTTCCTCATGTTGTGGTGACCCCCAACCAGGCCCGTAGCCAGGATTTTGTTTCAGGGGGCTGAATTTTTTTCAGGAGGGGGGGGTTGGGGGGGCTGAGTTTCGGGGGGGCTGAGTCTGAGTGAAAGAGGGTCTAGCCTAGCAAACTTTTTGTATCATTACCCCAATACTCCCATGCATATGGGATATATTGAGTATGGTGATCGGATCATGATATGAATAAACATAACAGTTTAAATAATGCACCAGTAAGGCCTTTTCGCGAACCACCATGAGAATTTCGGGAAGGGGGGGCTGAAGTCCCCCGACCCCCCCCCCCCCCACTACATGCCTGCCCCCAATCATCACATTATGTTAGTTGCTACTCAGAGGTGGCCCTAGGTAATTTTCAACAGTAAGCAAACACTATTTTTGGCGCCCCCCACTATCACCAACCAATCATTGATATATATTTTCTGTTCGTCGTGGGAGTTCTGTGTGCCATATTTGATTCAATGCCATCATTGGTGGAGTTCAGAATGCTCTTTGATTGTAGGTGAACTATACATCCCAGTAACTACAACTCGCATATGTCAAGGTCTATTTTCCCCCAAGAGTGCCTCAAGAGCACCCCTGGGCAAAGTCAACTATACTGGAAATGCTTACTTCGCGTAATGGGTTGAGCCGCCCCTGTTGCTACTTCATAACTGTCATTTTGCTATGAATTGCTATGTAAATACCCGTTATGCAGGATGTATTTTCATCGCTGGACTATATTTGGCACAAATACCCAATATGCCCAAATCTGAATATTGTTAGGGTTGTTAGAAACACAACAAGATTAGTATTTATTATTTATTTATTTAGAAGTTTTCTATACCGGCCTTCTCACCTCAACGATGAACTCAGGTCGGTTTACAGCATATAAGAAAGTACAGTATATATAAGTACAACAAAGTGCAAAGTCATTACATATTAAAATAGTACACTAAAATACAATAAAAACATCATCATCACAATTACCTAAGCCAAGTCGTCAATCCAGCCATAGTCATAGTCATACTCATAGTCACAGTTCATCACAGTTCAGCACAAGGAAGGAGGTTATAGGTTCAGTACACAGCAAACAAGATCACTATGCTGGTTGTTGTGATCAGCAGTACTGTAGAATTTGAAGAGGCACAAATGGAGGGTGAAAGAGAGAAACGTGCCAGGAGGAAGGCGCATCAAGCCAACCCCGACCGGGACCACCTTCCACCTGGAAACCAATGCCCTCACTGCGGGAGAAGATGCAGATCAAGAATAGGGCTCCATAGTCACCTAACCCGGTGGCGCAGTGGGTTAAAGCACTGAGCTGTGGAGCTTGTTGATCGAACGGTCGCAGGTTCGATTCCGGTGAGCGGCGTGAGCTGCCGCTGTCAGCTCTAGCTTCTGCCAACCTAGCAGTTTGAAAAAATGCAAATGTGAGTAGATCAATAGGTACCGCTCCGGCGGGAAGGTAATAGTGTTCCATGCAGTCATGCCGGCCACATGACCTTGGAGGTGTCTATGGACAACGCTGCCTCTTCGGCTTTGAAATGGAGATGAGCACCACACCCCAGAGCCAGACATGACTGGACCTAATGTCAGGGGACTACCTTTACCTTTACCTTTTTAGTCACCTATGGACCCACCCTGGAGGATTATCGGACAACGAGGGATCACCTAAGTAAGTAAGTAAGCTGATTGTTGTATTGGATCACACTTTGGACCCTTCCCAAATGTCTAGGACTGTGTGATGTAAGGTGGCCTTTTGCAGATGGCAGATGGTAATTTTGTCAGCGCCAATTGTGTTTAAGTGCAAGCCAAGGTCTTTAGGCACTGCACCCAGTGTGTCGATCATCACTGGGACCACCTTTACTGGCTTGTGCCAGAGTCTTTGGAGTTCGATCTTTAAATCCTCATATTGTTTCAGCTTTTCCAGTTGTTTGTCTTCATTGTTGTCATTGTCGTTGTTATTTGACATGTCTTGAATTGCCATGGGTCAATGCTGTGAACTTCTGGGAGTTGCAGTTTGATGGCACATCAACACTCTTTGGCTAAGAAGGCATGAGACCTTGTAAACTGCAACTCCTGGTATTCCTTATAGCAGTGTTTCTCAACCTGGGGGTCGGGATCCCTGAGGGGTTCGCGAAGGGGTGTCAGAGGGGTCACCAAAGACCATCAGAAAACACAGTATTTTCTGATGGTCATGGGGATTCCCTGTGGGAAGTTAGAGCCAATTCTATCGTTGGTGGAGTTCAGAATGTTCTTTGATTTTAATGAACTATAAATCGCAGCAACTACAGCTCCCAAAAGTCAAGGTCTATTTTCCCCAAGCTCCACCAGTGTTCACATTTGTGCATATTGAGTATTTGTGCCAAGTTTGGTCCAGATCCACCATTGTGTGAGTCCACAGTGCTCTCTGGATATAGGTGAACTACAACTCCCAAACTCAAGGTCAATACCCGCCAA
The DNA here is from genome assembly GCF_037176765.1 of Anolis sagrei. Taxonomy (NCBI): domain Eukaryota; kingdom Metazoa; phylum Chordata; class Lepidosauria; order Squamata; family Anolidae; genus Anolis; species Anolis sagrei. The sequence continues at coordinate 30,290,034 of NC_090029.1, read as the reverse complement.
ACCCTTCCAGTGTTTTCCGTTGGCCATGGGAGTTCTGTGTGGCAAATTAGGTTCAAATCCATCGCTGGTGGAGTTCAGAATGCTCTTTGATTATAGGTGAACTATAAATCCCAGCAACTACAACTCCCAAATTACAAAATGAATCCTCCCCCAACCCTACTAGCATTTACATGTGGTTGCATTGGGTATTTGTGCCAAGTTTGGTCCAGTGAATGAAAATACATCTTGCATATCTGATATTTACATTATGATTTATAACAGTAGTAAAATGACTGTTATGAAGTAGCAACGAAAACAATATTATGGTTGGGGGTCACCACAACATGAGGGACTGTATGAAGGGGTCACGGCATTAGGAAGGTTGAGAACCACTGCCTTATAGCCTTGAGTCATGGCAGTAAAACAGGTGTCGATCGGCATTAACTCTACAGTGTGAATGCAACTAGGTTAACTAAAGCATTCAGGCCTACCAGTCTCGGCTACATCTATACACATACTTGTTTGTTTATTTATTTATTCATGGCGATAAACAATAAAGAATCGATACTACTATCAAGGAAAAGGCATAAACAAATACAAAAAGAAGAACAGCACAGCCAGCCAAGCATCCCAAGCATTGATTTTTAAATTTAGCCTGTCCAGAAAATGATTACACAATATCTCTTTATAAAAGCATCATTTTCATAAGGAGATGAGAATCCCAAACGTTCGATGATGTGATTGAAGATGGGCATCAACAAAGAGACTTGCGCATACACACACATGCAGTTTCAAACAGGTGTAACTTTTTTAATTCTTCAGTTGTTTAGTGTAGTATTGGGAAGCTTAAATTAGTTTGACTGCTTTGAAGTTTAAATGGAGTAAAATAATGTAAACGTAATAATAATAATAATAATAATAATAATAATAATAATAATAATAAATAGGGTAAAATAATAAATAACAAAAGTAATAATAGAATAAAATAATGTGGCGCAGTGGGTTAAAGCACTGAGCTGCTGAGCTTGTTGATCAAAAGGTCGCAGGTTCGATTCCGGGGAGCAGCGTGAGCTTCCGCTGTCAGCCCTAGCTTCTGCCAACCTAGCAGTTCGAAAACATGCAAATGTGAGTAGATCAATAGGTACCGCTCCGGCGGGAAGGTAACGGCGCTCCATGCAGTCATGCCGGCCACATGACCTTGGAGGTGTTTACGGACAACGCTGGCTCTTCGGCTTAGAAATGGAGATGAGCACCACACCCCAGAGTTGGATACTACTGGACTTAATGTCAGGGGACTACCTTTACCTTTTTAATAATAAATAAATAAATAATAGAGTAAAATAACAAATAATAAAAGTAATAATAATAGAGTAAAATAATGTAAATGTAATAATAATAACAATAAATAGGGTAAAATAATAAATAATAAAAGTAATAATAGAATAAAATAATGTGAATGTAATAATAAATAAATAAATAATAGAGTAAAATAACAAATAATAAAAGTAATAACAATAGAGTAAAATAATAAATACTAAAAGTAATAATAATAGAGTAAAATAATGTAAATGTAATAATAATAACAATAAATAGGGTAAAATAATAAATAATAAAAGTAATAATAGAATAAAATAATGTAAATGTAATAAATAATAATAATAATAATAATAGAGTAAAATAATAAATAATAAAAGTAATAATAGAATAAAATTATGTATATGCAAAAATAAATAAATAAATAAATAATAGAGTAAAATAATAAATAATAAAAGTAATAATAGAATAAAATTATGTAAATGTTATAAATAATAATAATAATGAATAAAGTAAAATAATAAATAATAAAAGTAATAACAATAGAGTAAAATAATGTAACTTTTTAAATTCTTCAGTTGTTTGGTGTGGTATTGGAAAGCTTAAATTAGTTTGACTGCTGTAAAGTTTACATTGAGTAAAATAATGTAAATGTAATAATAATAATAATAAATAGAGTAAAATAATAAATGCAATGATAAAAATAAAAATAATGAGTTTGTTGTGGACTCATCTTGTTGTGTTTCTAATAATAATAATAATAATAATAATAATAATAAATAAATAACTTTGACTCTAGTATAAGCCAATGGGGATTTTTTGAGCCTTAAAAAAGAACTGAACTACTCAAGATATACTCAAGTATGTACGGTAATTGCCATGGCTCCATGCTATGGAATCGTGAGAGTTGTAGTTTGGTGAGGCTCCAAAATTAGTCTTTGTAACACTATAACTCCCAGGATTTAACTGAGCCATGCAATTAATGTGGAATATAAGAAATATAATTATTTAATTTTTTAAAATCTAGGATCCAATTCCTTTACGGATGGTTCATCGGAGCTTGTTTGCTTGGTAGATTTATCTCTGTGTGTTCAGAGCAGTGCCAACGAGAGACCATCCTCAAGGGGGGGGGGGACGAGGGGACCAGCAAAGCAGAACTGATAGCCCTACACAATTATAATTATTTTCAAGGCATGTTGGGAAGCGCGCACACACCAGTCCGGTCCCTCACATGAAAGACCGCCTTGGCGAACAAACAGCTGGCAGCGATGCCATGGCTTATTAGCAAAGTTGTTCATCTTGTGCGATTCCACAAGCACGGAATCCCATGTGGAACCCACTCTCTGGCATGGAATTTTAATTGATGGGGTTTTTATTTTTTGAAAAACTGATGTGCTTGTTTTATTTTTTAGGAAAACATTGGTCTTTACTCCCCATCACATTTAATATGTTGGAATAGAGCCAGGAGTTGGCCTTGCCGCAAGGAACAGTGTGGCAGCGGCTTCAGGTGGAAAATGCTGTTGGCATCCATTGGATGGCATCTACCCTTGTAAAACCCTTAACCCAGTGTTTCTTAACCTTGTGGGGGTTGCAACGGGGTGTCAGAAAGGGCACCAAAGGCCATTAGAAAACACAGTATTTTCTGTTGGTCATGCGTGTTCTGTGTGGGTTAGTTTGGCCCAATTCTATCATTGGTGCTCTTTGATTGTTCATGAACTATAAATCCCAGCAACTACAACTCCCAAATGTAAAGGTCTATTTTCCCCCAAAGATTATCAGTTTTCACATTTGGCCATACTGCATATTTCTGCCAAGTTTGGTCCAAATCCATCATTGTTTGAGTCCACAGTGCTCTCTGGATGTAGGTGAACTACAACTCCAAAACTCAAAGTCAATTCCTACCAAACCCTTCCAGTATTTTTTTTTTTTGTTCATGGGAGTTCTGTGTGCCAAGTTTGTTTCAATTCTACCATTGGTGGAGTTTGGAGTGCTCTTTGATTGTAGGTGAACTATAAATCCCAGAAACTACAACTCCCAAACGTAAAGGTCTATTTTCCCCAAACATTATCAGTTTTCACATTTAGCCATATTGCGTATTTGTGCCAAGTTTGGTCCAAATCCATCATTGTTTGAATCCATTGTGCTCTCTGGATGTAGGTGAACTACAACTCCAAAACTCAAGGTCAGTTCTTACCAAACCCATCCAGTATTTTTTGTTGGTCATGGGAGTTCCATGTGCCAAGTTTGTTTCAGTTCTACCATTGGTGGAGTTTGGAGTGCTCTTCGATTGTAGGTAAACTATAAATCCCAGAAACTACAACTCCCAAATGTCAAGGTCTATTTTTCCCAGACTCCAACAGTGTTCACATTTGGGAATATTGAGTATTCGTGCCAAATTTGGTCCAGATTGTTGAGTCCATGGTGCTCTCTGGATGTAGATGAACTACAACTCCCAAACTCAAGGTCAATGCCCATCAAACCCTTCCAGTATTTTCTCTTGGTCATGGGAGTTCTGTGTGCCAAGTTTGGTTCAATTCCATCATTGGTGGAGTTCAGAATGCTCTTTGATTTTTAGGTGAACTATAAATCCCAGCAACTACAACTTCCAAATGACAAAATCAATCCCCCTTAACTCCACCAATATTCAAATTTGGGCGTATTATTGTATATTTTTGCCAAATTTGGTCAAGTGAATGAAAATACATCCTTCAGATCAGATATTTACATTATGATTCATAACAGTAGCAAAATTACAGTTCTGAAGTAGCAACGGAAATAATGTTAAGGTTGTGGGTCACCACAACATGAGGAACTGGATTAAGGGGTCACGGCATTAGGAAGGTTGAGAACTAGTGGTTTAACCCATTGTGCCACCAAGGCTCCATAGCATTGAACCATGCCAATTAAAGAGGTATCCAACTACACAATGTATACAGACGCATCCCCCTTATATACATTAATAAGAGGGGAAAACATCCTTTGTCGTAGAAGATATAAAACTGGACAGTTGGAGCATGTGGCACAACCTATCATCCACTCAGGGGACCAATCTGAAGGCAGCCTTCGCTCAAGGCATTCTCTATTTCTGTCCCTTTCTACCACTCAACCTTTCTCATCTCCTCAATGAAGTGTGTCAGGAAGTATTAGAAAAGACTCCAGTAATATCCCACCCAGGGAACCTCTATTGCAAGAGGGGGGGAAAGAGCAAAATAAATAGTGCAACATTAGCAGAATGTCCATATTAATGAAAAGCAGTTGCCAAAGAAGACAAGACGTAACTCTCTATTAATATCCATTGGACACCTTCGACGCGTATTAGACGTTCTGAATATGAGATCAGCAGATTTTCTGCTCTGCCTGGCTGCTTGAGAATGAATGGATTCTGGATGCCAGATTGCATTCCCCCTGAGGCTGCAGGTCCGTAGATTGGGGGTCCTTCTGGACTCAACGCTGTCACTTGAGGTTCAGGTGTCAGCGGTGGCCAGGAGGGCCTTCGCACGACTCAAACTTGTGCACAACTTTTGACCATTCCTTTTGAAGTCTGACTTGACCAGGGTGGTCCATGCCTTGGTTACATCCAGGCTGGACTACTGCAATGCACTCTGTGTGGGGCTGCCCTTGAAGACTGCCCGGAAGCTCCAATTGGTACAACAGGCAACAGACACGCTCCTTACTGGAGCAAACTATAGGGAGCATACAATGTCCCTTTTAAAAAAGCTTCACTGGCGAGGCTGACTTGATACAAACAATATATGAAAAGTAATGCCCCCACCTTCATAACTCCTCAACAGATGCCAGTACTGCTATGCGGCAGGTACTGGCTTGTTCAGTAGACTCTCCTCTACAGTTCCATTTTGGCAGGAAGCCTTAGCAGAAAAAGTAATGCCTCCACCTTAGTAACTCCTCAACAGATGGCAGTACTGGTATGCAGTAGGTACTGGCTTGTTCAGTAGACTCTCCTCTACAATTCCATTTTGGCAGGAAGCTTTAGCAGAAAAAGTAATGCCTCCACCTTCGTAACTCCTCAACAGATGGCAGTACTGGTATGCAGCAGGTATTGGCTTGTTCAATAGATTCTCCTCTACAGTTCCATTTTGGCAGGAAGCCTTAGCAGAAAAAGTAATGCCTCCACCTTCGTAACTCCTCAACAGATGGCAGTACCGGTATGCAGCAGGTACTGGTTTGTTCAGTAGACTCTCCTCTACAGTTCCATTTTGGCAGGAAGCCTTAGCAGAAAAAGTAATGCCTCCACCTTTGTAACTCCTCAACAGATGGCAGTACTTTTCCGCCCCATCCACCATCACATCCTGACCAAGGCCAACCTTTTTGCGATCCAAACATTTCCTGTATTTCCTTCATTTTCTGCCTCCAAAAGAGAAGCAGAAGTGGAAGAAAGGGCAGGGAAGGGGCTTGGGGAGAACTCTTTCCCTCCCAGCCCACCCACCCTGCTCAGGCCCACTATGTGGCCCCCAAGTTAGAAAGTTTGCCCATGCCTGATATACAGTATTGTCCCACTACAGTAGAGGCATGCAGGGTGTACATATGAGGGTTGAATGAAAAGTAATGCCTCCACCTCAACAGATGGCAGTACTGGTATGCAGCAGGTACTGGCTTGTTCAGTAGATGCTCCTCTACAGTTCCATTTTGGTGGGAAGCCTTAGCATTGAATGGTTGTGTTGTTAAAGTATGAAGTATGGAACCCTGCACAGACGGTCAGTCAATGTGACTTAAGCAACATGCAGTCATTGCATTCTTGACAGCAGAAGGTGTCATCCCAAAGGAGATTCATCAGAGAATGCAAGCTGTTGATGGTGATTGTGTTGATGTGAGTCCTGTGCGTCGTTGGGGGAGTAAGTTTAAAGATGTTGAGGTGAGAACATCTGACTTGTATGACAGGCAAAGAGTAGGACGTCCTGTAACAGCAACCACCGAGTTTCACAAGCAAAAGGTTGACAGATTGATTCAGGATGATCGCCGTATCACTCGGAGAGAAATGTCAAGCATATTAGGCATTTCACAAGAACATGTGGGTCACATTATTGCTTTGCTTGGCTATCAGAAGATTTGTACAAGATGGATACCCAGGATGAGAGAACTGTGAGAGACTGGTTGCAGAAACAGAGTGTCGACTTCTTCCGTGACAGCTCCAGAAAACTTGTTCACCGTTGGCAGAAATGTATCCAATTGTCTGGTGATTATGTGGGAAAGTGAATAGTGGTAGTTAATGAGCACATTCTAAGGATTATTTCCGCATTTGATTTATTAACGTATTCTCATCCAAATCCAAGTAACAAAGGTGGAGGCATTACTTTTCATTCAACCCTTGTACAATGTGTCTCAATTTTGCAATGGTGATTTGGCATTTTGCAGCTCCCGTTTACTTCTTCTCTTTAAATGCATTCCAGGCAGAAGACTAACTCCTGGACCCTGGCTCATTTGAAATTCCAATGCCTCTCCTCCACTTTTGTATTGGTAATTAAAACCTGCTTCTCCAGCTGTTTCCCATCCACAGGAGAAAGATTTTAATGAGTGTAACTCTTTAAGAACTCAGTGGGAGGCAGTTCCCCCGCTTTGTGTCCTCCTCTCCATCAGACACACTCACACTTCTGAAGATGTACTGTATAAAGGAGGAAGGAAGAGGGATGGAGGGGGGTCCACAGGTTGCGGTCCTCCAACAAGGAAATGGCAAAGGAAGATGAGAAAGCGGAATTGCTTGATTCTGAAATTCTCATGGTGGTCCATGAGAAGGTCTTACTGGTACATTATTTAAACTGTTATATTTATTCATATCATGATCTGATCACCATGCTCAATATATCCCATAAGCATGGGGGTATTGGGGTAACGATACAAAAGGTTTGCTAGACTAGACCCCCTTTCACTCAGACTCAGCCCCCCCCCCTCGAATCAAACTCAACTCCCCCCAAATCAAAATCCTGGCTATGGGCCTCCAGGTTGAGAAACACTCGGTTAAACCCTTGTGCCAGTTGAACTGCTGACCTGAAGTTCGGTGGCTTGAATCCATGAGACTGAGCTCCCACAGGATAGTAACACACCTGAGCATCCCTCTGGAGACAGCCAATTCTCTCACACCAGAAGCGACTTGCACACACACGCACACACACACTATGGAATGCTGGGAGTTGTAGTTTTACAATGTCTTTAGCCTCGTCTGCCAAAGAGGGCTGGTTCCTCACCACACTACAAATCCCAGAATTCCATAGTATTGAGTCATGGCAGTTCAAGTGGAGTCCAGTATAAATGTATTTATTTATTTATTTATTATTTGCTTCATTTATATACCCTCTTCTCAGCCCTCAGGCGACTCAGAGCGGTTAACAACCAGTTTCAACAAGACGATACAAAATCAATAATCAATTAAAACAGTAATATCAATTAATTAACACCAGAATCAATACAACAGTACAGCAATATAACAATCCATCACGTCTCATCAATAGAATCAGCATCCGATCTCGTTGTCCATTATTCCATTCCAATAATCACTCAATTGTACTGCTTAGTTGAAAGCCTGTTCGAAAAGCCAGGTCTTCACACTCTTCCAGAATGCAAGTAAGGAGGGGGCTGATCTAATGTCTGTAGGAAGGGAGTTCCACAGCAGAGGAGCCACTACTGAGAAGGTCCTGTCTCTCGTCCCCGCCAGGCGTGCTTGTGAAGCCGGCGGGACTGAGAGCAGGGCCTCCCCAGACGATCTTAACGTCCTAACTGGTTCACAGGAGGAGATACGTTCGGACAGATAGGTCGGGCCAGAACCGTTTAGGGTTCCCTTAGTCATAAAATAAGTCCCATAAATATAGTCCCTTAGTCTGTACCCTTAGTCATAAAATAAGTCTTGAAAATGTGACCCTAGTGAATAAATTAAAAAGAAAATCTTAATTCTAAGTCCCATAAGATAGAGGGGGATGATAGGAGTTGTACTTCCCAGATGAGCTTTCTCCAAGCTCTGGCTCCCATGCCTTTAATGCACAGCCAATGGCCCTGAATAATGCTCCAGTTGTTGATGGAATGGAGCACTGCTTGGAGCACAGGGTTATTTTATGCAGCATTTTATTTATTAATATATAGCGTATGTTTAAATATGAGCCTGAGCCACTTTTCCCAGCTTGTTCAAGAGGGCTCAAAGTGACATGTAAGTTTTCTGGTTGCTTTAAAAAGGAAGCAAATGCAATCCCACATCCATTAAAAAAAGAAAAACTCCGAAAAGTGCTGAACGGCAAATTAAAATAACGGTCGTCAGCAAAACACAAAATTAAAAAAAATCCTTTAAAAAAAACCCAAGCATACAACCCACAGTCTTTTAAAAACAGAGAATGAATCAATGGGAAGTTGTTAACGCCTTTCAAAAATAATCATCTCTTAGCCCATCTCCTAAACATTACACGTCTGGTGTTTGTATCTCATTTATTTTGGGGGATAGGTTTGTCCAAACCCTCAAGCCATTTGCATAGTCCCCCAATTTTGTTTCCTAAAGTTCGATCTCATGCTCATTAATAGCAATCAGGGAAAACATTGCCAAATGCCTGCCCCACCCAATCCATTTCGGGTCCAGAAAGGTCCTGGTGAAGCAAAGGTATATTCTTCTACGAAGAAGTCCTCCCTGGAATTAAAATGGGTGGGTGACCTAGAAGGAGCATGTCAAGCAAGATTAATAAAGACTTGGATGGGTGTCATGGTGGGAAAAAGGAACTGAGAGAGAGGGAAAGTGAGAAAGGGAGGGAGAGAGGAAAAAAGGAAGGAAGGAAGGAAGGAAGGAAGGAAGGAAGGAAGGAAGGAAGGAAGGAAGGAAGGAAGGAAGGAAGGAAGGAAGGAAGGAAGGAAAAGGAGGAAAGGAGAAAGTGAAGGGAAGGAAAGAAAGGAAGGGAAGAAGAGAGGGAAGGAGGAAGAGTGGAGGTGGAGGGAGGAAGAAGTGAGGAAGGAAAGAGGGGGAAAGTGAAGAGAAGGATGGAGGAAAAAAGTAAGGAAACACTTAATTTGATTTAATTTAATTTATATCCCACTTTATCTCTCCATATGGAGACACAAAGCAGCTCACAATCAAAAACATTACAACTAAATTACAGAAATATAAAATAATACAACAGCCTATAAGCATATATTATCAGTAGTCATTATATTAGTGTTACTATATCACAATATTTTATATACAATATATGTATATATATTGTATGAAATCATGCAAATGTGAGTAGATCAATAGGTACCGCTCTGGCGTGAAGGTAACGGCATTCCATGTAGTTATGCTGGCCACATGACCTTTGAGATGTCCACGGACAATGCCAGCCTTTCGGCTTAGAAATGGAGATGAGCACCACCCCCACCCCCCCACCCCACCCCGAGTTGGACACAACTGGACGTAATGTCAGGGAAAAACCTTTACCTTTACCTATATTATTCTGTATTGTACTGTATTATTAATAGTATTATATTGTATTATATTATAATATTACTATCAATATTCTATGTATAGTTCCCCCTGGTGGTGCAGCAAGTTCAGCCGTTGAGCTGCTTAACTTGCTGACCAAAACGTTGGCTGTTCAAATCCAAGGGAGTGGGGGGAGTTGTTAGTCCCAACTTCTGCCAACTTAGCAGTTCAAAAACATGTAAATGTGAATAGATCAATAGGTACTGCTTTTGCGAGAAGTTAACGGCACTCCATGCAGTCATGCTGGCCACATGATCTTGGAGGTGTCTATGGACAACGCGAGCTCTTCAGTTTAGAAATGGAGATGAGCACCACATCCCAGAGTCGGAAATGACTAGACTTAATGTCAGGGTAAAGGTTTACCTTTACCTATTATACGTATCTACAATATTTTATATTATAAGTTGAGCGAGGAAGGAATGAGAAGGGGAAGTAAGGAGGGAGGAAGTGAAGGGAAGAAAGAAGGAAAGAAGGGGAAGGAAAGAAGGGGAAATGGAGGAAGGAGGGAAGGAAGAAAGAAGGAAGGAAGCGAAAGTTGGGGAAGGGAGGAATGGGAAGGGGAAGAAGGAAGGGGCCAAATCATAATAAACCTCTGTGGCTTGTCTTCATCCTGGTGAGTTGGTTTCTCTTTCCTGACCCTTCTGATTTAGCATATTCTCACCAGGCACAGGTCCTTCTATCTGCGGTCCTAGCTAAATCACTTCAACTTTATTTATTTATTGACATATTTTGCCTGATGAAGAAACAAGTGAAGACTCAAAATTTGTTTTTTCTGCATTTCAGTTGACCAGTAAAGCCTTTTACTTTTTTGTGGTTTAAGGATTTTGGTGCATTTTGCTGCGTGATCTGCAAATGTTTCCAAATGCAGAAAAGTAATCAATCAGCAGGTGACATATCAATTATATATACAAGACATCTTGATTATAAGTACATCTTATAATATATTGCAGGATGATAAAAATGATTTATATAAGACAGAATGGTTCTGTTGCACATATGATTGATTTGTCACATTATTCTTTGGATTTTTTTAGTCACTCTTTGGGCTAAACTAGGATTGCTGCCTATTCTCCAGGATACAGAGAATACCTTTACAGATTATCATTTGGGGACATATATCCCATAGGCACAAAGACTATACTGTTTCCAAAGGACATCATCGTCCCATAACCATCTCCACCATCATCATGAAAACTATTTGGAGCTCATTGATAATCATAGCAACTGGTTTCCAAGTCAGTAGGGCAATAATTCCATCCCAGGTTTTGATTTGAACTTTGAATGATGTACCCAAGGTTGTTGTTGTTGTTGTTCATTCGTTCAGTCATCTCTGACTCTTCGTGACCTCATGGACCAGCCCACTCCAGAGCTCCCTGTCGGCCGTCACCACCTCCAGCTCCTTCAAGGTCAGTCCAGTCACTTCAAGGATGCCATCCATCCATTTTGTCCTTGGTCGGCCCCTCTTCCTTTTGCCTTCCACTTTCCCCAGCATAATTGTCTTCTTTAGGCTTTGCTGTCTCCTCATGATGTGGCCAAAGGACTTCCACTTTGTCTCTAGTATCCTTCCCTCCAATGAGCAGTCAGGCTTTATTTCCTGGAGGATGGACTGGTTGGATCTTCTCGCAGTCCAAGGCACTCTCAGAACTTTCCTCCAGCACCACAGCTCAAAAGCATCGATCTTCCTTCGCTCAGCCTTCCCTAAGGTCCAGCTCTCACATCCGTAGGTGACTACAGGGAATACCATGGCTTTGACTAGGCGGATCTTTGTTGCCAGTCTGATGTCTCTACTCTTCACTATTTTATCAAGATTGGACATTGCTCTCCTCCCAAGAAGGAAGCGTCTTCTGATTTCCTGGCTGAACTCTGCGTCTGCAGTAATCTTTGCACCTAGAAATACAAAGTCTGTCACGGCCTCCACATTTTCTCCCTCTATTTCCCAGTTGTCAATCATTCTTGTTGCCATAATCTTTGTTTTTTTTTATGTTTAGCTGCAACCCAGCTTTTGTGCTTTCTTCTTTCACCTTGATTAGAAGGTACTGAACATATTTTAGGAAGAGAATCCAGGACTTTAGAAGTTTGGGCTAAATCGCAGAGCAGATTCACTATTTCACTGACATAGAAGACACCAACCATAAGTGCTAGATAGAAAATTGATATGGATGTGGATTCATAGAGACAGTTTGGATGAATAGACATAATAACATGAACAGTGTTGCATTAGGGCTCTGAAGCCTCTTTTCACTACAAACCACACACTGTCCAGGTAATCCAATAAGTAAGTGTTTATTAAAAGAAGAGTATATAAAAAATAAGCAACTTCAAAAAAGAGAATCAAAGTTCAAAAGGTTATTTCCATAAAATCCAAAAGTTATGAAACTATTCAAAAAAAGTCCTCAACAGCAATTCACTGAAATTTCCAAAGACAAGATAACATGAAGCTGAGGCAGGCAAACTAGGCGTCACGGGAACTAGAAAGCAAGAACAGCTTAGAAACTTGAGTACATGAATTCCATAAAATTGAGAGCTCTTCCCCTGAATGCAGTGTTGCTCTCACAAGGATCATTTCAGCATGAACCACTTTTAAAAGCCACTTCTTCGGCACCCGCATCTCTGCTCCTTATCTTTAATTCTCTGAGAGAATCAAGTCTGTCTTAATTGCATGCCCTCTGTCCACAATTCCAATTGTCTCGACCTGGACAAACATTCGTCTCCCACATTTCTCTCCATCTGCACTTGTAGCCAGTTCCCATGGGAACAACCTTCTCCATTCTCCTGGGAACTGCTGCCAGGAAGAGATTCCATAACAACTCTGTCTGAGCCCACGGAATCTCCCCCAGCATCCTCTTTCCTTCTCATCTGAAAACTCAGAATCTGACCAGGATATTTATTATTTATTTATTGTGGATATTTGTACCCCACCCTTCTCAACCCCCTGGGGGAGGACTCAGGGCGGCTTCCAGCCAGCACATATTTGATGCCTACAAATAACACTATTTGTTGTTCATTCGTTCAGTCGTCTCCGACTCTTCGTGACCTCATGGACCAGCCCATGCCAGAACTCCCTTTCGGCCGTCACCACCCCCAGTTCCTTCAAGATCAGTCCAGTCACTTCAAGGATGCCATCCATCCATCTTGCCCTTGGTCAGCCCCTCTTCCTTTTTCCTTCCATTTTCTCTAGCATCATTGTCTTCTCTGGGCTTTCCTTTCTTCTCATGATGTGGCCAAAGTCTTTCAACTTTGTCTCTCGTATCCTTCCCTCCAGTGAGCAGTCGGGCTTCATTTCCTGGAGGATGGACTGGTTGGATCTCCTCGCAGTCCAAGGCACTCTCAGAACTTTCTTCCAAGAGATATATATATCTCAAAACCAATAATATATATATAGAGAGAGAGAGAGAAAGAGAGAGAGAGAGAGAGAGAGAGAGAGAGAGAGAGATCTCAAAACCAATAATTAGCCGAATTCTATAGATGGGAATCTAGCCGAATTCTAAAGACGGGAGACTCCATCAAGCTTGCCCATAATCCGTTTCCATAGCGATTATCTTTATTGTCATAGTCAAAGTCTGCATGGCCTGGTCCCACATCCACATTTTTAACCTCTTTCTAAAAGGAGACAGGGGATAAAGATGACCTAATTTCCCCGGGGAGTGAATTCCACAGGCGGGGGGCCACCACTGAGAAGGCCCTGTCCCTCGTCCCTGCCAAGCACGTTTGTGACAGAGGTGGGGCCGAGAGCAGGGCCTCTCCAGAAGATCTTAAACTTCGAGGTGGGACGTAGAAGGAGATAAATTCGGACAGGTACACTGGGCCAGAACCATATAGGTTTTTATAGGTCAAAACCAGCACTTTGAATTGTGCTCGGAACTGGATCGGCTACAACATACAGTTAATAAAGCACAACATTTTCCGTAGGTCCAGTTGTCTTAGCCATTCCTTGTTCACATTCCACTTTAAGTTTATTTGGTCATGTGGGAGTTCCAAATGCTTGCTTGAAGAGCCAGGTTTTCACTCTTTTTTGAAAGGTCAGGAGGATGGGGGCTGATCTAATGCCTCTAGGCAAGGAGTTCCACAGCCGAGGGGCCACCACAGAGAAGGCCCTGTCTGTCGTCCCCGCCAGAGGCAGGCAGAAGCGGGGGCAGGCCTCCCCAGATGATCTTAACTTCCTAGAAGGCTCATAGGAAGAGATGCGTTTGGATAGATAAGCTGTATAAGTCAACCTCATGTATAAGTCGAGGGCAGGTTTTTGGTGGCCAAAATTATGGATTTGGATATGACTGTTGATACATTGAAGGTCATTCGACAGAGAGGGGAAAACAGCAACGTCAGCTCAGGGAGCTAATCATTCAAAAAGATCAGAAATGGCATAATGACAGAGAGACTAGGTCAGTGCTTCTCTTAGGTTCTCCTGAGATCCTAAAAGATCCAGTGATCACATTGACCCATGGATAGCATGACACAGTTTTGGGGGGCTGACTTTTTGACTGAAATTTTGAGACTTATACGTAAGTAAATATGGTAGTTCAGGTGGACAGAGAGAAAGAGAGAGATTGAAAAAGAGGGCGAGAGAGAGATCCCTTTTGCTGGTTTACATTACGTCCTTCCCAATCACTGCAATATGCATCGTAATGACTTATTAGGATCAGAGAGGATTGATTATACTTGCAATGTTCGTATGTTAATTGCGCTTTTGTTTCCAGCTCAGTTGGCACCTGAGAAATACGGTGCTGACTCTTTTGCTATTGGAGTGGCATTGCTGGTGGAATTGCGCTCTTTGTGATTGAGAAATGAACAATGTGACAGCTGCTGGTGGGTTTTTTTTCCTTTCCTCTCAGGTGAATGAGAGATTGTTCCAAAATGAATACGTTGATATTTAATTACATTCCATTCCCGCTGAGATTTTTTAACAAGATTATTCCATCTGAGCTGCACTGCTTCACAAAACAAGAGGGGACGGATAGGTTGCTTGATAGATTAACATAATCACTGGGGAGGGAAAGCTTTGGGGTTGCCACCTCTATTAAGGTGGCACCCCGACCTGTACTTTGTGCAAGCGTGCATCCTATGTGCATCCAATACTTTGCATTGTGGTTCTGCATTGCAGTTTGGGTGGAAGAAGGGTCTTTCATCTGCTTTTGAGCCTAGACATGATGAAGATGTGCTTGTTTCATCTCTACCCGTGAGGTTCCTTCTACACCAGTGGTTCTCAACCTTCCTAATGCCGTGACCCTTAATACAATTCCTTATGTTGTGGTGACCCCCAACCATCAATTTATTTTCATTGCTACTTCACAACTATAATTTTTCTCCTGTTATGAATCATCTTGTAAATATCCTATATGCAGGATGTATTTTCATTCATTTGCCACAATTTGAATACTGGTGGGGTTGAGGGGAGGATTGATTTTGTCATTTGGGAGTTGTAGTTGCTGGGATTTATAGTTCACCTACAATATCAAAGAGCATTCTGAACTCCACCAATGAGGCAACTGAACCAAACTTGGGACACAGAGCTCCCATGACCAACAACAAATTCTGGAAGAGTGTGGTGGGCATTGACCTTGGGTTTTGGAGTTATAGTTTACCTACATCCATAGAGCACTGATGCATCTGGACCAAACTTGGCATGAATACTCAATATGCCCAAATGTGAACACTGGTGAAGTTCGGGGAAAATAGACCTTGACATTTGGGAGTTGTAGTGGCTGGGATTTATAGTTCACCTACAATATCAAAGAGCATTCTGAACTCCACCAATGAGGCAATTGAACCAAACTTGGGACACAGAGCTCCCATGACCAACAGAAAATACTGGAAGGGTTTGGTGGGCAGTGTCCTTTGGTTTTGGAGTTGTAGTTCGCCTACACCCAGAGAGCATTGTGGACTCAAACAATGATGGATCTGGATCAAACTTGGCATGAATACTCAATATGCCCAAATGTGAACACTGGTGAAGTTCGGGGAAAATAGACCTTGACATTTGGGAGT
This sequence comes from Anolis sagrei, assembly GCF_037176765.1. Taxonomy (NCBI): domain Eukaryota; kingdom Metazoa; phylum Chordata; class Lepidosauria; order Squamata; family Anolidae; genus Anolis; species Anolis sagrei. Next base: position 30,274,316 of record NC_090029.1, on the reverse strand, counting down.
TGTAGTTGCTGGGATTTATAGTTCACTTACTACCAAAGAGCATTCTGAAGCCCACCAACGATAGAATTAGGCCAAACTTCCCACACAGAACTCCCATGACCAACAGAAAATACTGTCTGTGGTGGTCTTTGGTGACCCCTCTGACATCCCCTCACGACCCCTTTAGGGGTCCCGACCCCCAGGTTGAGAACCACTGTTCTACACTGTCATATAAAATCCAGATTATCTGCTTTGGGTTATATGGCAGTGTAAAAAGGGCCTGAGGTCATGGCAGAGGCAGCTGGGATAGAACAGTGGTTCTCAACCTTCTTAATGCCATGACCCCTTAATACAGTTCCTCATGTTGTGGTGACCCCCAACCCTAACATTATTTTCATTGCTACTGCATGACCGTAATTTTACTACTGTTATGAATCATAATGTAAATATATGATAGGAAGGATGTATTCTCATTCACTGAACCAAATTTGGCACAAATACCTGATTCGCCCAACTTTGAAAACTGGTGGGGTTGATTTTGTCATTTGGGAATTGTAGTTGATGGGATGTATAGTTCACCTACAATCAAAGAGCATTCAGAACTCCACCAACAATGGAATTGAACCAAACTTTACACACAGAATTCCCATGAACAACATAAAATATTGGAAGGGTTTGGTAGGCATTGACCTTGAGTTTTGGAGTTGTAGTTTGCTTTCATCCAGAGAGCACTGTGGACTCAAACAATGATGGATCTGGACCAAACTTGGCAATATGTCCAAAAGTGAACACTAGTGGAGTTTGAGGAAAATAGACATTGACATTTGGGAGTGGTAGTTGCTGGGATTTATAGTTCACATGCAATCAAAGAGCATTCTGAACCCCACCAACAATAGAACTGGGCCAAACTTCCTACACAGAACCTCAATGACCAACAGAAAATACTGTTTTCTGATGATCTTTGGCAACCCTTCTAACATCCCTCTTGTGAACCCCACAGGGCAGAGGCAGTTGGAATAGAAGAAGGGTGTTTCATCTGCTTATTCTTTCCTCCAAGGCCAGGGCAGTGGCAGTCGATACAGAAGAAAGGTGTTTCATCTGCTTATTCTTTCCTCCAAGGCCAGGGCAGAGGCAGTTGGAATAGAAAAAGGGTGTTTCATCTGCTTATACTTTCCTCCAAGACCAGGGCAGTGGCAGTTGATACAGAAGAAAGGTGTTTCATCTGCTTATACTTTCCTCCAAGACCAGGGCAGTGGCAGTCGATACAGAAGAAAGGTGTTTTATCTGCTTATTCTTTCCTCCAAGGCCAGGTCAGAGGCAGCTGGGATAGAAGAAGGCTGTTTCATCTGCTTATACTTTTCTCCAAGGCCAGGGCAATGGCAGTCGATCCAGAAAAAAGGTGTTTTATCTGTTTATTCTTTCTTCCAAGGCCAGGGCAGTGGCAGTTGATACAGTAGAAGGGTGTTTCATCTGCATATTCTTTCCTCCAAGGCCAAGGCAGTGGCAGTTGATATAGAAGAACAGTGTTTCATCTACTGCCGCTTCCCTCCAAGATCAGGGCAGTGGCAGTTGGGATAGAATAAGAGCATTTCATCTCCTTCTGGATCCAGCCATGACTGAGCTGGGCTTGTTTCATTTCTACTTTTTGAGGTCAAGACAAAAGCAGCTGGGATGGGGAGAGGACCTTTTTATCTGGGTTGTTGTAGGTTTTTTCAAGCTATATGGCCATGTTCTAGAGGCATTCTCTCCTGGTGTTTTGGCTGCATCTATGGCAAGCATCCTCAGAGGTTGTGAAACATCACAACCTCTGAGGATGCTTGCCATAGGTGCAGGTGAAATGTCAGGAGAGAATGCCTCTAGAACATGGCCATATAGCCCAACAAAACCCTACAACAACCCAGTGATTCCAGCCATGAAAGCCTTTGACAATACATTGACCTTTGGTCTGCTTCTGGGCCAAAGCATGACTGAGATATCTAGCAGACTCCTCCAAAACATGTACACACAACAATATTTGGAGTTCTCTGGGTTCTTTCCCCCACCCTATTGTAAACCCTTGTCCTTCCCGTCCTTCTAATGCCTCGGATTTGACCAGCAGTAGGATAGTGCCATTGCCATCTGATAAGATACCAAAAGCACTTTCTGGAATGGTTAATGAAGTGTGTCCCTTCACAGCCTTTCCTTGGAAAGCCTTCAGAGTAAATCAAGTCAATTTAAGACCATTAAAGAACATGATTCTAGGGAGGCAGAGGTAGTAATGCATTCAGTGTTAACATGGAGGAGGAAAAATGCAGGGAGGATAACATCAACTTGTAAAAATGGGGTGCGGAAACAAGGAACTGTGCATTCAGGTGGGCAGGAGAGAGAGAAAATTAATTATTTGATGCAGTTCATTAAATCCCTTGCTGATGAAAGTTTCCTGGGCATATGTACCTGCCAACACTCACCTTTGCGATGGTTTGATCCATGATTAGCTGCTGCCAAGAAAAACCCTGGACAGATATTTCAACATTGACTTGCACCGAGATCGTGTTTGCCAACAGCATGCTAAAGAACTCAGCACTGCAGAGAGCAGCTGGGCCCACGAAGGAGGCAATGCTGCAAACAAGAAGCTAAGCTGGGCTGCCAAATCTTCGGCTTTGATCACGGACTCCTTGCACTTCAAGCCTTCCTCCCTCCCCTCCCCATGCCTTGAAATCCGAAATGGCATCACTGAAGAACAAGCTGAAACGAAGCTGAGCTATAGCTTTGGCCACTTTGCAACCTGAAGGTTTCTTCTCCAAAGTTTTAAACACGGCACTTATGTGGCATCACGGTGGATCCAAGGATCAGGAGAAACTTTTGATTCTCTGGAGTGATATCATGACCTGGAACCCTATTCTGAGCTTATGATTTATTTATTGATTTATTTATTTATTTTCATGTCAGGAGCAACTTGAGAAACTTCAAGTCACTTCTGGTGAAAGAGAATTGGTGTAAGAGAACTGGGAAGCCCTGGCCCTTGAGCGCTCCAACTGGAGGTCAGCTGTGACCAGCAGTGCTGTGGAGTTTGAAGAGGCACGAATGGAAGGCAAAAGAGAGAAACGTGCCAAGAGGAAGGTGCGTCAAGCTATCCTCAACTGAGACCACCTTCCACCTGGAAACCAATGCCCTCACTGCAGGAGAAGATACAGGTCAAGAATAGGGCTCCACAGTCACCTACGGACCCACCGACAGAACACCAGCCTTGGAAGACCATCATCCTCGGACTACGAGGGGCCGCCTAAGAAGAGAATTGGCTATCTGCAAGGACGTTGCTCAGAAAAAGAAGACTCAGGGCGGCTTACATGTTGCCAAGCCCAAGGCAACATACAATTAAAAACAGAAATAACAGATTAAAATAGCATAAAAACAGCACAAACAACAATAAACAAACATCATAAGCAACAACAGACTTTGGGGGGGGGGGATAATATGCGAAATGAGTTAAAGAATAGGCTACATTGCCCAGGAATACATTGCCCAGATGTTCTACCATCCTGTGGGAGGCTTCTCTCGTGTCCCCGCATAAGAAGCTGGAGCTGACAGATGGGAGCTCACCCTACGCCCTGGATTCAAACCTCTGACCTTTCAGTCAGCAGACCTATTAACAAAAGGGTTTAACCCATTGTGCCACCTGGGGCTCAATGAGTTAAATGAGCTTATGATGTATAGCTCTTAAAGTCATGGACAAGGGTAGATTTCCCCAGCAACTACTGGTATTGTTCTGTGCTACAAGAGGTTTTAACAGAAGATCTCTTCTAGGTGGAGAAGACACTTGATAGACCTGGTTTGATATTCTATGTCAGGGATGGAGAACATACAGGTCCCATCACAGCCAGTGGCTAAGTAGTATCACATCATCTGAAACTGTCATTCAGCAACATCTGGAGTCCACCAATACATGATGTCCTCACTCCTTAGGGATGGGAAATATTGTGAAAATATTTGGGAAATGGTCCAAAATGTGAGTGTTGAATGTTGAGAAACCTTGACCTGAGAAGACACTAGAGTTTTCATAACTTGATAGACCTGGTTTGATATTCTAGATCAGGGATGGAGAACTTTCTAAAGTCCATCACAGCCAGTGGCTAAGCATCTGGAGTTGTCATCCAACAACATCTGCAGCCCACCAATACATGATGTCCCCACTCCTTAAGGATGGAAATATTGTGAAAATATTTTGAAAATGGTCCTAAATATGAGTGTTGAACGTTGAGGAACCTTGACCAGAGAAGACACTAAAGTTTTCATAACTTGATAGCTTGCACCATACTCCAGGGCAGGGAGTTCCACTGCTGAACAGCTCTCACAGTGAGAAACTTCTTTCTCAATTTCAGGTGGGATCTCCTTTCCTGTAATTTGAAGCCATTGTTCCCCATCCTTGGTCTCTAGAGAAGCATACAACAAGCTTGCTCCCTCCTCCCTAAGACTTCCCCTCACATCTTTATCCATGGCCCTCATCATGTCTCCTCTCAGGCTTATCTTCTGCAGGCTAAACATGCCCAGCTCTTTAAGCCACTCCTCCAGGCTCTTGATCCTTTGTTCTCCAGGCTCTTGATCCTTTGAGTCACTCTCCTCTGGACACATCCCAGCTTGTCAATATCTCTCTTCAATTGGATACAATATTCCAGGTGTAGTCTAACCAAGGCGGAATAGAGGGGAAGCATGATTTCACTGGATCTAGATACTAGACTCCTAATGATGCAGGGCATCATTGGCTTTCATCATACATAGATAGATAATTAATAATTAATTAACCAATGCTTGCAAATGGCGCTTGAAATTAGGCATGGGGACAGGTTGGCCATCCAGGAACAATGCAAGAGTCATTATCTGGATCAGTATTTGCATCACAACGCTAAGAAGAACTGCAAACATTAAATGTAATATTTTTATTGCTTGGTTGTTGTAGGTTCTCTTCGGGGTATATGGCCATGTTCTGGAGGCATTCTCTCCTGACGTTTCGCCTGCATCTATGGCAAGCATCCTCAGAGGTAGTGAGGTCTGTTGGAACTAGGAAAAAGGGTTTATATATCTGTGGAAAGACCAGGGTGGGACAAAGGACTCTTGTTTGCTGGAGCTAGGTGTGAATGTTTCAACTGACCACCTTGATTAGCATTTGATAGCCTGGCAGTGGCTGGAGCAATCTTTTGTTGAGAGGTGATTAGATGTCCTTGTTTGTTTCTTCTCTGTTGTTGTGCTGTTGTAATTATAGAGTTTTTTTAATACTGGTAGCCAGATTTTGTTCATTTTCATGGTTTCCTCCTTTCTGTTGAAATTGTCCACATGCTTGTGGATTTCAATGGCTTCTCTGTGTAGTCTGACATGGTGGTTGTGGTCCAGCATTTCTGCATTCTCAAATAATATGCTGTGTCCAGGCTGGTTCATCAGGTGCTCTGCTATGGCTGACTTCTCTGGTTGAAGTAGTCTGCAGTGCCTTCCATGTTCCTTGATTCGTCTTCGGGCAATGCTGCATTTGGTGGTCGCTACGTAGGCTTGTCCACAGCTGCATGGGTTACGGTAGACTCCTGCAGAGGTGAGAGGATCCCTCTTGTCTTTTGCTGAATGTAGCAGTTGTTGGATTTTCTTGGTGGGTCTGTAGATAGTTTGTATGTTGTGTTTCCTCATCAGCTTCCCTATGCAGTCAATGGTTCCCTTGATGTCTGGGAAGAACACTTTTCCTCTGGGTGGATCTCTGTCTTGACTCTCGTGGCTTGTTCTTGGTCTTGGCGCTCTTCTGATGTCTGAGGTGGAGTCTCCATTGGCCTGGAGAGCCCAGTTGAGGTGGTCCAGTTCATCTTGGAGAAGGTGGGGTTCGCAGATTCTTTTTGGACAATCTGCCAAGGTTTTAATGGTGCTTCTTTTTTGACTTGGGTGATGGTTGGAGTTTTTATGTAGATATCTGTCTGTGTGTGTGGGTTTTCTGTAGACGGTGTGACCCAATTGTTGATCTGGTTTATGGATGACTAGGACATCTAGAAAAGTCAGTCTTCCTTCATTTTATTGTCGAAGGCTGATGAATCAGCCTGGACACAGCATATTATTTGAGAACACAGAAATGCTGGACTACACCAACAACCACCATGTCAGACTACACAGAGAAGCCATTGAAATCCACAAGCATGTGGACAATTTCAACAGAAAGGAAGAGACCATGAAAATGAACAAAATCTGGCTACCAGTATTAAAAAACTCTAAAATTACAACAGCAAAACAACAGAGAGGAAACAACCAGGCACATCTTAACACCTCTCAGCAAGAGATTTCCCAGGCTCAGCCAGGCCTTCAAATGCTAATGAAGGTGGTCAGTTGAAACATTCACACCCGGCTCCAGCAGAGAAGAGCTCTTTGCCCCACCCCAGCCATTCCACAGATATATAAACCCATTGTCCTAATTCCAACAGACCTCACTACCTCTGAGGATGCTTGCCATAGATGCAGGCGAAACGTCAGGAGAAATGCCTCTAGAACATGGCTCTATAGCCCGAAAAAACCCACAAGAACCTAGTTCCTTCATTTTCTTTTTCCATGGTGAATTGGATGTTTGGGTGGATGCTGTTAAGATGGTCCAGGAACCTGTTGAGTTCTTCTTCTCCATGGCTCCAAATAGTGAAATATATTGATATCCACATATCTGAACCATATCATGGGCTTTTTTGTTGCTTTTCACAAAGCTTTTCACATGAAAGGCGGCCGCCATCAGCTGAGCGGCAGTTTGGCTTTCAAGCAAGGCCAGGGAGAATCATTTTTGAACAGGAAGGCATGGTTTTCCCTTTGCTTCCAGTCCTAACTTGGAGAAGAAATGGCTGCCGAGTATTCTATCAAACCTTCCAAAAGGCTCTAACCCCACGGAGGGATCAAAGCAAGAAGAAGATGTTGCCTTTTAGTTATTTTCAGCGTCTCATGATCAGATCAGAGCCGGAGGCCTCCTTCGCACGTTTCTCCTTGGTGTAGATCAAGCGCATTGGACTGGAGGTCCCACCCGCTCTCCTGTTGCATTCCAATCAAGGCAAGTTTTGACAGTGCCTTCAAAGCCCAAGGAACAATCAAAGGCGTCCTGCAAGGAAGATCACAATGAGAAACATCAAGCTTTGTATTTTGAAAGAATGGCTCAGGTCTCCATAACTAGAACTTTCTTGAAGCAGAGTTTTCTTCAAATGGTGAAAGATGGCCTCTTGGGACATTAGGGGCTGTTGTTGAATAGAGCTGCCTGCAGCGCTTAGTCAGAGCAGGAGACGCTGCATTTCGAAATTAATCCATAAACATTGATTGACAGGGCAAAATTAATTCATTGTTATGAATGTTGGCATGATGGGCGTTTAATTCATTATGTTTGTCATGAATTACATTATGAGATGTTAATGAACGTAGGAAAGAGTCTGGGGAATGATGAAAGGCAGTGCTGTGTAGTGGTTACACTGATTCAGCCATGGAAACCTATTGGGTGACCTTGGGTGTATCACACTCTTTCAGCCTCAGAGGACCAAGGTATGTATTATTGGCTTTTTGTTTTGTTATTTTAAATTGCTTGTATTGTTATTGTTTGCTTATATTGTTGTATTTTGGGCTCGGCCTCATGTAAGCCGCACCGAGTCCCTTAGGGAGATGGTAGCAGGGTATAAATAAAGTGTAAGCAAACAGTATTGTTGTTGTTGTTGTTGTTGTTATTATTATTATTATTATTATTATTATTATTATTGACATCTCCCGCCCATCCTCTGTTCAGATATCAGCCAGCATGCTAGCATCTTAGATCAAGAGATAGCTTGCTAACATATTAGATCAAGAGATAGCTTGCTAAGATCTACCGAGATAATCGCAGGAACACCTCAGCAAGCAAGAGTCCAAAAGTGGCAGGCTTCCCAGATTTGAACCAGCAACCTTTTGGTCAGCAACAGGGGCGGCTCAACCCATTACGCAAAGTAAGCATTCGCAGTATAGTTGATTGTGCCCAGGGGCGCTCTTGAGGCACTCTTGGGGGAAAATAGACCTTGACATATACAAGTTGTAGTTACTGGGATGTATAGTTCACCTATAATCAAAGAGCATTCTGAACTCCACCAATGATGGAATTGAACCAAATATGGCACACAGAACTCCCACGATGAACAGAAAATATATATCAGTGACTGGTTGGGGAGGGGGGCAAATACTGTTTGCTTACCGTTGAAAATTACCTAGGGCCGCCTCTGGCAAGCAAGAGTCCAAAAGTGGCAGGCTCCCCAGATTTGTACCAGCAACCTTTTGGTCAGCAAGTTCAGTAGCTCAGTGCTTTAACCCACTGCGCCACCGAGGCCACACATACATATTTTCACTTTTATTATGTGTATATAGATGTGTATAGATGAATATCTAGATCCATTATCCCATTGTTCATTGGAGGAATGTAAATTAAAGTAAAAGTTCACATTTCTTTTTTTCTTTTTCTTTTTAAAATATTTTTATTGAATTTATGGAGGGGAGGAAAAAACTCCTCCCATAAAAGGATTTCCCTACTAATGTGGGTAATAGTGGAGGGGTTGAAGGGAATGGAATATAAAGGAAATGGGAAGAAAAAAAGAAAATGGGAAAGGGGAGTCAAAAGAGGAAAATATAGTAATAATAATAGTAAAAAAAGACAATGATAAAAATAAAATCTTGTTGACTTCCGAAGCTTTTCCTGTCCGGGGTATTAGTCTTTTAAATATTAATTGTAGTTAATCTCTCTGTCTTTTCATATTTGCTTAATTTCCTTTTGTTTTCAAAGAAAAAAAGGAGTAATTTAATAAAGCCCAATCCAAAGGATTTTTGGGTTTGATTTGATAGTCTTTCAAAAAATAAGTCAATCTGTCCATCTTCTTTATATCCATTATTTTTAGTTTCCAATCTTCTTCTGTTGGATTTTCTTTAGTCTTCCAATTTCTTGCATATACAATTCTGGCTGCCGTTATCATATAATTAAATAGGATATCTTGATTGTTATTCACATTCATATCTGTTGTTCCCAGTAAATAATATTCAGGTTTCATTTGGAATTTTATTTTCAAAATTTTCTGTATAGTTTCATGGATCATTTTCCAGTAATTTTTAGCATTTTTACATCCCCACCACATGGGAAATTTCTATTGCAGTCTTGCTTCAAAACCTTGTGAGAAACATCACACTTCAATTCTTTGGCATCCAAAATGTCTGCTAGGTGAAACTCCATCTAAGTGGCTCTGACTGGCAGATGGTGACCAACCGATTCAGAGTGGACAGTGTTCCCTTCTTTCTTCTATCTACATCACCAGCTTGCATGCTGGTCGCTTCTGTAGTGAGAGAATCAGCCGTCTACGAAGATGTTGCCCAAGGGACGCCCGGATGTCTTGCAATCCTGCGAGGAGGCTTCTCTCATGTACCTGGGAAGGAATCCCACTGGAGCATTGCAGCACACCCAAATACCTGGGAGTCACTCTGGACCGTGCTCTGACCTACAAGAAGCACTGCCTGAACATCAAGCAAAAAGTGGGTGCCAGAAACAATATCATACGAAAGCTGACTGGCACAACCTGGGGATCACAGCCAGACACAATTAAGACATCTGCCCTTGCGCTATGTTACCCTGCTGCTGAGTACGCATGCCCAGTGTGGAACACATCTCACCACACTAAAACAGTGGATGTGGCTCTTAATGAGACATGCCGCATTATCATGGGGTATCTGCGCCCTCCACTACTGGAGAAATTACCAGTATTGCACCACCTGACATCTGTCGGGAAGTAGCAGCCAATAGTGAAAGGACCATGGCAGAGAAATCTCCAGCTCATCCCCTGTTTGGGTATCAGCCAGCACGTCAACGACTTAAATCTAGAAATAGTTTTCTAAGATCTACAGAAACACTCGCTGGAACACCTCAGCAAGCGAGAGTCCAAAAGTGGCAGGCTCAAACCCAGAACCTCAACCAATGGCTGATACCCAATGAGGGACTCACTCCTTTTCACACAGAAAACTGGGAAGGTGCTGAACAGACTGTGCTCTGGCACCACGAGATGCAGAGCCAACCTCAAAAAATGGGGCTACAAAGTGGAATCCACGACATGCGAGTGTGGAGAAGAGCAAACCACTGACCACCTGCTGCAATGCAACCTGAGCCCTGCCACATGCACGATGGAGGACCTTCTTGCAGCAACACCAGAAGCACTTCAAGTGGCCAGCTACTGGTCAAAGGACATTTAATCAACTACCAAACTCACAAATTTTGTATTTTGTATGTTTGTTTGCTTTGTTCTGTTAGAAATGTAATATAATTGATTGGTTGTCCTGACACGACAAATAAATAAAAAATAAATAAAATCACCAACTCATTTTGGAAACAGTAACCCACACAATTACTACCACAAAGAGGGCCACAAAATCCGAAGGAGCCGTGAAGAAGAGCATTTGGCCTCTTCCCTTGTGCAAAAACAGTTTGATATTAAAATATTCATTGGACCAAAATCAGAATTAGGAATGAAGGCCATGGGCTTCCCACACCAAGGGAACAGCTGGGGAGAATGTCGCCGGGACGTGACAACAGGCAGGAGATTGACAAGCTTTTGCAAGTTTCATCTGAACGCAGGAGAGATCAAGCTGTTCTCCTCCTCTGAGAACCTTCAAAGCTTCCTTTACCTGTCCAGACCAGATGAAGCAGAGAATGGATGCACCATAGTCAAAAAAGAAGTACTCATAACCAGGAAAAGTGAGAGACGGAGTAGACCGAGTAGACCGAGTTCTTGTTCAGGAGGAAGAGTCACCATGGTGAAAGCAAGGAATTGGGGAGCATTTGGAAGAGAAGACTTGGCAGGCAAGGAGGCATCTGGCAACGAAAGGCTCACTTGGCAAGGGAAGAAGAAGTCCCCTGCTGGGTCCGATCCATTTCCTTGTTCAACAGAGCATAGGTTGCACAGAAGGGGACGTGTCAAATGATTTCATATTTAAAGAGCTCGATGGGAAATGATAAGCATCACAGTGGGAAGGAAGAATGTGGCCCACAGCTTGGGTTTGAGCAGTCTCCAGATTCAGTCGCTGGCATTTCTAGGGTACTCCTCTCGGAAAGACAAATGGAAAGACTATTTCAACCCTTTTTTCACACCAGAGATAATCCACAATGGGAAAAACCATCTCCTGCATCCTGCTCGATATGTGAAGAGATCAACATCACTTGCAGCACTTACTGTTGGGTGCCTTCACGTCGTTTCCAACTTATGCCACCTCTATAGCAGTACAATATAGCTTTATAACAGTGTAGTGTAGAGTTTCTCAACCTGGGGGTCGGGACCCCTGGGTGGGTCGCAAGGGGTTGTCAAAGGGGTCGCCAAACAGAAAACACAATATTTTCTGTTTGTCATGGGGGTTCTGTGTGGGATATTTGGCCCAATACTATAATTGGTGGGGTTCAGAATGCTCTTTGATTATAGGTTAACTATAAATCCCAGCAACTACAACTCCCAAATGTCAAGTCTATTTTCCCCCAAACTCCACCAGTGTTCAAATTTGGACATATTGAGTATGCATGCCAAGTTTAGTCTAGATCCATAATTGTTTGAGTCTACAGTGCTCTTTGGATATAGATGAACTACAACTCCAAAACTCAAGGTCAAGGCCCACCAAACCCTTCCAGTATTTTGTTGGTCATGGGAGTTCTGTGTGCCAAGTTTGGTTCACTTCCATAATTAGTAGAGTTCAGAATGCTCTTTGATTGTAGGTGAATTATAAATCCCAGCAACTACAACTCCCAAATGACAAAATCAATCCCTCCCCCCTCCAACCCCACCAGGATTCGAATTTGGGTGTATTGGATATTTGTGCCAAATTTGGTCCAGTGAATGAAAATACATCCTGCATATCAGATATTTTCATTACGATTTATAACAGTAGCAAAATTACAGTTATGAAGAAGCAACAAATATGATGGTTGGGGGTCACCACAACATGAGGAACGTTATTAAGGGGTCACAGCACTAGGAAGGTTGAGAACCACTGGTGTAGTGTATACAATCCCAGGGCTACATGTAGCCCGTCGACGTCCCTTTTCCCATCCCAAGATACAAACTCGTCCTTCTAAACCACCTGTGGTTGCAACCCTCCGAGTTGGACATGTTCCTCATTCCTGATGCATCCAGACCTAAAGGAAAATCTTCTGCCGCCAAACATTGCCAGCGGGAAGGAGTTTATTAGTAATAGCAATGATGATTTTTATCTCTTCCCTAATTAGAAAACAGCAGATCACCAGGTATAAGAGAAGGGAAGAGTTGGTCTCCCATTAATCTTGCAAATGCAGGTGGTGAGTCACCCAGTGCTGCGTCTTTAATGAAAGGTCACTGTTATGCCACCGGAGCTCATTTTAATGACTTGGCCACGGGGCGGCTGGACAGTGGGAAGCCAAAGCGTTTGGTTTCAAAATGCCTTTCATTTGTAAAATGTCTCCGCCATATAACTACTGACACCGTGTCTTGCGTATCATTAGAGAAGCCCTTGGAGATGGTGCCAGGATTAATGAAGGTCTTCAGCAGAATCTATTTTCTCCACTCGCAGGAAAAGGACCCTGGAAGTTTTTCCATCTCCGTTTTGCATAGACAAACAAGCAAGGGATCAAGGGGTTTGGAATTGAACCAGGTGGGGTGAGCCCCCCCAAAACAATGAGTCAAAATTAGACCACAGAGAACCACTATGAATTGTCATTTAATCTGATTTCCTATATTACATTAACTGAATTGATTCTGATCCTGTTAATTGGCTCTGTTTTCATGATATTTCCTATGCTATTATACATTGCTATCCACCTCACCAAACCACCTAATCCTTTAACTAGCTTGCATAGTGGTCTTCTTCCTCCCCTCCAAAATTAGTCTGCTGTTATTGTTGTTGCTAGCCAGTCATGTAGCCAGGGGAGGGGGGGGGCTTGAGGGGCTTCAGACCCCCCCCCCCCCCGAAATTCTTATGGTGGTTCGTGAAAAAGCCTTACTGGTGCATTATTTAAACTGTTATGTTTATTCATATCATGATCTGATCACCATGCTCAATATATCCCATATGCATGGGGGTATTGGGGTAATGATACAAAAGGTTTGCTAGGGTAGACCCTCTTTCACTCAGACTCAGACCCCCCCGAAACTCACCCCCCCCCCGAAACCCCCCTGAAAAAACTTCAGCCCCCCCCCCCCCCGAATCGAAATCCTGGCTACGGGCCTGTTGCTAGCTATTATTGTTACGCTGAGGAGCCCCCAGTGGGTTAAACTCCTGTGCTGGCAGGAATGAAGACCGACAGGTCGCAAGTTCGAATCCGGGGAGAGGCGGATGAACTCTCTCTATCAGCTCCAGCTCCTCATGCGGGGACATGAGAGAAGCCTCCCACAAGGATGATAAAAACATCAAAAATCATATGGGCACCCCCTGAGCAATGTCCTTGCAGATGGCCAATTCTCTCACACCAGAAGTGACCTGCAGTTTTCTCAGGTCCTGACACTACAAAAAAAACATTGTTATGCTGTTTTATGCTGTTTTACGCTGTCTTAATTGTTATTGCTTTTAATTGTATTCTGCCTTGGGCTTGGCCTCATGTAAGCTGCCCCAAGTCCCTTCGGGGAGGTGGAGGCAGGGTAGAAAAATAAAGTACTTCTTCTTCTTCTTCTTCTTCTTCTTCTTCTTCTTCTTCTTCTCTTCTTCTGCACTTCTATATAAATAAAAATGTAATGTTTGTTTGCGGGATTAACATAACTCAAAAACCACTGGACAAATTGACACCAAATTTGGACACAAGGCACCTCTCAGGCCAACGAGTGACCATCACTCATAAAAACACTGAAAAACACAGTGGAAGAGACTTAAAAAGCCTTTAAAAATACATTACAACGCATGTGCAAAGGCACATATATACACATATATACAATATACACACACACATATATATACACACAAAATACATATATACAGACTGGGCCACAGCAATGAGTGGCAGGGCATGGCTAGTCTATATAAATAAAAATTTAATATTCGTTTGTGGGATGAACATAACTCAAAAACCACTAGACGAATTGACACCAAATTTAGACACAAGACATCAGACCAACAAGTGACATCACTCATAAAAACACCAAAAAACACAATGGAAGGGACTTAAGAAGCCAAAAAAGCAAAAAGATCCTACAGCGCATGCGAAAAATGACCCCCCCCCCCCCAACCCGGCAAACAAAACACACAATAGCATATCCATATTCTCTTCAGGACTACAGCTCCCAGCATCCCCTACACCAGGCCCTTTAGCAGAGGAGGATGATCCAAATACACTGCTTCCAAGATGCAAGCTTTCTTTTCCTTGGATTTCTTTGAGAAATTGCTATATTTCCAATTTCCTATTCCTGGACTGCAACTCCCAGCAATCCTCCAGATAGATAGATTAGATATAGATAGGTAGGTAGGTAGGTAGGTAGGTAGGTCGATTTGGAGGACTGTTGGGAGTTGCAGTCCAAGGACAGGGGAGAAAGAGGAAGGGAAAGAAAAGTGGGGGGAGGAAGGGAAAAAGAAAAGAAAGAAGGAAGGAGAGAAAAGAAGGAAGGAAGGAAGGAAGGAAGGAAGGAAGGAAGGAAGGAAGGAAGGAAGGAAGGAAGGAAGGAAGGAAGGAAGGAAGGACGGAGGGAGGGAGGGAGGGAGGGAGGGAGGGAAAGAAGGAGAGAAGGAGAGAAAGAAAGAAAGAAAGAAGAGAAAGAAGGATGGAAGGTTGGCCACAGCAATGAATGGTGGGTACAGCTAGTTATAACATAAAAATGATATATTCCTGAACTTACAGTAGAAGTAGGAGACCATAAATAATGCTGAACCCTGTGGAAATGAGTGACTTCTGCCATAAGTCACCATGGAGACTCATTGGAAGACCTCAAAAATTCCTCTACTCTTCAAATCTTGTATGTTCTCCAGTGAGATTCTATGGTAGTTTCCACTGGGAACATACCACAGAAGTTTCACCTTAGTGTCACCATGAGTCAGAAATGACTTGAAGGCACATGACAACAACCAATGCCTCCTGAAATTCCGTATTTTACACAATCTTAAGAACTTCCCAATTCTTATGCTGACAACCATAACTCTGAGATTTTCTGTTCACCAAAATGAGAAGATTGAGAGAGGACTATTGTATATTATCTGTTGACACACCAGAGCTGGAGGAAGGAATGGCGATTGGGCTTCCCAACATCATCTAGTTGGCCACGGAATACTCGGAGAGATGACCCATCTTTGTGAACCAACACAGCCTTCCTTCTGTTCTCATTATCATCCAACCATATGGCTATGTCTCATCTGGTTCGTTGATTCTCTATCTTTCCCATATTTACGATGACAAACAAAGGATGAACGCTTGCAGGGAGAGCATATGCTGATCATACCAGAGTTTCGCCCTGAGCATTTGGAATTAAAAGGATCTGAAGTAGGCCGAGGCCATTTTTCTTCTCTCTTTCTCTTCGTTTCCTCTGTCATCCCAAACCATAAAAATAAGTGGTGTTAATATAGATTACTCAACGGCCACATAATTCCTTTTGATCAGTCACTTCCTTGGAAATGCTCCCTTCCTGCTGCGTGACAGGAAAGGGCCGAAGAGTTTAGTCCAAAATCCATCACCGCTGCTTGTACGTTTCTCCCCTCGTGCCGCGGTTAACCCTTAACCCACTCCTGGCAAATGGATTTTCTGACAAAGTGTGGTTTATCACACCAAGGTACCTGTCTCTTCAGCGTCACCAATGTTCTCGCTGCTGCTGCTGCACCAAGGAGCTTTCAAGGTTTTGAGGGGGAAGCATCAGAGAAGTCAACTCGGGCTCTTTTTTGAGTTGGGAATTATTCCCCAATACTTCCGAAGAGGTGCAGTAGGTTAAACCACTGAGCTGCTGAACTTGCTGACCGAAAGGTTGCAGGTTTGAATCCAGGGAGTGAGGTGTTTTCCGGGCCTGTTAACGTTGCTCGGGGCCTGTTTGGCCCATTTGATGCCTTTTAGAGGTTTCATTTTGTGTTCCTCCTGTCACCTTAAATATCATAATCATTATGGCCAATGTGCCAACATTATTATTATTATTATTATTATTATTATTACTACTACTACTATGGCCAATGTGCCAGCAACATTATTATTATTATTATTATTATTATTATTATTATTATTATTATTATACTAGCTGTCCTCTGCTACTCGTTGCTGTGGCCCAGTCTGTGTATATGTGTTTTGTGTGTATATATGTGTGTTTGCGTATACATATTATTATTATTATTATTATTATTATTATTAAACTTTATTTGTACCCCGCTAGCATCTCCCGAAGGACTCGATGTGGCTTACACAGGCTAAGGCCTCAACACAACAACAGCATAACAAAACAACTCAAAGCAAAATCAAAAAACATAAAGCAATAACAACAAAACATTACATCATAACACAGTAAAAACTTGGGCTGAGCCAAGTAATGTGGTTTTGAACATGCGTTGTAATGTAATTTTTGTTTTTTGGCTTTTTAAGTCTCTTCCGCTGTGTTTTTTAGTGTTTTTATGAGTGATGGTCACTCATTGGCCTGATAGGTGTCTTGTGTCCAAATTTGGTGTCAGTTCGTCCAGTGGTTTTCGAGGTCTGTTAATCCCACAAATGAACATTGCATTTTTATGCATATAGATTACGGCCAATGTCCCAATGTCATTATTATTATTATTATTATTATTATTATTATGGACCCGGTAGCGCAGTGGGTTAAACCACTGAGCCGCTGAACTTGCTGGCCAAATGGTCACTAGTTTGAATCCCACTGTTAGCCCCAGCTTCTGCCAACCTAGCAGTTCGAAAACATGCAAATGTGAGTAGATCAATATGTTAGGGCTGGGCGGTTTCGTTTCGTTAATTCGTAATTCGTTAAAAATTCGTTATTTTTTTTGTTAACGAAGCGATAACGAACCATTTTGGAGCAACTTAAAAACGAAACGAATTTTTCAATTCGTTTCGTAAATGCTTCGTATTTCGTTATGTATTCGTTTCGTTATTGGTTTGAGGTCGTTTCGTTATTATTTCCGCATGTCTGGGGCAAGTTTTATAGTTGTTTTTTGTTTAATTAGTGAAAAAAAAATATAATATCACACCAACAGTCAACAACAGAGGGAGAGGGAAGCTTCAGAAGTTCCCCCTGTCCCATTTGGAGGTATTTTAGCGTATTGCGCGGTCGCGTCCGCCATTAACGAATCGATTCGTTATTGTTTCGTTATTGTTTCGTTATTGTTTTGTAATTTTTTTACCGTTTACGAAATTTCGTAAATATCGAACTTTTTTTTAAAAAAATTCGGAATTCTTTTAAATATCGAAACGCAAAAAACCCCAAAAAACGAATCAATTTTAGAAACAATTTTTTCCGTTGTTACCCAGGCCTACAATATGTACCACTTTGGTGGGAAGATAGCAGCACTCCATGCAGTCATGCCACTGGCCACATGACCTTGGAAGTGTCTACAAACAACGTCGGCTCTTCAGCTTAGAAATGGAGATTTATATGACGATTCACAACAGTAGCAAAATTGCAGTTATGAAGTAGCAACAAAAATAATTTTGTGATCAGGGGTCACCACAACATGAGGAACTTTATTAAGGAGTTGTGACATTAAGAAGGTTGAAAACCACTGTTCTAGATGTCAAGATGACTAAACGGAGGTTGTAATACTTTGGCCATATCATGAGAAGACACAGCTCACTTGAAGAGGTGATGGTGCATGTTACATCAGAAGAGGAAGGCTGCATTTCCACGTGAAGGGACTCAATTGGGGAAGCAACAGCTAAGTCTGCAAGACCCGAGAAGAGGGCAACTCAGTTAGTGGTCTCTCATTCATTGGGTTCCTATATGAGGGGCTGCTGATAATTCTTTGGCTTTACCCAGAAAGAAACGAGATAGGAAGATGAAACTTTACATTTATTCCACACACTCTCCACTGAAATCAACACACTTCTTACATCAGTATTCCAAGTTCTGCAAGCCTTGCAAAAAGAAGGATTTCAGTTGTGCCTCAAACCAGTCATCCGTAGCAGCCATGGCATCAGAAATGGTGTGTAATTTGGTACCTTTGAGGTGTTTCTTCAGGTTTGGAAACAGATGATAGTCAGAGGGAGCTATATCCGGTGAATTAGGTGGGTAGTCAACCAGCTGGAAGCCTAGCTCCACCACTTTTGCCATGGTCACTTGTGCAGTGTGAGCGGAGGTGTTGTCTTTCAGGAACAAGATTCCTTTGGACAGCTTGCCTTTTGGCCTTCAGAGCTGCCTAAAATTGGTCCAAAAGTTCAGTGTAATACCTTGCATTGATGATGGAACCATTTTGAAGGTATTCCACTAGCAGCACACCTTCCTTATCCCAGAACTCAGACACCATCACCTTCATGGCTGATTTTTGCACCCTGGACTTCTTTGGACAAGGAGAACCACTGTGCTTCCACTCTTTTGACTGCTTCTTGGTTTCAGGGTCATACAAATAAATCCAGGTCTCATCCAGAGTGACCAGTCGATCCAGGAAGTTCTTATCAGTCCATAAACACTGACAAACTGGGAAGTTTTCACTTGCATGTTTGTTTCGTCTTCCAGGAGCATGGTTTATATTGCCTTTTAGCTGCATGGGATAGCATTCCTTTGCATTTTCCCAGGGTTGCTACAGACCCATCAGCACCCTGGAAGTTAAACTGTATCAGAGTCTGGAAAGCCAGCCTGCAGGCCCTCTGCAGTTATTGGTTTAGAAAGTATCTCTTTGGGTTAGGAGTCCGCCCTTTTTACTGGGGTTGAGATCTCCATTTTGGAATCTCTCCTGCCCCCTTCAGTAGAGAAAGAAAGCCTCAGATGTGCTGTTGGTCAGGCAGGTAGCTCTGAAAAAAACATTGTGAGTATAATTGAGCAATTGAGTTATAGATAGAAATTGAGTAATTGAGTTATAGATAGAAATTGAGTTATAGATAGAGATTGAGTTATTAAGAAAGGCAATTGAGAAATAGAGAGAAATAGTTATTGAGTACTACTGAGCATTACTTAATCTCCAAAGCTAACCTTGAGCTTAGATAGGGGAAGACCTGTTCTTTCTAACCATAGCAGCTCAAGGTTAGGGTGAAAGATCCCAGGACTTTTTCTACCATTTGGAGAAAGGTTACCTCAGTAATTGAAGGAAAAGGAAAGAAAGAACATCTCTATGGTTTCCCAAATTGACTGTTTGTGTTGTAACTTTATCAAGCTGTGCCAAGTCTGCCAAGGACTTTGGAAATAAATATTTTGTTGATATTCATATTTTGACTGGCATCAATAGCTGAAAGTATTCAGTTATTACTTCAAAGAAAGACCCCCAGCGGTTCACCCAGATAAAGAGAGAAGCACATCTTAGTTTTAATTTTATAGTGTCTGGGTGTGACGACACAATGCTTTTCTGATCTGTTGTCAAACATTTGGGGACCCAATTTGCAGAGAGCTTCTATATGTTCAAATGTTCATGGATAATGACACAAATTTGCCGATTCTCCAGGATGAGGTTGTGCACAGCATCGACAATCTCCGGAACAACAACCACTCTCAATCGTCCAGGATGTTCCTCAACATTCATGCTGAAGTGGTCCATCTTAAATTTGGAAACCTAGTTCTTAATTGTAGAATATGAAGGGCATTGATCGCCCAATGCCTGTCACATATCACCATGAAGCCCTAAACGGTTTGGGACCCACCTACCTGCGTGACCACATCTCTGTGTACGAACCCACGTTCATCTGGAGAGGCCCTGCTTACGATCCCACCGGTATCGCAAGCGTGATTGGTGGAGACGAGGGATAGGGCTTTCTCGGTGGTTGCCCCTCGACTCTGGAACTCTCTTCCTAAAGACATCAGGCAGGCCCCATCGCTATCAATCTTTAGGAGGAGCTTGAAAACGTGGTTGTTCCAGTGTGCCTTTCAAGAATAAGGAAACTCTTAGCATTATGTCCCAACGCACTTTATCAGAGATCCAGGATATCTGCATGCCCACCCCCCTCCAAACACCCCACCTTGTCATGCCCAGCACTTTTAATTTTAATTTTAATTATTACACTTGGCCCGGCCATTGTTTTTAATTGCGTCATTGGGTGTTGTTGTTGTTACTGCTGTTTTAATTGATGTATTTGGGCTTGACCTCTTGTAAGCCGCACCAAGTCCTTCGGGAGATGGTAGCGGGGTACAAATAAAGGTTTATTAATAATAATAATAATAATAATAATAATAATATCCTTAGCAAAATTTCCTTGCAGAAACAAGAATTTAATCACTCCTCTGCTCTCATTTGCTGTGAATATTGCCTTAGACTCCACCATTTTGTTTTTCCACATGCCTAGCTCACTGTTGTCATAAGTTACAAACACAAAATTTTGTAAACATATATGAGACACATAAGGCTTTCATGTGATGTAACATTCATTACCATAGAAACAAAAAAAGAACACAAAGCCAAAGACTTATCAGCAGCCCCTCGTAAACTGAAGTCAACTTGAAGGCAGTTAACAGCAAACCCGGAGGAAGTAGGTGGAAAGTTCACCGGAATTATTCCTCTCCGCCTTCTCAGCTAGAATCTTGCTTTGAATTTTTAAGAAACCTGCTGACCTCCAAATGCACTGTTTTGCTTGGAATTGAATTTATTTATTTATCACAACTTTCCTTCCTACTGCTCAATTCACTTTCTGCCCTCTAAAGGCAGCAAGGTTACAGAGAAGCAGGCAGTATGTTCTTGAAAATCTACTACCAAATGCCTTTCCTTTCCTCCGGAGATTTGGTAAAGCCACTAACCCCGAACTTTCATGGCTCCAAAGGTAAGCCTGCAAACTGAGGTTCGTAACTCCTTGACCACAAGTTCTAATGATGGTTTGTATGTCTGAAGCAGCTCTTTCAAGATCACTCTTTCATCTCATCTCGCCTTTGCCTGTCTTTTCTCAAGGGGAAGAGGTAAGAATCGGAGAGGAAAGTGTTTGTGAGATCCTTCCTGAACCATCCAACTAAAATTAATCTCTCCTTCAGTATTTTCTGATGCTGTCAGTTTTTGGATGACATTTTGGATCTCATGTACATAGAGTCTGGAAAAAATACACCTTTGGACTAACCACTCTCAGGATTCAGTTAGCATGGTCACTGGGAAATGTCATCCAAAAGGTCACCTTTTTGATATTTGCTCATATGTGTGTATGTCACATCCTGGAAGAAACATTAACAACCTTAGATATGCAGATGATACCACTTTGATGGCTGAAAGCGAGGAGAAAGTGCAAAAGCTGGGCTGCAGTTAAACATCCAAAAAACCAAGATGATGGCAACCAGACTAATGGATAACTGGCAAATAGAGGGAGAAAACATGGAGGCTGTGACAAACTTTGTATTTCTATGTGCAAAGATTACAGCAGATGCAGACATCAGCCAGGAAATCAGAAGACGTTTCCTTCTTGGGAGGAGAGCAAAGACCCATCTCCATAAAATAGTGAAGAATAGAGACATCACACTGGCAACCAAGATCTGCATAGTAAAGGTAAAGGTTTTCCCCTGATACTAAGTCTAGTCATGTCCGACTCTGGGGGTTGGTGTTCATCTCCATTTCTAGGCCGAAGAGCCGGCATTGTTCGTAGGCACATCCAAGGTCATGATTGGCATGACTGCATGGAGCGCCGTTACCTTCCCGCGGGAGTGGTACCTATTGATCTACTCACATTTGCATGTTTTTGAACTTCTAGGTTGGCAGAAGCTGGGGCTAACTGCGGAAGCTCACACCGCTCCCTGGATTCGAACTTGTAACCTTTCAGTCAACAAGTTTTGCAGCTCAGCAGTTTAACTCACTGCGCCACTGGGGGATCCATCTGCATAGTTAAAGCAATGGTATTCTCTGTAGTCGCTTCTGGTCACTTCTGGGATCACAACCAGACACAGTGAAGACATCTGCCCTTGCGCTATGCTACTCTGATGCTGAGTACGCATTCCCAGTATGGAACACATCTCACCACGCTAAAACAGGGGATATGGCTCTTAATGAGACATGCTGCATTATCACAGGGTGTCTGTGCCCTACACCACTGGAGAAATTACACTGTT
This sequence comes from Anolis sagrei, assembly GCF_037176765.1. Lineage (NCBI taxonomy): Eukaryota > Metazoa > Chordata > Lepidosauria > Squamata > Anolidae > Anolis > Anolis sagrei. The sequence goes on along the minus strand of NC_090029.1, from coordinate 30,252,243 downwards.
TAGCTAGTTTTGCACCACCTGACATCTGCCAGGAAGTAGCAATCAATAGTGAAAGGACCAAGGCAGTGACATCCCCTGTTTGGATATCAGCCGGCACACCAATGACTTAAATCAAGAAATAGTTTTCTAAGATCTACAAAAAACACTTGCAGGAACGCCTCAGCAAGTGAGAGTCCAAAAGTGGCAGGCTCAAACCCAGAACCTCAATCAATGGCTGATACGAAATGAGAGACTCCCTCCTGGGCACACAGAAGATTGGGCCACTTGGAAGGCACTTAACAGATCGTGCTCTGGCACCACAAGATGCAGATCCACTCTTAAGAAATGGGGCTACAAAGTGGAATCCACGACATGCGAATACGAAGAAGACCACCTACTGCAATACAGCTTGAGCCCTGCCACATGCACAATGGAGGACCTTCCTAGAGCAACACCAGAGGCACTCCAAGTGGCCAGCTTCTGGTCAAAGGACATTTAATAGAATGCCAAGTTTGCAAACTTTGTGTGTGTGTATGTGTTTTAAATACAATACAACTGTTTGGTTCGCTCCTGACATGATAAACAAATAAATTCTCTGTAGTAACCTATGGATGTGAGAGCTGGACCATAAAGAAGGCTGAGCGAATGAAGAGAGATGCTTTTGAACAGTGGTGTTGGAGGAAAATTTAGAGAATGTCTTGGACCACGAGCAGATCCAACCAGGAAATAATGCCCGACTGCTCATTGGAGGGAAGGATATTAGAGGCAAAGATGAAGTACTTTGGCCACATCATGAGCAGACAGAAAAGCTTGGAGAAGAGAATTATTTTGATTTGGATGATTTAGAGCTAAACCACCGCAGCAGGCGAGAGCAACTTCAACACTCTGGATGTTGGACTATGACTCCCATCAATCTCAGTCCACATAGCTGATGGGAAGGGATGTGAAGAGTTACAGCCCAACAATATCTGGAGAATCGCTTGATTCCCACCCACATAGTGAGGTCTCAGGAAAGGCCATCGAGATTTCAAGAGGGTCCAAATAATTGCATAATGCCTTTTGATTGACGGCTACCCAACACAAATGGCTTCAGTTGACTCCCTCCGCCCGCATCTTCCACCTCCAGTTTCTTGGCTGATAAACAAATGGTAAATCGGGCTCAGTTTTGACAGCCCGGCGCAGAGCTGACCGGCCGCTTCTATTTGATCAGTGCTTTTAATGAGCTTTTCTCAGTCAATCAGGCTCAACCGAGCAAAGAAGAAAAGCCGGATGTTGTTTCTTGAGAGTACGGCGCAATGGCAACACAGGTTGTCTGTCAAGGCAAACATCATCGCGGTGGCCAAGGGAAGGAGGACGTCTACCTCTCAAAATGGGGCCAAATCCAGAGAAGCCTCCCTTCCCCTCAACAACTTCCTTGTAAGGATCCCTTTCAACCTAAGAATGACTTAGTGCCATTAATGAAGAACTCCACATTACACGGCATGACCTTGAGGTAGGACCTTGGCCAACATCTTTGAAGCACAGAACAGATCTTTGGTAGGACTGAACGTTCAACCCCTACTGCATTCCCCTAATGGGAGTTGTTTATTTATTCGTCATGTCAGAAGCGAGTTAAAATGCATTTCCAAACACAGGTTTTAAAAAAGAACTTGGCATGATGCTAAATGTCCTTTAACCAGAAGATGTCCACTTGGAGTGTCTCTGGTGTCGCTCTGAGAAGGTCCTCCATTTTGCATGTGGCAGGGCTCAGGTTGCCTTGTAGTAAGTGCTCTGCGTTATATATAGAGAGAGTTGAGCTGCATGTGAAAACAGTACATGTAAAGCCTTCCCTTGGAACTGGGGTATTCAAATAATAAATGTCAACAACTCAGATCTTATGCCCATGGGACTCATTTCAAAAGGACCTCTTTTAAGAATCTAGGTAGACTATTCTGTATTATGTAGAACTCCCATGACCAACAGAAAATACTGGAAGGGTTTGGTGGGCATTGATTTTGAATTTTAGACTGCTAGTTCACCTGCATTCAAAGAGCAGATGGAGGACTTTTGTTGGGAGGATTCGCCAACAGTTTCCAAAAAGGAAGAGAAGGACACTTGCGCATGTGCAACACGCTGCCATGTGTGGAGCACACCTGCTCTCCCCTTCCTGCTTGGAGTCTCAGAAACAGCTTTCCCCTTGACTGGGGGGCCAGCTAATCACAGCAGAGGAGGGCTTTTGGTGGAAGGATTCGCCGTCTGTTTCCAAAAAGGAAGAGAAGGACACCCACACATGCGCAACACGCTGACATGTGCAGAGCACGCCTGCTCTCCCCTCTTCTCTTGGAGTCTCAGCCATCCCCTTGGCTGGGAGGCCAGCCAATCTCAGTGGAGGAGGGCTTTTGGTGGGAGGATACGCCGTCTGTTTCCAAAAAGGAAGAGAAGGACACCCACACATGTGCAACACGCTGACATGTGCAGAGCACGCCTGCTCTCCCCTCCTCTCTTGGAGTCTCAGCTATTCCCTTGGCTGAGAGGCCAGCCAATCACAGTGGAGGAGGGCTTTTGGTGGGAGGATTCGCCGTCTGTTTCCAAAAAGGAAGAGAAGGACACCCACACATATGCAACATGTTGACATTTGCCGAGCACGCCTGCTCTCCCCTCCTTACTTGGAGTCTCAGGAACAGCCTCCCCCTTGGCTGAGAGGCCAGCCAATCACAGTGCAGGAGGGCTTTTGGTGGGAGGATTTGCCGTCTGTTTCCAAAAAGGAAGAGAAGGACACCCACACATGTGGAACACGCTGACATGTGCAGAGCACGCCTGCTCTCCCCTCCTCTCTTATTATAGATAGAGAAGCCTACTGAGAAATTGAGTTATGTAGATAATATAGAGAGACTTCATTGCTTTATCTCCAGAACTAATCCTGAGCTATAGATGGGGGGGGGGGGCTGCTTTTTTTCTAACCACAGCAGCTTAGGGTTAGGGTGAAAAGATTCCAGAATTTTATCTGCTATTCTGGGAAAAGTGACTGGAGGAGAAGGGAAGGAAAGAATTTCTCTGTGGTTTCATCTATTGACTGTTTGTTTATACCTTTGATGAACTGTGCCAAGTCTACAAGGACTTTGAAGAATAAATATCCTTTTTTTTTTATGTTCAACCTTTAATAGTCTCAGTTGCTGAATATCTCAACCTTCCAAAGAAAGACATTCGCAGTTCGCTCAGACATAGAGAGCAGCACATCTTAGTTTATTTTTATAACGTCTGGGTGTAACAGCACAGTTTCCAAAAAGGAAGAGAAGGACAAGAGGAGAGATCTTCAGCCTTCTCTGCCAAAGGGGTCCTTAACACCTCCCCCCCCCCCTCTACCAGCACCAACTGTTGCTCTGGGCCAGAGTGAAGAGAGGGGGGGCCAGGGGACAGTTCCACCTTTTCTCCTGTGCTATTCTAATAATATAATATAATATAATACAATATAATATAATATAATATAATATGCATAATAAACATATACATGCAGGGACATGAGAGAAGCCTCCCACAAGGATGATAAAAACCTCAAATCATCCAAGTGTCCCCTGGGCAATGTCCTTGCAGACGGCCAATTCTCTCACACCAGAAGCAACTTGCAGTTTCTCAAGTCGCTCCTGACATGACAAAAAAACCAACAAAACATATAATATTTATAATATTATAATGTAATGCAATATAAGAATAATAACAATAACAATATGATATAATTATATATTTATATTACATGTAATATTACTAATAATATTGCAATGTAGTGGTATGGTGCAATATAGCAATGTTTAATGCTGATATTGTACTATGCTAATAATATAATATATATTATTATCCTTGAGGTGACTGGCTTGACCTTGAAGGAGCTGGGGGTGGTGACAGCCGACAGGGAGCTCTGGCGTGGGCTGGTCCATGAGGTCATGAAGAGTCGGAGACGACTGAACGAATGAACAACAACAACATGTAATATATATCTTGTAAGCCGCTCTGAGTCCCCTTCAGGGTGAGAAGGGCAGCATATAAATGTTGTAAATAAATAAATAAAGAAGACCATCAGAAATATGTGGTTCCTGATGGTCTTTGGCAACCCTTCTGAACCCCCCTTGCAACCCTCCCATGGGTCCCGACCCCCAGGTTGAGAAACACTGTAATGGAGAAACGGCCAGCCTGTTTTTGAAAAATGCGACAGCTCCCAATGATTGCCGGGAAGAATCCTTTGCAGCCTTAATTACAGCATTCTCTTTGGAGCTAATACCGGATCCTCTCTGGAGGGTTTTCATGGCAGGGGAGTCTTTGGAAAGAGCTGCTATATCCCACAATAATCTGTTCCCCCTGTTATTACTGACAGAATTAGTGTTTGCTTATCGGTTTTCTTCCTTTACGATTCAGCGGCTGCCGCTTAATCCCACAGTGAGCATGTAATCTTCCTTTTCAGGCGACCCAAGTCACCGGTCCAGATTAAAGAATAACATCCCCAACCCTTGTCACCTTCCCCAAGTTACATCCCCCGCCGCTGTGACATGGAGCATTAATCCAGAGATCATAGACAAAAGCCAAGTCGCTCCCGGTAGCGGGACGGTGACAGAATTTCCCATTCCGTTCCAGGCCAAAGAAGAAGGGAACAACTCTACTATTAATCACCTGGTGACCTTATGATGTTTTGGACTACACCTTCCATAATGCCTGACCGTTCGCATTTATGGCAGTTGGGGTCCAATATATCTAATAGTCTACTTTCCACACACTTTGGATTACAACTCCCACTGTGCCTTGTTCCTTTATGCCTTCATTATTTTCCACTGAATGTTGATGGGATTTTCTTGGGCTGAGAAGTGTGATTCATCCCGTCTAAGGTCAACTAGTGGGTCTGCATGAATCAAACCCTGGTTTCCAGAGTCATAGTCTGACATTTGATGGGAAGCTTCCCAACGGAGTGGAAATCATCTGTCGGACAGATGGCAAGCTGTTTAACCTCAGCCAAAACCAAGGTCACAGCAATATCTGTTATAGAACTCTAATATGCAGATGAAAATGTCGTCTGTGCGCATCCAGAAGAAGATTTGCAAGCCACTCTAAACACCTTCGCAGAACATACGAGAAGCTCGGCCTGTCATTGAATGTTGATAAAACCAAAGTGCTGTTCCAGCAGTCACCAGCCAACCCCTTTCCAATGCCAGTGATACAGCTCAATGGTGTGACATTAGAAAATGTTGATCATTTCCGCTACCTTGGCAGCCACCTCTCCACCAAAGTCAACATTGACACCGAAATACAACACCGCCTGAGCTCTGCGAGTGCAGCATTTTTCCAAATGAAGCTGAGAGTTTTTGAGAACCGGGACATCCATAGAGATACCAAGGTGCTTGTCTATAAAGCTATTGTCCTCCCAACCCTGCTATATGCCTGCGAAACATGGACTGTCTACACAGAGGCGGCCCTAGGTAATTTTCAACAGTAGGGAAACAGTATTTGGGCACACCCCCCCCCCCCCAACCAATCATTGATATATATTTTCTGTTCATCATGGGAGTTCTGTGTGCCATATTTGGTTCAATTCCATCATTGGTGGAGTTCAGAATGCTCTTTGATTGTAGGTGAACTATACATTCCAGTAACTACAACTCGCATATGTCAAGGTGTATTTCCCCCCAAGAGCGCCTCAAGAGCGCCCCTGGGCAAAATCAACTGTACTGTGAATGCTTACTTTGCGTAATGGGTTGAGCCGCCCCTGTGTCTATAGGCGTCACATGCAACTCCTGGAATGATTCCATCAGCTGCCTCCGGAAAATCCTGCAAATCTCTTGGGAAGAGAGGCGGACAAACGTCAGCGTCCTGGAAGAAGCAAAGTCCACCAGCATCGAAGCAATGGTCCTCCACCATCAACTCCGCTGGACCGGCCACATTGTCCGGATGCCCAACCAACGTCTCCTAAAGCAGTTGCTCTACTCCGAACTCAAGAACAGAAAACGGAATGTTGGTGGACAGGAAAAGAGTTTTAAAGATGGGCTCAAAGCCAACCTTAAAAACTGTGGCATAGACACTGAGAACTGGGAAGCCCTGGCCCTTGAGCGCTCCAGCCGGAGGTCAGCTGTGACCAGCAGTGCTGCAGAATTTGAAGAGGCATGAATGGAGGGTGAAAGAGATAAATGTGCCAAGAGGAAGGCGTGCCAAGCCAACCCCGACCGAGACCGCCTCCCACCTGGAAACCAATGCCCTCACTGTGGGAGAAGATGCAGGTCAAGAATAGGGCTCCACAGCCACCTACGAACCCACCCCCAGGACACCGAACTTGGAAGACCATCATCCTCGGACTACGAGGGATCGCCTAAGTAAGTCCGACATTCCAATCACTACACCATATTGGCTAGCCACTAACCATTCTCAAAAGGCTAAAATAGATGGCAGTTCACTACAAATTGGTGTCTTTAAGATGTTAAGAATGGCAACTTCCATCATGCCTAATCAATGCAGTGATGACTCTGGGCTTTGGACAGTTGTATAAAAATATACCAATGTCAAAATGATTGACCCAGAAGTTGAATCAATATGGTTAGCACTGAATGGAGCCATGGTGCCCGATTTCTGGTGTAAACATCTCATGAAAGCACTTGGAGAATCTAGAGAGAATCTATGCCTTCGGATGCAGGTAAACGAAACCACACTATCAGTTTTGTGGATATGGGGCCCACAAAATATGACCCTATTCCAGTCCCATTCCTTGTTAACTTTATTGGTATCCCACTTTTTCCTCCCAAAACCTACACCCCAAGATTTAGAAAGATTGAAATGTAAGGACACTAACTTTAGGATGGCTCAAGCCATCGCATTTCCCATTTGTACATGTCAATATGGTCTTGGTGAAGAGGTCAAGATGCACCCTCTCCCACTTTGGAGAAACTCAGAAGTGGGGGGGAAGAGACCTCTTTGAGGAGCCACCGCACAGATTGTGAGGTTGCCCCGAGCAGCACACGGCACGGGCGACACGCAGCCAATTATCCTAATGCTGCCGCCTCGCTCTTGTAACAGAGAGTCATCGCTCACCCCAGAAGCTATTGAATTAGATAAGAGCAGAACAAACAAAACTATTCATTTTGCTCACTCTGTATTTAGATCCCTCCCGCCCCTGTATAAACACCCAGCGCATCCTGGACATTATATATTCTGCAAGGGGGACCAAGACAAAAGCAACATTTATCAAGACTGCAGGCACTGTAACTCTTCGGAGCGGCTTTTCAGAAAACGAACGCGGGTGCTTGCCTTCCCCATATCTCACCATCCTTACTGCATTGCCACAATTCGCCCTCAGCTTTCAGTGCATTCTTCCCATTGCTGATTTATTTCTGCACCCATATGCATCTTGATTACACAGTGGGCTCCTAGTATTGCCTGAGGTATGGCTCCAGGGCCCTATATATACCAAAATCTCTGTCCAATTATTTACAACTATCTTCGGTATCTGGCATTGCCTGAGTTATTGGAAAAAGTATTTTTTTTAATTGTACAAAATGCATAAGGATGAACTACAACTCACATTATGCTAGTTTAACCCCGAAAAACTCCATCAGTAAATGGGGGTTTCGTGTGGGAAGTTTGGCCCAATTCTATCATTGGTGGGGTTCAGAGTGCTCTTTGATTGTAGGTGAACTATAAATCCCAGCAAGTACAATTCCCAAGTGTCAAGGTCTATTTTCCTCAAACTCCAGCAGAGTTCACATTTGGGCATATTAAGTATCCATGCCAAGTTTGGCCCAAATTCATCATTGTTTGAGTCCACAGTGCTCTCTGGATGTAGGTGAACTACAACTCCAAAACTCAGAGTCAGTGCCCACCAAAGCCTTCCAGTATTTTCTGTTGGTTATGGGAGTTCTGCGTGCCAAGTTTGGTTCAATACCATCATTGGTGGAGTTCAGAATGCACTTTTATGGTAGATGAACTATAAATCCCAGCAACTACAACTCCCAAATGTCAAGGTCTATTATCCCCAAACTCCACCAGTGTTCACATTTGGGCATATTGAGTATTCATGCCAAGTTTGGTCAAGACCCATCATTGTTTGAGTTCACAATTCTCTCTGGATATACGTGAACTACAATTTCAAAACTCAAGTTCAATGCCCACCAAACCCTTCCAGTATTTTCTATTGGTCATAGGAGTTCTGTGCTCCAAGTTTGGTTCAATTCCATTGTTGGTGGAGTTCAGAATGATCTTTGCTTGTAGGTGAACTATAAATCCCAGCAACTACAACTCCTAAATGACAAAATCACAACCTCTGAGGATGCCTGGCATAGATGTGGGCAAAATGTCAGGAGAGAATGCTTCTGGAACATGGCCAAGCAGCCTGAAAAACTTACAGCAACCCAGTGATTCCAACCCTGAGATCTTGGGAGACATAGCTAGAGACTGAGACATGAAATAAACAGATGAGAAATGAACAGAAAAGAGTTGTTATTCCATCCGGAGTTTCCAAGCTCTAGCTGTGCATTCTCCCTCGCCTGTTCACAATATTGTCGTGTTTGTTACAAACCAGATGAATCCACATGTAGAAAGTGTTAGAAAGACCTTGTGCAGAGGTGGAGGGAGAGAGCTGTCCGTCAGCAGTTTGGTTGCAGGCAAACTTAGCATGCCAAGGAAGGATTACATAAAACATCCCATTCGGGGCTGCGCTGACCTCGGTGCCCTGAAAAGTGTAGTAATTGCCCTGAAATGCAAATCCGCCGTTGTCATCTCACGCAGAAATGGAATTCATAAAGCGGGGAGATGAAGGCGCTCCAGAGAATTGTGCCGTTTTTCTCGGTAATTACACAGGCCCTGGAAAGTCAGAAAAAGAAGGGGAAGGAATAAAAAAAACAACAGTGTGTTGCACTGCCTTTGGGAAACTCCAGTTGAATCAAATGGGGAGAAGTGTTTGTGATGAACTTTCAAACTAACAGCAAAACCTTGTTAGGCTTTTGGGAAACTGCAAGCAAAGTCTCTCCAAATTAGAGAGTGCCATGCATTCATAAAGGCACTGACAATGGGCTCTGAAACTCTCATTGGCCCTCCCCTTTTGTCATTTCCTTCTCCCTAAACCCTAATGCAGTGGATCTCAACCTGGGGGTTGCGACCCCCAGAGGGGTCGTTAGCAAGATTCAGAGGGGTCACCAAAGATCATCAGAAAACATATTATTTTGGATGGTCTTAGGAATCTCTTTGGTGGAGAAGGCCGAAGATCTCTCCACCTGTCTTTTTTGTTTTGGATGCGAATCCTCCCATCAAAAGTCCTCCTCCGCTGTGATTGGCCAGCATCTCAGCCAAAGGGAGGGCTGTTTCTGAGAATCCAAGTAGGGAGGGGAGGCTTGCTCCGCACATGAAAGCATGTTTCACATGTGCGGGTGAGGGAGAGCATGCATGGTTAGAGGGAGGCTCGCACCAGTAAGTCCCTTCAAGACATGGGGGTTCTGTGTGAGGAGTTTGGCCCAATTCTATCATTGGTGCGTTTCAGGATGCTCTTTGATTGTAGGTGGACTATAAATCCCAGTAACTACAACTCCCAAATGTCAAGGTCTATTTCCCCCAAACTCCACCAGTGTTCACATTTGGGCATATGATAGATTAGATAGATTAGATAGATTAGATAGGAAAGTAGGTAGGTTGGTAGATCAATCAGGAGGACTGCTGGGAATTGGAGTCCAAGATTAGGTAGAGAAGGAAGAAAGGAGAGAAAGTGGAAGGGAAAGAAAAGGGTGGGAAGGAAGGGAAGAGAGAAGGACAGAAGGAAAGAAAAAAGGAAGGAGATAAAGAAAGGAGGATAGAAAGGGGGGGAGTTGACCACAGCAATGTGTGGCTGGATTCGTAGGTGGCTGTGGAGCCCTATTCTTGACCTGCATCTTCTCCCACAGTGAGGGCATTGGTTTCCAGGTGGAAGGCGGTCCTGGTCGGGGTTGGCTTGACGCACCTTCCTTTTGGCACGTTTCTCTCTTTCACCCTCCATTTGTGCCTCTTCAAATTCTGCAGCACTGCTGGTCACAGCTGACCTCCAACTGGAATGCTCAAGGGCCAGGGCTTCCCAGTTCTCAGTGTCTATGCCAGAGTTTTTAAGGTTCGCTTTGAGCCCATCTTTAAATCTCTTTTCCTGTCTTCCAACATCCCGTTTTCCATCTTGAGTTCAGAATAGAGCAACTGCTTTGGACGGGCATCCGGACAACATGACCAGTCCAGCGGAGTTGATGGCAGAGGACCATCGCTTCAATGCTGGTGATCTTTGCTTCTTCTAGCATGCTGACATTTGTCCGCTTGTCTTCCCAAGAGATTTGCAGGATTTTTCGGAGGCAGCGCTGATGGAATCATTCCAGGAGTTGCATGTGACGTCTGTAGGCAGTCCACGCCTCGCAGTCATATAGCAGGGTTGGTTGGGAGGACAATAGCTTTATAAACAAGCCCTTTGGTCTCCCTACGGATGTCCTGGTCCACAAACACTCTCTGTTTCATGCAGAAAAATGCTGCACTCGCAGAGCTCAGGCGGTGCTGAATTTCAGTGTCAATGTTGACTTTTGTGGAGAGGTGGCTGCCAAGGGAGCGGAAAGGGTCAACATTTTCTAATGTTACACCATTAAGCTTTATTTCTGGCATTGGAGAGGGATTGGCTGGTGACTGCTGGAAGAGCACTTTGGTTTCCTCGATGTTCAGTGACAGGCCGAGCTTCTCGTATACTTCTACAAAGGTCTTTAGAGTGGCTTGTAGGTCTTCTTCTGAATGCACACAGACGACGTTGTCATCAGCATACTGGAGTTCTATAACAGATGTTGTTGTAACCTTGGTTTTGGCTTTCAGTCTGCTGAGGTTAAATAACTTGCCCTTTGTCCGAAAGATGATTTCCACTCCGGTGGGACACTTCCCATCAACAAGGTGAAGTATCATAGCAATGAAGATGGAAAATAAGGTTGGGGCCATAACACATCCCTGTTTGACACCTGATTCCACCTTAAATGGGTCACTTTGGGAATTCTCGGTGGACTGTCACCTTGTCGTGGTGAGGAGGCTTGCGTGTTCCAATGAACCTGCGGGCACAACGACTGGAGTCGTGCATTCCCAGGAGTGGCCGCAGGGGGGAGGTTCCAGATCAAGCTGCCTAGAATGCATCTAAGGTAAAGGTAAAAGTTTTGCCCTGACATTAAGTTTAGTTGTGTCCAACTCTGGCGGTTGGTGCTCACCTCCATTTCTAAGCCAAAGAGCCGGTTTTGTCCATAGACACCTCTCAGGTCATGCGGCCACTGGCATGACTACGTGGAGCGCGGTTACCTCCTGGCTGGAGCGGTACTTATTGATCTACTCACATTTGCACGTTTTTGAACTGTTGGGTTGGCAGAAGCTGGGGCTAAACAACAGGAGCTCACACTGCTCTTGGGATTCTAATCTGCAACCTTCCAGTTAGCAAGTTCAGCAGCTAACTGTGCCACACCGGGAGCTCCACACTGTAATAATACAGTCTGACACCACTTCAAGCCCCATGGCTCAATTCTATACATTCATGGAAGTTGTAGTTTGACAAAGTGTTTAGCCTTTGCTGTCAAAGAGCACTGATGTCCCAATCAACTCAGATGATTCCATAGCATTGAGCCAGGGAGGTTAAAGTGGTTAAAGTGGTATGAAACCGCATTCATTCTGCATTGTAGATACACCCCCAGTTGCAAACAATGTCAGTTTCTGATTTCATCTGTCTCTTTAGCCATAAATATTGCCATAAAATGTACTCAGTCATCGACGTCCTCCCTGCCCCCCCCCCCCCCTCAAGTCATCAATATTCTTCCTTCGTCTGCACCTCTGGCACACCATTTGCTTTCCTCCGAGCGTTGTCATCTGATCAGACCATTTCACCTTCTGTTTTTGTTATCACAACCTTAAAGTCATCGAAGGAGGGGACAGTAAACACAGGGAGATGGAGCAAGTCCCCCCCCCCACCTCCCCCAAATAGTATTACTGCAAAATCAAACTCTATCCGTTTACGTTTCCCATCTTTGGGAGCTTGTGCTTCCGAAACGCATTTTGACATTCAGCGTCTCTTTCGATTACCCAAATGGAAAGCTAAGCATCCCTTTTTGACTTGGAAATTGGGTCTGTCTGTACTGGTTTGCAGGAGAAAGGAATGGGAAATGAGCTACGGTGCAGCTGGGCCAGGCAGGAAATATTCCAATCAGTATGCCCCATAAGATGCCATTCTGCAAGACCATATTTATTCATTGATTGCTTCAAATATTTATTTGTTGTTGTTCTTGCGTGCTCGCTCCTGGAGTCCCAATCTGACACGAAGATACCTGTACCACACTGGCTATGCTTTGTTCAAAGCGAGCTTCCTTTTGCCTCCCTTTGAGGCTGAGAGTGTGTGACTGGCCCAAGATAGCCCAGTGGGTTTCCACTAAGGGCTGTGCAGGGATTCGAACCATACTCAGCCATGATCCAACACTCCAAACACTATTCCACGGCGGATCACGTCAAATATTTATAGCTCTATCCAAAGATTTAAGACATTGTATAATAAAATATTTAATGCAATGGAAAACTGTTGAAAATAGAAAACAATAAAATATCATTTGGGGTGAGAAGGGATAATTGAATAGTTTAAAATCTATTAAATTCTCTGACATGATCTGGATGCATCCACATTGTCGGTTTGGTCTTGAAGTTGTCAACTATTTTTTTTCTTCTCGCCTCAAGATTGTGGGGTTTTTTTATTGCCAGTCTCAGAACGACACCAAACATTTGTAAGACAGTTTTTTAAAAAAGCATTATTGTGCAATTGCAAAATACATAAAACTAAGATGACTGCTGCCTTGCCCCTGTATGGCACTATTTCCCAACCTGGGGGTCGAGACCCCTGGGGCAGTTGCAAGGGGGTTTCAGAGGGGTCGCCAAAGACCAACAGAAAACAAAGTATTTCTGTTGGTCAAGGGGTTCTGTGTGGGAAGTTTAGCCCAATTCTATCACTGGTGAGATTCCAGTAATTACAACTCCCAAATGACAAAATCAATCCCACCAGTATTCAAATTTGGGCGTATCGGATATTTGTGCTAAATTTGGTCCAGCAAATGAAAATACACCCTGCATGTCAGATATTTACATTATTATTCATGTTGTTGTTCATTCGTTCAGTCGCTTCCAACTCTTCATGACTTCATGAACCAACCTATGCCAGAGCTCCCTGTCTGCCATCACCACCCCCAGCTCCTTCAAGGTCAAGCCAGTCACTTCAAGGATGCCATCCATCCATCTTGCCCTTGGTCAACCTCACTTCCTTTTTCCTTCCATGTCCCCCAGCATCATTGTCTCCTCTAAGCTTTCCTGTCTTCTCGTAATGAGGCCAAAGTACTTCGTCTTTGCCTCTGATATCCTTCTCTCCAGTGAGCAGCCGGGCTCTATTTCCTGGAGGATGGACTGGTTGGATCTTCTCGCAGTCCAAGGCACTCTCAGAACTTTCCTCCAAATCCACAGTTCCAAAGCATCGATCTTCCTTCACTCAGCCTTCCCTAAGGTCCAGCTCTCACATCCATAGGTGACTACGGGGAATACCATTGCTTTACCCCCTCCCTCCAAAATTAGTCTGCTGTTATTGTTGTTGCTGGCTATTTTGTTATGTTGTTTTATGCTGTTTTAAGCTGCTTTAATTGTTATTGCTTTATTTTAATTGTATTCTGCCTGGGCTTGGGCCCCATGTAAGCTGCCCCAAGTCCCTTCGGGGAGATGGAGGCCCTGTAGAAAAAAAAGTTCTTCTTCCTCTTCTTCTTCTTCTTCTTTAACTATGCGGATTGCCATATCGTTGCCAGTGTGATGTCACTACTCTTCACTATTTTGTCGAGATTGGTCCTTGCTCTCCTCCCAAAAAGTAAGCGTCTTCTGATTTCCTGGCTGCAGTCTGCATTAGCAGTAATCTTTGCACCTAGAAATATAAAGTCTGTTACTGCCTCCACGTTTTCTCCCTCTATTTCCCAGTTGTCACTCATTCTTCTTGCCATAATCTTGGTTTTTGTTGATGTTTAGCTGCAACCCAGCTTTTGCGCTTTCTTCTTTCACTTTGGTGAGAAGGCTCCTCAGTTCCTCCTCACTTTCGGCCATCAAAGTGGTGTCATCTGCATATCTAAGGTTGTTAATAGAATCATAGAATCAAAGAGTTGGAAGAGACCTCATGGGCCATCCAGTCCAACCCCCTGCCAAGAAGCAGGAATATTGCATTCAAATCACCCCTGGCAGATGGCCATCCAGCCTCTGTTTAAAAGCTTCCAAAAAAGGAGCCTCCACCACACTCTGGGGCAGAGAGTTCCACTGCTGAACGGCTCTCACAGTCAGGAAGTTCTTCCTCATGTTCAGATGGAATCTTCTTTCCGACAGATGGCCATTTAGATTCTGTTTAAAAGCCTCCAAAGAAGGAGCCTCCACCACACTCCGGGGCAGAGAGTTCCACTGCTGAACAGCTCTCGCAATCAGGAAGTTCTTCCTCATGTTCAGATGGAATCTCCTTTCTTGTAGTTTGAAGCCATTGTTCCGCGTCCTAGTCTCCAGGGAAGCAGAAAACAAGCTTGCTCCCTCCTCCCTGTGGCTTCCTCTTACATATTTATACATGGCTATCATATCTCCTCCCAGCCTTCTCTTCTTAAGGCTAAACATGCCCAGCTCTTTTAGCCGCTCCTCATAGGGCTTGTTCTCCAGACCCTTGATCATTTTAGTCACCCTCCTCTGGACACATTCCAGCTTGTTTCTTCCAGCAATTTTCACCCCAGCCTTGCATTCATCAAGTCCCACACATCGCATGATGTGTTCTGCATACAAGTTGAATAGGTTGGGTGAGAGTAGACAACCATACCATTTGCCTTTCCCAATCTTGAACCAGTCTGTTGTTCCATGGTCTGTTCTGAATGTTGCTACTTGGTCCTTATACAGATTCCTCAGGAGGGAGACAAGGTGGCTTGGGATTCCCATCCCATCAAGAATTTGCCACAATTTATTATGATCCACACAGTCAAAGGCTTTAGAATAGTCAATAAAACAAAAATAGATGTTTTTCTGAGACTCCCTGCCTTTCTCCATTATCCAGCATCCGGATGTTGGCAATTTGGTCTCTCGTTCCTCTGCCTTTTCTAAACCCAGTTTGTACATCTCTCATTCCATGTATTGCTGGAGTCTTCTTCCTTGCAGGATCTTGAGCATTCCCTTACTGGCATGAGAAATAAGGGCTACTGTACAAAAGTTTGAGCAGTCTTTAGCATTTCCCTTTTTTAGTATGGGGATATAAGTTGATTTTTTCCAGTCTGGAAAAAATTACGATTCATAACAGTAGCAAAATTAGAGTTATGAAGTAGCAACAAAAATAATGTTATGGTTGGGGGTCACCACAACATGAGGAACTGGATTCAGGGGTCACGACAACCACTGCCTTAAAGGGATCGTGGAACATCTAGGTTCAACTTGCGATAGAACTCTGGTATGAGGCCAATGTTGATAAGCCCCCAGAGACACCATGGGCCACCCTTTCATTGAGATGTTGGATCAGTGAGCTAAATGGAGGACTAGAAGAACCTTTAGGTACCCCTCAAATCTATGATTTTATCAACTTCCCAGGAATTCCATTAGCAGAATGAAATTCCAGCCTTTCATGTGCACACGCATACACTTCTCTAACATTTGGCACAACCTGTTCCTGCTTGTTCCTACTCCTCTTAATTACTTCAATTAACATCCAAGTACACTTGGATTTTTGGACGGTCCTAATGGAGGATTTTAAGTAGTTTTGGATTTACAGTATTCCCAAGATGAGGACACAGGAAGCCAGGTGCTAGAGGTTATTGAAAAGAACACAGTGTGTCAAACAACATCGTCAGGTAATTACGATTCGCCAAAGCTGAGGACATCCAGGGTCAGCGATGGGCCAGGGCTGGCTGTGCCGCAGGCTCCTTGCAAATTTGGAACGCTGTCATGTTAAACCAAGGTAGACAAGCGTTGCTAAAAATTAAAATTACAAGCCAGAGTGGGGGCTCTGGCCTTTGCTCCCAGAAGGAATGGTGGAGTGAAACAGGACCGCTCTTAGATGCAGATTTACAAAATTACTGGAGGTATTGCTTGTTACAGCCTGCACTGGAACGAAGGGGAAGCGGGAACACATATCAGGTCTTGATCACAATATCGGGAGTTTCCAGTTCTTTTTGTTTTGATTGCATATTCAAAGGGAGGCATCCAGTCTGTTCTTGAAACATACTACATTCCCCTCCATCCTTACCTTGGAGCAAGCAGTTCAAGTGGTGCCAAACTGCGTTCATTCCACAGTGTAGATGCACCCATAGATGCAAACAACCTGTCCAATATTCCTACCATTCAAAAGCCCATACAGCAGTGGTTCTCAGCCTTCCTAATGCCACAGCCCCTTGATAAAGTACCTCATGTTGGGGTGGCCCACCCTCCTCCCCAACCATAACATTATTTTCATTGCTACTTCATAACTGTCATTTTGCTACTGTTATGAATTTTAATGTAAATATTTATTATACAGGATGCATTTTCATTCACTGGACCAAATTTTGCACAAATGCCTGATACACCCAAGTGTGAATTCTGGTGGGATTGAGAGGGGGGATTGATTTTGTCATATGGACTCAGACAATGATGGATCTGGACCAAATTTGGCACAAATACTCAATATGCCCAAATGTGAACACTGGTGGAGTTTGGTGGGAAATAGACCTTGACATTTAGAAATCATAGTTGCTGGGGTTTATAGTTCACCTCCAATCAAAGAACATTCTGAACTTCACCAACGGTGGAACTGAACCAAACTTGACACACGGAATTCCCATGACCAACAGAAAATACTGGAAGGGTTTGGTGGGCATTGACCTTGAGTCTTGGAGTTGTAGTTCACCTACATCCAGAGAGCACTGTGGACTCAAACAATGATGGATCTGGACCAAAATTGGCATGCATACTTAATATGCCCAAATGTGAACACTGGTGGAGTTTATGGAAAATAAATCTTGACATTTGGGAGATGTAGTTGCTGGGATATATTGTTCACCTACAATCAAAGAGCATTCTGAATTTCACCAATGATGGATTTGAACCAAACTTGGCATACAGAACTCCTATGACCAATGGAAAATACTAGAAAGGGTTTGGTGGGCATTGACCTTGAGTCTTGGAGTTGTAGTTCACCTACATTCAGAGAGCACTGTGGACTCAAGCAATGATGGATCTGGACCAAAATTGGCATGCATACTTAATATGCCCAAATGTGAACACTGGTGGAGTTTATGGAAAATAAATCTTGACATTTGGGAGATGTAGTTGCTGGGATGTATTGTTCACCTACAATCAAAGAGCGTTCTGAATTCCACCAATGTTGGAATTGAACAAACCTGGCATACAGAACTCCTATGAGCAATGGAAAATACTAGAAAGGGTTTGGGGGGCATTGAACTTGAGTATTGGAGTTCTAGTTCACCTACATTCAGAGAGTACTGTGGACTCAAACAATGATGGATCTGGACCAAACTTGGCATGGATACTCAAAATGCCCAAATGTGAACACTGGTGGAGTTTGGGGATAATAGACCTTGACATTTGGGAGTTGTAGTTGCTGGGATTTATAGTTCACATACAATCAAAGAGCATTCTGAACCTCACCAACGATAGAATTGGGCAAAACTTCCCATCCAAAATCCCCATAACCAACAGAAAATTCTGTTTTTTTCTGATGGTCTTTGGTGACCCCTCTGACATTCCTCTTACTACCCCCCTCCCCGGTGTCCTGACCCTAGGTTGAAAGATGCTTATATAGAGTCTTGTCTTCATGGACCCAAAACTCTAAGTTCTACAGAAGTTGAACCTAGATGTCCAGCCAATGATGTTATCCCCATGTTGTATAAAGTTGGGGAACGTTCCACACTTTGAAGCAGTCTGCTGTCCATATGGGTCAATACTTCCATGCGCTTTTCTTTGCACTCCACAATGCACAGAAAAGGGAATGGGTTCTGCCTGTTTTACTCTCTCATTGTGAATGGCCATTGCCATTTGCTTTTGCCACAATCCTTTTCTCTGGTTGCATAGGCACCTTTGATAAGGTCACTAAAGTTGCCCAGTGATGGAGCTTTGTGATGGTCCAACAGCAGCAATGGAACATCCAAGATAAGATGACCATCTAGTGAGACCAAACCAATTTTAGCCTTCTTGGACAATTTGATTTAAGATAGAGAATGTTCATGGGCCCATTAAGAGATTTGCTTCTCCAAACCAGCCTTGGATTTAGATGTCCCAGTTGCCCATAGATGTCCTCCTATGGAAGATGTTTTAACTGGTGGACCTATTACTATTTGGTGTATTTTAATGCTTCTAACTCCTTTCTATTTTTCTATTTTAGGGAATTTTTTGTTGTAAGTTCTTTCTGGGGGGTTTTGTCTCGTCTTATTGGATGCAACCTTGAGAAGCACTTAGGGGAGAAAGGCAGGATGCAAATCAAATCAAGGCTGTATTTTTCTTCTCACGGTTCTGTTTTCCTGGGCTTCTCTACTGTTTTCAATTAGTGCTAATAGGATACATTATTGCAATGTTTTTAAACGTTTCTCTGCCATTGTTCTCTGATATTCTGTATCAGATACTTAGTTACACCTCATGAGTAAATAGTATCTCCAGGTGCAACCCCTCCAAGCCCATCTTAAGAGCCAGCAGGCAGATTGGACAAAGGAGGTCTGTTCCGTCTTCCAGGAGCATGGTTTACGTTGCCTTTTAGCTGCATGGGACAGCATTCTTTTGCATTTCCCCAGGGTTGCTATAGACCCAGCAGCACAGTATCAGAGTCTGGAAAGCCAGACTGCAGGCCCTCTGCAGTTATTGGTTTAGAAAGTATCTCTTTGGGTTTGGAGTCCGCCCTTTTTCCTGGGGTTGAGATCTCCATTTTGGAATCTACCCTGCCTCCTTCAGTAGAGAAAAAGGCCTCAGATGTGCTGTTGGTCAGGCAGGTAGCTCTGAAAAGCCATTGTGAGTATAATTGAGATAAAGAAAAGCTTATTGAGATACTATAGTTATTGAAGAAAGCAATTGAGTAATTGAGATAGATAGATAGATAGATAGATAGATAGATAGATAGATAGATAGATAGATAGATAAGCAATTGAGCAATTGAGTTATTGAGTTATTAAGACAGGCAATTGAGATAGGGAAGCTGATTGAGTTATAGACAGATATTGAGAAATAGAGAGAAATAGTTATTGAGTACTATTGAGCATTACTTCATCTCCAAAGCTAACCTTGAGCTTAGATAGGGGAAGACCTGTTCTTTCTAACCATAGCAGCTCAGGGTTAGGGTGAAAGATCCCAGGATTTTTTCTACCTTTTGGAGAAAGGTTATCTCAGTAATTGAAGGAAAAGGAAAGACCATCTCTATGGTTTCCCAAATTGACTGTTTGTGTTGTAACTTTATCAAGCTGTGCCAAGTCTGCCAAGGACTTTGGAAATAAATATTTTGTTGATGTTCATGTCTTGACTGGCATCAGTTGCTGAAAGTATTGAGTTATTGCTTCAAAGGAAGACCCCCAGCAGTTCACCCAGATAAAGAGAGAAGCACATCTTAGTTTTAACATTATAGCGTCTGGGTGTGACGGCACAAGGTCCATTCAGTTTCCAGTTGGGGTGGAAAAGGGAATTTCCAACTCACTCGTGGACAGCTGCCAATGCAATTCTAGAGTGCATCAATAATAGTGTCATCAAGGGAAGTAAAGGAAAAGTATTCCCCTTGACATTAAGTCCAGTTGTGTCCAGCTCTAGCAGTTGTTGCTCATCTCCATTTCTAAGCCCAAGAGCCAGCGTTGTCCATAGACACCTCCAAGGTGGTGTGGCCGGCATGACAGCATGGAGTGCCGTTACCTTCCCACCGGAGCAGTACCTACTGATCTACTCACATTTGCATGTTTTCAAACTGCTAGGTTGGCAGAAGCTGGGGCTAACAGTGGGAGCTCACCTCACTCCCCAGATTCAAACCACCAACCTTTCAGTCAGCATGTTCAGCAGCTCTGCAGCTTAACCCACTGCACTACTGGGAACTCCATATGTACATTATATAAGTGAAGGTAAATGTTTTCCCCTTGACATTAAGTCCAGTTGTGTCCAACTCTGGGGTTGGTGCCTATCTTCATCTTTAAGCCCAAGAGCCAGAGTTGTCCATAGACACCTCCAAGGCCATGTGGCCGGCATGGCTGCATGGAGCACCGAGTAGATCAATCGGCACTACTGAAGCAGTGCCTATTGATCTACCCAGATTTGCATATTTTTGAACTTCTAGGTTGGCAGAAGCTGAGCTCACCCCGCTCCCTGGATGTACATTATATACATGATGAATTTCACAGTTAGACTTGTACAAATCTGAAAATCCTGGGTGGAGGGGGGGAGCAGGATGGGAAATCCACAATATTTCTGATGTCAAGCATTTCAGATAAGAGGCTCCTTTTCTTTCCCTTCTTTGGCAATCTACACCACTTGATTGAGTACTTTCCACCACGAAATCGCACTGCGATTGGGAACTACCTGGCACACCTTGCTCCTCTTTCAAGCTTGATTTGGAACATGATGGGTAGCTCCCTATAAATAAAGGTACTCTCTGAAAGCACATTGCTGGCCAATTTTTTGAAAAAGGTCTAATTATCTCCTTTGCCTTGCTAATGAATCCGTCTCTCCCATTTTGGCAGGATGCAGAGGGAAGGCGGCTAGGCCGGGGAGGAGAGCAACGCTCGGGGCAGAACGCACGCACACACACGCAGGAGAAAAGCCTGCCAGTGTTGACATTCAAAATGATGCCGAGCAGGAAGGGGAAGGATGCTAATCAAAGCACCTTGAGTTTGTTTATCCTGGAGAGGAGCTGTGGATTCGACTGCTAGTGTCTTGTTCCTAGGGAGGAAAAAGCCTCTCGCTTGTCTCCCCTGTCATTTTGGAAATTGCTGCTAAACTTGGGTGCTGCAACCCATCTCCTTGCTTGGCATGCAGCACAGCAACTCAGGGCCATGGCTACAACAAAACATCCTGGTTTGCCTCAAGTTTGCCATCTAGTGGCCCAACAAGCACTGGTGCCTTTGTTGTTGTGTGCCTTCAAGTAGTTTATCCACTGGACCGGCCACGTTGTCCAGATGCCAGACCACCGTCTGCCAAAGCAGTTGCTCTACTCCAAACTCAAGAATGGAAAACGGAATGTTGGTGGGCAGGAAAAGAGATTTAAAGATGGGCTCAAAGCCAACCTTAAAAACTCTGGCATAGACACTGAGAACTGGGAAGCCCTGGCCCTTGACCGCTCCTGCTGGAGGTGAGCTGTGACCAGCAGTGCTGCAGAATTTGAAGAGGCACGAATGGAGGGTGAAAGGGAGAAGTGTGCCAAGAGGAAGACGCATCAAGCCAACCCCGACCGAGACCGCCTTCCGTCTGGAAACCAATGCCCTCACTGCGGAAGATGATGCAGAGCAAGAATAGGGCTCCACAGCCACATACGGACCCACAAGAACACTGGAAAACAATCATCCTCGGAAAGCGAGGGAACACCTAAGTAAAGTAACCACTGGCACAATGGGTTAAACCCTTGTGCGGGCAGGACTGAAGACCAACAGGCGGAATACAAACGCTGTAAATCTATATAAATAAAAATGTAATGTTCGTTTGTGGGGTTAACGTAACTCAAAAACCACAGGACGAATTTACACAAAATTTGGACACTACACCCCTAACACTAACAGACACTACACCCCTAACTCTAACAGACCAACAAGTGACCATCACTCATAAACTCCTCCCAAAAAATGGCAGAAAGGACTTAAAAACCCAAAAAAGTTAAATGACAATACGGCGCATGTGCAAAAACGACCACTCCCAGCATCTCCTAGACCAGGCCCTTTAGGAGAGGAGGATGCTCCAAAAGCACTGCTTCCAAGCTGCAAGCTTGCTTCTCCTTGGATTTCTTTGAGAGCATCCCAATCCCTGCATAGTTCCAATTTCCTATTCCTGGACTGCAACTCCCAGCAATCCTCCAGATAGATAAGATAGATAGATTAGATAGAGATAGATAGTAGGTAGTTAGATCAATCTGGAGGACTGCTGGGAGTTACAGTCCAAGAATAGGTAGAGAAGGAAGAAAGGAGAGAAAGAAAAATGGAGGGGAAGCGAGGGAGTGAAGGAGGGGGGAAGGACAAAAAGGGATTGAAGAAGGAAAGAGCTAGAAAAGGAAGGAAGGAGGAAGGAAAAGAAGGAAGGAAAGAAGGAAGGAAGGAAGGAAGGAAGGAAGGAAGGAAGGAAGGAAGGAAGGAAGGAAGGAAGGAAGGAAGGAAGGAAGGTGGGAGAGAGGGAGGGAGGGAGGGAGGGAGGGAGGGAGGAAGGAAGGAAGGAAGGAAGGAAGGAAGGAAGGAAGGAAGGAAGGAAGGAGAGAAGGAAAGACAAGGGATGGAGGAAAGAGGTAGAGAAGGAAGGGAGGGAGGGAGGGAGAGAGGAAGGAAGGAAGGAAGGAAGGAAGGAAGGAAGGAAGGAAGGAAGGAAGGAAGGAAGGAAGGAAGGAAGGAAGGAAGGAAGGACAATGGATGGATGGAAGGAAGGAAGGAAGGAAGGAAAGAGGTAGGGAAGGAAGGAAGGAAGGAAGGAAGGAAGGAAGGAAGGAAGGAAGGAAGGAAGGAAGGAAGGAAGGAAAGACAAAAATGGAAAGAAGGAAGGAAGGAAGAAAAGAGAAAAAGAAAGAAAGAAAGAGAGGGAGGGAGGAGGGAAGGAGAGAAAGAGGGAGGGAAGGTTGGCCACAGCAACGCGTGGCAGATACAGCTAGTAAATAATAAAGATATAAACCCCATTTTCCTAGTTTCCAATAGACCTCACAACCTCTGAAGATGCCTGCCATAAATGTGGGTGAAACTTCAGGAGAGAATGCTTCTGGAACAAGGCCATACAGCTCAGAAAACTAACAGCAACCCAACTTTTCCATACTCCAATTAATAGGAGTATTTATCTGAGTTCATAAAGGATTGTATCCCTACTCGGATGCATTTGCTGATATGCCGAAGCCATCCTGAGATGTATGGCCATTACACACCCTTGGCATATCGCCCAACCTTGTGGCCATGTTTGTTGCAAATCATGCCCCTGAGCGCAAGGAAAGGGGGAAACCATTTACCGGGAATGAAAATATGCCTCCAAAGCATCCCATTTCTGAGCCATGCGGGCTCCATGCTGAGTCTGGGAAATAACTTATTTATAGGGGAATGGTTAACATGCGACAGCATTGAATATTTCATAAACTCCAGTGCTGGATGGAGATTAATTAGGCTCTGGATTGCCAAAGTGTGGAGTTGCAGGGAAATGTAGGCTACGTGGCAATGGGACGTCAAGGGGCTTTCTTGTAATCCTATGGAAGCCATGCACAGACCTGCCCATTTCTTGTATCCCCAATTTGGGAGCAAAAATTAAAATCAATAATTAACAGAACTTTTATGAGCCCTCACTACCTCTTCCAGAAGTCGGTTTGCTACTAATTGGCTGGGACTTGTGCCGGCGGATGGGTCCCATGTCTATGAGCCATCACATCTAGATTTCAGTTTGAACTTTAATGATGGCAACCAAGGTGTTGGATCTGTGTGGCAGATAAGATCAAGCAACACCAAAGTGTGGACAAAAGACTCAAACAAGGACTATGGAGATAGGTAGTTTGGCCAGTTCCTTCCTTTGAAATAGCACCTACAGCAGCTGGTATTCAATGGTGGTCTCTCATCCAAGTACTCACCAGAGTTGACCCTCTTAGCTTCCAAGATCAGCACCCAGAGCCTTTATGGCAGTGTTTCTCAACCTTCCCAATACCGTGACCCCTTAATACAGTTCCTCATGTTGTGGTGACCCCCAACCATGAAATTATTTTTGTTGCTACTTCATAACTATAAGTTTACTATGGTTATGAATTGTAATGTAAATATCTGATATGCAGGACGTATTTTCATTCACTGGACCAAATTTGGCACAAATTTATGATATGCCTAAATTTGAATACTGGTGGGATTGGGATTGATTTTGTCATTTGGAAGTTGTAGTTGTTGGGATTTATAGTTCACTTGCAATCAAAGAGTATTAATGATGCAATTGAACCAAACTTGGCACACATGAACTCCCATGAACAAGAGAAAATATTGGAAGGGTTTGGTGGGCACTGATCTTGAATTTTGGAGTTGTAGTTGACCTACATCCAGAATGTGCTGTGCTCTCAAACAATGATGGATCTGGACCAAACTGGGCACAAACACTCAATATGCCGAAATGCGAACACTGGTGGAATTTGGAGAAAATAGGCCTTGACATTTGGGAGTTGTAGTTGCTGGGATTTAAAGTTCAGCAGCAATCAAAGAGCATTCTGAAACCGACAAATGATAGAATTGGGCCACAGTTCCCACACAAAATCTGTGAGTCACAACCAGTCACAGTGAAGACATCTTCTGTTGTGGTTTGCTTCTCTGCTGCTGAGTACGCATGCCCAGTTTGGAACACATCTCACCATGTTAATACAGTGGATGTGGCTCTTAATGAGACATGTTGCATTATCATAGGATGTCTATGCCCCACACCACTGGAGAAATTATACTGTTTCCGTCAGGAAGTAGCAGCCAATAATGAAAGGGCCAAGGTAGTGACATCTCCAGGCCATCCTCTGTTTGGATATCAGCCGCATGAAAACATAGTAAAACAAGAAACAACTTTCTTAAATCTACAAGTAGACTGGAACATACTTAATCCTAATCTTTGTTTATACTGGTTTTAAACCACTTCATTGGATGTGTTGCAATAGCAGATTCCCAGATTAGTTTAGTGTTTACAACTTATTTTTTTTTTCTGGTTATTTAATATTTAATGTTTATTTTACTTAAGTAATATTTGTCTTGACTGTTCTAATGTAGCACAAATCCTATGTAAAATCATATTACGTATTTTTGACATTAATATTGAAATCCGTCACCTTCTGTAAAGAGTCTTGGTGTCTTATGGGACCTGCTGCTCACAGTGGAGGCCCAGGTCTCTGCTGTGAGCAGATCTGTGTTTTTCCATCTATGTCAGGGTAGGCGACTGGCTCCCTTCCTATCTAGGAATGACCTGGCTACGGTGATCCAGGCAACGGTCCTCTCGAGGCTTGACTACTGTAACGCCCTCTACATTGGCCTTCCTTTGTCAGTGATCCAGAAACTGACGCTGGTGCAAAATGCCAGGGTGCCGGCGAGGTGTCGTATCACCCCAATCCTCCAACAGCTGCACTGGCTACCGATTGAGTACCGGATCACTTTCAAGGTGCTGGTACTAACCTTTAAGGCCTTATATGGTCTCGGGCCGGTGTACCTGAGGGCCCACTTATCCCCCTACCAACCCCAGAGATTACTTCGGTCTGAAGACCAAAATTTGCTTGCAGTCCCTAACATCTGGACCTATAATTTGTCATCTACTAGGCAGAGAGCCTTCTCGATCGTAGCCCAGGCTCTGAGCCAAATTGGGAGTAGTGGTATACAAGTTAAATAAACTTATTTATGGAATGCCTTGCCAGTTGAAACTCGAACCATCTGAAACCTACTTGCTTTTCGGAATGCCTGTAAAACTTTTCTTTTCCGGCAAGATTTTGATGGGTGAACAACCCGGGCTATGTCTGTCCTCGCTGCCTATTGTTATTGTTGTGGTTATTTTTAAAGCTAACTGTATTGTTTTAATCTGTTTCTGTAAACCGCTCTGAGCCAAATTGGGAGTAGTGGTATACAAGTTAAATAAATAAATAAACCTGAAATATATACAGAAAGTCTTTCAGGAACACCTAAGCAAGCAAGAGTCCAAAAGTGGCAGGCAAAACCCCAGAACCTCAATCTATGGCTGAAGCCGAATGAAAGAACTCTCTTGAGCACACAGAAGACTAGATGACTTGGAAGGCGCTGAACAGGCTGTGCTCTGCCACCACGAGATGCAGAGCTAACCTTTAGAAATGGGGCCACAAAGTGGAGTCCACGACATGCGAGTGTGGAGAAGAGCAAACCACAGACCACCTACTGCAATGCAGTCTGAGCCCTGCCACATGCACAATGGAGGACCTTCTCACAGCCACACCAGAGGCACGCCAAGTGGCCAGCTTCTGATCAAAGGACATTAAGTATCATGCCAAGTTTTAAACTCTGTGATTTTTCTATACATTATAACTTTATTCTCAATTCACTTCTGACATGATAAATAAATACATTAGGAAAAAAAGACTGCATTCCAAATGGATGGACTCAATCAATGAAGCCACAACCCTGAGTCTGCAAGACCTGAGAAGAGAGACTAGAGTGACTTGGAGGTATGTTATTTGTAGGGTCGCCAAAAGCCAAAGTTGACGTGACCGCAGTTAACAACACTAAGGAATATAAATGACGACAAGATTGGGTGGACGACAGGCATACCTGTTTCATTCCTCCTTCTCTTCTCAGCAGAAAGTGACTCCATTAATATTTCAGGAGGACTATATAACTGCAGATCCATTTTTAAAGAGCCTGGAATACTTGCAAACAGCAAGGGAAAGAAGAAGCGGGCAACTATACCATCTGGTGGAGGTTGGATTTTGGGTGAAAAAAACATGCAGAAGCAACTATGTGTCTCTCTCTTTTTTTCTCTCCTCTTTTTTGGAGTGTATCCAATGTTTTCCCTGCCTCATTTTCTCAATCTCACTAAAATATCAGACCTACTGCACCTTCCCAGGTGGGACTCGAAGCTCAGAAGAGCCTTGAAGCTGAGCAACGGCGAAGGTGGAGTCGCCATCCAATGAGAAATGGCTCAGGTAGCAAAGCCAAGAAGAAAAATAAAGTTACATCAAGAAAGCGTCCAGGTGGGTAAATGGAAGGAAATTATTAAGCTAATTAGCTCTGGCCACACCTCATTGCTTCTTGGATAATTAAAGTATATTCAACTGCATGCAAATGAGCACCCTCTGCTTTTTCTTGCTCCTTTTACAAAGGGCCTTTGTTGTAAGCTTCAGTGCCTTTGGAAGCTCAGCCAGACAAGGAAACCTCCGTTGACAAAGCCTCCCCACTTAATAAGGATTCCAGCCCAGTTTCCTTGGCTGTCTCAACATTGTGTAGAATGAATGCCATTTGATACCAATTTACCTGCCATGGTTTAATGCTATGGGAGCCTGGGAGTTGTAGCTCAGGGAGGCACAGCCACTCTTTGGCTCGTAAGACTAACACCAACAACAACATCAACACTTCATATTTATTTATTTATTTATTTACAGTACTAGCTGTAAATAAATAAATATTCGATTCCGGGGAGTGGCATGAGCTTCCGCTGTCAGCCCTAGCTTCTGCCAACCTAGCAGTTCGAAAACATGCAAATGTGAACATTTATCAATAGGTACCGCTCCGGCGGGAAGGTAACGGCGCTCCATGCAGTCATGCCAGCCACATGACCTTGGAGGTGTCTATGGACAACTCTGGTTCTTCGGCTTAGAAATGGAGATGAGCACCACACCCCAGAGTCAGACATGACTGGACTTAATGTCAGGGGACTACCTTTACCTACTAGCTGTACCCGTCACGCAATAAAAACATTACATTTTTATTTCTATAGATTTATATTCCGCCCTTCTCACCCCGAAGGGGACTCAGAGCGGATCACAATGTACATATACACGGCAAACATTCAATGCTGTTTTTGACATACAAGATATGCAGACAGATAGAGGCCATTTCAGCAGTTCTTCCATTTTGGATCCTGGAGGTTGCACAATTCGGCCACAAGGGGAGCTGTTACTTCATCCACAATGACATTGAGCTTTTGATCATAGTATTTCCTCCTTGCTCTCAAGCATTTTTATGGTGCCATAAATTAGCCTCCCCACTTTAAGCGGTCCCTAATTCCTCTACTCACAGCTCACAGTTGTTTTCGAACTGCTTAGGTCAACAGTGAGCTGGGCTTTTATAACAGCTTTTTTTTTAAAAAAAATGGCTATTAACAGTCGGGCACTCTACCCCGACTCAGGCTTTGAATTTGCCACCTTTCAGTTGGCAGTGATTTATTGCAGCTGATTAACCAGTTGTGCTACCAGCCTATCTCCCCAGGGGGACTCAGGGTGGGTCACAGTACACATACACGGCAAACATTCAATGCAATTTTGGATAGAGAATACCAAGACAGCCAGAACAGAAAGGAGGTATGTTGTGTCAACGTCAACATCCAGCTTTTTGGCACCTTGGAAGGTTGTGCTTGAATCCAGCCACAGGAGGGTGCTGTCGCTCCAGCTTCTACGACAAAGAGCCATCAGGAGTTCCTCCTTCCTTTTGGTTGCCTGGCATTTTCTGATCTCTTTTACTTTATGGTATCGTAAAATATCTCCCCTCACTTGTATTAGCAGTACTTAATTTCTCTAATTACAGGGACCACTTTGACCAGGGACCACTCTCCAATATTAGTACCAAAAGAATCAGTTTTTGGTCAACTTTAGATTCAGTTTGGACTGCTGAATCAGAAAATAGCATTGGATACGGATAGACCACATCAGCCCTAGTTTCTGATAGAGAACATATGCCATGATCAGCAACAGGGAAGGAGTGGCAGGTGGCATGAAAAGAGCAGAAATAAAATAAAATAAAATAAAGAGGGAGGAGGCTTGTGGACCAGATTTTCATCCTTATGGCCTACTGGTAGTCTGTGGCCGAAAGATTAAGGGCATGCTTTTGCCAAGAGGTTATGGCATCATTTTCTCCCTTTGCAGAGATCCTAAAATCTCCAAAACGTTATGGAGATTCACATTTTCCAAAAGGTCATTTGAGCAGTGGTTTTCCATTTTTTTTCTCCTGACCTTTTCACCTGCCTCTGTGACTGGCATCTTCAGAAGATCCTCTGAAGACGCAAGAAAAACGTCAGGAGAAAGTACTGCTAAAATATAGCCAGGCAGCCCAGAAACCACAGAACAGCCCAGTGATTCCGGTGAGGAAAGCCTTTGACAATGCAGTTGCTGTTGTTCATGACCACTGCTGGCATGTTTCTTGAAGGCCTTGCCTGAGATGTCCGGTCACCCTCCCCTGCCTTGTCCAAAGCAGAACCAAGTGGACTCCTTCACTTGGAATCCAACCGATTTACCCAAACGGGCTCCATTACCTCTTTTGTTATTGCTCTCCTGGCGCATTCTCCGCTGCATTAACCTGATAAAGCGGAGGTGCAGAAGAGATAAAATGTGACAGGATCCAAATAGCTTTGTTCTGCTGCTTGGTGTGCTCATTAGACCAGGGTATAGATTTCTCCCCATCGTGCGGGGCGTCTCTTCCCTCCGACAGTTCCCTAACTCTTGATGAATCTATAGCATCCTTTGTTTTATTGCTCCGAAAGTTTAGACAAACAGGCCTGGCTGGAAAACAAAGCCATCCGGCAGCTGCTTCCAAATGTGAGATCAAACCAGGTGACAAAGATGAGTTTTTTGGAGGAGGAAGCGAGGTGGGAAAACAGTGCCTTTCCACCTGCTGCTTTCTTGTTTCTCCAAGACTCCAACTGAGTTTTGTTTGTGACTGACAGGAGGAGGCTTATTACAGGTGTAGACAAAAGCTGCAGCAACATCCCTGCAGAAAATCTACCTACTCCTTCAGATGATTTTTTTTCCTCCCCTGTTTTTCCTTCAATATTTCCATTTGGTAGGCTTTTACAAAACTGTACATGGCTCGCGTCCAGACCATCAGAAACCTGTATCTCTATATGTGCCTACCCTAACTTTATTTTCCATCTTCATCGCTATTATACTCCATCTTGTTGATGGGAAGCTTCCCACCAAAGTGGAAATCATATTTTAAAAAAATAATAATCTTCATTCATGGTTTTCAGTAAAATATATGCTATATAAAATCAACACTACTGAGAGAAGAAAAGAAAAGAAAAAGAAAAGAAAAGAAAGAAAGCAGGAAAAGAAGAGAGAGAAGAGAAAAAGAGGGGGGGGGGTAACACTATCCTGAGTGTCTTCCGTGAGGTATCTTCCTTTTCTTTCTTTCTTTCTTTTCTATCTTTAGTTTGTTCCTCTCCCTTCCTTTCAGACGAGGTCAATATATTATTTTTTATATTAATATTGTGTAGGTTGACATCTCACCAATCACAACATCCAGTTTGCCCTGGCTCATAGATCTTACATTCCAGATATGAAGGCACTTTAAATACCTTTAAATACCTTCGCCGAAGTATATGAGAAGCTCAGCCTGTCACTGAACATTGAGAAAACCAAAGTGTTCTTCCAGCAGTCACCAACCAACCCATCCGCAATGCCAGAAATACAGCTTAATGGTGTAACATTAAAAAATGTTGACCATTTTCACTCCCTTGGCAGCCACCTCACCACAAAAGTCAATATTGACACTGAAATACAACACCACCTGAGCTCTGCGAGTGCAGCATTCTTCCAAATGAAGCAGAGAGTGTTTGAGGACTGGGACATCCGTAGGGATACCAAGGAGCTTGTTTATAAATCAACCCACCACCACCACCCCCCCCCCACCCCAAATTTGGGCGTATCAGGTGTTTGTGCGAAATTTGGTCCAGTGAATGAAAATACATCATGTATACTGGAGAACAAGCCCTATGAGGAGCGGCTTAGGGAACTGGGCATGTTTAGCCTGAAGAAGAGAAGGCTGAGAGGAGATATGATAGCCATGTATAAATATGTGAGAGGAAGCCACAGGGAGGAGGGAGCAAGCTTGTTTTCTGCTTCCTTGGAGACTAGGACGCGGAACAATGGCTTCAAACTACAAGAGAGGAGATTCCATCTGAACATTAGGAAGAACTTCCTGACTGTGAGAGCCGTTCAGCAGTGGAACTCTCTGCCCCGGAGTGTGGTGGAGGCTCCTTCTTTGGAAGCTTTTAAGCAGAGGCTGGATGGCCATTTGTCAGGGGTGATTTGAATGCAATATTCCTGCTTCTTGGCAGGGGGTTGGACTGGATGGCCCTTGAGGTCTCTTCCAACTCTTTGATTCTATGATTCTATGATTCTATGCTGGTACGGCTGTACCAGGAGCTCCAACTTTATTTTCTTTCTGTTATCTGTTTGCAGTCATAGGGCAGGCCTCCTGTCCATCATAATTAAGCTTTGGTTCTGCCCCTTGTTCAGGGCTCTGAGGGGGAAAGGAGCCATTTTTGGGGCAGTCTCACATAAGGAAGCTAAACTATAGGACGCAGACCAGCTCGTCCCGCAGAAAAGCTTCTTTTCTTAAGAACATCCAGGGAAACATAAACAGAAATTCCAGGGGAAAGGTCCCAAGGCTCTGGCGGAGAGCTCACAGCCTCTTAGCCTCACAGCAATCAGAGGGAAAACAGCCCTGAAGTTTTCAAAGAATTCTCTGAGGGAGGACAGCATTACAGATCCACTGAACTCCAGAAGAAATATCTACAAGCCTCGGCTGGTAGGTCTACTCAATACCCAGATGCATTTGGAATCGGTAGTAGGACCCACACCGAGGAGGAATAGATAGTAAACAGCCTGGGAGAGGTTAAATAGGGTTTTTTCCTACAGAGAAAGTGCAGTTAATTAAAGTCAGGTGCCAGTCCATTGAGGACTAGACTAAGAAAGCCTTGAAATGTTGTTTGAACCATTGAAGATTTGTTGTTTGTTCCATAATAAAGACTTTGTTGTATCATTAAAGACTCTAAAGACCATTACTTCAGAAAAATCCCTGAGAACCTCTCTTTGAGGCGCCCCTGGCTTCCCGCTGGGCTTAAAGTATACGTCCTATAGAAAAGGGAGCTGTTACAGGCCCAGCGCGCAACAGAACATCATGCATATCAGATATTTACATTACGAATCATAACAGTAGCAAAATTACAGTTATGAAGTAGCAACGAAAATAATTTCATGGTTGAGGGTCACCACAACATGAGGAACTGGATTACGGGGTCGCAGCATTCGGAAGGCTGAGAATCACTGTTGTAAAGAGTTATTTTGGTGTCTGACGGTGTCACCTGGCACAGTTGGCATGATCAGCACATCCCTAGTGATATCCTATCTTAAAATTTCCTAACTCTTCCCCACCAAAACCCTCTGTCTCTGCATATATTATTTATCTCACATGCTTCTTGAGACTAATGATATTTGTCCGGACTTGAAGCTGCATTTAAGAGGAGCTGTTTTGCCAGAAGCAATGGGATGTTGTACCACAGATCCCCATAAAGCAAAGTGACTTTTTCTGCCCCACTGCATTCACCGGAGGTTCTTTTTGGCTCTTGAAAATTTAATAAAGATGTCACCCTAATGTAAATGCTTCAGCTCGCCTTCTCTCCGCCAAACTTCCTGCCTGGAGTATTTGGCCTGCTTGGGCTTCTTTAATGTTTTGGTTTTCCTTGTTCTTTCGGGGTGTTTCTTTTTCTGCAACACGATCCTGCTATTAGGAACGAAGCCAAGGGAATGCATCATATTCTACTAACCTGGGAGGAGGCCAAGAAGTTGTATCTCTCTGTGTGTGTTTTTTCCCTCTGAAAGAGAGAGCTTTTAGAACCAGAGCATAAAACATCAGCCGTGTTGAATTAAACTGGAGTGGGAAGGCCAAGGCTGATTTTATTGATGTAGCTCTTATTTTATTTAAAAGGCTCCTATCCCAGCTTTCAACAGACGATCAAAAAGTAGATACGAGGATTGAATGAAAAATAATACCTCCACCTTTGTAACTCCTCAACAGAATCGAAATCCTGGCTACGGGCCTGCTCAACAGATGGCAGTACTGGCATGCGGCAGGTACTGGCTTGTTCAGTAGACTCTCCTCTACAGTTCCAGTTTGGTGGGAAGCCTTGGCATTGAACAGTTGTGTTGTTAAAGTGCGAAGTATGGAACCCTGCGCAGATGGTCAGTCAATGTGACTCAAGCAAAGTGCAGAAGGTGTCACCCCAAATGAGATTCATCAAAGAATGCAAGCTGTTTATGATTATTGTGTTGATGTGAGTACTGGGCGAGTAAGTTTAAAGATGTTGAAGTGGGAACATCTGACTTGCGTGACAAACAAAGAGTTGGACGTCCTGTGACAGCAACCACCGAGTTTCACAAGGAAAAGGTTGACATCTTTAAACTTACTCATCCAACGATGCACAGTACTCACATCAACACAATCCCCATAAACAGCTTGCATTCTCTGATTAATCTCCTTCTGCTGTCAAGAATTCAATGACTGCACACTGCTTAAGCCGCATTGACTGACTGTCTGCGCAGGGTTCCATACTTTGCACTTTAACAACACAACCATTCAATGCTAAGGATTCCTGCCAAAATGGAACTGCAGAGGAGAATCTACTTAACAAGCCAGTACCTGCTGCATACCAGTACTGCCATCTGTTGAGGTGTTACGAAGGTGGAGGCATTACTTTTCATTCAACCCTCATATGTACACCCTGCATGCCTCAACTGTAGTGGGACAATACTGTATATCAGGCATGGGCAAACTTTCTTACTTGGGGGCCACATAGTGGGCCTGAGCAGGGTGGGTGGGCCAGGAGCAAGAGGGTTCCCCCCTCCCTGCCCTTTCTTCCCCCTCCACTTCTCTTTTGGAGGCAGGAAATGAAGGAAAGATAGGAAACGTTTGGATCTCAAAAGGGTTGGCCTTGGTCAGGATGTGATGGTGGATGGGGGAGAAAAGGTGTCTCCATTGCCTACTCCTGATATAGAATCCTAGAATCCTAGAGCTGGAAGAGACCCCCAAGGGTCATCCAGTCCAACCCCCTGCAATGCAAGAAGGCACAATCAAAGTACTCCCAATAGACAGCCTCTGCAGATAAGGAGGCGAAGAGTGTGGTGGTGTGTCCTTCTCTGGAAGCTTTTCCACATAGGCTGTTTATTGGGAGTGCTTTGATTGTGTCTTCTTGCATGGCAGGGAATTGGACTGGATGGCCCTTGGGGTCTCTTCCAGCTCTAAGATTTGAAAGAGAGACAGGAAACGGTTGGATCCCAAAAGGGTTGGCCTTGGTCAGGATGAGATGGTGGACAGGATAGAAAAAGTGCATCCATGAGACCCTGTGTTGCCTATGCTTGATACACAATCCTAGAATCCTAGAGCTGGAAGAGACCCCCAAAGACCGTCCAGTCCAACCCCCTGCCATGCAAGAAGGCACAATCAAAGCACTCCCTATAAAAAGCCTCTGTGGAAAAGCCTCCAGAGAAGGAGACTCCACCACACTCCCAGGCAGCCTGGGACACTCTCCAACAGCTCTCACTCCCAGAAAGGTCTTCCTAATCTTGTCAGGTGAATTTCTTTCCCTGACATTTGAACCCATTGCTGCCTTGTGCCCTAGTCTTCAGAGCAGCAGAAAGTCAGTTTTCCCTCTCCTCCTTCTCAATGGGATGCCATTTGAAATCTTGAAACATGGTTCTCATGGTCCCTCTCTACCTTCTCTTCTCCCAGGTAAACATCCCCCAGAAGGAAAGAGGGAAGGAAAAAGAATGAAGGAAAGAAGAAAGAGAGGAAGACAAGGAAGGAAGGATGGATGCAGCTGTGGGCAAGTCTTTCTCACTTCTACATGTACCATGCAGCTGTGGGCAAGTCTACATAGGGACCACCAAACACAGCGCCCAAACGCGAATCAAGGAACAGGAAAGGCACTGCAGACTACTTCAACCAGAGAAGTCAGCCATAGCAGAGCACCTGATGAACCAGCCTGGACACAGCAGATTATTTGAGAGTATGATGGACTACTCCAGCAACCACCATGTCAGGCTACACAGAGAAGCCATTGAAATACACAAGTGTGTGGACAATTTCAACAGAAAGGAGGAAACCATGAAAATGAACAAAATCTGACTACCAGTATTAAAAAACTCTAAAATTACAACAGCACAACAACAGAGAGGAAACAAACAAGGACATCTAATCACCTCTCAACAAAAGTTTGCTCCAGGCACTGTTTGGGCCATTATATGTGAATCAAGGTGATCAGTTGAAACATTCACACCTACCTCCAGCAGACAAGAGCTCTTTGTCCCACCCTGGTCATTCCACAGATATATAAACCCTTTTCCCTAGTTCCAACAGCCTCACCTCTGAGGATGCTTGCCATAGATGCAGGTGAAACGTCAGGAGAGAATGCCTCTAGACCATGGTCATATAGCCCAAAAAAACCTACAACAACCCGATGGATGGATGGATGGATGGATGGATGGATGGATGGATGGGTGGGTGGATGGATGGGTGGATTGATGAATGGGAGGGAGGGAGGGGGCAAGAAAGGAAGGAAGGAAGGAGAAAGAGAAAGGGAGAAGGAGAAGGAGGGAAGAAAGAGGAAAGGAAGGACAAAAGCGTAGAAAGGAAGAAGGGAGGGAGAAAGATGGCAGGTAAGAGAGGGAGGAAAGAGAGAAGAAAGAAAGACTAAGATGGTGAGAGAGAGGAGGGCCTGAGAAAAGAACCCTGGGCCTGGGTTTGTCTATACCTGTTAGATATACTCATGTATAAGTCTACTTTATGTATCAATCAAGAACAGGTTTAGGGACCAAACTTACATATTAGGAAATGATCCATGGGTAACTTGAGGGTCATTCCTTGTGTTGGTCGGGGTTGGAAAGGGGAAGATACCACAAAAGAGTAGAAGAAAGCATACAGAGGGTTGATGCTTCTTTTAGGTTTGCTATGCTGTATCTCCTGATCCAAACCCACCTATTATGTACATTAAAATATATTATCATCGCAAAGATGCGCGTAAACGAAGGAGCTGAATGGGCGGTAGCGCTTGGAAGGTATTTCCGTGCCCAAACGGAACATGCCACCAGTTGACTTGTCAGCATGCAAAATGTATTCTCTTGCCCCCGGCTACAGCCCTGCCTGAGGTCTTCACTCATGAAAGAAGCCTGCCCTGTGAAAAGGCTGCCTTGAACTTCCCATGCCTCTGGGAAGAGCGAGCCCGGAACAATATGAATACCTGCGCATCTTTGCCAAAGGGACTACCAGGTGACCTTCCGAAGGTCACCACAGATCCTTTGCCAACCGAGCGAAACGGCATTGCTCCCCGCTCTCCACGGAGACAATGTCGGATTGATTTTCCACTCCTAATTCACTTTCCCTGCGCAGATGAAAAGTGCTACAAAAACGTTCCAAGGTGTTATTACCATCCGGAACCTTGTTGGCTCCCTTTGACAAGGCTGGCATGCAAACAAGGAAGTTAAATCAGAAGAGATGTTAATTATAAGCTTAGCTGGAAGCAGAAGGTGTGAGGAAGAGACGTGGGGAGATTGGGGGGAGGGCGGAAGGGGAAGGAAAGCAACGCTAATTGCTAAATGAGATGGAAAAGAAAGCCATGCGGAATGCCAGGCCTGGCGGAAAGGGAATGTGTTTCCTGAGAGTTGGGATTATATATCAGTTAGCAAAGGAGGAGTAGAACAACCCTCCTGCGAGGTATCCCGGCTGATGGGATTTGGGATCATTAAAGGCTACACCCTTGCTTCCAAACACCACCACACAAGAGCTGTAGTTTTATAGTTTATTGAGGGAAAAGTCCAAGTCAAAATAAAGAATAAGCATTGCAAAGTTCCAAAGATTTAGGTTAAATGCAGAATATAGTTCCAAAGATCTTCGGGTAAAAACAAGAGGCACAATCCTTTAGGCAAAGTTCAAAACAGATTCCATGGTACAAACAATGGCCCCAAAAATCACAATGCAAGAAATCACAAGTGTGCTGCTTTCCAGCTAAGGTTATTCCATGGAGCTTCCAGGCAAACAAGCTACATTGAACTGACACTTTCCCTTCGTTTGCAAGAAGGCTAAATACTTTTTGCTAAAATCAAAACATTGTGCTCTCACCAACACGAAAGCATTGCTATGACCTTTCCCCGAGCTGGCTTCTCGTCTGCTGGCCGGACGAGAACTCGGCTTTCTGCACTTTCACTATTAGCGTGGGAAGGCAAAGGCCTCTCCACCTGTTCGCTATCTACTTCATTAACATTCTTTTCTTCTGAAAACCGCTGTGTTGACTCTGCACTGTCTGTGGGAGCCTCAGAAGCAGGCCCAGGGATCTGAGGCACAGAAAAAGAGCCAGGAATCTGAATCCCATCATATTCATCATCAGAGATCATCTCAGGCCCAGAATCACGCTGAACCACAACGCCATCCTGCACAGATCTTCCGACAGCCAAGCAAAGCAATAATGTGACCCACACATTCTTGTGAAATGCCGATTAGGCTTGAAATTTCTCTCTGAGTGATACAATGATCATCCTGAATCAATCTGTCAAACTTTTGCTTGTGAAACCCGGTGGTTGCTGTCACAGGATGTCCAACTCGTTGTTTGTCACGCAAGTCAGATGTTCTCACCTCAACATCTTTAAACTTACTCGCCCAACAACGCACAGTACTCACATCAACACAATCACCACCAACAGATTGCATTCCCTGATGAATCTCCTTCGGGGTGACACCTTCTGCTGTCAAGAATTCAATGACTACACGTTGCTTAAGTCACATTGACTGACTGTCTGCACAGGGTTCCATACTTCGCACTTTAACAACACAACCGTTCAATGCTAAGGCTTCCTGACAAAATGGAACTGTAGAGGAGAGTCTGCTGAACAAGCCAGTACCTGCCGCATACATGGCTTAAATCGCATTGATTGATAGTCTGTGCAGGGTTCCATACTTTGCACTTGAACAACACAACCATTCAATCCTAAGGTTTCTTGCCAAAATGGAACTGTAGAGGAGAGTCTACTGAACAAGCCAGTACCTGCCACATACCAGTATCGCCATCTGTTGAGCAGGTACGAAGGTGGAGGCCTTACTTTTCATTCAACCCTCATAGTTCATCCCTAGCTGTTAAGTTTGCCTATGTGTTTGAATAGATTTTCGCCTTGCTTAAGTTCTTGTTTTGATGCTATGGATTATTGACAATGCTTTGTCTCCTTGGATTTTCATGTACCTTGTTATTGTGGTTTTCCTGTATCTTGCTCTTGGGTTTCCTGTATTTTGATATCTTGGATTTTCATGGACGTTGCCATTTTGGACTATTGATCTTTGTATTTTGGACCATTGCTATTTTATAGCACCTTTTTTTACTGCCTTTTTGGGGAAATACCTTTTTCCTTTTTGTATTTGCCTTTTGTAAATCAACTTCTGTAGTTAGCAGCTACTGGACTCTGTGTCATACTGGGTGGAAAGTCGTTCCTGACTTAGTGTGTGACAGAGCAGATCTTCCATGATACCACCATTCCTCATAGGTGATGGAGCTCCACCCAAGTGTATATTCTTGGATTATCATATTATTATTTGAATGGCATGCCCCATGCAGTGCCAGTTGATGCTCAATGTATCCTGCTTAAGGGCATAAACAGAGATTTCTGCTCTTGAGACGTTATCATGACGTTTTCCTTCCAGCTTCCTAGCATTGCAAAGAATGGGATACTGAAAATCATGCACACTTAGAACTCTTCTGTTTGCTGTATTTGGAGTGCCTTGGTCACTTTGCCTGATTCTTTACTGTGCATGCTTGAATTGTCTTTCTAAAGGCTAATGTTAATTTTCAGTGCCCTAAATATGGACAATCCCTTCATTTTGGCCACCCTGCTGTAAAAGACTAACTGACCCAAAAAGCAAAAGTGTGCAGTCATAAGTGAACCATGATCCTTCTTTCGAAGTGCCTTCAGCGGCACGGGAGAAAAACATTATAGACTGCCTCCAGCCTTAGAAAATTCAGAGTGTACTCAACCGTCCCAGCATGATTGATCTTTTGTGCACTGTGGGCTCCGGATGATGAAAAATTTACCCTGTCACGTTTTTCGTATGGGTTTGTCTGTGCTACACTTCCCAAAGCAAAGACACAATTGGAAACACCTTTAAACCAGAAATCCAGGGTTTATTCTAAGCTTCCCCCCCCCCCCCATACCACTCTTTAATGCACAAATCAGGAAACTAGTTCCAAAGAAAATAATAATAATAATAATAATAATAATAATAATAATAATAATAATAACTCTTCTCCCAGATCTACCTAAATCAAATGTAACTAACTTGATATAGAATCATAGAGTTGGAAGAGTCCTTGTGGGCCACCCAGTCTGACCCTCTGACCCCATTCTGCCAAGAAGCAGGAAAATCACATTCAAAGCACCCCCGGCAGATGGCTATCCAGCCTCTGATTAAAAGCCTCCAAAGAAGGAGCCTCCACCACACTCCGGGGCAGAGAGTTCCACTGCTGAACAGCTCTCATAGTCAGGAAGTTCTTCCTCATGTTCCGGTGAAATCTCCTTTCTTGTAGTTTGAAGCCATTGTTCTGCGTCTTAGTCTCCAAGGAAGCAGAAAACCAGCCTGCTCCCTCCTCCCTATGACTTCATCTAACATACTTATACATGGCTATCATGTCTCCTCTCAGCCTTCTCTTCTTCAGGCTAAACATGCCCAGCTCTTTAAGCCGCTCCTCATAGTGCTTGTTCTCCAGACCCTTGTTTCACCCTCCTCTGGACACATTCCAGCTTGCCATATATTATGCATTATGCATGATGACTAGTCACACTCTCTCAGCCTCAGAGCCCACATTATGACAGGATGTCTATGCCCTACCCCACTGGAGAAATTATACCTGACATCTGCCGGAAAGTAGCAGCCAATAATGAAAGGACCAAGGTAGTGTAGCCGGGGGGGGGGGGGGGTTGAGGGGCTTCAGTTCCCCCCCCCCCCCGAAATTCTCAGGGTGGTCCGCGAGAAGGCCTTACTGGTACATTATTTAAACTGTTATGTTTATTCATATCATGATCTGATCACCATGCTCAATATATCCCATATGCATGGGGGTATTTGGGATAATGATACAAAAGGTTTGCTAGGGTAGATCCTCACCCCCCCCTTTGAATCAAATTCAGACACCCCCCCCCCCAATCAAACTCAGCACCCCCTGAATCAAAATCCTGGCTACGGGCCTGTCTCCAGCCCATCCCCTGTTCCCCTGATGCCTTAAATCAAAAAATAGTTTTCGAAGATCTACAGAGATATTCGCAGGTACACCTCAGCAAGCAAGAGTCCAAAAGTGGCAGGCTCAAACCTGGAACCTCAACCAGTGGCCAATACCAAATGAGACACTCCCTCCTGGACACACAGAAGACTGGGCGGCTTAGAAGGTGGTGAACAGACTGTGCGCTGACACCACGAGATGCAGAGCTAACCTTAAGGAATGTGGCACAAAGTGGAGTCCACAACATGCGAGTGTGGAGAAGAGCAAACCACAGACCACTTACTACAATGCACCCTGAGCCTTGCCACATGCACAATGGAGGACCTGCTTGCGGCAACACCAGGGGCACTCCAAGTGGCCAGATACTGGTCAAAGGACATTTAGTATAATGCCAAGTTTGCAAACTTTGCATTTTTAAAAAATACATTACAAATGTACTCTTAGAATCATAGAATCAAAGAGTTGGAAGAGACCTCTTGGGCCATCCAGTCCAACCACCTGCCAAGAAGCAGGAATATTGCATTCAAATCACCCCTGACAGATGGCCATCCAGCCTCTGTTTAAAAGCTTCCAAATAAGGAGCCTCCGCCACACTTCGGGGCAGAGAGTTCCACTGCTGAACGGCTCTCACAGTCAGGAAGTTCTTCCTCATGTTCAGATGGAATCTCCTCTCTTGTAGTTTAAAGCCATTGTTCCCTTGCATCCTAGTCTCCAAGGAAGCAGAAAACAAGCTTGCCCCCTCCTCCCTGTGGCTTCCTCTCACATATGTAGAGGTTCTGCTGGACCTCTCAGCAGCCTTCGATACCGTCGATCACGGTATCCTCCTGGGACGCCTCATGGACATGGGTCTGGGGGGTACTGCTTTGCAGTGGCTCCAGTCATTTCTTGAGGGACGGTCCCAGAAGGTGTTACTGGGTGACACCTGTTCGGCCCCACAACCGTTGTTGTGTGGAGTCCCACAGGGTTCGATTCTGTCCCCAATGTTATTTAACATCTACATGAAGCCGCTGGGGGAGATCATTCGGAGTTTTGGACTGAGATGTTATCTCTATGCAGATGATGTCCAGATCTGTCACTCCTTGTCACCTGTCACCAAGGAGGCTGTCCAGACCTTGAATCGGTGTCTAGCTGCTGTGTCGGACTGGATGAGAGCTAACAAATTGAAATTGAATCCAGACAAGACAGAGGTCCTACTGGTCAGTCGTAAGGCCGAACAGGGTATAGGGTTACAGCCTGTGCTGGACGGGGTTACACTCCCCCTGAAGATGCAGGTTCGCAGCTTGGGAGTGATCCTGGACTCATCGCTGAGCCTGGAACCCCAGGTCTCAGCGGTGGCCGGGAGAGCTTTTGCGCAATTAAAACTTGTGCACCAGTTGCACCCGTACCTCGGGAAGTCTGATCTGGCCACGGTGGTCCACGCTCTTGTTACATCCCGAATAGACTACTGCAATGCGCTCTACATGGGGTTGCCCTTGAAGACTGTTCGGAAACTTCAACTAGTCCAGCGAGCGGCAGCCAGATTGCTCACCGGAGCGACATATAGGGAGCATACCACCCCCCTGCTATGCCAGCTCCACTGGCTGCCGATTCAGTTCCGAGCACAATTCAAGGTGCTGGTTTTGACCTACAAAACCCTGTACGGTTCCGGTCCAGTGTATCTGTCCGAACGTCTCTCCCTCTACGTCCCACCTCGGAGTCTGAGATCATCTGGGGAAGCCCTGCTATCGACCCCACCACTGTCACAAGTGAGGCTGGTGGGGACAAGGAGCAGGGCTTTCTCAGTGGTGGCCCCTCACCTGTGGAACTCACTCCCGGGGGAAATCAGGGCATCATCATCCCTCCTCGCCTTTAGGAGAAGGGTGAAGACTTGGTTATGGGACCAGGCCTTTGGGCACTCCGGCAATTAAATCAGACAACCAGGCGAGTAAGACCAGCACGATTGATGAAGTGGAACATAAAACGAGATCTATGAGTAGTGAACGCTGACCATGTAAGAGGAGAATCTGGGTTTGTATCTGGTTTTATTGACTTTATTGATTTTATGGTTATAATGTATATTTGGTGTTAACTGTGTATTGTTTATTTATTTATTTATTTCTTGCATTTATTGACCGCCACTCTCAGCCCTAGGGCGACTCGACTGTTGTAATTTTGTGTTGATTGTTTTTATGATGCAGGCATCAAATTGTGCCTTGCTTTTGTAAGCCGCCCTGAGTCCCCTTTGGGGTGAGAAGGGCGGGGTAAAAGAACCCCAAATAAATAAATAAATAAATATGTATACATGGCTATCATATCTCCTCTCAGCCTTCTCTTCTTCAGGCTAAACATGCCCAGCTCCTTAAGCCGCTCCTCATAGGGCTTGTTCTCCAGACCCTTGATCTTGGTCCACTTCTGATATGATAAATAAATGAATGAATAGCCTCCGAGGAAGGCAACAGCAAACTTCCCCTGAAGCCATCTTGCCAAGAAAACCTTTAGAACATTCAGATCGTACTCAATAGTCTCAGTATGGTTGATCAATTGTCCACGATGGATTCAGGATTACGAAAAATCCTAGCTCGTCATAGGTTGGAAATACCTTGAAGGCACACGATGACAACAAACAGCAGCTGGCAAGGACTAGACTTGAAGATAGGGAAAAGGAGGAGTGCATGGAAACAAATCGATCAGATCTGGAGAGGCTTCCAACAGAGGTCACTCTTGTCCAGTCCAGATGCCTGCCGAGAGACAGAGAATAATGCCGATGATTCGTCAAGCCTAATTATTAACGTTGAAGAAAACAGGAGATGGAGTTATTGCTTTGCTTATCGGTGTATTTTCAATGTTTTACCCAGAGGGTGCCGAGTTGGAGAGCGGCGCTTCGGTTGCAACTGTACCCGGATATGGCGCTCGTGTATCAACTCCAACGGCACCA
This sequence comes from Anolis sagrei, assembly GCF_037176765.1. Lineage (NCBI taxonomy): Eukaryota > Metazoa > Chordata > Lepidosauria > Squamata > Anolidae > Anolis > Anolis sagrei. Next base: position 30,209,462 of record NC_090029.1, on the reverse strand, counting down.
CATTTTTATTGAGATGCCGAGATAAAGGTAATAAAGTGCATCCTATTTAGGCTGACACACAAATGAGCTCGAGAATGCATGGCCCTGCCGAAAAGCACTTACCAGCTGCCATGACTGGAAACTACGGATGAGCAATAGGAAAGCTGCAGCTTACAATAATGATTTTCTTGTAAAGGGGTTTTATTTTTTTTCCCAGAGTCATCTTTCCTGATTGCTTTTCCAATAGGGATGGCTAATGGATTTGTACATGGCTGGCTGGAGCCAGACTTGCACCCGACGATCTGTCTTCAACAGCACAAACAGTGCCGTTCACCCGCTGGGAGGGGAACAATCAGTCGAAAGTTGGTGGAACTGTCCAAAGGCTGAACTTCAGGTAGAAGGTTCCCCATAAAGTACCTTCTGGATGGTCTCTACCAACTCAATTCAAGCATTGGAGAGAAAGGGAGGTGAAAAAATTCCCGTTTCATTTAAACCTTGCAAGTTGGTCTTTCTGAACTCCGGGATGTTTCTATGTGCTGGTACGGCTGTACCAGGAGCTCCAACTTTATTTCCTTTCTGTTATCTGTTTGCAGTCATAGGGCAGGCCACCTGTCCAAGCTTTGGTTCCACCCCTTGTTCAGGGCTTTGGGAGGGAAAGGAGCCATTTTTTGGGCAGTCTCTCATAAGGAAGCTAAACTATAGGACATAGACCAGCTCGTCCCGTAGAAAAGCTTCTTTTCTCAAGAACAACCAGGGATACAGAAACAGAAATTCAAGGGAAAAGGTCCCAAGGCTCTGGCTGAGAGCTCACAGCCTCTCAGCCTCACAGCAATCAGGGGGGAAACAGCCCTGAAGTTTTCTAAGAAGGTAGAACAGCATTACAGATCCATGGAACTCCAGCTGAAATATCTACAAGCCTTGGCTGGTAGGTCTACTCGATGGCCAGACGCATTTGGAATCGGTAGTAGGACCCACATCAATGAGGCCTAGACAGGCCCGTAGTCAGGATTTTGTTTTGGGGGGGGGGGGCTGAGTTTGGGTGAGAGAGGGTCTACCCATTGCTGAACGGCTCTCACAGTCAGGAAGTTCTTCCTCATGTTCAGATGGAATCTCCTCTCTTGTAGTTTGAAGCCATTGTTCCGCGTCCTAGTTTCCAGGGAAGCAGAAAACAAGCTTGCTCCCTCCTCCCTGTGCCTTCCTCCCACATATTTATACATGGCTATCATATCTCCTCTCAGCCGTCTCTTCTTCAGGCTAAACATGCCCAGCTCCTTAAGCCGCTCCTCATAGGGCTTGTTCTCCAGACCCTTGATCATTTGAATCGCCCTCCTCTGGACACATTCCAGCTTGTCAATATCTCTCTTGAATTGTGGTGCCCAGAATTGGACACAATATTCCAGGTGTAGTCTAACCAGAGCAGAATAGAATGAAGGCGGGATTGAGAGAAAGGCCTCTCCGGAAGATAGAAGAGGTCGCGTGGGTTCGTAGATGGAAATGCGGTTGCGCAGATTGGTCCTCTGTGTCCAGGATCCTTGGCTTGATCCTATCTCATGTTTGTCCTTGGGAGAAACCAAGAGTTGCAATCTTTGCTGCCACTGTTTTAATCCATGTGGACTGGAAGTCGTCTCTCGTAGTTGGGGGGCAAGACCACGTGGAGAGAAGGATAGTAGCCAATAATTGAGAATAGCTGTCCTTATTCTCGCTTCCACTTTCACAAAGCCTGTCTCCAATCGCAGGGTGGCGTTAGAGAGACACATCTGGGAGCCTGTAGAGCTGCTCTTAGTAACTTTGATTGGACACGCTCTAGTGGGGCATAATTTGAGAAGGGTCCAAGCTGGGCTCCATACAGCATTTGTGCAATTGGTTTTGCTTCAAAAAGCTTAAGTGCCACCGATCTAAAGTGACCTCCTCCCATCCTGAGATACCTTAAGATAGCGGATGAGCTCTTTTGTGCTGTCTCTGCTGCATACTCTGCGTGGGCTTTTCTGCTGTTACTGCCATGGAGGGTTACTCCCAGGTATTTAAAACTTGAGACCTGCTCTATTTTGTTTCCATCCATTCTCCAGTTGTGCTTCTTGGGTCGTTTAGCAATCTCATTAGGCCATGGCTTCTAAAATACCCAGGGCGCAGTGAAAAATATTATTCCACCTTGCTGCTTTTGATAGTCCATATCTATCATTGTCTGAGTCCACAGTGCTCTCTGGATGTAGGTGAACTACAACTCCCAAAACTCAAGGTCAATTTATTTACTTTACTTTATTTATATACTGCCTTTCTCAGCACTCAGGCGACTCAAAGCGGTGAAATGCCCACCAAACCCTTCCAGTATTTTCTCCTGGTCATGGGAGTTCTGTGTGTCAAGTTTGATTCAATTCCATCGTTGGTGGAGTTCAGAATGCTCTTTGATTGTAGGTGAACTTTAAATCTCAGCAACTACAACTCCCACAGGACAAAGTCTATACCCTCCCCCAATCCCATTAGTATTTAAATTTGGGTGTATTGGGTCTTTGTGCCAAATTTGGTCCAGTATATGAAAATACATCTTGCATATCAGATATTTACATGACGATTCATAACAGGAGCAAAATGACAGTTATGAAGTAGCAATGAAACTAATTTTATGGTTGGGGGTCACCATAACATGAGGAAGCGTATTAAGGGGTCGTGGCATTAGGAAGGTTGAGAACCACTGGCTTACAGGAACAAGGGGTTGGCTGCCAGGCATGGGTTCTGGATCAAGATCGATCAGCCCACTGATGATGATACGTAATGATACCCACCGGCACAATACCGGGCAACAAAACACGGTACCCCTGGAGACCACCGTATGTCCCCAGCCAGTAGGGGCGGGGCAGAAACCAGATCCAGGGCCCATGCCACATGCCAACACAAGTTGTGACGAACAGATAATGACCAAAGAACTGCAACACTATACAACAACATAAATCGAGCAGGGTGGGTGGGAGGACAACCCAAAGCAGGTCTGGGCCTCCTTGGCCCAGCGCAGCCCCCCCCCCCCCCCCGCCGCCGCCGCAACAGGCCTTGCCCGGTAAGTCGGGCAATGAATTTGTTAAAGGACCCAATCAGAATCACTTCTCTGCCCATCTTCTTGCTCGAGCTTACCTCTTTCTTATTTGGACCTCTACGTCTTCACCTTTTGGCTCTGATTCAACCCTATTTCCCTTCTCGGTTATCAAAAGTACTTCTCTGACCAAGCCCTCTGAAAAAAAGAAGAAATTGCCATTAAGATTGAAAGATTTTTTAAAAGTGATGTTTTGCTTCTTCTTTCCGATCCACTTAATTCTGCAGATCGGCTGCCACAGAACAATTTCACGGAGAATTACTGGAAGAAAGGGTGGACTTTGTTTGCAGCCTCAGCACTTCCGCTCTTTTACTCCTACCTTCCTACTCTCCCCCTCCATTTATTTGTGTTTCCCTTTGAAGTCCCAAATAAACCCACAAAAGAAAAGAGATAGAGAGAGAGAAATCGTATTTGGAACAATACTGAAACACCAGATATATTTCTTTCCTTGCAAAATGTTTATTGAATCAGGCCTATAGCCACAAAGAGGAACCAGCATAGCATAATGGTTTGAGTGTTGGGCTAGGACTCTGGAGACCAGGGTTGGAATCACTGCTCCAATTCCCAATACGAGGCAGAGGAACAGAGCATATCCCACTGCCAAACAGACTTTGACATTTGGAAGGTGTAGTTGCTGGGATTTATAGTTTATAGTTCATCTATGATTGCACGAACTAATTGTACAGGTATGGATGATTATGGAGGGAATTAATCTCAGGCCTCAATTGTGTATGAGAGTATATTATAGAGGAGGCCAATTATTACTTGTAAATTAAGGTAACTGCCACCAACGTGAGGTATTTGAGCTACCACCGATGAGATCTGGCTTTACAGACGCAGATTAATTGAGATGAGACGGTCTTCAACAAAAGATAACAAGTTTATTGTGTACAAAGTGTATGGTTGCAGGCTGTTAAATAACTTATAGAACTTTGAATATCACTTGGTTTGTAATACAGTCCACTCTCCCAAATAACACAACTCGTGGCTAACTTTTACTGAGGTGAAGCTCTTTAGTGAACAATGTTTCCTACTATGAATAGCCTTCCAATTTGATCTTTCCTTGATCAAATCTCTGATCTCTAGTCCTTCCTTGACTAGGGATCTTAACAAGCTTCCTTTAGTCTTCCTTGACTAAAGAAACTGGCCAGGTTTCTCTCTTCAGCTCTTCTAGACTGAAAAACTTCCAGCAGCTCACACACACCTCTCTCCCAGGCTTTTTCAAACCGCCACACTCCCCCTTTTTAAAGACGCACAATACTTTTCCTGCTTGGCTCCGCCCACTTCTCACTCTCTTGAGCTAGCCTGCCTGGTCTCCTTGGCAACGCTCACTGTGGATTCAAACCAGATAACTCTAGTTTTAGCTACTGTTGCAAACACAAATATATACTTTAACAGTTAAACACATACATAGTATCAATGACTTCTGCACAATGATCAAAGAATATTCTGCTAGTATAAGACCAGACTTGCTGGCCACATGACCTTGGAGTCGTCTACGGACAACGCCGGCTCTTCAGCTTAGAAATGGAGATGAGCATCAACCCACAAAATCAGACACAATAGACTTAATGTCAGGGGAATACCTTTACCTTTACCTTCCCATACAGAACCCCCACACCTTGAAGGGATTCACTGGCATGAGTCTCCCTCCAGCCTCCCTCCAGCCTCACCTGTTCTCCCTCAGAAACTGGATTATATGCCAGTGTAGATGGGGCCATCATGTAATGATATGCAGGATATATTTTCATTCACTGGACCAAATTTGGCACAAATACCCAATAACATCCAAATTTGAAGACTGGTGGAGTTGGCGGGGGGGGGGGGATCACTATAGCACAATACCAAATGTCACTATAGCACAATACCAGAAGCTGTGCAAAGCCTCCCATCATCCTGATATAAAATTGGTGCTTGTCACGATACCAGGGCTCTGCCATTATTCAGGCAGAGGTAAACCAAACAAACTCCCATTTTGTATCAAACAGTTTAATTAAAACAGCACATTCTTTCTGCCTTTTTAATAGTCCAAAACATAAAACATAAAGATAGCATTCAGCCACAGAATATAAAACAAAACTGACAGCAAGCACTGTTGCAGGTTCAAGAGAACACTGTAGTCAAAAGGTCCAGTCCAGTGGTCAAATGCCGAGAATTCAATGAGCAAAGTCCAGGGATCAAGAGTCTATACTGTAGTCAAAAGCCAGTCCAGAGATTCAAGGTTCCAAAAGTACAGGAGATAGGTCAGGATACCAAAAATCCACAAACCTGGGGGAAAGCCAGCAGCATCTACCACCAAAACAAGACCAATACTTTTCTCCCAAAGATCATGCTGCAATCCAGAGCAGGGAACGAGGCCCTAAGATAACTATCCACCACACTTGGCTGTGAAAAACAATCCTTTTTTATTGAAGAAAAATGGTTACAAAATAAAGGAAAAATGCAAGTCAAAAGCCACAGCAAAATCAGCAAACATGAATTTAAATGGACAAAGCAAAACCAAAAGCCTCTCTGGGAAATACTTGAATCTGTTAGCAATCCACTAACCATACTTGATATCCTAGAAATCTTCCCATACTATGCCCAGGGAACCGGGAGAACTGCCAAGGTCTTCATCAATTCTGAAACGATGCCTGAACTGAGGGAATCAGCCTGGCGTATTGCAATTAAAACTCAAGAATCGGTTCCGTGAACCGCCCTTCTGTTTTGAAGCCAATGTTTTTAATTCTTGAATTCGGGAGGATCGACGCAAACTGAGTGTTTTACTTCTGTCTTCCCAAATTTGGCTCCTTCTGTTGTCATTACAGTTACCAGGTGCAGAAGGGAGGGAAAGTTCAAGGTCTCCCTCTGAAACATTCTCATGAACACTGGTACTTTCATTTTCCAAATCTACAGAAGTTCCTTCCTCACTAATTTCAGGAACATTGGCATTTTCCAAACCTACAGCAGATTCTTCCTCACTAATTTCAGGAGCATTGGCATCAAAAGGTACATTTCCACTAGCATCAGTAAATATACTTTCATTAGCATCAGGAGGAACAAACAGAGAATCAGGTTCAAGTTCAAACTCAGGCTGAACCCCAACAGATCAGTCCCAAGGCTTGCTCATTATATCCAGTAAAACCCAGCTGCAACCTATTTCTCGCATGCCTCCACCCTTAACTGCTTTAACCTGTAAACTCTTATTTACAGATTACTCAACCCTTTAGAACTAAGACTTACATTAACCCTTCCATCACCAACTGCTAGGCCTACCACCACCAACCACCATCCACTGCAGAACATGATACATGCCACCACTATCCTACACTGCAGGAATGGTACTGAATAGCAACAAGCATACAGTAATATCCTATGTACATATTCCTTGCCTAAGAAAACCCTATGAAATTCATTAAGTCACCATAAGTCAACGGGTGCCGTGAAGCCACCAGGATTGTGGTGCCTTCACGGCACCACACTTAGCCAGCTGCATTAAAATCACTCTGACCAAAAGGTCATGGGTTCGAAGCCAGCCCGGGTTGGAGTAGGTTTCCAACCAATTGTGTAGCCTGTTGTCGACCTTTGCAACCCGAAAGACAGTTGCATCTGTCAAGTAGGAAAATTAGGTACCACCTTGTGTGGGGAGGCTAAATTAATTTATGAGGCCATAAAAAAGACTCCAGCAAAGCACTCCAGCAAAAGCATGTGGGGAATGCGGAAGTGCTTAATCAGTGTCGCAGATGGACAATGAAAGGGACAGCTCCCCTGGCGGCCAGAAAAAGTTAAATAGCCTCTGTGTATGTCTGTATACGTTGTATGTCAAATTGGCATTGAATGTTTGCCATATATGTGTACATTGTAATCCACCCTGAGTCCCCTGCGGGGTGAGAAGGGCGGAATATAAATACTGTAAATAAATAAATAAATAAATAAATAAATAAATAAGGCACCTTCAGATCCATATTTGGAATCATGACAATGAAGAGGGGATGAAAGGTTTAACATTCTCCGTCTTGGAAGCTGCTGTTGCATTTCTGTGTCTGAGAGGAGCTTCCTTGATATAACATTTCAAAACAAAACCAAACAAAAAAGGCAAAGCAAGAGGTCTTCCATCACATGCAGTGTTTGACCTGGCTCGAAGCCAAGTAACTTTAAGCTCTGGCTCCGCCGCGGCTTTCCTCTGCTCCGCATGGCTGCATTTAATGACAGTCGGAGACCGTTGTTCTCCCTCCCGCTTCTTATCCTTTCTCTGCCGTCCAAAGCAAGGTGTGATGCCATTCATTTTCACAGTCCAGGCGCCATCGCAGCCTCTTTGCTGGTCAATTTATCTAATAATATTAATCATCCCCATCAATTTGACTTGGGCCCAAATGCCTAATCATTTGATAACACGAGATCCAATTACTCGGCTGACTAGTCGTTTTAAATTACTTCCAAATATTTAGGCAATCAGCTGGCAAAGTAATTGAATTGCTTCTGATGTAAAGGAATGCAATACTCAAACAATTATTTTAATTCCCACCCAAAAAAAAAAGATGGTAAAATGAAAAGCCTATTTCATGAATCCTTTATCTGATACACACCTGGGGAAAATGTCTCCAGGGTTTTGTACCCTTCAACGCAGGGAGTGGTCCGTTTACTACAGTGTTTCTCAACCTGAGGGTCAGGACCCCTGTGAAGATCACGAGGAGGGTGTTAGAGGGGTTGCCAAAGACCATCAGAAAACAGTATTTGTGTGGGAAGTTTGACCCAATTCAATTGTTGGTGGGGTTCAGAATGTTCTTTGTAGGTGAACTATGAATTCAAGCATCTACAACTTCCAAATGTCAAGGTCTATTTTCCCCAAACTCCGCCAGTGTTCACATTTGGGCATATTGAGTATTCATGTCAAGTTTAGTCCATATCTATCATTGTCTGAGTCCACAGTGCTCTCTGGATGTAGGTGAACTACAACTCCCAAACTCAAGGTTAATGCCCATCGAACCCAGTTTTTTTTTTCTGTTGTTCATGGGAGTTCTGTATGCCAAGTTTGGTTCAGTTCCATTGTTGGTGGGGTTCAGAATGCTCTTTGACTGTAGGTGAACTATAAACCCCAGCAACTACAACTCCCAAATTACAAAATCAATCCCCCTCCCCCCCCCCCCCAAATCCCACCAGTATTCAAATGTGGCCGTATCGGGTATTTGTGCCACATTTGGTCGTGACTGAAAATACGTCATTGTGGACCACTAGTAGTTATAACACCACATTTTGTAAACCATGGCATTAAAGGTACAATAATGGGGTTGCCAAATGGAAATTTTCCCTCAATGTAGGGTTCATGAGGGGGTCTCAGAGGGGTCACCAAAGACCATCAGAAAACACAGTATTTTCTGTTGGTCATGGAAGTTCTGTGTGGGAAGTTTGGCCCAATTCCATCATTGGTGGAGTTCAGAATGCTCTTTGATTGTAGGCGGTGGAGATCCCAGTATCTCCACCTCCCAAATTACAAAATCAATCCCCCCTCCAACACCACCAATATTTAAATGTGGGCATATGGGGAATTAGTACCAAATTTGGTCCAGTGAATGAAAATACATCCTGCACATCAGATATTTACATTACGATTCACAACAGGAGCAAAATGACAGCTATGAAAGAGCAATGAAAATAATGTGATGGTTGGGGGTCACCACAACATGAGGAACTGTATCAAGGGGTCACGGCACTAGGAAGGTTGAGAACCACTCGTTTACTAACTAAAGTCAGTCCTCCGTATTTGCGGGTTTGTTGTTTGTGGACTTGATTTTATATCTATTTCTGTTTATGAAAAAAAAAACTGGTGAAAACTCCAAAGCCATGAACAAGCCAGGCATTGCAAACTGCCTGAGATCCAATCAATTTAGGGAAGGTTATTGAAATGCCTCGATATCGCTCACTCTAATGGACAGATGAATGGATGCCATTCCTAGAAAAGAAGATATTAACAAGAGACGTATAACACAGAAGGCGGAAAGAATGGCTAACTTCATTGTCTATTGGCATTCGCATTGCAGGGGGCCGAGCCCGCCTGATCGATATTTATTCTTGTAATTTTTCTCCCTGTGTTCCTGTTTCCATTAAAAAAAAACACATATATAAATAACAACAGACGTCAGTGTGTCTGGATGTATTACTAAGTTGGCAGTAGTTAATTCCCAAGGAAGTAATGCAGAGCGAAAATGGATGCTCTCTTTATGCCTCTGTAAACAAAGCTACAAATAGGGCCCCATCTACACTGCCACATAATGCAGTTTGGAACTGCATTATATAATCAGTGTAGAGCAGTGGTTCTTACCCTATGGGCTGTGGACCAGGATGAAAATTTGGTCTACAAACCTCCTTCCTCTAAAATTATATATATATATATATACAAGCTTGGGGACCCGGTGGTGCCCGGGTTATTTCAGAAAGGCATTGTTTGTCTGTGTTCCAACTTTACCATAGATCCAATGTTGGCTGGGTTCCATGAGTTCAGGTGAACTACAGCTCCCATATGCAAGTCCCATTCTCCTCCAAACCACACCAGGATGTAGAGTGGGTCATGGGGGCTCTGCGTACCAAGTTTGGTCCTGATCTGTCATTGGTGGAGGTCACAGTAGTCTCAGGAAGTGAGTGAGGTACTGCAATTCCCATCATCCATTGTCCACTCTCCCCTAAGCCACAACAGGATGTAAAGTGGGTCATGGGGAGTCTGTTTGCCGAGTTTGGTCCAGGTGTGTGAATTGTGGGGGCCACAGTGTTCTGTGGGAGGTGATTTAGGTGAAAGTACTGCAAATTCCCTCATCCGTGGTCCATCCTTTCCCAAACTTCACCAGGGAGTGAGGTGGGTCATGTAGGGCTTGTATGCCACGTTCGGTCTTGATCAGTCAGTGGTGTGAGTTACAGTGATCTCTGAAAGTTAGTGAAGGTACTGCAAGTCCCATCATCCATGGTCCATCCTCCCCCAAACTGCACCAGGATGTAAAGTGGGTCATGGGGGTTATGTGTGCCAAGTTTGGTCCAGATCCGTCGCCCGTGCGGGTTGCAGTGGCCTGTGGAAGTGGGAGCCAATCAGAAAGCTGCCACATACCCACATACATACATATATACATACATACATAGACTAGTATATATATATATAGAGAGAGAGAGAGAGAGAGAGAGTTGAGTGTGTGTGTGTGTGTGTGTATTCCATTCCTTTCGCACCACTTGCCACTCCTGTCCTGTCGCTGACCATGGCATATGTTCTGTATCAAGAACTAGAGCTGATGTGGTCTATCCAATGCAAGTTTCTGAAGCAGCACCTAAATGGCTCTAAAGTTGGCCAAAAACTGATTCATAACCCTTTTGGTACTAATGTTGGAAAGTGGTCCCTAGTCAAGAGATTCCTGGTCAAATAAAAGGTTGAGAACCACAATTAAACTGAATTGGGTGAGTCTGCACTGACTGAAACTGCATTATATGGCAGTATAAATGGGGCCTTAAGGCTAAGGGAACCTGGTCTAAATGAGAGGGTTGCTAATTAGATAATTTAGGGGTGGGAGGAGAGATTTCCATTTGGCAACCTCATTATTGTACCTTTAATCTGTGGTTCCCAACCTGTGGTCTTACAACCACTAGTGGTCCACAAAAACGAATATCCTATTTGCAGCCTCACCGTTACTACACCGCTGCTACAAGAGAGACTTGTCTCACAAAACCCTCTTATAGTGTCAAGGCTTATTAAATATGGTTTTCTGTAGGTGAGCAGATGCCGACTACTGGATGGCGATTATTGGATGTTCTATGTCAGAAACGAGGGCTGATGTGGTCTATCCAATGAAATTTTCTGAATCAATACCTCAAATAATGAAACTGAATCTAAAGTTGACCAAAATCTGATTCATAACTCTTTTGGTATCAATGTTGGAGAGGGGTCAAATTGGTCTGTGGTCAACACCACTTTAACAGCGGTGGGTCTCTATGTGATGAAAGAAAATCCGGGGAGTTTGATGAGGCCCTCTTCGCTCCTTGGCAGAGAAGACTAAAGGTCTTTCCGAACGACAACTCTCGTGGCTCCATAGCATTGGAGGCACGAATGCTATGGAGCCACGAGAGTTGTCATTCGGAAAGACCTTTAGTCTTCTCTGCCAAGGAGCGAAGAGGGCCTCATCAAACTCCCCGGATTTTCTTTCATCACATAGAGACCCACCGCCGTTAAAGCGGTGTTGACCACAGACCAATTTGACCCCTCTCCAACATTGATACCAAAAGAGTTATGAATCAAGTCAAGGTGGTCCCTGGTCAAAGTGGTCCCCGGTCAAGAAGTCCCTGGTCAAAAAAAGGTTGGGAACCACTGCTTTAATGAGTGTGTTGAAAAGGGCATTTCTGCAGCACTTACAAACTGACCATCCCTTATCCAGAAATCTGAAATACTCCAAAAATGGCTATTTGGACGACCGAGATTGCTTTCTGATAGTTCAGGCTGGGTGGCCACCTGCTGGGGATGCTTTGATTGTGCTCTTCCTGAAGGGCAAGGGGTTGCACTAGATGGCCCATTAGGTCTCTTCCAAGACTATAGTTCTATGATTCTAATTCTAGGCGTTGGGGTTCTAGAGCCAGGAATATATTCAACTGACACATGTGTTCCTTTTTTTCTAAGAGCCATTCCATCCCTGTTTCATATGGCCATAGGAGGAAAGAGAGAAGTCCAGGAGGGAATTGGCACAAGAGGAGGTCCACCATGGCTTGGTCCACCTGCCAAGGAAACCTGGTCAAGCGGCGGCATTTGTGGTGGGCTTTGGCCTGGCAGTTCCGGCTCCTGCTCCCATTGCCCTTGCTTGGCCGGAAGATGCACCAAAAGACCCGACTGGACCGGAATGGGAAATGGGTTGAGAAGAACCAACAAGACCAGCTAAAAGGGACCCAAGGAGACGTCCTAGGTTGGTCACAGCAAACGAGCAGGAAGGGGAGAGTTCTTGCAAGGACTTCAGTGGAAAGACATTAGAAATTAAACTATTTTAGTAAGAAAAAAGGCAATAGTAAAATTTCAAGAAAAGCGGTGGACTTTTTAGCGAGATAAAATTAGCAGATTATGAAAATAAGATTTCTTATTAAATTATGAATAAGGAAGGTGTACTAATTAATTAGGTTAAGTGGAAGATATAGCCATATAAATAAAATGTAATGTTTGTTTGTGGGATTAACATAACTCATTTGGGAGTTGTAGTTACTGGGATTTATAGTTCACCTACAATCAAAGAGCATTCTGAACTCCACCAATGATGGGATAGAACCAAACATGGCACACGGAACTCCTATGACCAACAGAAAATGCTGGAAGCATTTGGTAGGCATTGACCTTGAGTTTGGGAGTTGTAGTTCACCTACATCCAGACAGCACTGTAGACTCGAACAATGATGAATCTGACAGGAATACTCAATATGCCCAAATGTGAACATGGTGGAGTTTGGGGAAAATAGACCTTGACTTTTGGGAATTATAGTTGCTGAGATTTATAGTTCACCTACAATCAAAGAGTATTCTGAACTCCACCAATGATGGAATAGAACCAAACATGGCACAGAGGACTCCCATTACCAACAGAAAATACTGGAAGGGTTTGGTGGGCATTGACCTTGAGTTTGGGAGTTGTAGTTCACATACATCCAGCAAGCACTGTGGACTCAAACAATGATGGATCTGATAGGAATACTCAATATGCCCAAATGTGAACATGGTGGAGTTTGGGGAAAATAGACCTTGGCATTTGGGAGTTGTTGTTGCTAGGATTTATAGTTAAACCGCAATCATATATCATTCTGAACCCCACCAATGATAGAATTGGGCCAATCTGCCCACACAGAATCCCCATGTCCAACAGAAAATACTGTGTTGTTGTAGGTTTTTTCAGGTTATATGACCATGTTCTACGGGCATTCTCTCCTGACGTTTCACCTGCATCTATGGCAAGCATCCTCAGAGGTAATGAGATCTGTTGGAACTAGGAAAAAGGGTTTATATATCTGTGGAATGACCAGGGTGGGACAAAGGACTCTTGTCTGCTGGAGCTAGGTGTGAATGTTTCAACTGACCACCTTGATTAGCATTTGATGGCCTGACAGTGCCTGGAGCAATCTTTTGTTGAGAGGTGATTAGATGTCCAGAAAATACTATGTTTTCTGATGGTCTTTGGTGACCCCTCTGACATCCCTTCATGACTCTTCTTCAGGCTAAACATGCCCAGCTCTTTAAACTGCTCCTCATAGGGCTTGTTCTCCATCCCCTTGATCATTTTAGTTGCCTTCCTCTGGACACATTTTGTTGCCCTCTTTCTCTGGACACATTCCAGCTTGACAACATCTCCCTTCAGTTGTGGTGCCTCCTAACCCTTCTTCTAAGTCATTAATAAAGATCTTGAACAGGACATTAATAAGTCGTTAACATATTCAAGCTTAGAGTCAACATCTCCCTTCAATTGCAGTGGCCAGAATTGGACACAGTGAGATTCCAGGTAAAGTGGTCTAACCAAGGCAGAATAGAGCATGGGGATCATGACTTCCCTGGGTCTGGACACTAGACTCATATTGATGCAGGGCAAAATTCCACTGGATTTTTTTGGCTCATGATGGGGATTTGACCATCACAGAGCCTAGGAAAGAGTAGCGGATGATCCTATGATCATAGAATCATAGAATCAAAGAGTTGGAAGAGACCTCATGGGCCATCCAGTCCAACCCCATTCTGCCAAGAAGCAGGAATATTGCATTCAAATCACCCCTGACAGATGGCCATCCAGCCTCTGTTTAAAAGCTTCCAAAGAAGGAGCCTCCACCACACTCCGGGGCAGAAAGTTCCACTGCTGAACGGCTCTCACGGTCAGGAAGTTCTTCCTCATGTTCAGATGGAATCCCCTTTCTTGTAGTTTGAAGCCATTGTTCCATTGCGTCCTAGTCTCCAAGGAAGCAGAAAACAAGCTTGCTCCCTCCTCCCTGTGGCTTCCTCTCACATATTTATACATGGCTATCATATCTCCTCTCAGCCTTCTCTTCTTCAGGCTAAACATGCCCAGCTCCTTAAGCCGCTCCTCATAGGGCTTGTTCTCCAGACCCTTGATCATTTTAGTCACCCTCCTCTGGACACATTCCTCTGGAATTGCAGCCCAGCCAGCAAACAGATAACACGCATTTTTTTTCCTTATTGCAGGCTGCATAGGAAGAAGAAACGAATGAATTTTGGAAAAGGTTAGTGGCAAGGTAAGTTGTCGGTTTTCTTTCTTGAAAGGTAAAGAAAGAACGGAATGCACCTCTCTCTCTCAAAATGCAGGATGAGGCCATTGCCACCGGTAAAAGATGTCTGGGAGCAGAGAAGCCCCAGCTGTTCCTTCTGAGGGAGCATCCATGAGATGGAATTAATGTAACCTGACACTCAAAATAAATAGAATAAGGATAGGGACAAGGCATTTGATATTGAAACAGAGGAGCTCATGAAATCTCTTTTCTTTTTTGTACCAAGGAATTCAAAAACGCTGCAAACCCTACCAAGATACAGATGCAACCCATGATGAAACGTACAGCAGACAAGCAGCAATTTCTCCAGTTTCTCAAATTATACTTTGTTGAATGCCTCTTGCCTAATATATGCTGACTATCTCAAGAACTTCCAAGGATGGTAAAGTTGCCCTTCGGACTCAACCTGGGGTTTGGTATCTCTGGGGGGGGGGGGGGTGAAAGAACAGTATTTTCTGTTGGTCATGGGGGTTCTGTGTGGGAAGTTTGTCCCAATTCTATCGTTGGCGGGATTAAATGAGCTTTTTGTTTGTAGGTGAACTATAAATCCCAGCAACTACATCTCCCAAAGGTCAAGGTCTATTTTCCCCAATCTCCACCACTGTTCACATTTGGGCATATTGAGTATCCGTGCCAAGTTTGGTCCAGATCCATCATTGTTTGAGTCCACAGTGCTCTCTGGATGTAGGTGAACTACAACTCCCAAACTCAAGGTCAATGCCCACTAAACCCTTCCAGTATTTTCTGTTGGTCATGGGAGTTCTGTGTACTAAGTTTGGTTTAATTCCATTGTTGGTGGAGTTCAGAATGCTCGTTGATTATAGGTGAACTATAAATCTCAGCAACTACAACTCCCAAATGACAAAATCATAATTTTTTGAGTGATGGTCACTCCTTGTGTATGCCAAGTTTGGTTCAATTCCATCATTGGTGGAGTTCAGAATGCTCTTTGATTGTAGGGTAACTAAATCCCAGCAACTACAACTCTCAAATGACAAAATCAACCCCCCCCCCCCCCAAATCTATATGTATGTATTGCGTATTTGTGCAAAGTTTGGTCCATATCCATCATTGTTTCAGTCCATAGTGCTCTCTGAATGTAGGTGAACTACAACTCCAAAACTCAAGGTCAACTCCCACCAAACCCTTTCAGTACTTTCTGTTTGGGCTTCTGTGTGGGAAGTGTGGCCCAATTCTATCATCGGTGGGATTCAGAATGCTCTGTGATTTTAGGTGAACTATATTTCTCAGTAAATCCAACTCCCAAATCTCAAGGTCTATTTTCTTCAAACTCCACCAATGTTCACATTTGGGCATTTTGAGTATTCTTGCCAAGTTTGATCCAGATCCATCAATGTTTGAGTCCACAGTGCTCTCTGGATGTAGGTGAACTACAACTCCCAAACTCAAGGTCAATGCCCACCAAACCCTTCCAGTATTTTCTATTGGTCATGGGAGTTCTGTGTGCCAGGTTTGGTTCAATCCCATCATTGGTGGAGTTCAGAATGCTCTTTGATTGTAGGTGAACTATACATCCCAGCAACTACAACTCCCCAAATGACAAAATGCTAATCAAGGTGGTCAGTTGAAACATTCACACCTAGCTCCAGCAGACAAGAGTCCTTTGTCCCACCCTGGTCATTCCCCAGATATATAAACCCAATTTTCCTAGTTCCAACAGATCTCACTACCTCTGAGGATGCTTGCCATAGATGCAGGTGAAACGTCAGGAGAGAATGCCTCCAGAACGTGGTCATATAGCCCAAAAAAATCTACCATATATTCTTATGCCAATATTCTTGCCCCCCGGTGGCGCAGTAGGTTAAAGCACTGTGCCGGCAGGACTGAAGATCGAGAGGTCACAGGTTCGAATCTGGGGAGAGGCAGATGAGCTCCCTCTATCAGCTCCAGCTCCTCATGCGGGGACATGAGAGAAGCCTCCCACAAGGATGATAAAAGCATCAAATCATCCAGGCGTCCCCTGGGCAACGTCCTTGCAGACGGCCAATTCTCTCACACCAGGAGTCACTCCTAACACGACAAAAAAAAAATGCCAATATTCTAAACTGAAGCACATCCTGATTCCATCCATTCCTCCAGTTGTTTCTGACTCTTGGTGACCTCCTGGACCATCCCAGGCCAGAGCTCCCTGTCAGCTGTGTCTACCTGGAGCTCCTTCAAGGTCAAGCCTGTCATTTCAAGAACAACATCCATCCATCTTGTCCTTGGTTGGCCCTTCATCCTTTTTCCTTCCATTTCCCTCAGGATCATTGTCTTCTCCGAGCTTTCCTGTCTTCTCATTATGTCTCCAAATTACTTAATCTTTGCCTCTAATATCCTTCCTCCAGTGAGCAGACAGGCATTCTTTCTTGGAGTATGGACTGGTTGGGTCTTCTCGCGGTCCAGGGCACTCTCAGAATTGAAGACATGTGACAGCTGACATTTCAAAGAGAGGAGTGTCCCCCCCCCCCCCCACAAAGAACACGAGGGAGGGATGGTGGGTGGTGCCAGGGATTACAGTGTTTATTTATTTATTTCTTTAGACCATTTCTACCCCGCCCTTCTCACCCCCGAGGGGGGACTCAGGGCAGCTAACACAGGCAACAATTCAATGCCAACAATATCAAAACATTGTCGAAGGCTTTCATGGCCGGAATCACTGGGTTGTTGTAGGTTTTTCCAGGCTATATGGCCATGTTCTGGAGGCAATTTTTCTCCTGACGTTTCGCCTGCATCTATGGCAAGCATCCTCAGAGGTAGTGAGGTCTGTTGGTTTGTGGTAGTGAGGTTTCCAACAGACCTCACTACCTCTGAGGATGCTTGCCATAGATGCAGGCGAAACGTCAGGAGAAAAATTGCCTCCAGAACATGGCCATATAGCCCAGAAAAACCTACAACAACCCAATATCAAAACAACAATATAAAACAGCAATATAAAATCCATTACATAACAATTAAACAGTGATATTAATTCAAATTACATAACCACATAGAACAGATCACAGAATCACAGGTCATAAAGCCCTTTCCAATTTTCAAACAATCCTATTGTCTGAGTTCAGTGCCTAAAGTGCTGCTGTGCCCACTAGCCAAAGGCCTGGCTCCAAAAACACGTCTTTAGTTTTTTCCTAAAAGTAAGGAGGGAGGATGCCGATCTAATCTCACTGGTGAGCGAATTCCATAAGCGGGGGGCCACCACCAAGAAGGCCCTGTCCCTCATCCCAACCAGACGCGTTTGAAACGCTGGTGGGACCGAGAGCAGGGCCTCCCCAGTAGTTCTTAAATTACGAAGCGGAACGTAGAGAGAGATACGTTCGGATAAGTAAGCTGGGCCGGAGCCGTATAGGGTAAATAAATAAATTGCAGTGTAATGGCAAATCTACTGAAAGAATGCTGAGTACAATGGAGTAACACTGAGATGTTTAACAGTGTGATGAAGGTAGGGAAATCATCCGTTTCATTTCAAAACTGAGTCAGTTTGAGCTCTCCTCTACTTCCTTGTTTTGATGTGATGAAGTCCTTGCTGATGGCACATCATTTGAACAACACAATTTCGGTTGGTATCTTGGAAGAAACAGGTTGGGATCCATGTATTGTCGAAGGCTTTCATGGCTGGAATCACTAGGTTCTTGTGGGTTTTTTCGGGCTATAGGGCCATGTTCTAGAGGCATTTCTCCTGACGTTTCGCCTGCATCTATGGCAAGCATCCCCAGAGGTAGTGAGGTCTGTTGGAATTAGAACAATGGGTTTATATATCTGTGGAATGGCCGCCATACATCAAGGGAACCACTGACCGCATAGGGAAGCTGATGAGGAAACACAACATACAAACAATCTACAAACCCACCAAGAAAATCCAACAAATGCTACGTTCAGCAAAGGACAAGAGGGATCCTCTGACCTCCGCAGGAGTCTACCGTATACCATGCAGCTGTGGACACGTCTACATAGGGACCACCAAACCAGCGCTCAAACACGAATCAAGGAACATGAAAGGCACTGCAGACTACTTCAACCAGAGAAGTCAGCCATAGATGCAGCTGATGAACCAGCCTGGACACAGCATCTTATTTGAGAACACAGAAATGCTGGACCACCCTAACAACCACCATGTCAGACTACACAGAGAAGCCATTGAAATCCACAAGCATGTGGACAATTTCAACAGAAAGGAAGAGACCATGAAAATGAACAAAATCTGGCTACCAGTATTAAAAAAAACTCTAAAATTACAACAGCAAAACAGCAGAGAGGAAACAACCAGGCACATCTTAACACCTGTCAACAAAAGATTTTCCCAGGCTCAGCCAGGCCTTCTAATGCTAATGAAGGTGGTCAGTTGAAACATTCACACCTAGCTCTAGCAGAGAAGAGCTCCTTGCCCCACCCCAGCCATTCCACAGATATATAAACCCATTGTCCTAATTCCAACAGACCTCACTACCTCTGAGGATGCATGCCATAGATGCAAGCGAAACGTCAGGAGAAATGCCTCTAGAACATGGCCCTATAGCCCGAAAAAACCCACAAGAACCTAGGTTGGAATCCCTCCATCATGTTCTTTTCCCTTCATCCCTAACGTCAATTTTCAAAAACATGCAGCTTTGACAAGATGCCATTCGGACACAATTTGGAAAACAGCCCAATTCATTTTCCGCTGCATTCGGATAATCTTCCACTAATCTCCCAAAACCCCATTGCCTGCATCCAGAGCCAATTTGGAATGGATAAACATCAGTTCCTCACTAAACAGTTCTGCAACGGAGCAATAAAACAACGCTTAACCGTATATTACAAATCTAACACTCCAGATTAACATTAATGAAAATTTGGAGGCAATCGCAAGTGGAAAATAGAAGCGATACTTGTCTTATGCAAAATCAAAACTACATCCTCGCACTGAATATTAACATTTCAGAGTTAATAAAATCGGTGATCTTTTTTTTTTTTTCCTTTTCAGTTGCCCTTTTCACCCATTTGGAAAATCATTTCTCAAAAGAGATGGCAAGGAATGGCCATTTCAAAAGGAAACTAGGTGAATTGCAGAAAGATCTGCATACCATTGTGGCTTTGGAAAAAGGAATGCGCTGTTTCCGCTGTGGCAAACCCAGCCATATAGAACATTTCTTCTCCTCAGCGGTGCCAGCCTCATTTGTAATCATTAGCAATTTTCTATATTGCTAGTCAGGTTGAGAGATGCCCGGTTCGCAAGGAGGGCCTCGCCACCCTTGTTTCAATTCATTACCCAATTTAATTGCATTTTCTAAAGGTTGTTGTGTATGGGAAAGCCATTAAGCAAAACAAGGACTGCAGAATCCTTTGCTGTCCCCTCTTTTCTTATGCTTTTCATTCACTTTTGATGGAATTTATTTTGCTGCCTATCCAACAAGGATTTTCCAGGATGCAGAAACGGAACGGATGATGAAATTTAAAGGGGATCAACATTGGCAGAGTGTGTCCTTCGGTACCCGGAGGCATTGGATTAGGACACTGGGAGACCAGGGATTGAATCCATGCTCAGCTATAGAAACTCGAGGGCAAGTCACACTATCTCAGCCTCAGAAAAAGGCAGTGGTAAACCTCTTCTGGAGAAATCTTGCCAGGAAAAGCCTGTTCTTCATCAACAGAATGGCTGTTAAAGAGGTGCCAGAAATACAGCTTAATGCTTTTTTGTGTTTTTTCTTTATTTATTTTTAGACCAGCTACTTCTCCGTAAGTTTCTATTTCCTTCCACCACTTTTCTATACATTCTAACGGTTCCTCAACTATGCAGACTAAATCATCTGCAAAGGCTCGAATTTTGTAAGAATATTTGTTTGTCCTTAGACTTTTTAATTCCATGTTTTTTCTTATGTTTGTTAGGAGGTATTCGAGTGATAGGATGAATACTAAGGGGGAAAGGGGGCATCCCTGTCTTATTCCTTTATTGATCTTTATATTAGCAGATATCTGGCCATTAACTTTTATTTTGGCGAATTGTCTTGAGTATATTGTTTCTATCGCCTTGATAAAACCATATCCTGCATCCATTTCTCTTAGTAATGCTTTGATTAGGCTCCAATTGACATTATCAAATGCCTTTTCGGCATCTGAAAACAGAAATGCTACCTCCTTTTGGATGTTCTTTTCATAATATTCTATTGCATTTAGTATTATTGTTATATTGTCCCTTATTTGTCTTTTAGGTAGGAACCCAGAATGCAGTGCTCAGTATCAGAAAGCCCCAATGGGGGGATTGAGAACACAGCATTCTGGAAAATGTAGTTTGGGAGGCGAGTCCCCTGTGACAGAGAATGCAAAAGGCCCTACCCTAAACTACTTTTCCCAGAATGTAGTGCTCAGCATCAAAAAGCCCCAATGGGGGATTGAGAAATTGAATTGACACCAAAATACAACACCGCCTGAGCTCTCCAAATGAAGCAGAGAGTGTTTGAGGACCGGGACATCCTTAGGGATACCAAGGTGCATGTTTATAAAGCGAAACGTGGACTGTTTACAGACGTCACATGCAACTCTTGGAACGATTCCATCAGCGCTGCCTCCGGAAAATCCTGCAAATCTCCTGGGAAGACAGGCGGACAAACGTCAGCGTGCTGGAGGAAGCAAAGACCACCAGCGTTGAAGCGATGGTCCTCCGCCATCAACTCCACTGGACCGGCCACGTTGTCCGGATGCCCGACCACCGTCTCCCAAAGCAGTTGCTCTACTCCGAACTCAAGAACAGAAAAAACAAGATGTTGGTGGGCAGGAAAAGAGATTGAAAGATGGGCTCAAAGCCAGCCTTAAAAACTCTGGCATAGACACTGAGAACTGAGAAGTCCTGGCCCTTGAGCACTCCAGCTGGAGATCAGCTGTGACCAGCAGTGCTGCAGAATTTGAAGAGGCACGAATGGAGGGTGAAAGAGAGAAATGTGCCAAGAGGAAGGTGCATCAAGCCAACCCCGACCGGGACCGCCTTCCACGTAGAAACCAATGCCCTCACTGTGGGAGACAATGCAGATCAAGAATAGGGCTCCACAGCCACCTACAGACTCACAAGACTACCAATCCTGGAAGACTATCCTACTCGGCCAACGAGGGATCGCCTAAGTAAGATGCTCACACTGCAGGAGAACATGCGGGTCAAGAATTGCGTTTCACAGTCACCTACGGACCCACCGCCAGGACACCAAGCTTGGAGGACAATCTTAGTTAGACAAAAAGGGATAAGTAAGTAAAAGAAAGGTGCTCTGTGGATAAAACTCTTAGGGAACTAATCTGTTGCGACATGAGGCTCATTTCCAATGTGACAAAACTCTGAGCGAAACGTAAGCATTCTGTCAGGCCATCTTGCTTGCTGAGTGTTGACAGCCAATACCTGCAGAGTTCAAGTTGTCATCCACAGAGGAGAACAGTCCATTGTTTCTCCAAGAAGTAAACAACAGATAATAAATACCTTGCCAAGATGCCAAGGAAAGGTAATCATTTTGGCATCACTTGACTGGCAGGGAGATTGCTATCCTCTGTGTCGCTTCGCAAAAGACATGGGAGATATAATTAGTCTGTTTTTTCTTAACCAAGTTATGTAACACCAGGTCTTATTGTGGAGGTCAGCTCTTTGAAGGAAGAGAGGAAATTGAGCCCCTCTGGGTGCATGCAAACTCCCTGAAAGAGTATAATGCCGCCTGATGGAAGTGGAGGCTTCATCTCTAGATGTTTCTGAGAGCGAGACTGAACTATTGGATTATGGCACCATCTAGTGCACCATCCACATCGCTTTGCCAACGCTGTAACCTGACATCTGATAGACAAGAAGGAGATCACATGCAAAATGAGTGCAGTGCTGTTGAAAAGCATGGTTCCTGCATGACACATGCAGATGTGAGTTTGCAACTGCAGTTTCAGAAATGCCTAACTTGGAAAGATTTCCCTTTGAGAACTCTATGCATCCCAGATTCCCCAATCAGTTTTATCATGCACTAAAGTTAGTTGGGAGGTTCCAGGAGGCATAGGGGGTTTTCACACTGCATAGTTCTAATGCTATGATCCCACTTTAACTTTGGGAGTGGCATCCTATGAAAATCCAGAATTTGTATCTGCACGTCATTACTTAATTATTTGTGATTCTAGAGCAGACGTGGGCAAACTTTGGCACTCCAGGTGTTTGGAACTGCAATTCCCACAATTCCTAACAGCCTACCAGCTCCTTGATTGGGTTGTTGTAGGTTTTTTCGGGCTATATGGCCATGGTCTAGAGGCATTCTCTCCTGACGTTTCGCCTGCATCTAGGATTAGATGCAGGCAAAACATCAGGAGAGAATGCCTCTAGACCATGGCCATATAGCCCGAAAAAACCTACAACAACCCAGTGATTCCAACCATGAAAGCCTTCGACAATACATTGAACAGCTCCTTGATTATAGGTGAACTATAAATCCCAGCAACTACAACTCCTAAATGTCAAGCTCTATTTTCCCCAAACTCCAACGGTGTTCACAATTGGGCATGTTGAGTATTCGTGCCAAGTTTGGTCCAGATCTATCATTGAGTGCTCTCTAAATGTAGGTGAACTACAACTCCAAAACTCAAGGTCAGTGCCCACCAAACCCTTCCAGTATTTTCTGTTTGTCATGGAAGTTCTGTGTGCCAAGTTTGATTCAATCCCAGCAACTAAAACTAAAAAAAGTCAAGGTCTATTTTCCCCAATCTCTACCACTGTTCACATTTGGGCATATTGTACCAAGTTTGGTCCAGATCCATCATTGTTTGAGTCCACAGTGCTCTCTGGATGTAGGTGAACTACAACTCCAAAACTCAAGGTCAATCCCCACCAAACCCTTCCAGTATTTTCTGTTGGTCATGGGAGTTCTGTGTGTCAAGTTTGGTTCAATACCATAGTTGGTGGAGTTCAGAATGCTCTTTGATTGGAGGCGAACTATAAATCCCAGCAATTACAACTGCCAAATGACAAAATCACCCCCCCCCCCCCAAACCTCACCAGTATTCAAATTTGGACATATCGGGTATTTGTGCCAAATTTGGTCCAGTGAATGAGAAGACATCCTGCATATCTGATATTTACATTGTGATTCATAACAGGCTTCCTAAAGCTGTTTCTACTCTAGAGGAGAGGTGCTGCAGCCAGGCATGTGTGCGTTAAGGAGGCTTCTTACCTGTTCCTAATCTAGATGAGAGGCATTGCGGGTATGAATGCATGCTTTCTGTCCCAGGCATGCACCATGCACTCTTTCCAAGGCATTTAAAGGAGGGCTTCTTAAAGCTGTTTCTACTACTCTAGAAAAGAGGCTCTGCAGGCAGGCATATGCACTTTCTCTCCCAGGCCTGCACCATGCCACACACTGTTTGTTTTCATTGCAGGTGGGTTTTCGTACCAGGAGGGCCCTTACTGTTAGGTGCTCCCAAAGGTACCAAAGGGACAGAAGGAAAACAGATCTAATGGAAGTTCTAGAAAGGTGGTATCTGTTCAGAACCAACCAAGAAAACAGTGATTTTTATGGTCTGCTGCAGTCCCTAAAGGCTACTTTGGTGGGCATGAGAAAGCCCAGAATGATCGAAGGTCCTGATCCAGCAAAGCTCTTGTCATGTGCTACCCATGCTCTATTCTGCCTTGGTTAGACCACACCTGGAGTATTGTGTCCAATTCTGGGCACCACAATTGAAGGGAGATATTGACAAGCTGTGTCCAGAGGAGGGCGACTGAAATAATCAAGGCTCTGGAGAGCAAGCCCTACGAGGAGTGGCTTAAAGAGCTGGATATGTTTAGCCTGAAGAAGGGAAGGCTGAGAGAAGACATGATAGCCATGTATAAATATGTGAGAGGAAGTCATAGGGAGGAGGGAGCAAGTTTCCTTTCTGCTGCCCTGGAGACTAGGACGCAATGGAACAGTGGCTTCAAACAACAGGAAAGGAGATTCCACCTGAACATGAGGAAGAACTTCCTAACTGTAAGGAGAGAGTGTTCAGCCATGGAACTCTCTGCCCCGGAGTGTGGTGGAGGCTCCTTCTTTGGAGGCTTTAAAACAGAGGCTGGATGGCCATCTGTCGGGGATGCTTTGAGTGCAATTTTCCTGCTTCTTGGCAGAATGGGGTTGGACTGTATGGCCCATGAGGTCTCTCCCAACTCTAGGATTCTATGATTCTACGTTATTATGATGCCTCCGCTTCAGTCTAACTCACCCCCACCAACCAAAGCTCGCTTTCCCTCGAGGTTTCTCTTTCTTTTCTAAGAACCTTCTTATTCATCCTTTGGAATGAGTTTTGCTTGCCAGGGAAATTAGGTCAACATGTTGTCCTCATTCCTTAGGCACATCTAAAGCCGCCTTCCACTGAGTCAGAACTTCTCCTTGGGAGTCCTTGCTTCGACATTCCCCCAAATGCCATGACCCACTGCCATTTCCCAATGAGACTGGCTTGCTTCAGAGGCATCACTTTTTGCGTGCCCCAAACTGACCCTTGTCTTTCATTCCAGCTGTTCTGGACACTGCTTCCAAAATCAAATCTGTTGGGATTCTGGAAGTTTGTAGTCCCCGAGAGTACCTTGTCCAAGCTCTAAGAAGGACCAGAAAGTAATAAAGAGCTTTCCAACACATGTTTGGGTGCCATATAATACAAATCAGTGCCATTATGGTTGTCGCAATTGTGCACATCCTTAAGGAAGCCAAACACACATAAAATAGGAGCGACTGTTGTGTTTGCACACATACATACACATTGACGCTGCGATAACAACCCCTTGGACAGAATGAGGCCCCTGATTTGTTTGCATGTTTGAGAGATGACTCAGAGGCTAAAGTGACCTGAAATGGGACCAAAAACAGCTTGCAAGAACTTCTCACACTGCTGGCAAACCCTCCAGCATTGCACTAATGAAAACCAGGACAAGTGATATCCGAGTATGGAAGACAGGCAAGCTAAGAGACTCTGCAGCAGTTTGCTTTTGCCTGAGACTACTGGGAAGGACAAGATTTCTCAACCTTGGGGTCCCCAGATGTTTTTGGCCTTCAACTCCCAGAAATCCTAACAGCTGGTAAACTGGCTGGGATTTCTGGGAGTTGTAGGCCAAAAACATCTGAGGACCCACAGGTTGAGAACCACTGGATTAGAGTAAGCTAGAAAGGAGGAGGGAAAGAAGAGAAACGAGGACATTGGAAAGCAAACCTTCCAATGTCGGTTTGCAGTCACCCCAAAGAGAAAGTCAACCCTGCAACTGTCCTGATTTGTCATAGACAATCTCAATTATTCCTATGTTACCCAATTTTAAAATTCCCCTATTTCTTTCTCCTCTACCTCACACCAAACTGGATTCAGGACCTTTCTACACTGCCCTATAACCCAGATTATCAAAGCAGAGGAGAGCAAGGACCAATCTTGATAAAATAGTGAAGAGTAGAGACATCACACTGGCAGCAAAGGTCCACAGAGTTAAAGCAATGGTATTCCCCATAGTAACCTATAGATCTGAGAGCTGGACCATAAGGAAGGCTGAGCGAAGGAAGAGAGACAGTTTTGAACTGTGGTGCTGGAGGAAAATCCTGAGAGTGCCTTGGACTGCCAGAAGATCTAACCAGTCCATACTTCAGGAAAGAAAGCCAGACTGCTCATTGGAGGGAAGGATAGTAGAGGCCAAGATGAAGTATTTTGGCCACATCATAAGACAGGAAAGCTTGGAGAAGACGACAATGCTGGAGAAAATGGAAGGAAAAAGGAAGAGGGGCTGACCACGGGCAAGGTGGGTGGATGGTCTCCTTGAAGGGTATGGCTTGACCTTGAAGGAGCTGGGGGTGGTGACAGCCAACAGGGAGCTCTGGCCTGGGATGGTCCATGAGGTCACAAAGAGTCAGAAGCAACTGAATGAATAAACAACAACAGCAATTATTGTTGTTGATAGTATTATTGTTATTAGAACATCTGAACATGAGGAAGAACTTCCTGACTGTGAGAGCCATTCAGCAGTGGAACTCTCTGCCCTGGAGTGTGGTGGAGACTCCTTCTTTGGAAGCTTTTAAACAGAGACTGGGTGGCCATCTGTTGGGGGTGCTTTGAATGTAATATTCCCGCTTCTTGGCAGAATGGGGTTGGACTGGATGGCCCATGAAGTCTCTTCCAACTCTATGATTCTATGATTTTATGATTGTATATTACTTTGGCCACATAATGAGAAGACAGGAAAGTTTAGAGAAGGGAATGATGCTTGGGAAAATGGAAGGAAAAAGGAAGAGGGGCTGACCATAGTGTCTAGATCTAGGGAAATCATGCTACCCCTCTATTTTGCTTTGGTTAACCACAACTGGAATATTGTGTCCAATTCTGGGCACCACAATTCAAGAGAGATATTGACAAGCTGGAATGTGTCCAGAGGAGGGTGACTAAAATGATCAAGGGTCTGGAGAACAAGCCCTATGAGGAGCGGCTTAAGGAGCTGGGCATGTTTAGCCTGAAGAAGAGAAGGCTGAGAGGAGATATGATAGCCATGTATAAATATATGAGAGGAAACCACAGGGAGGAGGGAGCAAGCTTGATTTTTGCTTCCTTGCAGACTAGGACGCAATGGAACAATGGCTTCAAACTACAACAGAGGAGATTCCATCTGAACATGAGGAAGAACTTCCTGACTGTGAGAGCCGTTCAGCAGTGGAACTCTCTGCCCCGGAGTGTGGTGGAGGCCCCATCTTTGGAAGCTTTTAAACAGAGGCTGGATGGCCATCTGTCAGGGGTGCTTTGAATGCAATATTCCTGCTTCTTGGCAGAATGGGGTTGGACTGGATGGCCCATGAGGTCTCTTCCAACTCTTTGATTCTATGAGTCTACGATTCTATGACCAAGGGCAAAGTGGAGGGATGGTATCCTTGAAGTGACTGGCTTGACCTTGAAGGAGCTGGGGGTGGTGATGACCGACAGGGAGCTCTATCCTGAGATGGTAAAGGAGGTCACCAAGAGTCGGAAACAACTAAACGAATAAACAACAACTGAGTCTGCAATCACTGAAGTAAGCCATGGATGGAATCCAAAGGCGGGAGGCACAGAAGAGAAACTGGGACATTTCGAAAGCAACTGGAGTAACTGGATTAAGCTGGACTGCCCAAACCAAATTGGAAAATACAGATCTCATAGTTGACGCATTGCATTGTTTGTTTTGTTTACCCCTGTTTATGTGTTGTGATCCATTTCTTAATTGCACAAAAGCTTTAATTATATTTCCTGGGAAAGGATTGTTGGTTGGAGGGGAGGAAAGTGGGGCTGCGTGGATATGGATGCTTTTAAAAAGCCTAAAAGGGACTAACTGGAGCCTGTGAGTTTATCCAAATTTTTATTTCTGGCCCGGGCTGCCGGCTTTATGACATCAGCTCTGGTATTTCCAGTCCCCGAGGGAGGGGGGGAAGGGGAAGGAGGAAAGAGAGAGAAAGGGGAGAGGGAGAAAAAATAAACAGGAAAATAGCACACGCTGGGACATATTTCTTCTGGGTCCTAAAAGTTGTGCCTTCCTGTGGACAATGGTCCAAGTCCACAGTGCTGGACCAGGCCTCCAGATCTCTCCTCCTTGTCTTGGCTTGAGCTGGCCCCGTGTCCTTGGCCTTGGAGCTGCAAATTGGACGCAGCAGGGGAAAAATAAATTAAGACACAGTCAGAGTTTAAGGATGCAAAATCCTCTCGCAACTCCCTCGTTGCCCCTTTCAACAGCCCGACTTCCCAGGCAGGGATGGAAGAGAGTGCAGGGTGGGATGGTCAGCTTTCTCTTGCATGCCCTCCAACTCTTTTCCAGATTCTGATAAGGATGAGTTCAAAATATCCCCATTTCACAGAATGCACCGAATGTTTTGGTCTTTATTTCGCAAAGAATTGTCTTTAAAGTTTTCTCTTTTATTTATTTACTAGCTTGGGGACCCAGCAGTGTCCGGGTGTTTTGTGAAAGGCATTCTTTGTCTGTGCTCCAATGTCACATCCAATGTCAGCTGAGTTCAGTGGGTGCGGGTGAATTACAACTCCCATATGCAAGTCCCATCATCTGTGGTCTGTCTTCCCCCAAACCGCACCAGGAGGTAAAGTGGGTCATGAGGGTTATGTGTGCCAATTTTGGTCCAGGCAGGCCCGTAGCCAGGATTCCGTTTCGGGGGGGGGGGGGGGCTAAAAAATTTCAGGGCGGGTTTCGGGGGGGGCTGAGTTTGGGGGGGGGGCTGAGTCTGAGTGAAAGAGGGTCTAGCCTAGCAAACCTTTTGTATCATTACCCCAATACATATGGGATATATTGAGAATGGTGATCAAATCATGATATTAATAAACATAACAGTTTAAATAATGCACCAGTAAGGCCTTTTCGCGAACCACCATGAGAATTTCGGGGGGGGGGCTGAAGCCCCCGAGCCCCCCCCCCCCCCCCCGCTACATGCCTGGGTCCAGGTCCATCATTCGTGCGGGTCGCAGTGGCCTTTTCACAAAGTCCCATCATCCGTGGTCCATCCTCCTTCAAACCACAACAGGATGTAGTGTGGGTCATGGGGGCTCTGTGTGCCAAGTGTGGTCCTGATCTGTCATTGATGGGGGTCACAGTAATGTCAGGCAGTGAGTGAAGGTACTGCAAGTCACATCATCCACGGTCCAGCGTCCTCCAAACAGCACCAGGATGTAGTGTGGGCCATGGGGGCTCTGTGTGCCAAGTGTGGTCCTGATCTGTCATTGATGGGGGTCACAGTGGTGTCAGGAACTGAGTAAAGGTACTGCAAGTCACATCATCCATGGTCCAGCATCCTCCAAACAGCACCACGATGAGGTTTGGGTCATGGGGGCTCTGTGTGCCAAGTTTGATCTTGATCAGTTATTCGATGAGGATTGCAGTGGTCTCAGGAATTGAGCAAAGATACTACAAGTCCCATTGTCCGTGGTCCATCCTCCTCCAAACTGCACCAGGATGTATAGTGGGTCATGGGGGCTCTGCGTGCCAAGTTTGATCTTGATCAGTCATTGTTGTGGGTTGCAGTGGTCCCAGGAAATGAGTGAAGGTACTGCAAGTCCCATCATCCATAATCCATCATCACATAAACCACACCAGTGTGTAGAGTGGGTCAAGGGGACTCTGTATGCCAAGTTTGATCTTGCTCATTCATTAGTGTGAGTCGCAATGGTCTCAAGAAGTGAGTGAAGACACTGCAAGTCCCATCATCTATGGTTCAAACTCTTCCAAACCGCACCAGGTCATGTGGACTCTTCTTAACCACATCAGGACATAAAGTGGGTCATGGGGCTTCTGTGTGGTAAGTTTGGTCCTGGTCTGTGATTACAGGTTGCTACTTCCTGATGATGTCAGGTGGTGCAATACTAGCTAAACAGTGTAATTTCTCCAGCGGTGTAGGGCATAGGCATCCTGGGATGCCACACCCACTGTTTTAATGTGGTGAGATATGCCTCTGGTGGAAGAGGAGGAGAGTGATTTTCATGGAATGAGGGTTTTCTTTTTGTTTGATAGGGGATTAATAAAAAAGATTAAACTGTGATGCTAAAAAGCAGAGAAGGAGCTGAGATCAGCCCCCGCTTGCTTTCGTGTCATGCGGGTTTTGTACCAGGAGGGCTCTTACCATTATGGGCTCCCAAAGTACCGAAAGAAATGGAGGAAATGAAAGAAATAAATTCTGTGCACAAGTCTAGAATATATATGCATTAGGCTTGTTTGATCCAAAAAAAAATGGTTCAAAACTCATTTCGGATGTAGGGGGCTGGTGGTTCGATTCTAAAGTTAATTCCAGTTTTCACAACAAAAGAAAATTCAAAACTTTTCGAAACTTCTGAGACTTCCAAATCCTTTCGTTAATGGTTTGAAAGTGTTATTTCCTGTTTCATTGGGTGGTTTTTATTTTGAAAGTAGCTGTTATACTCCAGAAGCGGGAAAAAGCAAGTGGAGGAAATTCCTTCCTTCTCTAGTTTAAAACTGGCTTCTCTGGCTTGAACCAAGGCCAGAAAATTCCTTCCTTCTCTGGTTTAAAACTGGCTTCTCTAGCTTGAGCCGAGGCCAGGAAATTCCTTCCTTCTCTAGCTTTAAAACTGGCTTCTCTGGCTTGAACTGAGGCCAGGAAATTCCTTCTTTCTCTAGTTTAAAACTGGCTTCTCTGGCCTGAGCCGAGGCCAGGAATTGCTTCCTTCTCTGGTTTAAAACTGGCTTCTCTGCCTTGAGCCGAGGCCAAGAAATTCCTTCCTTCTCTGGTTTAAAACTGGCTTCTCTGGCTTGAACCAAGGCCAGAAAATTCCTTCCTTCTCTGGTTTAAAACTGGCTTCTCTAGCTTGAGCCGAGGCCAGGAAATTCCTTCCTTCTCTAGCTTTAAAACTGGCTTCTCTGGCTTGAACTGAGGCCAGGAAATTCCTTCCTTCTCTAGTTTAAAACTGGCTTCTCTGGCTTGAACTGAGGCCAGGAAATTCCTTCTTTCTCTAGTTTAAAACTGGCTTCTCTGGCCTGAGCCGAGGCCAGGAATTGCTTCCTTCTCTGGTTTAAAACTGGCTTCTCTGCCTTGAGCCGAGGGCAGGAAATTCCTTCCTTCTCTGGTTTAAAACTGGCTTCTCTGGCTTGAGCCGAGGCCAGGAAATTCCTTCTCTGGTTTAAAACTGGCTTCTCTAGCTTGAGCTGAGGCCAGGAAATTCCTTCCTTCTCTAGCTTTAAAACTGGCTTCTCTGGCTTGAGCTGAGGCCAGGAAATTCCTTCCTTCTGTAGTTTAAAACTGGCTTCTCTGGCTTGAGCCGAGGCCAGGAAATTCCTTCCTTCTCTGGTTTAAAACTGGCTTCTCTGGCTTGAGCCGAGGCCAGGAAATTCCTTCCTTCTCTGGTTTAAAACTGGCTTCTCTGGCTTGAGCCGAGGCCAGAAAATTTCTTCCTTCTCTGGTTTGAAACTGGCTTCTCTGGCTTGAGCCGAGGCCAGGAAATTCCTTCCTTCTCTGGTTTAAAACTGGCTTCTCTGGCTTGAGTTGAGGCCAAGGAATTCCTTCCTTTTCTGGCTTTAAAACTAGTTTCTCTGGCTTGAGCCGAGACCAGGAAATTCCTTCCTTCTCTGGTTTAAAACTAGCTTCTCTGGCTTGAGCTGAAGCCAGGAAATTCCTTCCTTCTCTGGATTTAAAACTGGCTTCTCTGGCTTGAGCTTAGGCCAGGGACCAGAAGTTGGGAAAAACTGAATCATTTCCAATCACTTCCTGAGTCATAACAAAAATGGCAGAAAAAGCTTCGGAAGGGCAAAGGGACTTCCAGTTTTTAAAAAAGCCTCGATATCGCTTCCAAAAGGTAATTTTAATGAAATTATTACAAGCAATGAATTATCCAACGCGTCTCTATCCATGCCTAATATGCATATATAAAAAGGAATACACACACCATAATGTCCAATTGGGTGAACAAGATTTGAGAAATTGCACAGGCTGGTGGCAGAAGCAATGAATTCCGAGTAGCAGGAGGAAATTTGCACATGCCATTGGCTTTTGCCCAGATGTGAGAGATGCATGTGCCTCTGTCAGATGTGAACTTCAGCTATGCAAAAAGGGGGCTTGGGACCTTCCGGCTTAATGCCAACAACGCTAACAGCAAAGCATTCAATGAGCAAGCCAGCGATACAAATCCCTCGATTCCCCTTCAACCCGTTCCTCCCTTGCTGGCTGATCTCCTTCATTTCCTCCACCCTCCAAGGTACAATCTTCGAATACCATTCCAGGCATAAATCGCACACCTGGTTGCAATATTTCCAGGCAGTTTCCCTTTCTAGGAACTTCCGAGCAGAAGAAATGATCACAAAGGGCAACTGTCTTTAAAGCTGGGATAAAATCAAACATGGAGCAGAGCTTGGGAAGATAACATTTTGGGGACAGCAGCTCCCAGAATCCCCCAGCCAAACAGCTTTTGCCCAAACTTTGGAGCATTCCCTGGCTTTTCTTAGTGTGGAGCTAAAACAGTTTAATGCAGTTTTACCCCAGTTTAAGGTTCCTGTACGTTATCAGGGATTGATATTGCAGCACACCCAAATACCTGGGAGCCACTCTGGACCGTGCTCTGACCTACAAGAAACACTGCCTGAACATCAAGCAAAAATGTGGGCGCTATAAACAATATCACACGAAAGCTGACTGGCACAACCTGGGGATCACAACCAGATACAGTGAAGACATCTGCCCTTGCGCAATGCCTCTCTGCTGCTGAGTATGCATGCCCAGTGTGGAACACATTTCACCACGCTAAAACAGTGGATGTGGCTCTTAATGAGACATGCCGCATTATCATGGGGTGTCTGCGCCCTACACCACTGGAGAAACTACACTGTCTAGCCGGTATTACACCACCTGACATCCGCCGGAAAGTAGCAGCCAATAGTGAAATGACCAAGGCAGAGACATCTCCAGCTCATCCCCTGGTTGTGTATCAGCCAGCACGTCAATGACTTAAATCAAGAAATAGCTTTCTTAGATCTACAGAGACACTCACTGGAACACCTCAGCAAGCGAGAGTCCAAAAGTGGCAGGCTCAAACCCAGCACCTCAATCCGTGGGTGATACCAGATGAGAGACTCCCCCCTGGGCACACAGAAGACTGGGCGACTTGGAAGGCACTGAACAGACTGCGCTCTGGCACCACGAGATGCAGAGCCAATCTTAAGAAATGGGGCTACAAAGTTGAATTCACGACATGCAACTGCGGAGAAGAGCAAACCACTGACCACCTGCTGCAGTGCACCCTGAGCCCTGCCACATGCACAATGGAGGACCTTCTTGCGGCAACACCAGAGGCACTCCAAGTAGCCAGATACCGGTCAAAGAACATTTAATCAACTACCAAGTTTGCAAAATCTGTGTTTTTTTTAATCTGTTTGTTTATTTTGTTCTGTTAGAAATGTAATACAATGGTATGGTTGCTGATGACATGATAAATAAATCTCAATAGTGTTTCAATAATCAAATGCAAGATGCCTTTCAAAGCCATGCTCTCACCCTGAGACTCCTCCCTCCTGAGGACTAAAGAAGGCAGATTGGGGAATCCTACCAAGGAAGTTTGTCAACATATACCTTAGTTTGCTTGGGTTCTCAGGAGGCATCCGCAGATAATGTCACCATGATTCTGCTCTTTGTCAACAGAATGGCTGTAATATTTATTTATCGTACTTATCATACCAGAAGCAAGCCAAGTGTATTATTGCAAAGTATTTTAAAAACACAAACTTTGCATTATATTAAATGTCCTTTGAACAAGAGCTGGCCACTTGGAGTACGCTTGGTGTTGCTATAGGAAGGACCTCCCTTGTGCGTGTGGCAGGGCCCAGGTTGCATTGTAGTAGGTGGTCTGTGGTTTTCTCTTCTCCACGCTTGCATGTCATGGACTCCACTTTGTGGCCCCATTTCTTAAGGTGTACTCTGCATCTCATGGCGCCAGAGCGCAGCCTGCTCATCACCTTCCAGGTCGCCTAGTCTTCTGTGTGCCCAGGAGGGAGTCTCTCATTTGGTATCAGCCATAAATATGTGAGAGGAAGCCACAGGGAGGAGGGAGCAAGCTTGTTTTCTGCTTCCTTGGAGACTAGGACGCAATGGAACAATGGCTTCAAAATACAAGAGAGGAGATTCCATCTGAACAACGAGGAAGAACTTCCTGACTGTGAGAGCCGTTCAGCAGTGGAACTCTCTGCCCCGGAGTGTGGTGGAGGCTCCTTCTTTGGAAGCTTTTAAACAGAGGCTGGATGGCCATCTGTCAGGGGTGATTTGAATGCAATATTCCTGCTTCTTGACAGAATGGGGTTGGACTGGATGGCCCATGAGGTCTCTTCCAACTCTTTGATTCGATGATTCGATGATTCTATGATTGATTGAGGTTCTGGATTTTAGCCTGCCACTTTTGGACTCTCACTTGCTGAGGTATACCTGCAAATATCTTTGTAGATCTTTAAAAAACTATTTCTTGATTTAAAGAACTGATCAGCAGATATTGTCTCCAGGGTGCATATAATTCTGCTCTTCATCAATAGAATGGCTGTTAAAGAGGTGTGGAAATACAGCTTAATGATGTAACGTTAGAAAATGTTGACAATTTCTGCAACCTTAGCAGCCACCTCTCCAAAAAAGTCAATATTGACACTGAAATACAACACCACCTGAGCTCTGCAAGTGCAACATTTTTCAGAATGAAGCAGAGAGTGTTTGAGGACCGGGACATCCGTAGGGATACCAATGGGCTTGTTTATAATGCACTAGGCTCACTAGGTGGCCATTAAGCCATGAGTTATATTTTGCATTTTTACAGATTTTCTCTCTACAGCTTACTACAAATTCTTTCAATAAATAGGTCAGAAAATGGCCCTTTAGATCCATTTTCTTGTGTCTGACTCTTTATTTCATGGTGGGAGTTCAAATGGACTGTCTACAGACGTCACATGCAACTCCTGCAACGATTCTATCAGCATTGCCTCCGGAAAATCCTGCAAATCTTTTGGGAAGACAAGCGGACAAATGTCAGCATGCTAGAAGAAGCAAAAACCATCAGCATTGAAGTGATGCTCCTCCGCCATCAACTCCACTGGACCGCCACCATGTCCAAATGCCTGACCACCATCTCCCAAGACAGTTGCTCTACTCCGAACTCAAGAACGGAAAACAGAATGTTGGAGGACAAGAAAAGAGATTTAAAGATGGGCTCAAAGCCAACCTTAAAAACTGTGGCATAGACACTGAGAACTGGGAAGCCCTGGCCCTTGAGCGCTCCAGCTGGAGGTCAGCTGTGACTAGCAGTGCTGTGGAATTTGAAGAGGCATGGATGGAGGATGAAAGAGAGAAATGTGCCAAGAGGAAGGTGTGTCAAGCCAACTCCAACCGGGACCGCCTTCCGTCTGGAAACCAATGCCCTCGCTGTGGGAGAACATGCGGGTCAAGAATAGGGCTCCACAGTCACCTATGGACCCACTGCTAAGTCACTACACTTGGAAGGCCATCATACTCGAACAACAAGGGATTGTTTGAGTAGAAGTATCTTGGGCTGCTATGTCTAGCAAACTAGTATAGAGTCACCTGGTCTGGAGCTATCCCAGATGCACCACGGGCAGTCCATCTGTGCTAGTGATGAAGTCCCCCAAAACCATTTTGAAGTTCAAAAGGTTTCATGGAAGAAGTCACAATCTAGAGGCGGCAAAATCCTGCCCGTTTTCTCCTCTCCTCATCTAAGCTTTATTGAACGCAGAACCAAATGTAAATGAAACATTCTATATGCATGGAAAATCACTCATTTTTTTCTGTGTGTTCTCTTTTTTTTTTTTTTTGGCTGTGCCAAGAGTTACTTGAGAAACTGCAAGTCGCTTCTGGTGTGAGAGAATTGGCTGTCTGCAAGGACATTGCCCAGGGGATGCCCAGATGTTTTTGATGTGTTACTATCCTTGTGGGAGGCTTCTCTCATGTCCCCTTTACATGGAGAGCTGGAGCTGACAGAGGGAGCTCATCCACACTCTCCAGGAGTGACTTGAGAAACTGCAAGTCACTTCTGGTATGAGAGAATTGGCCATCTGCAAGGATGTTGCCCAGGGGACGCCCGGATGTTTTTACCATCCTTGTGGGAGGCTTCTCCCATGTCCCCTTTGCATGGGGAGCTGGAGCTGACATAGGGAGCTCATCCATGCTCTCCAGGAGCGACTTGCGAAACTGCAAGTAACTTCTGGTATGAGAGAATTGACCGTCTGCAAGGACGTTGCCCAGGGGACGTTGCCCGGATGTTTTTGATGTGTTACCATCCTTGTGGGAGGCTTCTCTCATGTCCCCGCATGGGGAGCTGGAGCTGACGGAGGGAGCTCAGCCGCATTCTCTCTGGATTCGAACCTGTGACCTATCGATCTTCAGTCCTGCCAACACAGCCCACTATAATAATAATAATAATAATAATATATAATAATAATATATAATAATAATATATAATAATAATATATAATAATGATAAGGGAGCCCCCGGTGGCGCAGTGGGTTAAAGCGCTGAGCTGCTGAGCTTGTTGATCGAAAAGTCGCAGGTTTGATTCCGGGGAGCGGCGTGAGCTTCCGCTGTCAGCCCTAGCTTCTGCCAACCTAGCAGTTCGAAAACATGCAAATGTGAGTAGATCAATAGGTACCGCTCTGGTGGGAAGGTAACGGTGCTCCATGCAGTCATGCCAGCCACATGACCTTGGAGGTGTCTATAAACAACGCCGGCTCTTCGGCTTAGAAATGGAGATGAGCACCACACTCCAGAGTCAGACATGACTGGACTTAATGTCAGGGGACTACCTTTACCTATAATAATGATAATGATAATAATGCATTTATGTTAAGCTCCCATGTCCTCCTAAACAGCATTTTCAATTTTTTGATGGAGATTATCATATTTAAGTGGGTTCCTCTTGGAAACAAACAAAAAAAAAACAAATTGAGGAAATATAATAAACTCATAGAAACGCGACCTTTGTCTAGAGATGCGAAAATGTTTTGCTAACTCTTAAAAGGTTCTATAAGGGAAGAAAGAAAAACACCAAACACTGTCACAGGAGAACTGGATGGATTTTAGGACCCTGCGTGGCCAGCCCTTGAAACTTCCCAACAT
Organism: Anolis sagrei; assembly: GCF_037176765.1. Lineage (NCBI taxonomy): Eukaryota > Metazoa > Chordata > Lepidosauria > Squamata > Anolidae > Anolis > Anolis sagrei. Next base: position 30,172,600 of record NC_090029.1, on the reverse strand, counting down.
TTTTCAGAGCCTCTTAGTTATTCATTCAGAGCAGGAGCAAGGAAAGCTGTCCAGCCCACAGGGAAAGAGCAAGTGGGATAAACTAACATTCCCACTGCAACAGGCACAGCAGAAATGTGAAAAAAGAGAAAGGCAAAGGCAAAAAATAAACCCCTTTCCAGGCCTCCAGAAAGAGCCACATTCCTTGCCGATTCTTCTCCTCTGCAAAGCTCAACATGAAACTTCCCGGCGGAGAGCCCCAGAGCAACTCAGAAGAAGACGGGAATGGACAGAGTTGAAACTCATTCATCGAAGAAGAAGAAGAGAACCGGGTGGAGAAAGGAGAAAGAGCCACCCGGCTGTCCCCCCCTGATTTACTCCTTGGAAAACATCCCTCGAGGTTGACCTCTTTGGCCTTGGGCATCACCATGACCGTCCATGGCTTCTTCTGGGACCTGTGGGCTTTCGCAAGCTTTGGAGTGTTCCTGGTGGTGCGTGGGCAACATGCCCAAAGCGACAGTCAGACGGACAACGGGCGCTGGAGGCAGATGATCCAATGGGAGAACAATGGCAGGCTGTACAGCCTCCTCAACTCAGGTTCGGAATACGTCCCGGCCAGCCAGGTGAGAGCGGACAGCAGCGCCAGAGTCATGTTGGCCGATGCTGCCACCCACCCAAGCCGAAGAGTGACCGGGAACACGCGGCGACAAGCACCGACCTTACCAGTCAGGGCAGGATCGGATACCGTCCGAGGACAGACCCGGCATCCGTTTGGCTTCGGACAGGTGCCAGATAACTGGAGAAATGGGGCCACTGCGGAAGGGAACGCCAACTCGGCACGGCCTCGGTCGCCCACCACTTGGCAACGGCAGGTGGGCTCTTCCTCCTCGGCTTCCTCCTTCTCGCACTCCTCTTTCGGCCAAGTCTATCCGCAGGCCTCTTATCCCCAGCCGCCATATGCCAACCAATACGAGACCTATGACCCACAGGTGCCTCGGGCCTATGATGAGAGCTATACCTACTACCGCACCACAGGAACTGGAGGGAGTGCGGTGGCTGCGGCTGCGGCCAGTGCCGGAGTCATCTACCCTTTCCAGCCCCAGGCGAGGTACGAAGAGTATACAGAAGACCAGAATCCGTACCGAGCTCAAGGGTACTACCCGGCCCAGGAGAGACCCTATGTCCCCGTACCTCAGCAGCTCCCATCCTCAGATGGCTTGGACAGAAGGTACTCGCACAGTCTCTACCATGATGGGGGAACTAGCTATGACCAAAACGTCCAGGACCCTTACTCCTCCACCCAGAACCAAGGGGTCCCTGTGGTTGCCGACAACCTGCATATCAATTCTGGATCTCCTGCAGGTACTGGGACCCAGTATGGGAATGAGCCATGGGCGAGGCAATACCCTCCTTTCGAGGATACGCCGGTGGAGCCCTATGTTCCTTCTCGCCACGTGGAACCTCAGCCACCGTTCCGACCCATAGACCCCCAAGCGGTCCCCCGACACGAGCCCTACCTTCCCATCCGGAACTCAGAGACTCCCCAGCTGATCCCAGACAACCAGGGTGTGAACCAAGGCCGGATGAGTGTGGGAAGCATCTACCGACCCAATCAAAATGGAAGAGGTGAGTTATTAAACCCCATTGGCTTTGGAAGGGAGATCAATGTATTTTACAATCCTTGAGGGGATAACTGAGACATGGTGCCCTAGCTTTCCACCTGGCTTTGTGCGTAAATACCGTATATACTAGAGTATAAGCCGACCCGAACATAAGCCGAGGCACCTAATTAGGCACTAGATCACATTGGGTTACAGTAGAGTCTCACTTACCCAACATTAACGGGCCAAAAGAATGTTGGAGAAGTGAAAATGTTGGATTATAAGGAGGGCTTAAATGTCAAATTATGTTATGATTTCACAAATTAAGCACCAAAACATCATATTTTGGTGCTTAAGCAGTTCAGCACACAGTAACGTTATGTAGTAATTACTATATTTACGAATTTAGCATCAAAACAACAAGGGACTGTGTTGGATAATACAGGACGTTGGATAAGCGAGGGTTGGATAAGTGAGACTTTACTGTATATCCGTCTAAAAGCTATTTAGAAGTGTGCCATAGCTACAGTCATGCTCCACACGCTCACTCAAGTTATGGACACATGATGAGCCCTTCGAAAGTGATAAACCATGAATAAAAAAATTGCTGTTGTTTTTATCTGAGAGAACAATTTCTTCGAGCAATTTCTAGGTCTTCTAACAGAAGTCTTTGGGCCATTGAATCACATTGGAGGATCTAGAGCAGGGCTGCCAAAACCAAGGCTCGTGGGCTGAATGTGGCCCTCCAAGGTCATTGACCCATCCCCTGACCTACACTTTAGGCTTAGGTTTGCCCTAAATCTGAAACAACTGGAAGGCACAACAACAAGAACAACAATGGTAAGTTTATGTTGATTAAGACTGGAGCCAACTATCTATATATAGGTATAGGTATAGGTACAGGTACAGGTGGAGGTGGAGATGGAGGTGGAGGTGGAGGTGGAGGTGGAGGTAGAGGTAGAGGTAGAGGTTGAGGTTGAGGTTGAGGTTGAGGTTGAGGTTGAGGTTAAGGTTTTCCTCTGACATTGAGTCCAGTCATGCCCGACTCTGGGACTCTGGTGCTCATCTCCATTTCTAAGCCAAAGAGCCGGTGTTGTCCATAGACACCTCCAAGGGCATGTGGCTGGCATGACTGCATGGAGCGCCGTAGAATCCCGCCAGAGCGGAACATATTGATCTACTCACATTTGCATGTTTTCAAACTGCTAGGTTGGTAGAAGCTGGGGCCAACAGCGGGAGCTCAACCCGCTCCCCAGATTCGAATCTGCAACCTTTTGATCAGCAAGTTCAGTAGCTCAGCGGTTTAATCCACTGCTCCACCAGGGGCTCCATATATACAGGGTTAGTCAAAATGAATAGGCCAATTCGGGTACAATTAATATTCTTATTGGCCTATTCATTTTGACTAACCCTGTATATATATATACACACACACACACACACACACATACACACAAATATTGTTGGCCCCTAGGTAGGTGTGTGTGTATGTGTGTGTGTGTGTATATATATAGAGAGAGAGAATGAGTGTTGACCATATATATGTGTGTGTGTGTGTGTGTGTGTGTGTGGAATTAGATGACAGTGTTCCAACCCAGGGTTGTTATACCCAAGAAAGGACAGAGAGGGCATTTTATTCCAAGCTCCACAAGGCACTAGATCGGATATTAAAAGGCACGCACTTATAATATCCAAACTGTTCTGTTGGAACATTTGGCTGTCTTCCTTTTCCCAAAGACTTCTCCTGCATCCCAATGAGATAGCTCCCAAGCCGTAAACCCGCTCTTGGCACTTGGGGGCAATCCCAGTGGTCCAAAGGGATGCCGAACGCCAAGTTTATTCTTGGGATTAGACCTCTCCCCAGAGTCCGCTCAGTGCTTCCTCCTCCAAGGCACCATGAACAACGGGCTGATTTTATAAGCTTGACCTGCTGTCCTTCTGGCTTGGCTCCAGTTGCTCCGAGCCTTCCAGGCCAAAGCGAGCCATGAGCGTAAATATCCTTGTCAGCTCTATTGAGACACATGTCAGCTTTTCCCAAACCAAGCCCACCCCCTGCTCCCTTCTACAAGGCTCTTCTTGGCTTGCTTAGGCTTGAGCCAGCTGGGGAAGGAAGAGGCAGAACAATGCTCATAAATCAAGCCCTGGGGAGAAGCCATCTCCTCCATAAGATTCAGATGGGGACGTGAAGCTCAGGCCCGGTCCACAATGAGTCATGCTCCGCTGAAGGTCGCACAAAAGAACGGACTCCACCAACTTCCATAAACAAATACTTATTGAGAACACACCATGTTCCCAAGGCCATAGCATTGTCACACTTCACAGCTGTAGCACTATGAGATCACTTTAATTGCCATGGCAACATTACATGGATTCTTAGGGTTGGCAGTCTGGTGAGAATTCAAATGCATCTCTCTTAACTACAAATCCCAGGAGTATGTAGGGTGTTGCCCTGTTAGTTGAAGTGGAATCATTTTCAGACCATAGACCACGGTATTCTTCTGGGACGCCTCACGGTAATGGGGACCGGAGGTACTGTTTTGAAGTGGCCCCAGTTATTGGTTTTGTCACTACAATTCCCAAACTCAAGATCAATGCCCACCAAACCCTTCCAGTATTTTCTGTTGGTCATGGTCAGCAAGTCCAGTAGCTCAGTGGTTTGACCCACTGCACCACTGGGAGACTCAAAGAAGGGAGAGGGGAGCAGGTATGCTTGCCACATGGCACCATGGTGTGTTTATGAAGGCAAGGGAGAGCATGCAAGGCTGGAGGGAGGCTCACACTAGTGAGTCCCTTCGAGGCATGGGGGTTCTGCGTGGGAAGTTTGGCCCAATTCTATCATTGGTGAGGTTCAGAATGCTCTTCAACTGTAGATGAACTATAAATCCCAGCAACTACAACTTCCAAATGTCAAGGTCTGTTTTCCCCAAACGCCACCAGTATTCACAATGGTGGAGTATTCATGCAAAGTTTGATCCAGATCATTGTTTGAGTCCACAGTGCTCTCTGGATGTCGGTGAACTACAACTCCAAAACTCAAGGTCAATGCCCACCAAACCCTTCCAGTATTTTCCGTTGGCCATAGGAGTTCTGTATACCAATATTGGTTCAATTCCATCGTTGGTGGAGTTCAGAATGCTCTTTGATTGTAGATGAATATAAAGCCCAGCAACTACAACTCCCAAATTTCAAGGCCTGTTTCCCCAAACCCCACCAGTGTTCACCTTTGGGCATATTGAGCGTTTGTGCCAAGTTTGGTCCAGATCCATCATTGTTTGAGTCCACAGTGCTCTCTGGATATAGGTGAACTACAACTCCAAAACCAAGGTCAATGCCCACCAAACCCTTCCAGTATTTTCTGTTGTCCAAGGGTGTTCTGTATGCCAAGTTTGGTTCAGTTCTATGGTTGGTGGCATTCAGAATGCTCTTTGATTGTAGATGAACTATAAATCCCAGCAACTACAATTCCCAAATGACAAAATCAACCCCCCAACCCCACCAGTATTCAAATTTGGGTGTGTCGGGTATTTGTGCCAAACTTGGTCCAGTGAATGAAAATACATCCTGTATATCAGATATTTATATTATGCTTCATAACAGTAGCAAAGCTACAGCTATGGTAGCAATGAAAATAATGTTATGGTTGGGAGTCACCACCACATGAGGAACTGTATTAAGGGGTTGTGGCATTAGGAAGGCTGTGTACCACTGATTTACACTGTAGAATTAATGTAGTTGTGTAAGGGACCCCAAATCTGAGCCCCTGTTGAAGGTCCGGTCACAGGAGGCAAACAGGCAAAATGTCTAGTCTCTGGAGAAGATCAAAAGCAAGGTCTTATTCCATGATGGCCATAAGAAGACGGATCAGCCGTACCACACAGGCAGGTCACAGTACTTGAAAAGGCTGCCGTGTCCCACACTCCTTAACCACACATTATCTATCAAGATTCTACTGCACGTGTTTTCTGGGGCAAATTTCAGCCAAATATCTGTTGCCAGTCAAGTCCCAGCTCATGTTCAGCCCATGTTCAGCAAGCCCTACCTTCATGACTAGCTTATCTATTGCAGAACATACAATTTGTCTACCCTGCTGTTGACATGTTGCTCCTTCTCTGCAGGGAGGAGTACCAAAGCAAATCTACTACAGGCTTGAGCCTCCTTCAGTTGGACCCTGCTTGAGCTGCCTTGGGTTAATATTATCAAACTATGGGAGATAGTTTTATAAGGTCTATAGACCAGCCATGGGTAAACTTGAGCCCTCCAGGTGTTTTGGACTTCAACTCAAATGCTTAGAATCTCTTGGAATCTCTAGCTCTTCCAGCACAATTGTATGGTCAACACCGGCTGCAAGTTGACCATAGAATCCTACTGGAGGACCTACAAATGCGAAGAGAAGGTCTTCCAGCGTGGTAGTCGAGTCAACTTCCTTCGCATATTCAAGCTATGTGCAGTGTAGCAGATCAGCTCTTGCAGAGTTTATCTCACTTCCCTTTCCCAATAATGAATGGGGCTTCGCGGAAACAAATCCTTGGAAAAATAAAACTCCAAGGCAGCAGATAAGATTGAAAGCTAGTGAGCGGAGATCTTGACCAGGCCTTACGTTGGCTGTCAACCATTTGAAAAGAAAACCCTGTCTCCCAGCAGGGAGACTTGACCTAATGACCAAGAGACACATTCCTGCTTGGAGCTGGCTCTCCATCCCGTTCCTGGTCTGCCTCCACATGTCTCTGATTAGATTTATTTCTATTTTATTTCCAGATATGTACCATGGTCACTAAGCAACGGTTCAGCCTCACATATTTGTCTTGGATCCCCATGGGGGATTTGATTCATCGTGTGGGCGTTGGGGTGATGGTCTCCCCTTTCCTTCCTCCTTGCGTGAAGCCCAGATACGAGGCGCAACCTCCCTCCAAGGCCCTTTCATTGCTCACAGTCTTAAAACATGTTGCGCCTTTGATTTCCTGTGGAGAGGCAACATGAAGGGTTTGACCCCACGCAGCCTCCCCAGAAAGATTTCCTAATAACTTTGAGAGGAGGGAAAGAGGGAGAGAGAAAGAGAGAGAGAGATCCGCCTTTCTTGGCTGCTCTTCCATCTGAGTAATTCGTTTCTGGTTTATCGGAAATTCCCTCGGCAGCCTCAATTACTTGCATCCTTTGCCTATAAACAATGTTTGCATAGCAGCGCAAGCATCGAAGAGCTGTCGGTTCCAGTTAAGAAAGAGACCCACTTAAGCGGCCCAGATGTTCCCAGCATAGGAGGCTTCCATGCGCTGAGTCAGATCACAGCTCCATCTCCACCAGTGTTTCTCAACCTGGGGTATCAGAACCCCTGCGGGGTCACAAGGGAGCTTCAGAGGGGTCACCAAAGACCATCAGAAAACATATATTTCTGATGGTCTTCGGAACCCCTTTGGCAGAGAAGTCTGAAGATCTCTCCACCTGTCCTTCTCTTCCTTTTTGGAAACAGACAGCGAATCCTCCCACCAAAAATCCTTCTCCACTGTGATTGGCTGGCCTCTCGGCCAAGAGGAGGACTGTTTCTGAGACTCCAAGCTGGGAAGGGAGAGCAGGCGTGCTCTACACATGGCAGCGTGGTGTGCATATGTGGGCGATGGAGAGCGTACAAGGCTGGAGGGAGGCTTGCACTAGCAAGGCGTAGGGGTTCTGTGTGGGAAGTTTGGCCCAATTCTATTGTTAGTGGGGTTCAGAATGCTCTTCGACTGTAGGTGAACTGTAAGTCCCAGCAACTACAACTCCCCAGTGTCAAGGTCTACTTCCCCCAAACTCCACCAGTGTTGACATTTGGGCATGTTGAGGATTCGTGACAAGTTTGATCCAGATCTATCATTGTTTGAGTCCACAGTGCTCTCTGGATGTAGGTGAACTACAACTCCAAAACTTAAGGTCAGTGCCCACCAAACCCTTCCAGTATTTTCTGTTGGTCATGGGAGTTCTGTATGTGAAGTTTGGTTCAATTCCATTGTTGGTGGAGTTCAGAATCCTCTTTGATTGTAGATGAACTACAAATCCCAGCAACTACAGCTCCCAAATGTCAAGGTCTATTTTCTCCAAACTCCACCAGTGTTCACACTTGGACCTATTGAGTATTCATGCCAAGTTTGGTCCAGATTGTTGTTTGAGTTCACGGTGCTCTCTGGATGTAGGTGAATCATAGAATTGGGTCAAACTTCCCACACAGAACCCCCATGACCAACTGAAAATATTGTGTTTTCTGGTGGTCTTTGGTGACCCCTCTGACACCCCCTCGTGACCCTCACATGGGTCCCAACCCCCTGATTGAGAAACACTGGTGTAGATCCTCCTTTGGCTTTGTGAAATATCTTGATCATGGACTTTCTTTTGCAAAATCAAAACACGTGAATTGGGGGCATAGGAAGAGAAGTAGGCCATGCAATGTCAAAGCCAACCTTTCTGATCTCTCCCCCCATAAGCAGATTGCAGTGGGAACACCATTCAGCCCTAATTTGTTTTTCCAAGAGCCGGAAAGAACAATGCCTGCTTGTTTCTCAGGCTGTTCTCCCTGGAGGGAATCACCTCACCACTTTGGCTCTCGCTTCCTGCCTCCATGCTTGGTCATTCCTGCTGAGGTAATGCACCAGGGGATCGCGCATGAAGCAAAGTCAAAGAGGGAGTGTGTGCATTTCGGGGGTGGTGGCAGTGATGGGCTTCTTGAACCAATCTGTTCCCTTCAAGAAATACAATGGGAGGCACCTCCCCTTCCCAAGTCAAGTGTCAGTGTTGTGAGGAGGGGTATGTTTTATGAGTAAGTGATTTCATGCATGGGTTTGCAAGAGGGAGAAACTTGGTCATAATTTGTCCTATATCAATCCTCTTTGGGCTTGCAATAATTCATTGGAAACAGAAAATGGGAAACTGAAGTCTCTGAGCCCATCTACATTGCAGAATTAAAGTAGTTTTGACACCACTACAAAGCCAAAGGAGGATCTACACCAATGTCAGTGTTATAGAACCTTGGGATTTGTAGTCTGGTGAGGTGCCAACACTCATTGACAGAGATGGCTCTTGACCAGTCATGGGTAAACTTGGGCCCTCCAGGTGTTTTGGACTTCAACTCCCACAATTCCTAACAGTAGGCTGTTAGGAATTGTGGGAGTTGAAGTCCAAAACACCTGGAGGGCCCAAGTTTACCCATGACTGGTCTATAGACCTTATAAAGCAATATCTCCCATAGTTCGATAATATTAAGCCAAGGCAGCTCAAGTGGTGTCCAACTACATTAATTCTACAGTGTAGATCAGTGGTTCTCAACCTTCCTAATGCTGCAACCCCGTCATACAGTTCTGTCAGGATTAATTTAGTTATGTATGTGTTTTAAATGTGCTTCTATGTATTGCAAATATGAATGCCACTGTGAATTAGAAATGCTGTGCAGAATGTTTATTCTATGAGGCTGTGATTAAGTGAACTTGAGAAAAGTAAGATAAGGTTTGCTCTTGCTGGGAACAGAAGGGAGTAACCAGTCTCAGCAAGAGGAGATAAGCAGATGTGAAGAGGCTTTCGTTTTGACTAGTTCCTGAATTGTAGCTCACTGTAGTAAGACGTGTCTGTTGAATGTGCTTAGTAAACTTAGTTTCTTTTGTAACTCAAAGCTTGCAGAGTCCTTATTTTGCAACTCACTGTCTGCTGATGTAGCGTTCCTTCCGCTGGGCATCATCTGAACTCTGACAAGTTCCTCATGTTGTGGTGACCCCCAACCATCACATTATTTTCGTTGCTACTTCATCACTGTAATTTTGTTACTGTTGTGGATCGTAATGTAAATATCTGCTATGCAGGATGTATTTTCTTTCACTGGACCAAATTTGGCACAAATACCCGATATGCCCAAATTTGAATACTTGTGGGGTTATGGGGAGGGATTGATTTTGTCATTTGGGTGTTGTAGTTGCTGGGATTTATAGTTCACCTACAATCAAGATTCATTCCGAGCTCCACCAATGATGGAATTGAACCATACTTGGTACACACAACTCCCATGACCTACAGAAAATACTGGAAGGGTTTGGTGGGCATTGACCTTGAGTTTTGGAGTTTTAGTCCACCGACATCCAGAGAGCACTGTGGACTCAAACAATGATGGATCTGGACCAAACTTGGCATGAATCCTCAACATGCCCAAATGTCAACACTGGTGGAATTTGAGGAAAACAGACCTTGACATTTGGGAGTTATTGGGATTTATATTTGACCTGCAGTCGAAGAGCATTCTGAACCCCACCAACAATAGAATTGGGCCAAACTTCCTAGACAGAGTCCCCATGACCAACAGAAAATACTGTGCTTTCTTATGGTCTTTGGCAACTCCTCTGACACCTCCCTTGCAACCCCCTCCAGGAGTCCCGACCCCCAGGTTGAGAAATGCTGAGTTAAAGCATCATTGAAGTGCATTAATTCTGCAGTGTAGATTCACCCTGCATGGTTTGAGTACACAATGGCCTCCAAATATCTAACACAATTACACAGAGTAAACCCATTCCTGAAATAGGAGTCCAGGCTATGAATGCCTCCATGGCCATGGATTGGAAAACCCCTCCGATCAAATCTTGCCAAGACAACCCTATGACAAGTTTGCACTAAATGAAAGCTGACTTGAAGGCAAATTTCAAGTGCTTTGTCATGTCTTTCCAGGCCTCCCAGACCTTGTCCCTGACCCAAATTACGTCCAGGCTTCGACATATGTCCAACGGGCTCACCTCTATTCCCTCCGCTGTGCCGCAGAAGAAAAGTGTCTAGCAAGGTAAGGCCTATTATCATCATTATATAATTATTTATATTCCGCTCTATCTCCCCAAGAGGGCTCAGAGGGGATTACAAACATTCAGTGCCTTTAATACAGTGAAATAACAATGACACACAAATACACAGAACAAAGGTAAAGGCTTTCATCTCCGGTTTCTGGAGGTGGTGCTCGACTCTGACCATGGGGAAGTGCTCTTTTTCTATTTCTAAACCATCGAGCCTGTTGTCCGTAGACACCTCCTGGCTGAGTTGCCGGCATGACTGCTTGAGTGCCTTTATTACCTTCCTGCCGAAGCAGTACCTATTGATCTACTAATATTTGCATGTTTGTGAACTTCTAAGTTGGCAAGAGCTAGGGCTAACAGCGGGAGCTCACCCCAACCCACGGCTTCGAACTGCCAACCATTTGGTCAGCAGTACAGCAACACAAGGGTTTAACCCAGTGGTTCCAAACCTTTGGTCCTCCAATTGTTTTGGACTTCAAGTCCCAGAAATCCCAGCTGTTAGGAATTGTGGGAGCTGAAGTTCCAAACATCTGGGGGACCAAAGGTTGGAAACCACTGGTTTAACCCATTGTGCCAACCACAGCTTCCCAGTTGTTCCCCCTTTACTCGGGCTCATCTTGGAAGTATTGTCAAAGGCTTTCATGGCTGGAATCACCGGGTTGTTGTAGGTTTTTTGGGCTATATGGCCATGTTCTAGAAGCATTCTCTCCTAATGTTTCACCTGCATCTGCGACAATCATCCTCAGAGGTTGTGAGGTCTACAGGATGCTTGCCATAGATGCAGGTGAAACATCAGGAGAGATTGCTTCTAGAACATGGCCATATAGCCTGAAAAACCTACAACAACCCTAAGTTCTTGTGGGTTTTTTCAGGCTATAGAGCCATGTTCTAGAGGCATTTCTCCTGACGTTTCGCCTGCATCTATGGCAAGCATCCTCAGAGGTGTGAGGTCTGTTGGAAGTAGGATACTCCACCTCAGACATCAGAAGAGCTGCAAGACCAAGAACAAGTCACGAGAGTAAAGATGAAGATCCACCCAGAGGAAAAGTGTTCCTGCCATACATCAAGGGAACCACTGATCGCATAGGGAAGCTGATGAGGAAACACAACATACAAACAATCTACAAACCCACCAAGAAAATCCAACAAATGCTACGTTCAGCAAAGGTCAAGAGGGATCCTCTCACCTCTGCAGGAGTCTACCGTATACCATGCAGCTGTGGACAAGTCTACAGAGGGACCACCAAACGCAGCGCCCAGACACGCATCAAGGAACATGAAAGGCACTGCAGACTACTTCAACCAGAGAAGTCAGCCATAGCAGAGCACCTGATAAACCAGCCTGGACACAGCATATTATTTGAGAACACAGAAATGCTGGACCACACCAACAACCACCATGTCAGACTACACAGAGAAGCCATTGAAATCCACAAGCATGTGGACAATTTCAACAGAAAGGAAGAGACCATGAAAATGAACAAAATCTGGCTACCAGTATTAAAAAACTCTAAAATTATAACAGCTAAACAACAGAGAGGAAAAAACCAGGCACAGATTAACACCTCCCAGCAACAGATTTTCCCAGGCTCAGGCAAGCCTTCAAATGCTAATGAAGGTGATCAGCTAAACATTCACACCTAACTGCAGCAGGGAAGAGCTCCTTGCCCCACCCCAGCCATTCCACAGATATATAAACCCATTTTTCCTACTTCCAACAGACCTCACACCTCTGAGGATGCTTGCCATAGATGCAGGCGAAACGTCAGGAGAAATGCCTCTAGAACATGGCTCTATAGCCTGAAAAAACCCACAAGAACCTAGTGCTTCCAGCCATGAAAGCCTTCGACAATACATTGAACAACCCTAAGGTTTTTCTCTCTACATTAAAGCTGGTTCTGGTTCCATTGGTCTCCCACATCTTTATTGTGATGTTGGAAACATTTAGAGATCATCAAAGTTGATTTTGTAGACTATAGAAGGTTTGTATTTCGGGAGGCTACATTTCCAACTCTTGTGACTGACTTTTCTGTTCTTCCAGCACTGCCTACACCCCTGAAGCCACAGACTATGACATCCGAGTGCTCTTGCGTTTCCCGCAGCGAGTAAAGAACCAGGGAACAGCGGATTTCCTGCCCAATCGGGCTCGGCACACCTGGGAGTGGCACAGCTGCCATCAGTGAGTAGCAAGGGATTGGGGAGATATTTGAGTTGGCGGAGAGTGGCTGTGGGAAGGGGTCGGAGGTGACCAGGCACCTGTATCCCATCATTCTTGGATCTGTTTCCCATGCAGAAAGTGTTGGCTCCAGTTTACAGGAGGGAGAGGATTCATGAAACCTTAGAAAAGTTAGAGCCACGCTGGAAGACTTAGAGATTCCGAGAAAGAACATATCTCTAGGCATCTAAGTCCTACCATGTCCAAGTCTGACTTTGCAAGGCATGAGCACAATTGGTACACATGTTTTAACTGTGCAAAAGCACTCCTGGCCGCCACCGAAATCTAGCATTCCAGGCTCATTGATGAACCCAGGAGGACTCCGTGTCTTCAGAGGGAGGGTAACCACATCCAGCACAGTAGACATGGTTAGGTCCAGTCAGAATCTTCTTAATTCAGAATAAATTCAGAAAAATTACCTTTTTGAAGCGATTTTGGACTTTTTTAGGAAACCAGAAGTTCCTTTGCCCTTCCGAAGCTAGTCTCGCCATTTTCTTCCGACTCAGGAAGTGAGTCGGAAATTAATCTGGTCCCTGGCCTTGGCTCAAACCAGGGAAGGCTGAATTGGGATGTTGTAGGTTTTTTCGGGCTATGTGGCCACGTTCTAGAGGCATTCTCTCCTGACGTTTCACCTGCATCTATGGCAAGCATCTCAGAGGAAGCCACAGGGAGGAGGGAGCAAGCTTGTTTTCTGCTTCCTTGGAGACTAGGACGCGGAACAATGACTTCAAACTACAGGAGAGGAGATTCCATCTGAACACGAGGAAGAACTTCCTGACTGTGAGAGCCGTTCAGCAGTGGAACTCTCTGCCCCGGAGTGTGGTGGAGGCTCCTTCTTTGGAAGCTTTTAAACAGAGGCTGGATGGCCATCTGTCAGGGGTGATTTGAATGCAACATTCCTGCTTCTTGGCAGGGGGTTGGACTGGATGACCCATGAGGTCTCTTCCAACTCTTTGATTCTATGATTCTATGATTCTAGGTAGTGAGGTCTATTGGAACTAGGAAAAAGGGTTTATATATCTGTGGAATGACCAGGGTGGGGCAAAGAACTCTTGTCTGTTGGAGCTAGGTGTGAATGTTTCAACTGACCACCTTGATTAGCATTTGATGGCCTGGCAGTGCCTGGGGCAATCTTTAGTTGAGAGGTAAAGGCTGAATTTCCTCCCTTTGCTTTCCCTGCTTCTGCCTCAAGTCAGAGAAGCCAGTTTTAAACCGGGGAAGGAAGGAATTTCCTCCCCTTGCTTTTCCCCGCTTCTGGAGTAAAACAACTACTTTCAAAGTAAAGACCACCCAATGAAACAGGAAATAACACTTTCAAACCATTAACAAAAGGATTCGGAAGTCTCAGAAGTTTTGGAAAGATTTGAACATATTTTTCTGTGAAAATCAGAATTGACTTTAGAATCAAACCACCAGTGCTCCCTACATCCGAAACGGGCTTTGAACCTTTTTTTTAATCAAACAAGTCTATAGCACAGGCTATAACCCTATACCCTGTTCAGCCTTTAGACTAAACCTATGTCTTGTCTGGATTCAATTTTAATTTGTTTGTTTGCCCTCATCCAGATTGCCACAAGCACCATAGAATCATAGAGTTGGAAGAGACCTGGTGGGACATTCAGTCCAATCCCATTCTACCAGGAAGCAGGAAAATTGCATTCAAAACACCCCTGACAGATGGTCATCCAGTCTCTGTTTCAAAGTCGCCAAAAAAGGAGCCTCCACTACACTCCAAGGCAGAGTGTTCCACTGCTGAACAGCTCTCACAGTCAAGAAGTTCTTTCTCATGTTCAGATGGAATCTCCTTTTTTGTAGTTTGAAGCCATTGTTCCATTGCATCCTAGTCTCCAGGGCAGCAGAAAACAAGCTTGCTCCCTCCTCCCTAGGACTTCCCCTTACATGGCTCTCATCATGTCTACTTTCAGTATTCTCATCTGCAGGCTAAATATACCCAGCTCTATTAGCCGCTCCTCATAGGGCTTGTTCTCCAGACCCTTAGCCATTTTAATTGCCCTTCTCTGGACACATGCTGCTACATGCTGCTACTAAGGAGGCCAGGCATGTAGCCAGGGGGGGGGGGGGCTCGGGGGGCTTCAGCCCCCCCCGAAATTCTCATGGTGGTTCGCGAAAAGGCCTTACTGGTGCATTATTTAAACTGTTATGTTTATTAATATCATGATTTGATCACCATTCTCAATATATCCCATATGTATGGGGGTATTGGGGTAATGATACAAAAGGTTTGCTAGGCTAGACCCTCTTTCACTCAGACTCAGCCCCCCCCGAAACTCAGCCCCCCCCGAAACCCCCCTGAAAAATTTTTAGCCCCCCCCCCCCGAAACGAAATCCTGGCTACGGGCCTGAAGGAGGCTGTTCAGTTCAGGACCTGAACAGCCTCCTTTGTAGCAGGTAGAAAGGAGTGATAGAGTTGGACGTCACCTGCGTACAGATAGCATGGTTGCATTGTTTCCTTCTTCCTCACCCACAGGCATTACCACAGCATGGATGAATTCAGCCACTATGACTTGCTAGACGCTGCCACTGGCAAGAAAGTGGCCGAAGGTCACAAAGCGAGTTTTTGCCTGGAAGACACCACCTGCGACTTTGGGAACCTCAAGCGCTACGCCTGCACATCGCACACACAGGTAGGGAAGGGCCATCAGAGGCCTTTCTTCGGCTTGGCTACCAAAGAGCCTTCTAACATGGGATTTTGGTGGAGGTTGAATCTGCAATGATCTTATAGATTAGAAGCAGCTTCCATGTCAGTAGAGCACTAACTCTGCTCCAGAGCTTGGGCCTATTTTTAACACAGTGGTCCCCAATCTTTTTTTGACCAAGGACCACTCTCCAACATTAGTACCAAAAGGGTTACGAATCGGTTTTTGGTGAACTTTAGATTCGGTTTGGTTATTTGGGGTGCCGATTCTGAAAATTACATTGGAGAGACCACATCAGCTCTAGTTTCTGATACAGAACATATGCTATCCAGTAATCGCCAGTTGCTCGCCCACAGAAAACTGTATTTAATAAGCCTCAGCATTGTAAGAGGGTTTCCCAAGATCAGTCACTCTCGTTGCAATTGTGTAGTAACGGTGAGGCCGCAGACAATATTTTACGAAGGATATCCGGAAAGTAAGGTTACAAGGATGAATATAAAACTTACATAGATTGTAGCATAGGCATTATTTTTCCACATAATCACCATTCAGTTCAATACCTTTTGTCATCCGTGCAACGGGTTTTTTGATGCCTGTATCATAGAAGTCTCCCACTGCCTTTTTCAGCCAGTTCGTCACTTCGATTTTCACCTCATTGTTGTCGTAAAAGTGTTTTCCACTCAGGTGTTCCTTCAATTTCGTGAATATATGATAGTCACTGGGTGCGAGATCGGGGCTGTGGGAAGGGTGGCTTAAAAGATCCCAACCAAATGATGTTGCACAAGCGGTGTGCGGACACACATTGTCGTGAAGGAGACACACTCTCACCGTCAGCATCCCACGACATTTGTTTTGGATGGCTCTGCGATGTTTCTTCATGGTCTCGCAATATATTCCATACCCATTTTGTCACCTGCGGTCTTGACATTCCGTCCTCCATAAACTGAAATGATTTTTTGATGAATCGCAGCAGCATTCATGCCACTTAGTATTTAGGTAGTGTTTTACAGCACAAACTTTGCACTTGGAAGGAAACGGAATGAGAACGCTCATCTCTAACCTTCACCACAATGCCAGTTGATGAGCTACTGACAACTGGCACTGCTCGTTCACTTCTGCTGGCTTCCTGCTATACAGCAGTGATACCAACTTCCCCACAAAAATTCCTCGCGAGAGCTACATACTTTGCAACCTTACTTTCCAGATAACCCTCATAGTTCTTCCGGACCACTGTTGGTCCATGGGCCACAGATTGGGAACCACTGTTTTAAAGGAACTACCCCTTAAAGTTGCAGAAACTGACCTGGGAAAATAGGTTCAGCCTCTGAGATAGATCCTGTCAAGATTGGACTCAAACCCAGAAGAAATTCTCTACCTCACTAACCTAAAAGCCACCTTGGCTTACAATTAGGCTTGGGCAGTTACGTTCATTAATTTTGTAATTCGTTATTAATTCATATTTAAATTAGCTTACGATCCGATATTGAGCCATGCAGGAATAATTAAAAATCGAAACAATTTTTTCAATTTATTTCGTAATTGTTTCGTAATTGTTTTGTAACTGTTTCGTAATTGTTTTGATATTGTTTCGTAATTATTTCGATATTGTTTCGAAATTATTTCCGTATATCTGGTGCAAGTTTTAGGGTTGTTGTTTGTTTTATCAGTGATAAAAAATAAATTATCACACCAACAGTCAACAACAGAGGGAGAGGGAAGCTTCAGAAGTTCCCCCTGTCCCATTTGGAGGTTTTTTTAGCGTATTGCGCAATCGCGTCCGCCATTAACGAATCGATTCGTAATTGTTTCGTAATTGTTTTGTAATTTTACGAAATTTTGTATATTTTGAACTTTTTTAAAGAAAAATTTTGGAATTCTTTTAAAAAACGAAACTCAAAAAGCCCCTAAAAATGAAACGAGTTTAGAACCAAATTTTTCCGTAGTTACCCAAGCCTACTTACAATACATATTGAAAATTTTGTGTTTTCTGCCATTTCCCAGGGTCTGAGTCCCGGTTGTTATGATACTTATAATGCCGACATCGATTGCCAGTGGATCGATATCACTGACGTCCAACCTGGGAACTATATCCTAAAGGTAAGCACATGTCTAAACACTTGAGTTGAACTATTACTTTTGGGGATGACAGCTCCCAGCATCCCCAACGTGGTACCGCCACTGGCTGGAAAGCTTCTGGGAATTGTAGTACAAACAGGAAACGTTCCCAGACTCTGGCTACGGTACGTTTTCAAATGCCTTGTGTCTGAAATAAGAACAGGGAAATGAGAACCATGGCTGTGTTCTTTTGTCTGAGCTGCTACTGTGCCAGAAACGTCTTTTCTGTTCTCTTTTTGGCAACGAAGATGTTTTGCTGCCAAAAGGTCCTTCTCCCACCCTCTCGCATATTCATTTGTTTTCTCTGTAAAGGAAAGCATTAGAGATGGAGGGAGTCAACACTAAGGATGGCTGTAAATAGGGCCAGCTAGTCGTATTCTGCTGCCTTGAGCTAAGGACGATATGATTCTTGCTCTATTGCACTCTGCATATAAAAGCCAATGTTTTATGCCTAGACTAATGATGGGAAAGCATAGCGGGCAAGAGCAAAGGAGTATGGCATATCCACTCTGGGATTTCGTACGAACTTTGGCTAAGTAAGCATCTTGAGTCCCCTTCGGGAGAGATAAAATGGAATAGAAATAAATGTAAAATAATAATAACAACAACAACAACAACAACAACAACAACAACAATAACAACAAAGTATGGATTGTCGATGTTGCAATCCCAGGTGACAGCAGGATTGAAGAGAAGCAACTGGAAAAGCTGACACGATATGAGGATTTAAAGATCGAACTGCAAAAACACTGGCACAAGCCAGTCAAGGTGGTCCCAGTGGTGATCGGCACACTGGGTGCAGTGCTTAAGACCTTGGCCTGCACTTAAACACAATCGGCCCTGAACAAAATTACCATCTGCCAGTTGCAGAAGACCACCTTACTGGGATCTGTACGCATTATTCACTAATACATTACACAATCCTAGACGCTTGGGAAGTGTCCGATGTGGGATCCAATACAACAGCCAGCAGAGTGGTCTTGTTTGCTTTGTACTAATCTTGTTGTGTTTCAAATAATAATAATAATAATAATAATAATAATAATAATAGCATATGATTGTAAAGACATTGAATGTTTGCTTATGTATGAAAATGCTGTAATCTGCTATGAGTCCCCTAGGGAAGAATGGTGGAATATAAATAAAGTATATTATTATTATTATTATTACATCATCATTATTATTATTTAAACATTATTATTATTATTATTATTATTATTATTATTATTATTATTACTAGCTGTACCCACCACTCGCTGCTATGGCCAACCTTCCTTCTCTCTTTCTCTCCTTTCTTTCTCTCCTTCCTTCCTTCCCCCCCCCCTCCCTCTCTCTCTCATTTTTTCCTTCTCTCTTTCCTTCCCTTTTTCTTTCCTTTTCTTTTTTCATTCCTTCTCTCCTTCCTGCCACCCTTTTTCTTTCCTTTCTCTTTCTCTCCTTCCTTCCTTCTGTCCTTCCTTCTTTCCCTCCCTCCTGCTCTCCTTGCTTCCTTTTTGGAGTTTTCAAGTCCTTTCCACTGGTTTTTTTTTGGGGGGGGGGGGGGGTCAAGTCCTTTTTTGGGGGGGTGGAGGTTATGAGTAATGGTCACTCGTTGGTCTGTTAGGGGTGTACTGTCCAAATTTGGTGTCAATGCACCCAGTGGTTTGAGTTATGTTAATCCCACAAAAGAACATTACATTTTTATTACATTTTTATTTATATTTTATTTTATTTATATTTTATTTTATTTATATTTTATTTATATTTTATTTATATTTTATTTATATTTTATTTTATTTATATTTTATTTATATTTTATTTTATTTATATTTTATTTATATTTTATTTTATTTATATTTTATTTTATTTATATTTTATATTTTATTTATATTTTATTTTATTTATATTTTATTTATATTTATATTTATATTTATATTTATATTTATATTTATATTTATATTTATATTTATATGTTATTTTATTTTATTTTATTTTATTTTATTTTATTTTATTTTATTTTATTTTATTTTATTTTATTTTATTTTATTTTATTTTATTTTATTTTATTTATATAGACTAATACTAAGCCCCAAAAAGGTTCAGCAAAAAGGTTCAGCAACTATTTTGCCATTTGCAGCAATGGAAGTAAGGACAAAGGGGGAAAGAAGGAGAGAGAAACCGGGACATTTGAAAAGAAAGTGGGACGACAGAGGATTAATTGAGTCAACGATACATGATGGCGCTTACATCTATCTCTTTTGGGGCAATTGCAAATTGGCAGATTTCCATCTGAGAGACTGACTGGTTCTCTCCCTTGTGTTATCTCAGGTGCAAGTGAACCCCAAATATATTGTGATGGAATCGGACTTCACCAACAACGTGGTGCGATGCAATGTTCACTACACCGGACGCTACGTGGCCACTACGAATTGCAAGATCTCCCAGTAAGAGCCAATTTTTAATTTTGTCTCAGCCATCCCCTGCATGGCCCTCATTTGCCTTTGGCAACCCTCCCTGGGTGTCACTGCGATGCCACAAAAAAGTGGGCAAAGTAAGGTCAGTTTGAGCCCCCATGATTTCACCTACAGCTTGAATCCTGCCTTTCTCACCACCCAGGGCAGATGTCTTCACTGTGTCTGGTTGTGATCCCCAGGTTGTGCCAGTCAGCTTTCGTATGATGTTGTTTCTAGCGCCCACTTTTTGTTTGATGTTCAGGCAGTGCTTCTTGTAGGTCAGAGCACGGTCCAAAGTGACTCCCAGGTATTTGGGTGCGCTGCAATGCTCCAGTGGGATTCCTTCCCAGGTAATCCTCAGAGCTCGGGATGCTTGTCTGTTCTTAAGGTGAAAGGCGCATGTCTGTGTTTTAGATGGATTAGGGATCAGTTGGTTTTCCCTGTAATCTGCCCTTGCGCTATGCTACTCTGCTGCTGAGTATGCATGCCCAGTGTGGAACACATCTCACCACACTAAAACAGTAGATGTGGCTCTTAATGAGACATGCCGCATTATCACGGGGTGTCTGCGACCCACACCACTGGAGAAATTACACTGCTTAGCCGGTATTGCACCACCTGACATCCGCCGGGAAGTAGCAGCCAATAGTGAAAGGACCAAGGCAGAGACATCTCCAGCTCATCCCCTGTTTGGGTATCAGCCAGCACGTCAACGACTTAAATCAAGACATAGTTTTCTTAGATCTACAGAGACACTCACTGGAACACCCCAGCAAGCGAGAGTCCAAAAGTGGCAGGCCCAAACCCAGCACCTCAATTCATGGGTGATACCAGATGAGAGACTCCCCCCTGGGCACACAGAGGACTGGGCGACTTGGAAGGCGCTGAACAGACTGCGCTCTGGCACCACGAGATGCAGAGCCAATCTTAAGAAATGGGGCTACAGGGTGGAATCCTCGGCATGCGAGTGCGGAGAAGAACAAACCACTGACCACCTGCTGCAATGCACCCTGAGCCCTGCCACATGCACGATGGAGGACCTTCTTGCGGCAACCCCAGAGGCACTCCAAGTGGCCAGATACTGGTCAAAGGACATTTAACCAAATACCAAATTTGCAAAATCTGTGTGGTTTTTTTTTCCCTTTGTTCTTTTTCTTTTTAATCTGTGTGTTTGTTTTGCTCTGTTAGAATTGTAATACAATGGTTGCTGATGACACGATAAATAAATAACCACCCGGGGCGGCCCCAGCTCTGTGCCTGAATCTTTGCTTCCTCGCTTCGACCGGTGTGCAGTCTTTCCATGCTTCATAACCACATTCCCTGGGAAGCCAGGATAAATAGGCGCCTTCCCAGAAGCGCATGGCCATGTTTGTTGATCTTGACGAGGGAACTGAGAGCGAGAAGAGGGAGGAAGGGAGGGTTTCCTCATAAAATTATATAGTCGCATATTATATATATTTATATATATATAATTTTTAAAAGTCTCATTAAAAATGCATTGCTCGCCGGGACTTTGGACAGAAAAGCAGGCAGACATCCGTCTTTGGCAAAGTGTTGGAGGCGAGGCTACAGCAAATCTTTGGGGCCAAATCTCCCGGCTGGGCAACCAATGTATGCTGAGGACTCGTTCTGCACACAACCCCCTTTATGGGAAAGGAGGACGAATAGGCAAGAGATGGATCCATCCAGCCAGAGGCAATGAATCCCAGCTGGTCAGGACCCAAAGCTGGATCTCGCTCATCTGGATCCAATAATAGATCTAAACAAGGGACACAGGCAACAAAAATGTTGCCACATGGCGTAATCCTAGTCAAGTCTGTTCCACCTCCAGTTTCATTGCTAGTTTCCAACAGACCTCACAACCTCTGAGGATGCCTGTCATAGACGTGGGCGAAATGTCAGGAGAGAATGCTTCTAGAACATGACCATATATCCCGAAAAAACCTACAACAACCCAGTAAACCTAGACTGCTAGAAGGATATTGACATCATAACTCATACCAGCCCTGAATTGTCCAAGGCTTTCATGGCCAGAAATGCTGGGTTGCTGTAGGTTTTTCGGGCTGTCTGGCCATGTTCCAGAAGCGTTCTCTTCTGACGTTTCGCCTGCATCTGTGGCAGGCATCCTCAGAGGTTGTGAGGTCTGTTGGAAACTAGGCAAGTGTGGTTTACATATCTGTGGAATAGTATCCAGGGTGGGAGAAATAAAGAACTATGAATGTCACAGTTACTCGGCTTGATTAGCATTGAATGGCCTTGCAGCTTCAAAGCCTGGCTGCTTCCTGCCTGGGAGAATGTGTTGTTGGGAGGTATTAACTTGCCCTTGATTGTGTTGTCGAAGGCTTTCGTGACTGGAATCATTGGGTTACTGTAGGTTTTTCGTTCTGTATGGCCATGTTCTAGAAGCATTCTCTCCTGACATTTCACCCACATCTATGGCAGGCATCCTCAGAGGTTGTGAGGTCTGTTGGAAACTAGGCAAGTGTGCTTTATATATCTGTGGAATAATGTCCAGGGTGGGAGAAAGAAAGAACTCTTGTCTGCTTGAGACAAGTATGAATGTCATACTTGTCTCAGTTACCCGGCTTGATTAGCACTGAATGGCCTTGCAGCTTCAAAGCCTGGCTGCTTCCTGCCTGGGAGAATGTGTTGTTGGGAGGTATTAACTGGCCCTTGATTGTGTTGTCGAAGGCTTTCGTGACTGGAATCATTGGGTTACTGTAGGTTTTTCGTTCTGTATGGCCATGTTCTAGAAGCATTCTCTCCTGACATTTCACCCACATCTATGGCAGGCATCCTCAGAGGTTGTGAGGTCTGTTGGAAACTAGGCAAGTGTGCTTTATATATCTGTGGAATAATGTCCAGGGTGGGAGAAAGAAAGAACTCTTGTCTGCTTGAGACAAGTATGAATGTCATACTTGTCTCAGTTACCCGGCTTGATTAGCACTGAATGGCCTTGCAGCTTCAAAGCCTGGCTGCTTCCTGCCTGGGAGAATGTGTTGTTGGGAGGTATTAACTGGCCCTTGATTGTGTTGTCGAAGGCTTTCGTGACTGGAATCACTGGGTTACTGTAGGTTTTTCGGGCTATATGGCCATCTTCTAGAAGCATTCTCTCCTGACATTTCGCCCACGTCTATGGCCGGCATCCTCAGAGGTTGTGAGGTCTGTTGGAAACCAGGCAAGTCTGCTTTATATATCTGTGGAATAATGTCCAGGGTGGGAGAAAGAACGAACTCTTGTCTGGGTTGCTGTGATGTTTCCTGGGCTGTGTGGCCATGTTCCAGAAGCATTCACTCCTCATGTTTCGCCCACATCTACAGCAGGCATCCTCAGAGGTTGTGAGGTCTGTTGGAAACAAGGCAAGTGTACTTTATATATCTGTGGAATAATGTCCAGGGAGGGAAAAAGAACTCTTGTCTACTTGAGACAAGTATGAATGTTGCAATTACCCAGCTTGATTAGCATTAAATGACCTTGCAACTTCAAAGCCTGGTTGCTTCCTGCCTAGGGGTATCCTTTGTTGGGAGGTGTTAAATGACCCTGATTGTTTCTTGTTTGGAATCCCCCTGTTTTTGAGTGTTGTTGTTTATTTACTGTCCTAATTTTAGAGTTTTTGAATACTGGTGGCCAGATTTTGTTCATGTTCATGGTTTCCTCCTTTCTGTTGAAATTGTCCACATGCTTGTGGATTTCAATGGCTTCTCTGTGTGGAAGAAACAACCAGGGCCAGCTCCCAACAAAGGATCCCCAGGCAGGAAGCAACCAGGATTTGAAGCTGCAAGTCCATTCAGTGCTAATCAAGCTGGCCAATTGCAACATTCACACTTGCCTCCAACAGACAGAGGCGGCTCAACCCATTACGCAAAGTAAGCATTTGCAGTATAGTTGATTTTGCCCAGGAGAGCTCTTGAGGCGCTCTTGGGGGAAAATAGACTTTGACATATGCAAGTTGTAGTTACTGGGATGTATAGTTCACCTACAATCAAAGAGCATTCTGAACTCCACCAATGATGGAATTGAACCAAATATGGCACACAGAACTCCCACAATGAACAAAAAATATATATCAGTGATTGGTTTGGGGGGGGGGGCAAAATACTCTTTGCTTACTCATTGAAAATTACCTAGGGCCACCTCTGCCAATAGACAAGAGTTCTTTCTCCCATCCTGGACATTATTCCACAGATATATAAACCTCACTTACTTAGTTTCCAACAGACCTGACAACTTCTGAGGATGCCTGCCAGAGATGTGGGTGAAACGTCGGGAGAGAATGCTTCTGGAAGATGGCCAGACAGCCTAGAAACCCCACAACAACTCAATGATTCCAGCCATGAAAGCCTTTATTTATTATTATTTATTTTTTATTATTATTTACTGTGCTTATACCCCGCCCTTTTCACCTAGAGGTATGTGTGAATGTTGCAGTTGGCTACCTTGATTAGCATTTCGTGACCTGTACTTTCAAGGCCCAACAAAGGATTCCTCCAGGTAGCAACCAGCCAGGCCTTGAAACTGCAGGCCGTCTAATGCTAATCAAGGCGGTCAACGGCAACATTCACACATACCTCTAGCAGACAAGAGTTTTTCCCCCACCCTGGCCATTCCTCACCACCTCTGAGAATGGCTGTCATAGATGCAGGCGAAACGTCAGGAGAAAATGCTTCTGGAAGATGGCCAGACAGCCTGGAAACCTCACAACAACCCAGTGATTCCAGCCATGAAAGCCTTTATTTATTATTATTTATTTTTATTATTTATATATTTATCGTGTCAGGCAACCAAACAATTGTATTATATTTTTGACAGAACAAACAAACAAACATACAAAAGACACAGAGTTTGCAAGCTTGGTAGTTGATTAAATGTCTTTTGACCAGTATCTGGCCACTTGGAGTGCCTCTGGTGTTGCTGCAAGGAGGTCCTCCATTGTGCATGTATCAGGGCTCAGGTTGCATTGCAGCAGGTGGTCAGTGGTTTGCTTTTCTCCACACTCGGATGTTGTGGATTCCACTTTGTGGCCCCATTTGTTAAGGTTGGCTCTGCATCTCGTGGTGCCAGAGCGCAGTCTGTTCAGTGCCTTCCAAGTTGCTCAGTTTTCTGTTTGCCCTGGGGGTGGGGGTGAGTCTCTCATTTGGTATCAGCCATTGATTGAGGTTCTGGGTTTGAGCCTGCCACTTTTGGACTCTCGCTTGCTGAGGTGTTCCAGTGAGTGCCTCTGTAGATCTTAGAAAACTATTTCTTGATTTAAGTCATTGACGTGCTGGCTGATACCCAAACAAGGGATGAGCTGGAGATGCCACTGCCTTGGTCCTTTAACTATTAGCTGCTACTTCCCGGCGGATGTCAGGTGGTGCAATACCGGCTAGAGAGTGTAATTTCTCCAGTGGGGTCCAGCAGACACCCCGTGAAATTTTTTATTATTATTTACTGTGTATTAGAATGGCACTCAAAAGACACCTGCTTGAGTCTTCTATGCAGAGAAGCCCAGCCTGATCCTTCTCTAATTTCTCCTCATTCTTCTACAGGTCTTAATTCCCAACTGGACCATCGGTGCTTCCCCCTTTTCCTGACCCCAAATGCCCTTCCAGGTTGGAGCACCCAACGATAAAGCAACCTGCGGGTCACCAGCACCCACTTGAGTTTCGTTTTTAAAAATCCATGCCATTTCTTTGTTTTGAGAGCACACGTTAAGATGAGGATTGTCACTTCCAATACTTTTATAAATACTTTGTTTTTAACCTGTGTTTCCTTCACGTGTATGGATCATTTCAAGGGTGGGAAAGGTTGGCTGGGTGTTCATGGGACACTGCATGAGCTTTAACTTTTGTGGCCGGCTGCCACAGGAATCAAGGTGAGATGGGCCAAAACTAACAAAATGAAGTTCAACAGTGACAAATGCAAGATACTCCACTTAGGCAGAAAAAACGAAATGCAAAGATACAGAATGGGGGACAATGCCTGACTCGAGAGCAGTACGTGGGAAAAAGATCTTGGAGTCCTCATGGACGACAAGTTAAATATGAGCCAACAATGTGATGTGGTGGCAAAAAAAAGCCAACGGGATTTTGGCCTGCATCAATAGGAGCATAGTGTCTAGATCTAGGGAAGTAATGCTACCCCTCTATTCCGCTTTGGTTAGACCACACCTGGAAAACTGTGTTCAATTCTGGGCACCACAATTCAAGAGAGATATTGACAAGCTGGAATGTGTCCAGACGAGGGTGACTAAAATGATCAAGGGTCTGGAGAACAAGCCCTATGAGGAGCGGCTTAAGGAGCTGGGCATGTTTAGCCTGAAGAAGAGAAGGCTGAGAGGAGACATGATAGCCATGTATAAATATGTGAGAGGAAGCCACAGGGAGGAGGAGGGAGCAAGCTTGTTTTCTGCTTCCCTGGAGACTAGGACGCAATGGAACAATGGCTTCAAACTACAAGAGAGGAGATTCCATCTGAACATGAGGAAGAACTTCCTGACTGTGAGAGCCATTCAGCAGTGGAACTCTCTGCCCCGGAGTGTGGTGGAGGCTCCTTCTTTGGAAGCTTTTAAACAGAGGCTGGATGGCCATCTGTCAGGGGTGATTTGAATGCAATATTCCTGCTTCTTGCCAGGGGGTTGGACTGGATGGCCCATGAGATCTCTTCCAACTCTTTGATTCTATGATTCTATGATGCATGCCATATGCCAGCAAATATGGAAAACACAAGAATGGCCATCAGACTGGAAAAATCCACTTATATCGCCATACCAAAAAAGGGAAATGCTAAAGACTGCTCAAACTTCCGTTCAGTGGCCCTTATTTCTCATGCCAGTAAGGTAATGCTCAAAATCCTGCAAGGAAGAAGACTCCAGCAATACATGGAGCAAGAGTTGCTAGATGGACAAGCTGGGTTTAGAAAAGGCAGAGGAATGAGAGACCTAATGGCCAATATCTGCTGGATAATGGAGAAAGGCAGGGAGTTTCAGAAAAACATCTATTTCTGTTTTATTAACTACTCTAAAGCATTTGACTCTGTGGAGGTCACTGTTTCTTTGGTTGTGGGTGAATTACAACATCCAGAAAGGAAGGCCAGTTCCCCACAAACCCCTCCAGTAATCAATTTTTGGCATATCAAGTATGTGTGGCAAGTTTGGTCCATCAATATTTGGGTTCACAGTGCTCTCTAGATCAGTGGTTCTCAACCTTCCTAATTCCACGACTCCTTAATACGCTTCCTCATGTTATGGTGACCCCCAACCATAAAATTAGTTTCACTGCTACTTCATAACTGTCATTTTGCTGCTGTTATGAATCATCTTGTAAATATCTGATATTCAGGATGTATTTTCATACCAGATTTGGCACAAAGCCCCAATACACCCAAATTTAAATACTGGTGGGATTGGGGGAAGGTATTAATTTTGTCTTTTGGGAGTTATAGTTGCTGCTATTTATCGTTAACCTACAATCAAAGAGCATTCTGAATTCCACCAACGATGGAATTGAATCATACTTGACACACAGAACTCCCATGACCAACAAAAAATACTGGAAGGGTTTGGTGGGCATTGACCTTGAGTTTTGGGAGCTGTAGTTCACCTACATCCAGAGAGCACTGTGGACTCAAACAATGATGGATCTGGACCAAACTTGGCATGAATTCTCAATATGCCCAAATGTAAACACTAGTGGGGTTTGGAAAAAATAGACCTTGACATTTGGGAGTTATAGTTGCTGGGATTTATAGTTCACCTACAATCAAAGAGCATTCTGAACCCTGCCAACGATTGAATTGGGCCAAACTTCCTACACAGAACCTCCATGACCAAAAGAAAATATTGTGTTTTCTTGTGGTCTTCGGTGACACCTCCAAGTGTCCCGACCCCCAGTTTGAGAAACACTGCTCTAGATCTAGGTCGCAGCATTAGGAAGGTTGAGAAACACTGTCTTGTACAATTCTATGGGTTTTTTGGGGGGGGCCAAATATCCTTCATTTAACTAGAGTTGGTCTCTTCTAACTCTATTAGTCTATGGTTCTATTAATGCTACTAGAACATGGCCATACAGCCTAAAAAACTCACAGCAGCCCAGTGATTCCAGCCATGAAAGCCTTCAACATCACAAAGAAATTGAAAGCACAATAGGAGTTTGCGCATTAAAGACAAGAGGAAGGGTTGGAAGAATCCCATCCTTCCCTGTAGGTTCAGGCACAAACAAATTCCTGCACTCTCTCCTGGCTTGTGTGTACATCCCCATTTGTCACTTTGGCCATCTTGACCACACTGTGATGGACAGGTAAAGGTAAAGGTTTCCCCCTGACATTAAGTCCATTCGACTCTGGGACTCTGGTGCTCATCTCCATTTCTAAGCTGAAGAGCTGGCATTGTCCGTAGACACCTACAAGGCCACGTGGCCGGCATAACTGCATGGAGCGCCGTTACCTTCCTGCCAGAGTGGTACCTATTAATCTACTCTCATTTGTATATTTTTGAACTGCTAGGTTGGCAGAAGCTGGGGCTGACAGTGAAAGCTCACCCCACTCCCTAGATTCAAACCTGTATCCTTTCAGTCAACAAGTTTAGCAGCTCAGTGGTGTAACCCACTGCACCACCGTGGGTCTGTGATGGATGCTAAATGCTATCCCACTATTATTATTCTGGTGGGCTATGCCGGCAGAACTGAAGACTGACAGGTCGCATGTTCGAATCTGGGGAGAGGCAGATGAGCTCCCTCTATCAGCTCCAGCTCCTCATGCGGGGACATGAGAGATGCCTCCCACAAGGATGACAAAAACATCAAATCATCCGGGTGTCCCCTGGGCAACGTCCTTGCAGATGGCCAATTCTCTCACACCAGAAGCAACTTGCAGTTTTTCAGGTTGCTCCTGACATGACCAAAAATCCCACTAGTATTTTGTCCATGTGCTAGCTGTGTTACATAAAAGCTTCTCTTGGAAAGAGAGATACCATGGCTTCACACACAGACATCTCTGCCTTAAACCACGACTGCCGCTCCTGCGATTAGACAGTAATCTCCAAAAAGGAAGAGAAGCCAAATTCCCAAGCTCCAGGGCCTGGGAAAAGCAAATCAGGGCAGAGACGTGGTCAGGAATGAACAGAATGCGGTGGTGGTCGGTGGAGCACATTCCTCCCAGAGTTAACTCTTTGCTGGGAAGGAGAAAGGCAGGCAGACTTCTTCGGTTTGATCGTGATTTTATGGGCATGTTTTTGGAACATTCTGTCGGTTATCCAGATTGAGTCTCCCTTACCCAACACACTTGGGAGCAAAAGAATTTCAGATTTCTGACAGATTCTTCAAATCCCTGTATTTGCACCATATGTATTATCTTGGAGATGGGACCCAAGTGTAAACACAACATTCGTTTAGGTTTCCTATCCACCTTATGCCTATAACATGAAGGTACTTTTATACAGTATTGAGTATTGGCCCTCCATATTGATAGATTGGATTGAAAGCTTCTCATCTTCCAGTGTAACCCTATAATCAACTTCTAACATAGAGGACCTAGAAATATGTAGCGTGGATACTCCTCCAGGTCCTTCAGTGCAATTCTATAGTCAACATATGGTGAAAGTTGGCCAAAGTTATGATGGAGAACCTAGTAATTCCTAGTACTTCCCTTGAGTGAAAAAAATACTCATTTTTATACACAAACTAGCTTAGGGACCCGGCATTGCCCCAGGTTATTTAAAAAGTCAGCTTTTTAATTGTACTAGATGCATAAGGTTGTGGGTGAACTACAACTCACATCATGCCAGGTTAACCCCGAGAAGCTCCATCAGTACTTAAAAGTTGTTGTGTTGGACAAGTTTGCTCTAGATGCATCATTGGTGGGGTCCCATGTGCTCTCTTGCTGTAGAGTGAACTACAGCTCCCACTACGGCAAGTCAGTCCCCTCAAATCCCTCCAGTAGGTTGAGTTACTCATGGTGGTTCTGTGCCAAGTTTGGTCCAGGTTGATCATCAGTAGAGGTCACAATCTTTCTGGTTGTGGGTGAACTACAACTCACATCATGCCAGGTTAACCCCGAGAAGCTCCATCAGTACTTAAAAGTGTGTTGTGTTGGGCAAGTTTGCTCTAGATGCATCATTGGTGGGGTCCCGTGTGCTCTCTTGCTGTAGAGTGAACTACAGCTCCCACTATGGCAAGTCAGTCCCCTCAAACCCCTCCAGTAGGTTGAGTTACTCATGGTGGTTCTGTGCCAAGTTTGGTCCAGGTCGATCATCAGTAGAGGTCACAATTTTTCTGGTTGTGGGTGAACTACAACTCACATCATGTCAGGATAACCCCGAGAAGCTCCATCAGTACTTAAAAGTTGTTGTGTTGGGCAAGTTTGCTCTAGATGCATCATTGGTGGGGTCCCATGTGCTCTCTTGCTGTAGGGTGAACTACAGCTTCCACTACGGCAAGTCAGTCCCCTCAAATCCCTCCAGGAGGTTGAGTTACTCATGGTGGTTCTGTGCCAAGTTTGGTCCAGGTTGATCATCAGTAGAGGTCACAATCTTTCTGGTTGTGGGTGAACTGCAACTCCCAGAAAGGAAGGTCAGTTTTCCCCAAACTTCATCTCCCAGTTATCAAATTTCAACATATCAGGTTTGTGTGCCAAGTTTGGTCCAGATCCATTGGTGCTTGGGTTCACAGTGCTCTCTGGATGTAGGTGAACTACAACTCCTGCAAATCAAGGGGAATTTCCCCCAAAGCCCTCCAGTATTTTTTGTTGTACGTGAGGGTTCTGTGTGCCAAGTTAGGTACAACTCCATCGTTCGTGGGGTTCAGAGTGCTCTTTGTTTGCACGTGAACTATAAATTCCAGTACCTACAGCTCCCAAATTTCAAGGCCAATTTCCCCACTAAAGGATGGTCAACCTGAAACTTTTCAAAGGTCAATATCTTCCTAATTTTGAGGGAGCAAAATCTTGCAGCTTATGGAACCAATGGTGAGGAGTGATGGGAGATGAAACCCAACATTTGGACAGGGACACCATCCCAAATGGTTCTCAGATTTGAACAGGATGCGGCACTAATGGAAGGAGGAAGCCTGCCTCTGAATTCAATGCAAAAAGAACCAACTCCAGTTGAAATTCCAGCTCCCAGAACATGAAAGGGCATTTTTGGAGCCACAGGGGGAAACGTGGGAGTGGGGAGGTGGTGGAATGAGAAGGAAATGGCTGCGGCGAAGGAGTTTGAAGAGATCAAAGAAGGAGCAAAGCACCTTTGGCAACAGCAAACAAGTTTTCCTCCTCCCTCCGGAGCCTCAAAAGCAGCAGGTGTGGGCAGTCTGAAGCTTGCAATGGGGGAGCGTGACTCTTTTTCCTAAGCATGTCAACTGCAAAATAAAAAAAAATAATTTCTGTTTTTTTTTAAAAAAACACACACACACACACACACAAGACCACAGACCAATTCCAAGCTCTGTGAGTTAAAGACAGAGCCAAACCCTGGGCTACATTTTGTGCATATCTTCAAACTCAGTATGTGGAATCTATGTTTGCGCAGGGAGGAAAAAATAAATTGTAGGCAATGCAGTATTTGAATATATCAGGAGCAGGATTCTAAGGCCCCTCTATATTGCTACATAAAATCCAGATTATCTGCTTTGAACTGGAATATATATATATATATATATATATATATATATATATATATATATATATATATTAGGCTTGGGCGATCCAGTTCGTTATTGATTTGTATTTAAATTAGCTTACAATCCAATATCGAGCCATGCAGGAGTAGTGTGAGGAGTAATTAAGAATCGAAACAATTTTTTTCCAATTTCCGTAATTATTTAGTAATTATTTTCGTATGTCTGGTGCATTATATTGTATATTATATTATACTACTATATTATATATTATATTACTATATTATTATTATATTATATTATAATTCAGAAGTTCCCCCTGTCCCATTTGGAGGTTTTTTTAAGCATATTGCATAATCGCGTCCGCCATTAACGAATCGATTCCTAATTTACGAAATTTTGGAAATTTCAAAATTTTGAAATCTTAAATTTCTGAAGTCCTCAGAATTTCGAAACGCTAGCGCACCCTAGAAACGAAACGAGTTTAGAACCAATTTTTTTCTTGATCACCCAAGCCTAATATATTTATTTATTTATTTCACAGTTTTCTATACCGAGCTTCTCAACCTCATTGAGGGACTCAGCCCAGTTTCCAGCCATAAAAAACATATACACTCATTAAAATATCATATATCACAAATTACAAAAACAACTTTTAAAACACTATATATAAAACTACAGTGGTCAGTCGTCCTATTAAGATGGATCTACATCAACTTCCATCCAGGGTCCTATGGTGTTGTCTCAGTCATCGAAGGCCTGACTCCACAGCCACGTCTTCACCTGTTTCCTAAATGTTAAGATGGATGGGGCGGTTCTGGCCTATATATATATATCAATCAGGAGCGACTTGAGAAACTGCAAGTCGCTTCTGGTTTTGAGAGAATTGGCCGTCTACAAGGACACTGCCCAAGGGACATTGCCTGGATGTTTTTGATATTATACCATTGATATCACCAGGAGGCAAACACCAAGCAGACTCAACAAGGAGAGTCCAGAGCCCTGGCAAGACAAGCGAAGCACCCCAGATTTTCCCCTAATTTTTCCCAAATAAAGTCTCACCAAGTTGAAGAAAAACCACCAAGTTGTCTTTATTTTGTCCCAGCTGGTACGGATGTCAAACGGCAATCCCTTGCCAAAGTCAACATGTTTGGCAGGGCAGAAAAGGTTACATTTTATAGGAAATACAGAACAACAAATTCAAATTTCCCACCTCTGCCCCTTTGCCGGCTTTGTGCTGATTGGCACAAAGTCATCAGCTGGAGTCATCAGCTGGAGGGAGGTGCGGATGACTCAGGCGTGCCTCAGCCAATAGGGAAGCCAGCGCCGCTTCGGCTTCTCAGCCAATGAGAATCGAGGCGGCTGTACAAGTGGGAAACAATGAATCGAGAGGAAAAATGAGTGGATTATTGTGACTTAATGTGTTGTCCGATGGCCGGTGATAATCTGGAGATTTCTCAAGCTGGCTTTGTATTGTCCTGGGAGGTTGAAATATGCAAAAGTGGGTGGCACGGCTGCCAAGCTTTGATATCCTTCTGTCTCAGATATGGGATTAATTGATGCTATCTGTGTGTGGGTTTCACTCCAAGGGGCAAAGACAATGAGCGAGGTGGATGGGACATCCTGATCTTCCCTGAAGACAGGATGTCCCATTGTCGATGAGTGACCAGTTTCACCATGGGGTGCCTTCCTGGGCGGCCATGCTCCGAGGCCCAAGACACGTCTTAGAATTCTCCCCGGAGAAGAATGACACCAATTTGGAAGTGATCCATTGACTCGCAGATACAGGGACCTGATGGGTTTCCATATCCGCGGTTTAAGGGAACGCAGTTTCGGCCTCCCCGGGACACAAAAACTGCATCCCGGGCAGGCTGGCAGCCATCTGCAGCCCGGGAGAGGAAAGGTTCATGCAGAGAAGAGTTTGGAGGCAGTAAAAGACACAAAGTAACACTATGGAGAGGAAAAAGTTACAATTAATTGATGCTTTATTGGGGGGATTAGTTACAATGTTAGGAAGGGGAAGAAAGTGAAGCAATAAGAAGGCTTCTCAGTTGCTGCTGCTGCTGTGGCCACATTCATGGAGGTTGGCCCAAGCGGGGCAATAGAGAACTGAGGAACTCCCTGCTGCGGGTCAGATCAGCTTGAAATAAGGAGTTCTGGGTTCGACCTCAAAAGCAGGTTTGGGCTGTTTGAGATGTTGGCTTTTGGTAGGGACTGGATCCCCTTGGCAATAACTCTAGGATGCACTCTGAAAACCCACAAAGTGGGTGCTAGAAACAATACCATACGAAAGCTGGCTGGCACAACCTGGAGATCACAACCAGACACAGTGAAGACATCCGCCCTTGTGCTATGCTACTCTGCTGCTGAATATGCATGCCCAGTGTGGAACACATCTCACCACACTAAAACAGTGGATGTGTCTCTTAATGAGACATGCCGCATTATCACAGGGTGTTTGCGCCCTCCACCACTGGAGAAATTACACTGCTTAGCCAGTATTGCACCACCTGACATCCACCGGGAAGTAGCAGCCAATAGTGAAAGGACCAAGCGAGAGACATCTCCAGGTCATCCCTTGTTTGGGCATCAGCCAGCACATCAACAACTTAAATCAAGAAATAGTTTTCTAATATCTACAGAGACACTCGCTGGAACACCCCAGCAAGCGAGAGTCCAAAAGTGGCAGGCTCAAGCCCAGAGCCTCAATCAATGGCTGATACCAAATGAGAGAGTCCCCCCTGGGCATACAGAAAACTGGGCAACTTGGAAGGACTGAATGGACTACGCACTGGCACTACGAGATGCAGAGCCAACCTTCAGAAATGGGGAATCCAAATGGAATCCACAACATGCGAGTGTGGAGAAGAGCAAACCACTGACCAACTGCTGTAATGCAACCTGGGCCCTGCCACATGCACAATGGAGGACCTTCTTGCGGCAACACCAGAGGCACTCCAAGTGGCCAGATACTGGTCAAAGGACATTTAATCAACTACCAAGCTTGCAAACTCTGTGTCTTTTGTATGTTTGTTTGTTTCTTCTGTCAAAAAATGTAATACAACTGTTGCTTGACACAATAAATAAAACTCTGAAAACCATGAGTGAGTAAGCTCCGTTGTAGCCAAAGGAACACAAGGTCAAATGAATGTCCTGGTAGAAATAATGAATGTAGGTGGATGGTCATAGTCCAGCAGTCTTTGGAAAACAGTAATTTCTTTGCCCAGCCCTGTTTTACAAGTCCAAAATGGATAAGTCCAAAATAAGAAGTCTAGAACATTTGCCAAAGACTGATGGCGATCCAAGACTGGGCATCTTCCGAAGTGGAGACTCATATGTTTGGAACACAGCCTTCACTTCTTGGAAAGACATGTGGTCTCTCTGGTTGGGCATTGAGGCAAACAATCCAGGTTTTGAATGCATTTTCTCCACCATTAACGAAGATGTTGCCTAGGTTCTTGTGGGTTTTTTCGGGCTATAGGGCCATGTTCTAGAGGCATTTCTCCTGACGTTTCACCTGCATCTATGGCAAGCATCCTCAAAGGTAGTGAGGTGAGGATGCTTGCCATAGATGCAGGCGAAACGTCAGGAGAAATGCCTCTAGAACATGGCCCTATAGCCCGAAAAAACCCGCAAGAACCTAGTGATTCCAGCCATGAAAGCTTTCGACAATACGAAGATGTTGCCTGTTGTAAATAATCACACTTCCTTTAGTGTACAAACTGTTTACCAACTGCAGTCCGAATTTAGCCGGGGCATTTTCAATTACAGCGTTTTTCTGTTTTCCTTTTGGGCTCAGGGAGAGTTAGGCCCCTTCTACACTGCCATATAAAATCCAGATTTTCTATTTTGAACTGGGTTATATGGCAGTGTAGATGCATATAATCCAGTTCAGATCATGTAGATTATCTGCTTTGATAATCTGGATTATATGCCAGTGTAGAAGGGGTCTTAGTTACCCAGAGTCCCCTTGAGTAGAGATTTAAACCCTGGCCTTTTACACTACTATATAATCCAGATTATCAAATCAGGTTATCCACATTGTTTGAGCTGAAGTACAAAGCAGGTAATCCACATTGCCTCTAATTCATCCCATGTGTTTCTATGATCAGCTTCTGCTGGAAGATAATTATGGAGTTGCATTACACACTTAGGGCCCTTGTACACTGCTATATAATCCAGATTATAAAATTAGGTAATCCACATTGTTTGAGCTGAAGTACAAAGCAGGTATTCCACATTGACCTGAATTCCTCCCGTGTGTTTCTATGACCAGCTTCTGGTGGAAGTTAATGATGGAGTTGCATTAGAGACTTATGGCTCTTGTATACTGCTATGTAATCCAGATTATCAAAGCAGGTAATCCACATTATCTGAGTTGAAGTCCAAAGCAGTTAATCCACATTGCCTCTAATTCCTCCCATGTGTTTCTATGACCAGCTTCTGGTGGAAGTTAATTATGGAGTTGCATTACACACTTAGGGCTCTTGTACACTGCTATATAATCCAGATTATCAAAGGAGGTAATCCACATTCTTTGAGGTGAAGTCCAAAGCATGTAATCCACATTGCCTTGAATTCCTCCAGTGTGTTTGTATGACCAGCTTCTGCTGGAAGTTAATGATAGAGTTGCATTAGAGACATAGGGACCTTCTACACTGCTATATAATCCAGATTATCAAATCAGGTAATCCACATTGTTTGAGCTGAAGTACAAAGCAGGTAATCCACATTGCCCTGAATTCCTCTTGTGGGTTTCTATGACCAGCTTCTGATGGAATTTAATGATGGAGCTGCATTAGAGACTTATGGCCTTTCTACACTGCTATATAATCCAGATTATCAAAGCGAGTAATCCACATTGGTGGGTTTGAACTGGAATATATGAGTCTACACTGCCATATGAGTCTACACTGCCACACTGGAGCCCCCAGTGGCGCAGTGGGTTAAATGCCTGTGCCAGCAGGACTGAAGACCGACAGGTCGCAGGTTTGAATCTGGGGAGAGCGTGGATGAGCTCCCTATGTCAGCTCCAGCTCCCTGTGTGGGGACATGAGAAAAACCTCCCACAAAGATGATGAGGTCGAACCCAGAATTCCCTGCCTTCAAGCTGATCTGACCTGCAGCAGGGAGTTCCTAATATTATTAGTATTATATTGCATTACATTATAATATTATAAATATTATATGTATATACGATATATTACATTATATTATCTTATTTTAATATATAACACTAATATTGTGCTATGCTAATAATATAATGTAATTGTATGTACATATAACTTGTAAGCTGTTCTGAGTCCCCTTTGGGGTGAGAAGAGCGGGATATACATGTCATAAATAAATCTATATAAATAAAAATGTAATGTTCGTTTGTGGTATTCACAGAACTCAAAAACCACTGGGGGAATTGACACCAAATTTGGACACAAGACACCTAACAACCAAATGTATGTCCTTCACTCATAAAAACACTGAAAAACACAGCAGAAGGGGCTTAAAAGCCCCAAAATGCTAGATGACAAAAAGCTAAACGATAATACAGAAAAAAGGGAAGAAAGAGGGAGGGAAGAAAGAAAGAAAGAAAGAAAGAAAGAAAAGAAAAGAAAAGAAAAGAAAGAGGGAAGGAAGGAAGGAAAGAAAGAAAGAAAGAAGGAAGGAAGGAAGGGGATAAAGAAGCATGGAAGCAAAGAAAAAAGGAAGAAAGGAGAGAAAGAGGGAGGGAAAGAAAAAGGGGGGAGGAAGGAAAGTTAGAAAAGGAAGGAGAGACGGAAAGGAAAAAAAGGAGGGGAAAGGGAAAGAAAAAAGGAAGGAAAGAGGGAGCCAAGGAAGAGGGAGGGAAGGAAAGAAGGAAAGAGAGCAGGAAGAAAAGAGAGACAGAAGTAGAGAAAGAAAAAAAGGGAAGGAAGGAAAGAGATAGAGAAGGAAGGAAGAAGAGAAGGAAAGACAGGAAGGAAGGAAGGAAGGAAGGAAGGAAGGAGTGAAGGAAAGAGTGAAGGAAGGAGGGAAAGAAAAAAAGAACAAAAGTGATAAAGAAGCATGGAAGCAAAGAGAGAAGGAAGAAAGGAGAGAAAGAGGGAGGGAAAGAAAAAGGGGGAAGGAAGGAAAGTTAGAAAAGGAAGGAAGAAGAGACGGAAAGAAAAAAGGGGGGAAGGGAAAGAAGAAGGAAAGGGGGAGCAAAGGAAGAGGGAGGGAAGGAAAGAAGGAAAGAGAGAAGGAAGAAAAAGAGACAGAAGAAGAGAAAGAAAAAGGGGGAAGGAAGGAAAGAGATAAGGAAGGAAGAACAGAAGGAAAGACAGGAAGGAAGGAAGGAAGGAAGGAAGGAAGGAAGGAAGGAAGGAAGGAAGGAAGGAAGGAAGGAAGGAAGGAAGGAAGGAGAGAAGAGGGAAGGTTGGCCACAGCAACACGTGGCGGGTACAGCTAGTAAATAAATAAATAAATAAATAAATACAGGATCTCTTACGGGTCTCTTAAGGCATTTTCCTTGATCAGAGGCTTTTGAGGGCTACTTTATATGCATTACTGAGAGTTTGCCATTCCATTATAAAGTTAGACATTTCAATACAATTTCTGAATTGACACAAATTTGTAATGAGCATGAACACCAAAACAACAACAACAACAACAACAACAAAACACCTAGAAATAGAACATATCATTTTTCTTTCCCAGGGGTGACTGACAGATTCCCTCTTTGTGAGTTTGTGCTGTCTCTGTGTGTTGTCAATAGCCATCACTATTGCTAATGGCTAAAAAAAAAACCCTGTTGATAAGTCATGAAGTATACGAAGATGGTAGACAATAGAACTGTGCATTTTGGGTTAACCCTGTTCCCTTTTTGGTGTCCAATTTTTGGGCGACCCTGTACCGTTTTTTCGGGAGCTTCCCAACTCAGAAGGGATGGAGAAGTCCAGAATGCAACCTTTAGAAGTTTTCTTTGAAGAACCTGAATCCGAAATGCTCACAGTGACTTTTGACAACTTTGGCCAAAGCTGGAGAGCCGCAGAAGAAGACATGGACCTTCCCTTTGTTCTCTTTGGCCAGTTTCTGGAAAAGCTGGGGAGCAAAAACAAGTCAGGTGTAACTTTTATCAAACAGCAGGAGGCAACAATACACTGAATTCAGATCCCAATACAGGAGGCAAGGGGGCTTGCAGTAGCTGCGATCTTGCATGGTTTCGTGCAGCATAGAAAGAGGAATGACTTAAAGCAGGGGTCCTCAAAACTAAGGCCTGAGGGCCGGATACGGCCCACCAAGGTCATTTACCTGGCCCTCACTCAGGGTCAACCTAATCATAGAATCATAGAGTTGGAAGGGACCTCACTGGCCATCCAGTCCAACCCCATTCTGCCAAGCAGGAAAATTGCATTCAAAGCACCCCCGACAGATGACCATCCAGCCTCTGTTTAAAAGCCTCCAAAGAAGGAGCCTCCACCACACTCTGGGGCAGAGAGTGCTGAACAGCTCTCACAGTCAGAAAGTTCTTCGTAATGTTTAGGTGGAATCTTGTCAGGAGTCAATTTCTGAAGACATCACAAATTCCTTCCGTGACATCCTGACTGAATCATCCTGGCTGCCTCAATTCTCTCTCTGTGACGTTTTGAAGCCAGCAGAGGGTGTTGGAAACCTTGTATTGAAACTTGTGAAGCAACAAGCTCTAATAAGGAAACTGAGAAGAGGGGGGAGATGGGCAGGAAAGGGGTATAAAAGGAAGTGGTGGTGGGAAAAAGTCAGTAGTGTCTTTTTTTGCTGCAGAGATACAAGCAATATATCCATTTCAAAGCAAAACCGGCTTGTGAGTGGTCATTTAATATTGCTATATAGATCCTACAGTCTTACAAATCTCCTTTCTTGTAGTTTGAAGCCATTGTTCCGTGTCCTACTCTCCAGGGCAGCAGAAAACAAGCTTGCTCCCTCCTCCCTATGACTTTCTCTCACATATTTATACATGGCTATCATGTCTCCTCTCAGCCTTCTCTTTTTCATGCTAAACATGCCCAGCTCTTTAAGGCGCTCTTCATAGGGCTTGTTCTCCAGACCCTTGATCATTTTAGTTGTCCTCCTCGGGACACATTCCAGCTTGTCAACATCTCTCTACAATTGTGGTGCCCAGAATTGGACACAGTATTCCAGGTGAGGTCTAAGTCTGAAACTATTTGAAAACACAAAACAACAACAACAACAACAATCCTATTTTATGTTCAGGAGATTCCATCTGAACATGAGGAAGAACTTCCTGACTGTGAGAGCCATTCAGCAGTTGAACTCTCTGCCCCAGAGTGTGGTGGAGGCTCCTTCTTTGGAAGCTTTTAAACAGAGGCTGGATGGCCATCTGTCAGGGGTGCTTTGAATGCAATATTCCTGCTTCTTGGCAGAATGGAGTTGGACTGGATGGCCCATGAGGTCTCTTCCAACTCTATGATTCTATGTGTTCCGTCTTCCAGGAGCATAGTTTGCATTACCTTTTAGTTGCATGGGATAGTGTTCCTTTGCATTTCCCCAGGGTTGCTACAATCTCAGCTGCACTCTGAAAGTTAACAGCATTAGAAGCTAGAAAGCCAGCCTGCAGGCCCCTTTTGCAGCTATTGGTTCAAAAAGTATCTCTTTGGGTTTAGAGACAGCCCATTTCCTGGGTTGAGATCTCCATTTTGGAATCTCCCCTGCTTCCTTTAGTAGAGAAAGAAAGCTTCAGATGTGCTGTTGGTCAGGCAGGTAACTCTGAAAAACCATTGTAAGAACGATTGAGAACTAGGTAGGAAGATTGAGATTGAGATACTATAGATTGAGATTGAGAACTAGATAGAAAGATTGAGATTGAGTTATATAGATAAAGAATCTAATTGAGACAGATAGATAGAATAGCAATTGAGTAATTGAGCAATTGAGTTATAGACAGATATTGAGTTATTGAGAAATAGTTACTGAGCACTATTTGCTTCATCTCCAAAACCAACCTTGGGCTGGAATAGGAAAGGCCTACGCTTTCTAAAAGATAGTGGCTCAGGGTTGGGGTAAAAAGATCTCAGGATTTTTTTCTACCATTTGGATGAAGGCAGCTCAGCGACTACAGGAAAAAGCAAAGAAAGAACATCTCTGTGGTTTCACCAATTGACTGTTTTGTTTGTAACTTTACCAAGCTGTGCCAAGTCTGCAAGGACTTTGAGAAATAAATATTCTGTTTTGATGTTCAAAACCTGTAGTAGTCTCAGTTGCTGGTAATCTCAAGCTTCTAAAGAAAGACGCCGCAGACCCACACTTCCCATTGAAATACTAATAAGTTTATATGTTTGTTAAAATTGTTCTTCATTTTAATTATTGTATTGTTTTTAAGTGTCTTTTGCACTACAAATAAAATATGTGCAGTGTACATAGGAATTCATTCGTGCTTTTTTCAAATTATAATCCGGCCCTCCAACAGTTTTGAGGGACAGTTTTGAGCTTGGTAAAGTTACAAACAAAACAGTCAATTGGTGAAACCACAGAGATGTTCTTTCTTTTCTTTTTCCTGTAGTCACTGAGCTGCCTTCATCCAAATGGTAGAAAAAATCCTGAGATCTTTTTACCCCAACCCTGAGCCACTATCTTTTAGAAAGCGTAGACCTTTCCTATTCCAGCCCAAGGTTGGTTTTGGAGATGAAGCAAATAGTGCTCAGTAACTAATTCTCAATAACTCAATATCTATCTATAACTCAATTGCTCAATTACTCAATTACTCAATTGCTATTCTATCTATCTGTCTCAATTAGCTTCTTTATCTATATAACTCAATCTCAATCTTTCTACCTAGTTCTCAATCTCAATCTATAGTATCTCAATCTCAATCTTCCTACCTAGTTCTCAATCTTAATCTATAGTATCTCAATCTCAATCTTCCTACCTAGTTCTCAATCGTTCTTACAATGGTTTTTCAGAGTTACCTGCCTGACCAACAGCACATCTGAAGCTTCCTTTCTCTACTGAAGGAGGCAGGGGAGATTCCAAAATGGAGATCTCAACCCAGGAAAAAAGGGCTGTCTCTAAACCTGGCCCTCTATTTAAAAAGTTTGAGGAACCCTGACTTAAAGTGTTAACTATATTTAGCTTGGAGAAAAGAAGAATTTCAAATATCTGGTGGCATGCTATATAAATGCATATGGAGCTGTGTTGTCTTCTGCTGCTTCAAAGATCAGGACACAATGGAGTGATAGATGCAAACCTCAGGAAAAAGGATTCCACCTAAACATTAGGAAGAACTTCCTGATGGTGAGAACTGCCTCACAGTGGAATGGAATTCTGTCTTGAATCTCCTTCTCTGGCGGTCTTCAAGCAGAGGTCGAAACTATACAATCTTAAGGTGTTGGGGGAGCGGGAATGCAAGTAGACAACTTTTTGGGAGCCCACCTTGTTCCAATTTGGGCGTCCAGGCTGGGTCCTTGTCTTGAGGCCTGTGATGGAGTCCTTCTTCTCTTTTTCGGCAAGCAGGTCCAAGGCCAGCTGCAAACCAATGGCCTTCATGTCATTCCTGTTGAGGGCCGAGGTCATGTAGAGGTGCATCTCCAGGAAGTGGTCTGGGTGTCAGAAGAACATATCAGAATTCTTGCAGGAATTCAATGTTGTGTGGTTTCCTGGCTGTAGGGCCATTATAGCAGCATTTTCTCCTGATGTTTTGCCTGCATCTACGATTTAACCCACTGCGCCACCAGGGGCTCCTAACCTATTGAAATGAATGCATGCTATAGAATTGTGCTACTTTGGGAATGGCAGCATAAAGGCAGAGCCAACTGGTCACCTACCGCTGGTGTCTCCTTCGGCCTGGCTGTGTTCCAGTTGCATCAGGAGCTTTAAAAACCACTCAAAGGATGTTTGGTCTCGGTTAATCCAGATAAAGTCCACCTGAAGACGGGAAAACAATGCTGCCCATTACTGTCTTTCTTTGTTGGGAAAATATTTATCATGCCAAACGGCAGCTGGAGGCATTGTCTCACCTTTTGAAGTTTCATGTTGTCGTTTTTGAGGTTCTCATTCAATGTGAGATCCTGGCTGAGGGAAGTTTGCTTCCGCTTATGGTATCTAGGAAGAAACAAAATACCCAAAGAAATGTGTTAAACCCTTGTGCCAGCAGGACTGAAGACTGACAGGTCAAAGATTCGAATCCGGGGAGCAGAGTGAGCTCCTGTCTGTCAGCTCCAGCTCCCCATGCAGGGCCATGAGAGATTCCTCCCAGAGGATGTTTAAACATCAAAACATCTGGGCATCTGGCAGGAAAAACGAAATGCAAAGATACAGAATGGGGGACAATGCCTGGCTCGAGAGCAGTACGTGTGAAAAAGATCTTGGAGTCCTCGTGGACAACAAGTTAAACATGAGCCAACAATGTGATGTGGCAGCAAAAAAAGCCAATGGGATTTTGGCCTTCATCAATAGGAGCCTAGTGTCTAGATCTAGGGAAGTAATGCTACCCCTCTATTCCACTTTGGTGAGACCACACCTGGAATATTGTGTCCAATTCTGGGCACCACAATTCAAGAGAGATAATGACAAGCTGGAATGTGTCCAGAGGAGGAAAACTAAAATGATCAAGGGTCTGGAGAACAAGCCCTATGAGGAGCGGCTTAAGGAGCTGGGCATGTTTAGTCTGAAGAAGAGAAGGCTGAGAGGAGATATGATAGCCATGTATAAATATGTGAGAGGAAGCCACTGGGAGGAGCAAGCTTGTTTTCTGCTTCCCTGGAGACTAGGACGCGGAACAATGGCTTCAAACTACAAGAAAGGAGATTCCATCTGAGCATGAGGAAGAACTTCCTGACTGTGAGAGCCATTCAGCAGTGGAACTGTCTGCCCCGGAGTGTGGTGGAGGCTCCTTCTTTGGAAGCTTTTAAACAGAGGCTGGATGGCCATCTGCCGGGGGTGATCTGAATGCAATATTCCTGCTTCTTGGCAGGGGGTGGGCATCTGGATGAGGTCTCTTCCAACTCTTTGATTCTATGATTCTATGATCCCCTGGGCAACGTCAGTTCTCTCACACCAGAAGCAACTTGCAGTTTCTCATGTTGCTCCTGACATGGAAAAAAAAACATCCAAAGCAATGAACTGGAGCGGTGCACAATATTCACAACTTTAAAACAATTATAAATACTTTCAGGAACATATATTGCTTATTGTTGTGAAAGATGTACAATAGTGGAGAGACCTTTTTATAATCAGCCCTGTGCCTGACGTTTCCTTGACACAGGGTTCATCTAATGAATGCAGTTTTTGCACTACTTCAATGGTTATGATTCGATGTCACGAATGCTTCC
This sequence comes from Anolis sagrei, assembly GCF_037176765.1. Taxonomy (NCBI): domain Eukaryota; kingdom Metazoa; phylum Chordata; class Lepidosauria; order Squamata; family Anolidae; genus Anolis; species Anolis sagrei. The sequence continues at coordinate 30,128,952 of NC_090029.1, read as the reverse complement.
ATAGCATTGCCAATCAATTGTTAATTGTTATTCAATTGTTTTTAACTACTATTTTAATATTTTTTAAAATATTGTTATTGTACTGTTGATTGTTTTGTGATGATGACACCGTATGGTGCTTTTGTATTATATACATATAATATTTATAATATTATAATGTAATACAATATAATACTACTACTAATAATAATATGATATTATAATTATATATTGTGCTGTCACACGCAGGGCCTGAAATAATGTCTGTTTACAGGACGTGCCTTCTGTATGCCCAACAGGACGCCAGGGTGCCTCAGCTGAAGGGCCCCTTAGATTTCCCAACACAAACTTCTGCTGAGGCTCAAAAAAAGTTCAACACAGTTCTTTATTTGGGCTTAAATCTTCAAACAAATGAATTAAATGCTTTATAACCTTCGAAACCCAGTAGCTTCCTTAATCTGCTATCAAGGGCAGGCAACTTGTGGTAAACTGTTCCTTTCTTCCTTAGGGAAATCTTCTGACCCCTCCCTGGGCAATCTTTCTTTACCTTGCTGGCGTGAGTCCTCTACTCCTGGCTCCAAGCTACTTTATGGATAGCCCGAATGGTCCCTTACCAGACAATGGTTGCTGTAGATCTGCCAAACCGAAATGTGTCTTTTAGTTTTACTCCACGAAGGCTGTAGTAACTGTCCTGTTGCTCCAGCAAAGGCTGGCTGTATTCCCCCAGCAAAAGCTGTGGGACTATCCCTTTACTCCCCCCGGCAGAGCTGTGAGAAGTGAAGCCTTTGTGCAGGTGGGATAGAGAATCCCACCCGTCCTGCTGTTAGGCTTCAAACAGTGAGACTGAACAAAAGTTCTCCTTTGCCTCCAAAACCCTGGGAAAGGGGGTGGGTCTAAAGACTCTAACGATGATTGCCAGGTTGCTGGCCCTATGGCTGCAACCTGGGGAAGCTACCTGATTGCAAAAAGCATGGCTTAAATAAATTCATACAAACTAGCAGTGCAAGAAAAAGACATTCAAATCTCTTGGCACTACCGTGCCAGCACATATATTTTATATTAAATGTAATATTACTAATAATATTACAGTATAATGTTATAGTACAATGTAATATATAATATTAATATTGGGCTATGGTAAAAATATCATATAGTATATTTACTTTTTACTTGTAAACTGCTCTGAGTCCCCTTCGGGGTGAGAAGGGCGGCATATAAATGCCGCAAATAAATAGATAAATAAATAAATAAATTTGTGAGGCTGCCCTGAGTCCCCCCTTGGGGGTGAGAAGTGTGGGGTATAAATATAGGAAATAAATAAATTAAGTGGGGTTAAGCAGCATTCCTTCTGCAATGTAGACGTGCTCCAAAAAGTGCCAGCCGCAGACCAACCTGAACATGATGCTTTGCAAGATAGAGGCAAAAGGAGTGATTCCGATCCCTGCGCCGATCAACACCGCATGCTCCGAGGTGAAGATCCTCCGCGTGGGAGTGCCATAAGGACCGTCAATGTAACACTGAAGAAAACAACATAATGCTGATTGGTCCGATTATCATGTTATGACACTTACTTGAAGATTGGAGGTGAGAAAACAGACTCACATTGTGCTGTCACACGTTGGGCCTGTAGCAATTGTCTATTAACAGGACGTGGTCTCTATATGCCCAGCGGGATGCCCGGGGTGCCTCGGCTGAGAGGCCCTATGGATTTCCTGATACAAAGTCTTTAGAAGCTTAGAAATTTTAACAAGATTCTTTATTAATGCTTAAATCTTCAACAAATCAAATACTTTAAAACTCTGGAAAACTGGTAGATTTCTTAATCTGCCCACAAGGGACAGGCAACTTGCTTCAAGTTTCTTTCTTCTATAAAGGAAATCCTCGACTCTTCCCTGGGCAATCTGTTCTTAGGCTGGCGTGGGGCCCTACTCCCAGTTCCAATTTGCTTTATGGGTAATCCGAGTAGACCTTACCGGCCAAGGCTTTGTAGATTTTCCAGCTGGTGTCCTTTACCTTCCAGCAAAGCTGGCTGTATTTCTTAGTAAAGCAGTGGAACTGCTTTCCCCCGAAGTTTGTGAGAAATAAAGCTTTCTACAGGTGGGAGAATCTCACACAGCCTGTTGGAAAGGCTTCTCCATGATAACTGAGCTAGAGGTCCCCTTTTTCCCTTCTTAACCCAGAAAAAGGGGCGGAACTAAAGAACATAATGATAATTGATGGGTCATTGGCCCTATTGTTGCTAACCAAAGGAAGCCACCTTATTGCAAAATGCATGGAACTTTGGAATACATGCAAACACTCAATAGAAAGGGAAAGAAGTTGGAGGTCCTGGTACAGCCATACCAGCACACATATATTAACTAACATCTCACCGCAGCAGAATGACTATACTTCTGCTCTAACTGACATCAACGGACTTCACTGACTCCTAATTTCCAGCTGACTCAAGCCTCAACTGACCTCTAACTGAGTTAACTGACTCTCACTGACTTTTGAGTCAAACTCCTTCTAAAATTGAGTCTCACTCTGAACATTCTAAAATCAGGGTTACATGGTCTGTAGTCCCTCCAACAAACTCTAAAAACAGAGTTCAGGGGGAAAATGCATCTATATATATTTATTTATACATATTTTATTTATACATATTATATTATACGTATTTTCTGGCGTATAAGACTACTTTTTAACCCAAGAAAATCTTCTCAAAAGTCAGGAGTTGTCGTCTTATACACGGGAGTTGACTTATATGCCAGCAGTCATCTTATAGAGCGGGTGCTGAAACTTCGAATCTGGATTGGAGAATCTGTGGTTGCCGCATATGATGGGGGGAGCTCAAAAATAGCAGTGACCGCATCCCTCCAAAAAGAAAAATGGGTTCCCCTGAAACTGTGGAGACATGGCCACTAAACATAGATAGCCAACATTCAGGTGTGGTGAAGGAAGCAGTAGGTTTTACCTTGATGTGACAGAGTCTCTGATTCTCACAAGTGTTTCCAGAAACCTGTTGGACAAAGAGAAGTGGTAGCAAAAGTATAAAACTATAGGTAAAGATAAAGGTTCTGGCCCAACTTACATGTCTGAACGCATCTCCCCTTATGAACCATCTGGGACCTTAAGATCATCTAGGGAGGCCCTGCTCTTGTTATCGCTTTCATCACAAGTAAGTTTGGCGGGGACGAGAGACAAGTTTGCCCATGCCTGGTGTAGACACACTCCCCATTTTATACGTTGTCCAATATAAATCTGCTTCACCTCCTCATTTGAAGTCCTTCCACTGGGAGAGTCAATGCTCCTGTAGGATAAGATCTCCACCATCTCATCCTCGCTGGTGGCCACAGGCTGCTCCACGTCAGAGGAACCAAAGAGGCATTTCTGAAAGAAAAGTTACGAAGAATGTCGTGGTGACCATACAAGGTCCAATTTATGGCTCCCTTAACAGATATTGTTTCCCTGGACAAGTCTGCCATAGGATGTGTCAGTTCATACAGTTGGTTGGTCCATTGTCCCAGGGACTCAACCTGTGAGTACCCAGATGTTTTGGCCTACAACTCCCAGAAATCCCAGCCAGTTTACTAACAGTTATGTTTTTCTGGGAATTGATGACCAAAACATCTGGGGACCCACAGGTTGAGAACCACTGGTCTACACTATAGCATTAATAAGAATTAATAATATTGATTAATTAATAGTTAATAATATTAATTAATAATAATTAATAATATTGATTTTTAATATTCAATAATTAATAAATAATTAATAATATTCAATAATATTCAATAATTAATTAAATAATAATATTGATTAATCACTGCTTTCAGTCGCCTGAGGGCTGAGAAAAGCAGTATATAAATAAAGTAAATAAATAAATAATATTAATAATTAATAATATTAATTAATAATTAATAATATTAATTAATAATTAATAATATTAATTAATTGATAATTAATATTAATTAATCAATAATAATATTAATTAATTTTTAATAATATTAATTAATAATATTAATTAATTGATAATTAATAATAGCATCAACTTTCTGTGTTCAAATATTGTGATTTTATATTGTTCTGGTGTGTTTATTTTACTGTTTCTTGTATTCTATCTTGTTTTTTATATTTTATTGTTGTATTTTTATGTTTTATACTTGCATTGTTGTATTGCTGGGTTTGGCCTCATGTAAGCTGTTCCGAGTCCCCTTGGGGAGATGGTGGCAGGGTATAAATAAAGTATCATTAATGATGATTTCCATTTTAAACAGCAAACCTTTTCCAATTTCTTGGAGCTGTTTTTGTTCTGCTGCTTTGTGGCACGTTCATGATCACGAAGGTCATCTTGATGCCAGAAGTATTCATATAATTGGTTGGTCCATTGTCCCAGGGACCGAATATGGAGCCAGATGGTCCCTTTGGAGAGAGAGAAGAAAGAAGAAAGATAGAGAAGAGTACAGAGCAGTGAAGGGGCACTTTTCTGGGTCCTTCAATTGGGAGGTTCCTGACACTTTAAGCCATTCCCCTCTTGCTGGCATCCCTTACCATGGCATAGTTACTCTAGTGCAGTGTTTCTCAACCTGGGGGTTGGGACAAAGGGGGGGGGGGGGTTAGAGGGGTTGGCAAAAACCATCAGAAAACACAGTATTTTCTATTAGTTATGGGGGTTGTGTGTGGGAAGTTTGTCCTAACTCTATCATTGGTGGGGTTTAGAATGTTCTTTAATTGTAGGTGAACTATAAATCCCATCAATGACAACTCCCAAATATCAAGGCCTATTTTCCCCAAACTCCACCAGTGTTCACATTTGGGCATATTGAGTATTTGTGCCAAGTTTTGTCCAGATCCAGTATTGTTTGCATCCACAGTGCTCTCTGGATGTAGGTGAACTACAACTCCAAAATTCAAGGTCAATGCCCAGCAAACCCTTCTAGTGTTTTCTGTTGGTCGTGTGAGTTCTGTGTACCAAGTCTGGTTCAATTCCATCATTGTGAGAGAACAGAATGCTCTTTGATTGTAGGCGAACTATAAATACCAGCAATGACAACTCCCAAATGTCAATGCCTATTTTCCCCGAACTTCACTAGTGTTCACATTTGGGCATACTGAGTATTTGTGCCAAGTTTGGTCCAGATCCAATATTGTTTGAGTGCACAGTGCTCTCTGGATGTAGGTGAATTACAACTTCAAAATTTGAAGTCAACACCTACCAAACCCTTTCAGTATTTTCTGTTGGTCATGGGAGTTCTGTGTGCCAAGACTGGTCCAATTCTATCACTGGGGAGTTCAGAATGACCTGGTTGTAGGTGAACTATAAATCCCAGCAACTACAACTCCCAAATGTCATGGCCTGTTTTCACATTTGGGCATGTTGAGTATTTGTGTCAAGTTTGGTCCAGATACAATATTGTTTTCGTCCACAGTGCTCTCTGGCTATAGGTGAACTACAACTCCAAAACTCAACGTCAATGCCCACCAAACCCTTCTAGTGTTTTCTGTTGGTCATGAGAGTACTGTGTGCCAAGTCTGGTTCAATTCCATCACTGGGGGAGTTCAGAATGGGGGTGTCAAGGGGGTCACCAGAGACCATCAGAAAAACACAGTATTTTCTCTTGGTCATGGGGGTTCTGTGTGAGAAATTTGGCCCAATTCTACAGTTGATGCGGTTCAGAATGCTCTTTGATTGTAAGTGAACTATAAATCCCAGCAACAACAACTCCCATATGTCAAGGTCTATTTTCTCCAAACTTCACCAGTGTCCACATTTGGGCATATTGAGTATTTGTGCAGTTTGGTCCAGATCCATCCTAGCCTGAGTCTCTGGCTGTAAGTGAAATACAATTCCAAAACTCAAGGTCTATGCCCACTAAAACCTTCCAGTGTTTTCTATTGGCCATGGGAGTTCTGTGTGCCAAGTTTGGTTCACTTCCATCGTTGTTGGAGTTCAGAATGCTCTTTGATTGTAGGTGAACTATAAATCCCAACAACTACAACTCCCAAATGACAAAATTAATCCACACCCAAGCCCACCAGTATTCAAATTTGGGCGTATTGGTTATTTATGCCAAATTTGGTCCAGTGCATGAAAATACATCCTGCATATCAGATATTTACATTATGATCTATAATAATAGCAAAATTACAGTTATGAAGTAGCAACGAAAATAATTTATAGTTGGGGGTTCACCACAACATGTGGAACTGTATTAAGGGGTTGCGGCATTAGGAAGGTTGAGAAACACTGCTCTAGTGTAACATGTTTGTTTTCCCTCTGTTTCCAAAATGTTGCCAGGAAGGGACATAACATCACTATTTCCTGCTATTATGACGGGGAAATGGATGGAACTAAAGGTATAATATTATAATGTAATACAACATAATATTAATATTAGTAATATGATATTATAATTATATATTTTATATTACATGCAATATTACTAACAATATTACAAAATAATGGTATAGTACCATATGGTAATATATAATACTGATATTGTACTATGCTAATAATATAATATATTGTATGTATATATATATCTCTTGTAAGCCGCTCTGAGTCCTCTTCGGGGTAAGAAGGGCGGCATATAAATGTCATAAATAAATAAATATTTGTGATGTTTTCTTATGCCAAGGGAGTTTTGTCATGCTTTGAGAGAACCCAGGGTGCTATTTGGTGCCAGTTTCACCTCAGAATTGTGCCAAATTATCTTTTTTTTAATGGGGAGGGAAAATGAGCCATATGCAACCTTCCCTCATCCATTTCCTCCCTTTTTTTGGGATGGTAGACATGTAGAAATGATCCAATTCAGGTTGCTTTCTGTGTGGCCACCCACCTGGTTGCTCCGGGGCACTGCTGATGGTGAACGGGTGCCATTCGTACCTGGCTATAGCTGGGATATTTAGGTACACATAGTCGCCAGGCTTGTAGTGGAAAAACGGGGGTCTCTGGATCACCAAGTGGGTCACCTGCACTTAAAGACAGTGGAAAGAAAGGCTGCCAAACTTTGAAGAAGGGTGATGGAGTCAAGCTGTGGCTGATGTCCTACAACTTCAAGTTCTGCAAAGTGTACCCCATTTCCACGTGTGTCCCACTCCAAATATATAGAATTATAGTGTTGGAAGAGACCACAAACGTCAACCAGTCCAAACCTTCTCTTCTTGGCTCTGGCTCCCACATTTAGTGTTTAGTGGATGGGGAAGGATGGAGGAAGGAAGGCCGGGCGACTTTGAGGCTAAATGCATGAAGTTCAGCATTTCTCAACCTGGGGTCGGGGGGGGGGTGCTAGGGGGTGTCAAGGGGGTCACCAGAGACCATCAGAAAAACACAGTATTTTCTGTTGGTCGTGTGGGTTCTCTGTGGGAAGTTTGGCCCAATTCTATAGTTGATGTGGTTCAGAATGCTCTTTGTGAACTATAAATCCCAGCAATGACAACTTCCAAATATCAAGGTCTATTTTCCCCAAACTCCACCAATGTCCACATTTGGGCACATTGAGTATTTGTGCCAAGTTTGGTCCAGATCCATCCTAGCTTGAGTCTCTGGATGTAGGTGAACTACAATTCCAAAACTCAAGGTCAATGTCCACTAAACCCTTCCAGGATTTTCTGTTGGTCATGGGAGTTCTGTGTGCCAGGTTTGGTTCAATTCCATCACTGGGGGAGTTCAGAATGCTCTTTGAGTATAAGTGAACTACAAATCCCAGCAACAACTCCCAAATGTCAAGGTCTATTTTCCCAAACTCCACCAGTGTTCAGATTTGGACATATTGAATATTTGTGCCAAGTTTGGTCCAGATTCATTGTTGTTTGAATCCACAGTGTTCTCTGGATGGAGGTGAGCTACAACTCCCAAACTCAAGGTCAATGCCCACGAAAGCCTTCCAGTATTTTCTGTTGGCCATGGGAGTTCTGTATGCCACATTTTGTTCAATTATTGACCTATCAGGCCAACAAGTGACCATCACTCATGAAAAAACACTGGAAAACACACCAGAAGGGACTTTAAAGGAAAAAATACATTACAACACATGTACAAAACCACATATATACACAAACACACATATATACACTAGGGCTGGGCGGTTTCGTTTCGTTAATTCGTAATTCGTTAATAATTCGTTAATTTTTTCAATTACAAAACGATAACGAACCATTCTGGAGCAATTATTTAAAAAAATGAATTTTCAAAAACGTTTTGTAAATGCTTCGTATTTCGATATTGTATTCGTTTCGTTATTGTTTTGAGGTCGTTTCGTTATTATTTCCGCATGTCTGGGCCAGTTTTATGGTTTAATTAGTGAAAAAAAATTATAATATCACACCAACAGTCAACAACAGAGGGAGAGGGAAGCTTCAGAAGGTTTTGGAGGTTTTTTAGCGTATTTCGCGGTCGCGTCCGCCATTAACGAATCGATTCGTTATTGTTTCGGAAATCGATTCGTTAATTTTTTACCATTTACGAAATTTCATAAATATCGAACTTTTTAAAAGGAAAATTTTGTAATTATTTTAAATATCGAAACAAAAAAAACCCCAAATACAAATCGATTTTAGAAACAAATTTTTCCGTTGTTACCCAGGCCTAATATACACATATACACAAATATATACATACATATATGCATATATACACACACAAAACATATACACAGGGGGAAGGAAGGAAGGAAGGAAGGAAGGAAGGAAGGAAGGAAGGAAGGAAGGAGGGAGGGAGGGAGGGAGGGAGGGAGGGAGGGAGGGAAGGAGGGAGAGAAGGTGAGAAAGAAAGGTAAAGAAGGAGGGAAGGAAGGAAGGAAGGAAGGAAGGAAGGAAGGAAGGAAGGAGAGAAGGAAATAAAACAGTGAAAGAAGGAATGAAAGAGAAAGGGAAGGAAGGAGAGAAGAACCGAAAGAGAGAAGGATGGAGGGAAGGAAGAAAAGAAACAAGGAAAGATGGAACCAAAGAGCAATGGAAGCGAGGAAAGAAACAGCTAGAGAAGGAAGGAAGAAGAAGGGAAAGAAAAAGAAGGAGGGAAGGAAGAAGAGAAAGAAAGGAGAGAAAGAGGGAGGGAAGATTGGCCACAGCAACGCGTGGCGTGTACAGCTAGTAATAATGATAAAACTTTATTATTCCACTCTATCTCCCCAAAAGGACTCAGACTGGATTCCAAACATAAAAGGCAAGCATTCAATGCCCAAATACGACAACAATACATCCATACTAACAAAATGTATACAGCCCAAAATATAGATACGAATTATAACTTAACAAACTAAAATTAAATTAAAAGCAGAGCCTGTTATAACAGACATAAGACAAAACATAATAATAATAAAACTTTATTCATATAATCCAGTTCAAAGCAAGTAATCTGGATCATCCTGTGCTGGTATGGCTGTACTAGGAGCTCCAACTTCTTTTCCTTTCTATTGAGTGTTTGCATGTTTTCCAAAGTTCCATGCATTTTGCAATAAGGTGGCTTCCCTTGGTTTGCAATAATAGGGCCAATGACCCATCAATTATCATTATGTTTTTTAGTTCCGCCCCTTTTTCTGAGTTAAGGAGGGGAAAAGGGGACCTCTAGTTCAGTTCACACAGAGAAGCCTTTCGTACAGGACGTGAATCAGTTCCACCCTGTAGAAAGCTTTGTCTTTTACAGCTTTGCTGGGGGGATCCAGTCCCACAGCTCTACAGAGAATTACAGCATAGCCTTTGTTGGAGAAATACAGTTCCACAACTCTACAGCCAGCCTTCGCTGGGAATTGAAAGCCTTCTTTCCTCTTGGAAATCTATTAAAGGACTCTGTTAGGTAAGGACCACTCATGGCAGCCATAAAGCAATTTGGACGGGCTGTAGGGGCCCACGCCAGCAGAGCTTAAGTCAGATTGCCCAGGGAGGGATCAAGGATTTCCCTTGCAGGAGGAAGAAACAGTTTATGAAGAAAGTTGCCTGTCCCTTGTGGACAAGTTTTAAGCAAGCCACCAGTTGATTCAAAGCCTTGAAGTATTTGCTTGATTTATTGAAGATTTAAGCAACAATAAAAACCTTGTTGAACTTTCTAAGTCTCTAAAAGAACTTTGTGTGGGGAAATCCGAAAGGCCTCTCAGCCGAGGCACCCCCGGTGTCCTGTTGGGCATTCAGAAAACACATCCTGTCTACAGACTCTTTCACAGGCCCAGCGTGTGACAGCACACATCTGATTTGAAAATCTGGATTATATGGCAGTGGAGAAGAGCCCTCACAAATTTCTGGATTTCAGGCAACAGAAGGATAAAAAATAAAAACCACGTTTCTGGAGTATAACAACTACCGTACTTTAAAAGTAAGTACCACACAATTAAACAGGAAGCAGCACTTTCAATCCAAGGACAGAAAATTTTTCAAATTTTGTTTCGGAGTCTTAAAGAATCAGAGTTGGGCCATCAAGGAAAACACAATCAAAGCATTCCTGATAGATGGCCACCTAGACTTTGCTTAAAAATCTCTAAATTTCCAGATAGTCACAAAATCCCATGTTGAAGAGCCCTTCCTAATGTTTAGATGGAATCTTTATTCTGGTAGATATGCATTTTTTCCAGAGAACAAACCTTTGAGGGCAAGAGGTTGGTTTCCACAATGTAGAGCCTCCTAGTGTGGGACAAGGCCGCCCCAAAGATCTTCTCCACAAGGAACAGACATCCAGGCACAACAAACCACTTCCAGAAATTGGGTCCGTGGACAATTAATAAGGCCCAGATGAAAACATAAGAGAGGTGGGTCCAGTAGAAGACCTGCAGGTTGCAGAGAGGAGGATCACATAGGAAAGAGAAAGGAAAGTTTGGGAAGGGTTGTCCCGGATCTAGAAGACACACCAAAGATGTAAACTATGAGGGTTGAATGAAAAGTAATGCCTCCACCTTCGTTACTTGGGTTTGGATGGGAATATTTTAATAAATCAAACACAGAAATAATCTTTAGAATGTGCTCTTTAACTCCCACTATTCACTTTTCCACATAATCACCAGACAATTGGATACATTTCTGCCAACAATGAACAAGTTTTCTGAAGCCGTCACAGAAGAAGTCGACACTATTTCTGCAACCAGTGTCTCACAGTTCTCTCAACGTCTTCATCAGAAGCATCATGATGTCCCCGCAGATCTTCTTTCATTATCGGGAACAGATGGGAGTCAGGCGGTGCTAAATCTGGACTGTGTGGAGGATGTCGTACGGTGGTGAGATCCAGTCTCTGAAGTTTCAAGTCTGTGTGCTTTCATTTCAGGCATCAGCATCCTGAGTACTCATCATGCACAGATATTCCGATAGCCAAGCAAAGCAATAATGCCTTGGCTTATATTCAGGTCGGCTTATACTTGAGTATATAAGTAACAATAATAACAGAGTAAAATAACAAATAACTTTGACTTGAGAATAAGGTGAGGGGGGCTCTTTCAACCTAAAGCAAGAGCTGACAAACTCGGCTTATACTTGAGTATATACAGTATATAATGAACTTTACCTCAAAGTGGCCGCTCTTGCGGACAGAGGTGCTGGAGCATACGGACATGAGGCCAAGGAGGAGCTGCAGAGCCAGGCCGGTGATGGAAGCAGTTCCATAAACCCAGCCGATCCCGGGCCGTGTGGTGAAGAGATATTCCCAGAGGTAGAAGGTGCTGTTGGTCTGAGACAGCCTCACTGCAGCAGAGGGAGACTGCATATAAATATTAAAAGCAGCTTCCTGATGGTATGAGCTGCTTGACTGTGGAATAGACTGCAAAGGCTCTGGCATAAACCAGTACATGTGGTCCCAGTGGTCAATGGCACACTGGGTGCCGTGCCAAAAGGATCTCAGCCGGCATTTGGAAATAATAAACATCGACAAAATCACAATCTGTTCGCTGCAAAAGGCCACCTGACTTGGACCTGCGCGCATCATTCGAAAATACATCACACAGTCCTAGACGCTTGGGAAGTGTTCAATTTTGTGATATGAAATCCAGCATATAGATCTCGTTTGCTGTGACATACTGTGATTTTGTGTCAATAATAATAATAATCATTATCATCATCTTTATTTATGTATTGTCAAAGGCTTTCATGGCTGGAATTACTAGGTTCTTGTGGATTTTTTCAGGCTATATGGCCATGTTCTAGAGGCATTTTCTCCTGATGTTTCGCCTGCATCTATGGCAAGCATCCTCAGAGGTAGTGAGGTCTGTTGGAATTAGGAAAATGGGTTTATATATCTGTGGAATGACTGGGGTGGGGCAAAGAGCTCTTATCTGCTGGAGCTGGGTGTGAATGTTTCAACTGACCACCTTCTTTAGCATTTGAAGGCCTGGCTTTATTTATACTCCGCAACCATCTCCCCAAAGGGGACTCTGGGTGGCTAACATGAGGCCAAGCCCAAAAATATTACAGCAAAGTTAGACACAAAAATACAGAAAAATTACATCACAACAAAAATACACAAAGTAACAGAATAAAATAAGCAATGCAAAATAACATAACAAAAATTGGGCCAAATGCACAAGATAAAATGTTAAAACCCTGGGTGAGATAGTAATAAAAAACGTATTAAAAAGTGTATTGGTGAGGGAGGAAAGGGGAGGCCAATGTTTTGGAAATACACCTGAAAATCAGCAAAAGACAACCTCAGTAGAAAGAGGCACTCACCAAAGTTAGCCACGTGAGCCCCTGTGTGAAGGACGCTCAAGGCCGCCACGGAGCAGCCGATCAGCTGATGGAGAAGGACGCTCTGGTCAAGCGGAAGAACTTTGGCCACCCAAGTAGTCCTCAGCCAGGTCAGGCACCGGCGTAACATCAACACCTTGGAGGCAACATGGAGGACAGGTTGACATTCTTACTCACCACTGCCCCACCAGCATCTACATTTTACAACAATGCCCAAGCACTTTCATAGGGGAAACTTCATCACACTTACTAAATTCCTGGGATTTGTAGTTCACCTACAATCAAAGAGCATTCTGAACTCCCCCAGTGATGGAACTGAACCAAACTTGGCATACAGAATTCCCATGACCAACAGAAAATACTGGAAATGTTTGGTGGGCATTGACTTTGTGTTTTGGAGTTGTAGTTCACCTACATCCAGAGACTCAAGCTAGGATGGATCTGGACCAAACTTGGCACAAATACTTAATATGCTCAAATGTGAACACTGTTGGAGTTTGGGGTAAATAGACCTTGACATTTGGGAGTTGTAGTTGCTGGGATTTATAGTTCATCTACAATCAATGAGCATTCTGAACTCCACCAATGATGAAATTGAACCAAACTTGGCATACAGTACTCCCATGACCAACAGAAAACACTGGAAGTATTTGGTGGACATTGACCTTGGGTTTGGGAGTTGTAGTTCACCAGTGGACTCAAACAATTGGGACAAACTTCCCACACAGAACCCCCATGACCAACAGAAAATACTTAATGCCATCCAGTCCAACTCCGTTCACCAGGGCAAGAAAATGTAATCAAAGCCCTCCTGACAAAGAGCCATCCAGCCATAGATATAGATATAGATATAGATAGATAGATAGATAGATAGATAGATAGATAGATATGATATGATTTACACACTCACAGATATAGTGTCATAGTTTTTAAAGGGACCCCTAAAGAAGGACAATGATATGTTGCATGTTCCAGAGTAGGCAAAGCAGACAATCTCCACATCAACACTGACCAAGAAACAGCAAGAAATACTGTTTACCCACAAGTATAAAGAAATTACATATATTAGAAACCAACACTTTCTCACTACTTTATTTTCCAGATCACCAGACTGGGCCACAGCAACGCCTGGCAGGGGACAGCTAGTACATCAATAAATGACTTTAGGGCAGGTAAACAAATATGACAAAAGGACAAGACAAACATCTTAATTAAAACAGGATGGGAAAATCATCACTGATACATAACAGTGTTATAAAAATAGTATAGTTGAATGTATTATCACAGATTATGGATTGTTGATTTAACAGAATACTTAAGTTAATATGCGGGAGATGCCAGCACTCTTTGGCAAAGAAGGCTAAAGACTTTGTGAAATTAATACTAACATGTAGATTTATTTATCTATTTGTTTATTTATTTACGGCATTTATATGTCGCCCTTCTCACCCCAAAGGGGACTCCGAGTGGCTTACAAGCTATGTATACATACAATATTTTATATTATTAGCATAGTACAATATCAGTATTAAATATTACTATATTGTACTTGTGCCGTCACACCCAGGCACTTTAAAGTTAAAACTAAGATGTGCTTCTCTCTTTATCTGGGTGAACCATGGGTGCCTTTCTTAGAAGCTCCAGATTCCCAGAAACTGAGGCCAGTCCAGAATTGAACATCAACAGAACATTTATTTTTCAAAGTCCTTGACAGACTTGGCACAGCTTGATGAAGTTACAAACACAAACAGTCAATTTGGGAAACCATATAGATGTTCAATGTATTGTCGAAGGCTTTCATGACCGGAATCACTCAGTTCTTGTGGGTTTTTTCGGGCTGTATGGCCATGTTCTAGAGGCATTTCTCCTGACGTTTCGCCTGCATCTATGGCAAGCTTCCTCAGAGGGTGAGGTCTGCTGGAACTGGGAAAAAAGGGGTTTCTATATCTGTGGAATGACCAGGGTGAGACAAAGGGCTTTTGTAAGTTGGGCTAGGTGTGAATCTTTCAACCGACCACCTTGATTAGCATACAATGGGCTCCAGGCACATTCAGCCCATTGTATGCTAATCAAGGTGGTCAGTTGGAAGATTCACACCTAGCCCAACTTACAAAAGCCCTTTCTCTCACCCTGGTCATTCCACAGATATATAAACCCCTTTTTTTCCCAGTTCCAGCAGACCTCACCTCTGAAGAAGCTTGCCATAGATGCAGGCGAAACGTCAGGAGAAATGCCTCTAGAACATGGCCATACAGCCCGAAAAAACCCACAAGAACTGAGACATATAGATGTTCTTTCTTTCCTTTTTCCTTCATTTACCGGGTTAACTTTTCCCCAACAGTAGAAAAATCCTGGGATCTTTTACCCTAACCCTGAGCTGTTGTCTTTCAGAAAGAGCAGGTCTTCCCCTATCTAAGCTCGAGTTTAGTTTTTGAGATGAAGTATTGGAGCCTCTCACAATGGCAGAGAAATCCTGAGATATACCCTGTCCCAGCACTGAGCTACTGTCCTTTAGAAAGAGCAGGTCTTTCTCTATCAGAGCTCTATAAGAGTTTCAAAGGTGAGAGGGTAACCTCAACCTTAACCTCAACCGTACGCACAGTGGCTTGTCCGAGCTGCCTATCTTGTCCACCAGCACATTTGAGGCTTTTTCTATACTAAAGAAAGCAGGAGAGCTTTTCCAAAATGGAGATCTCATCCTCAGGAAAAAGGGCGGTCTCTAGATCAAAAGGATACTTTTTAAACCAATAGCTGCAAAAGGCTTGCAGGCTGGCTTCCAGCCCCTGATAATGTTTGACTATTAGGGTGCTGCTAAGCCTGTAGCAACCCTGGGGAAAATGCAAAGGGATGCTATTTCAAGCAACTAAGGGGCAATGCAAACCAAGGTCCTGGAAGACGGAACAGTACTATCCCATTATATTGTAATATTATTAGTAATATTACATGTAATATAAATATATAATTATAATATCATATTATTATTAGTATTATATTGCATTATTACATTATAATATTATAAATATTATATGTATACAATATATTATATTATTAGCATAGCACAGGAGACAAGGTGCTATGCCCTACTTGCCTTCTTCACGTCTTCCTGACCCACCATGGCTACCTTTGCACTTTATGCAATAGATACATATGATTTACTTGCAAAAGCTTTCACTCCTACCTCGGCCATATCACAGACTGCCTGGATAGCTGGATGGGACTTCTTGGCAGAAGTATAGGTAGCGGCACCATGTCATAGGTAGAGCTGACCAAGGGAAGTTCGGCTACTATATGATTTACTCACCACTAGGAAGGTGCAGTTAAGGTTCAGGCACTGCCCACAGCCTTTCGCCAGCATGATCCAGGCGCCGGAGCCGACATGCTGCAATGCTGCCAAAGTGAACAGGAGGATGTTCACAGCCAGGTAGCTGCCCAGGAAAAGCAGCTTGCTCCCATTGTTGTGCCAGTAGGCCGGACTCAGGTAACGCGGCAGGTGGTCCTTTTGGGGAGTCGTGGGGGGCTTTAACCAGCTTGCAGCACTGCAAGAAAAAGGCAATGTGATGTTGCATCCATTGACCGACCACCTGCTGTTTGGAACCACTAACAGACATGGCTCAATGGTTTTGCATCAGCACCCTCTGGTTGTTGGCGAAAGACCTTGTAAAACTACAACTCCATAGCATTCAGCCATGGCACTAATTCTACGGTGCAGATGCACCCCAAGTGGCACTGACTGCAAATGTGCACAGTTCATTTTAATATCTGTACTATAAGACACCGTGAGCCCCTCACTGACGCATTTTAGATAGATGGTATTAGTTACTTAAATCAAATCTGCCAAGAAGTGCTGATAGCATGCTGCTAACTCCTTGAACATCTAAACAAATGACCAACCACTGCCAGAAGGGACAGAGAATTTCATCTATGCTGATGATCATGCCATCACCACTCAAGCAGGGAGCTTAAGTGGCTGAGGGGGGAACAGAAGGGCTCCAGAAGTGCTGATAGCATGCCGCATTCGCATGCTGCATTCGCCCATAGTGAGATTGCAAACTTCTTGAACATCTACACAAATGACCAGCCACTGCCAGAAGGGACTGAGAGTTTCATCTATGCTGATGAATATGCCATCACCACTCAAGCAGGGAGCTTAAGTAGCTGAGGGGAAAAGGAAGGGGCCCCAGACGTGCTGATAACATGCTGCATTCGCCGATAGTGAGATTGCAAACCTCTTGAACATCTACACAAATGATGAGCCACTGCAAAAAGGGATCATCTATGCTGATGATCATGCCATCAAGCAGGGAACTTAAGTGGCTGAGCAGGAAAAGTAAGGGGCCCCAGAAGTGCTGATAACATGGTGCATTCGCTGATAGTGAGATTGCAAACTCCCTGAACATCTAAACAAATGATGAGCCACTGCCAGAAGGGACAGAGAGTTTCATCTATGCTGATGATCATGCCATCAACACTCAAGCAGGGAGCTTAAGTAGCTGAGGGGGAAAAGGAAGGGGCCCCAGAAGTGCTGATAGCATGCTGCATTCACATGCTGCATTTGTCCATAGTGAGATTGCAAACTCCTTGAACATCTACACAAATGACCAGCCACTGCCAGAAGGGACAGAGAGTTTCATGTATGCTGATGATCATGCCATCACCGCTCAACAGGGAACTTAAGTGGCTGAGGGGAAAAGGAAGGGGCCCCAGAAGTGCTGATAACATATTGCATTTGCCGATAGTGAGATTGCAAACTCCTTGAACATCTACACAAATGATGAGCCACTGCCAGAAGGGACAGAGAGTTTCATCTATGCTGCTGATCATGCCATCACCTCTGAAGCAGGAAGCTTAAGTGACTGAGAGGGAAAAGGAAGAGGCCTGAGGCTGTTAAGAATTGTGGAAGTCCAAACACACGGAGGGCTACAGTTTGCCCATGCCTGGTCTACGGCAACAGACCTCAGACTGACAGCCTTTTCTCAGATTGATCCATAACCAAGAAGAGTCCTTTTGGGGGTAAATTAGTGTTTAGAGAGTGTGGAGACAACGGTAAGGATATTGTACCTGATGGTTAAGTTCTCCATGACTTCAGGGAAATGTTCCAGCTCCACTCGGAGCTCCTCAAAGGTTATGGCTCCGCTGCGGTCGGAGTCGGCTGACTCAAAAAGGGCTGCCGTGAGATCATCCAGCGTCTTCTCTGGCAAAGAGATCGAACTCTCTTTCAGGCATGATTTCAAGACTGTACGCAGCTCTCCAGGCTCAATAGATCCACTGCCTAGGACACAAGAGGGAGGATTCCCATTGGATACTGGTAAAATTGTCAACAGAGGGCTGGGGTCTGGGCCATGGTCATGTGGCATCCATCTGGGGTAAAAGCTGTGGCTAGAAACTCTGTCTAAGGCAGTGGTTCTCCACCTTCCTAACACTGTGACCCCTTAATGCAGTTCCTCATGTTGTGGTGACCCCCAACCACAACATTATTTTTGTTGCAACTTCATAACTGTAAATTTGCTAAGGTTATGAATAATAATGTAAATATCTGATATGTAGGATGTATTTTCTGTTGGTCATGGGAGTTCTGTCTACCAAGTTTGGTTCAATTCCAGCATTGATGGAGTTCAGAATGCTCTTTGATTGTAGGTGAACTATAAATCCCAGGAACTACAACTCCCAAATAACAACATCAATGTCCCGTCCCCGTCCCCCCCCCCCCCAACCCCACCAGTATTCAAATTTGGGCATATCAGGTATTTGTGCCAAATTTGGTCCAGTGAATGAAAATACATCCTGCATATCAGATATTTAAATTCTGATTTATAACAGTAGCAAAATTACATTTATTTATTTATTTATTTATTTATGACATTTATATGCCGCCTTTCTCACCCCAAAGGGGACTCATAGAGGCTTACAACACACACACACACACAATATATATTATATTATTAGCATAGTACATCAGTATTAATTATTACTATATTTTATTATACCATTATATTGTAATATTAAATGTAATATAAATATATAATTATAATATCATATTATTATTATGATTGTAATTATATTGCATTACATTATAATATTATAAATAATATATGTATATACAACATATAATATTACGTTATAATTTATGAAGTAGCAACGAAAATAATTTTATGGTTGGACGTCACCACAACATGAGGAACTGTTTTAGTAGAGCCTGCGAGTAACAATGCTAACAGTAGTTTGGGCACTAGAAGGGGAAAGAGGGTTACTCGGGAGCAGGAATCTGATGATGAGCAACAGAGGAAAAGGATCCAGGACATACTTACTGCTCCTACATATGAGGAATCATTTGTGGGTTTCTCTGGGAATGATGGGTTAAGGAGTGGTGAAGACGGGGATGACGCATTGAACTGGACTAAGGTGAAAGAGGTACAAGCTGTATGTGCGGAGCCAACGTCCAATAATACATTTGTAGGGTTCTCTGGTAATGAGGACTGGCAATCGGGGAATACATCTGAGACTTGGGGGGAATCTAAGTCTTGACAGAAGATGGAGAAGGTGGAGAGATGGGAGCAGGAGTTCACGTGTTTAGTCAAGAACAACTGCAAGGGATAATGATGGGGTGGAGGTCATCTCATCTTCTGATGATGATGTGTAAGATAAAAGTAGGTTCAGAAATGATGAATCTTTGCAGAAGGCAAGGTGTTGGTATAACATGCATTGGGTACTGTCTGGACTTGTCGTTGCCTCTTCGGCTTTTGGGTTTGGGATCTGCAGGTTGCTACTCCTGTTCGTGTGTGCTTTCAACTCGGCTTGGATTCTTGTGAGTGTGGATTTCCCCCTTCCTTGACCTTGGAGCGGCTTGACTATGACGCTGCTTCTGTGAACTTTGGAACTTCGCTACTTTGGATTCTGCTTGCTATGACCCTGGACTTCGCTTGACTACGCTTTCCTCCCTGCGGCTTCTCTGTTTTGTTAACCATTTGCATGCTGTGCCGTTTTGCATGACTTTCGGAAGTATTTTGTTTAATCCGGTTCTTTTCTCCAGATAATCCGGATTATGCTTTGGTTAATCTTTTTGAACCAGGACTGGTTTTACCTTTATGTTTTGACCAGAGGCATTGAGTTAAGTGTCTCTGAGTCTTTTTCCTTTGTTTAATAAACTCTGTTTTGGAACTAACTCTGACTCCGGCCCTTTAAGGCGTCTGCATTCCGATAGGATCTGTATTAAGGTGTCGCGGCATTAGGAAGGTTGAGAAACACTGTGTGAAGGGCAGGTTTTGGGGAAGACAGGGCTTTTGTTCAGTTACATGTCATTTTCATCTAAAAATAGTTATTGGAGTGGGTGGGTTTTAGGATTTATTGAGGACCCTGAGTTATGGCACATACAGCCCAGGAACGTGAATGAAAACAGGCACATAAGCAACCAGCAGCAGCTCCTATCTTGAGATGGACAGAGCAACAAGGTTGTGAAAAAGCAAAATCTAAGATTGTGAAACTGGTGCAGGGAAGGTGGTCGTTGGGATTTTACCATCCACGTCATAAACATGGAAGAGGAACCGGAGCTTGTCTGTTTCGCTTCCGTGGATCAGCAACTTCAGGGCCTCCAGCAGCTCATCCAGGCTGATGGTGCCGCTTCCGTCCGAGTCGAACAAAGCAAAGAACCGCTCAGCAAAAAAGGACTAAAGGGGGAAATAAAAGTCAGCCCTCATTAATCACTTTTGACCCAGTTTTTTTTTTGGGGGGGGGGGTTTAAACCAAACTTTCTAGACTTATACATGAGTAGAGTAAACGTCTCCCCTGACATTAAATCTAGTCATGTCTGACTCTGGAGGGTGGTGCTCATCTCCATTTCTAAGCCCAAGAGCCGGCGTTGTCCATTGACACTTCCAAGGTCATGTTGCCAGCTTAACTGCATGAAGCACCGTTACCTTCAGAATGTACAATCACTCTGAAATGGTATCAACGCTGCGTCTTCTTATGCCGAGTTGAATATGAATCAGCTGCCCACGACCGGTTTCGGCCTTACCTTTTGGTCAGCATTTTCAGCAGCTCTGTGGTTTAACCCACTACACCACCAGGGCCCCCTATACATGAGTATCTATGGGGTTTTGACCACAGCAAGGGTCGGGTAAATGACCTTGGAGGGCCGTATTCGGTCCTCGGGCCTTAGTTTGAGGACCCCTGCTCTAGGGGTTAGAACAAGACATTAATCCAAAGAATCAAACAATAACCTTGGCTAGGCTTGAGAGCCTAAAGGTTATCGCCCAGCCATTTGGCAAACATTGGTCACCTAAATCCTGACAACTAGACATTTCTTCATTATTTCCCTGTTGTCCGCCTCCCTTCCCCCTCATTGGCTGAGCGGCCAAAGCAGGACTTAGGCCACCATTGGCTTTTCTGCTGGTTTGCTGACGTCACAGTCAATTATAACAAGGCCAGCTTGGGTGAGGGGTTGGTGGGCAAGGGAACTTTTGAATCTGAAGGCTATAAATATTGTATCTCTCTGCCCAATGAGCATGTCAATTTTTTTGGCAGGCTACTGCTATTGTCATCCTTTCCAGCTGGAATGAAATAAAAACCTCAGTGGCTTTCTCTTCAACTTGGTGAAGAGATTTATTCTGGAATACTGGCTTCTCTTTCTCACCAGGCAACCCACAATGGCTTGGATCTCTCTATCCGCAGCCACTCTAAATTGCTTCACAACAAAAGGAAACCTACCTCCTTCACGTTGAGAGCAGTTTTGAACTCTTCCAAATCAATTTCTTTATCCTCGCCGGCAATACTTTCAAACTGCTGGGCCACCCACTCCAGCCATTTGGCGTCATCGTCTACATTCATGATCCTAAGTCAGAAAGCAGTGTTTTATTGTTGTTGTTGTTGGTGGTGGTGTCAGAGAAATTGCACTTTTGCCATCCAACTCTGCATTTGTGGATCTATTTTCCTATCAATAGGCATGACTAGTTGAGCTGAACTATTTTGGTTCTTTGTGTGCTTTTTCATTATCTGAAACTTCCTTCTGCTTTGCACTAGGATTGCTAGGAAAAAAACTTGATCATATAAATTTAACAAAATGTATATTTTTGGTGGGTTTTTTTCAAGGGTTAACTTTCTCATCTCATGGTTATTTTCCCAGTATTGTTCTCATTTTGATGACATCTGTTCTAGTAGAAATAAAACAAAGCAGACGACAACTTCCGTCTTTTTCTTTTTTTTTTTTTGTGCTACTCTCTTTTATATGCATCTATATCAGGCATGGGCAAATTGTGACCCTCTAGGTGTTTTGGACTTCAACTCCCACAATTCCTAACAGCCTAACTGCCTCAGGGCCCTTCCTTTTCGCCCTGGAAAGCATGTGTCAGCAGCTGATTGGCTGAGCATGCCAGGAGCCAGAATTCTGATTGGCTCTAGCTTGCTGCTGAGATGAACGGTCTTAACTGCCACTTTCACCTTGGAGAGTGAAGAGAGCGCTGACTGGAAACAGACAGGAAAGAAATTGCTACCAAGTCTCTGAAGCCTGGTCATTTCTGAGGCATGAAACATATTTTAAAGACTGTTTTAAAAGGATTGATAATTTCTTCTATTCTCAATATGAATACAGAGAGACTGCTGTATATATTGTTACCCTGTTTGACCTTTTGAATCAAGGTAAAGTTACTATTACTCAAATCTGAATGACACATTATTATACTGCCGGGTATATTTTGGTTCAGATACAGTGGTAAACCTTCTGTTTGTTTACATTTACAACTTCCAACAAACTTTGGGGGAAAAGGAAGGGGCCTGAGGCTGTTAAGAATTGTGGGAGTTGAAGTCCAAAACACCTGGAGGACCAAAGTTTGCCCATGCCTGATCTATACACTTGGAAAGGCTGCAATCATTTTTAGTCAACTTCCACACCAATCCAGGGACATGCTTGTATTTCCATTAGATGTCAGAAACACCTGCGGGAAGAGTGGTCCTTTCATTACTCAAGAGCCTTCCTTATTCTCCTTGCTAATGCGACTTGCCAGGTAACAATCCACGAGAGCGCATTATGCTCCCAAATGGGTTGCTATGAGAATGTCAAAAAACAGCCAGCAGATGAGTTACAGAGATGGGTGTCACGTATCTGTGTCCCTTCAGGGAGATAGGGTGGCATATTATTATTATTATTATTATTATTATTATTATTATTATTATTATTAGAAACACCACAAGATGAGTCCACAGCAGACACTCTGCTGGCTGTGGTATTGGATCACATGTCGGACACTTCCCAAGTGTCGAGGACTGTGTGATGTATCAGCGAATAATGCGTGTAGATCCCATTAGGGTGGACTTTTGCAGCTGACAGATATTAATTTTATCAGTGCCAATTATGTTTAAGTGCAGGCCAAGGTCTTTAGGCACTGGACCCAGTGTGTCGATCACCACTGGGACCACATTTACTGGCTTGTGATAGTGTCTTTGAAATTCAATTATTATTGTTGTTATTATTATTATTATTATTATTATTATTATTATTATTATTATTTGAAACACAACAAGATGAGTCCACAGCAGACACTGCTGGCTGTTTTATGGGATCACACATTGGACATTGTTGTTGTTGTTATTATTATTATTATTGACACAAAAGCACAGTATGTCACAGCAAACGAGATCTATATGCTGGATTTCATATCACAAAATCACAAGTCAAACCCTTCCCAAGCGTCTAAGACTGTGTGATGTATTTTCAAATGATGCGCGCAGATCCAAGTCCGGTGGTCTTTTACAGTTGACAGATCATGATTTTGTCAATGTTTATTGTTTCCAAATGCCGACTGAGATCTTTTGGCACGGCACCCAGTGCGCCAATGACCACTGGGACCACCTGTGCTGGTTTATGCTAGAGCCTTTGCAGTTCGTTTTTGAGGTCTTGATAGCGGCTGAGTTTTTCCTGTTGTTTTTCCTCAATGTGACTGTCACCTGGAATGGAGACATCAATGATGCAGACTTTTTTCTTTTCCACAATCGTGATGTCTGGTGTATTGTGTTCCCACAGTATTTTTGCATGTTCGTTTTCCACGAACTTTGTGGGTTTATGATCCCACCAATTCTTTACTGCTGGCAGGTGGTACTTGTGACATAAGAGTTGTGTCTTTGTTTGTAGTCCTTCTGTGCGATTTTCTTGCAACACCTGAGGAGATGATCCATGGTTTCATCAGCTTCCTTGCACAGTCTGCATTTTGGGTCATCTGCTGATTTTTCGATCCTGGCCTTAATGGCATTGGTTCTGATGGCTTGCTCCTGGGCTCGAAGAATCAGGCCTTCTTCTGTCTCCTTCTTCAGGGTTCCATTCGTGAGCCATCACCAGGTCTTCTATTATTATTATTATTATTATTATTATTATTATTATTATTATTAGAAACACAACAAGATGAGTCCACAGTAGACACTGCTGGCTGTTGTATTGGATGACACATTGGATACTTCCCAAGTTTCTAGGACTGTGTTATTGTTGTTGTTGTTGTTGTTATTATTATTATTATTAGGAAAATTCCTGTTCTGTAGGGCAGAAAACGGCCATGTGCAAAGCAGGAGGTGGTAATAATAATAATAATAATAATAATAATAATAACCACTGATTATGCGTTATAGCTACTTTGGGACTTCTGAATTCAGACAGACAGAGTTTTGCAGCACAAGACTCCTGACCTCACGATCATGTTAAAAAACAAAGTATGGATTGTCGATGTTGCAATCCCAAGCAACAGCAGGATTGAAGAGAAACACCTGGAAAAGCTGACACAATATGAGGATTTGAGGATCGAACTGCAAAGACTCTGGCACAAGCCAATCAAGGTGGTCCCAGTGGTGATCGGCACACTGGGTGCAGTGCCTAAAGACCTTGGCCTGCACTTAAAAACAATCGGCGCTGACAAAATTACCACCTGCCAGCTGCAGAAGGTCACCTTACTGGGAACTGCAGGCATTATTCACCGATACATCACACAGTCTTAGACACTTGGGAAATGTCTGACGTGTGATCCAAAACAGCAGAGTGATCTTGTTTGTTGTCCACTCTTCTTGTTGTGTTTCAAACAACAACAACAACACTTTATGTATATTCCACCCTATCTCTCCAAGGGCTATCAGAGCAGATCACAGTACACATACACGGCAGACACAGACAGAACAGAAAGGAGGTATGGTAGAATCATAAAATGATGAGAGACCCCAAAGGACATCCAATCCAACCCCCTTCTGTCATGCAGGAAGACACAATCCAAGCCCTCAAGTCGGATGGCCATTCAGCATCTGCTTATAAACTCTAACAGACTCTGAGGCAGCATACTCCACTGCTGAATAACTCTTACTATCAGGAAGTTCTTCCTAATGTTTGGCTGGAATCTTGTTTTTCCATGTACATATTTGAATCCATTATTCCATTGCTTCCTTAAAGCAGTTTGCTCGACTCATTTGGCTTTCTTGACCCAAGAAATGGCAACCCATTCATCCGCTTTGATTCCGCCCCATATAATGATTTTAGAAAGGCAGAGAACATGTGCGATGCTGAAAAGACTGGAAAAACAAATAGCTCTCAATGACTCATGCAAACCATGCCCCACGATTTTGGAAAAGATGAAAAAACAACAACGAAGTTACCTGCAACTTACGACCCAGGGACTTCTTGATGGAGTTTCACAAAATACTTTCCTCTGTTTGGTCCTTTTCAGTAGTTTTTTTTTTAAAAGGATGTAATGAAGGGCATAACATAGGAGATTCTATAGCATCGTAAAGATTCTGAAAGACAGCTTGCAAATGTCCTTTCATAAGGTACAGCGTTAACTGCCTTCTTCTTCCAAGGATGGCATCCTGCTCCAAACAGAAGAAGCCACTCTTAGTTTAGGTAGCAACTGGGACACAGGTGCTTCTGACAGGTTGCATGCAGAAACCTGACGAAAGCATCATCCCTAGATCTGTGATATTTTGCATAGTGGAGCCTGAACTGTGTATCTGTCAAATGCACTTGTATTTAATTGATTTACTTGAAGACATATTATGCTTGAAGGCATATTATGCTTGTCATTATGGTATTGTAGAAATAGGAGTCCCCAGTGGCTCAGTGGGTTAAACCCCTGTGCCGGCTGGACTGAAGACTGACAGGTTGCAGGTTCGAATCCGGGGAGAGACAGATGAGCTCCCTCTATCAGCTCCAGCTCCTCATGCGGGGACATGGGAGAAGCCTCCCACAAGGATGATAACAACATCAAATCATCCGGGCATCCCCTGGGCAACATCCTTGCAGACGGTCAATTGTCTCACACCAGAAACGACTTGCAGTTTCTCAAGTTGCTCCTGACACAACGACAAAAAAAAATAGAAATAGGAAACTGCATCTAGTAAAAGGTAAAGGTAGTCCCCTGACATTAAGTCCAGTCATGTCTGACTCTGGGGTGTGGTGCTCATCTCCATTTCTAAGCCGAAGAGCCAGCGTTGTCCATAGACACCTCCAAGGTCATGTGGCCGGCATGACTGCATGGAGCGCCGTTACCTTCCCGCCGGAGCGGTACCTATTCATCTACTCACATTTGCATGTTTTCGAACTGCTAGGTTGGCAGAAGCTAGGGCTGACAGCGGAAGCTCATGCCGCTCCCCGGAATCGAACCTGCGACCTTTCAATCAACAAGCTCAGCAGCTCAGTGCTTTAACCCACTACGCCACCAGGGGCTCTGCATCTACATCTGCATCTACATTGTGGAATTAATTCAGTTTAATCACATTTTAGCTGCCATAGTTCAATGGCATAGTATCCTGGAGTTATCGTAGTCTTACAGTTACTTCCTTTCCTTTTTCTTCCTTCTTTCATCTTCCCTTCTTTTTCATTATTTCCTCCCTTTCCCCCTTCCTTTCTCTTCCTTTCTTTCCTTCCTTCATACCTTTCCTTCTTTCCCTTCCCATCCTTCATCCGTCCTTTTCTTTGAAGTCACGGTCTTTCAGTTTCAGATGCAAGCACATATACATACACACCTTCCAAAATATAAGTCTTCAGTAAACTGCATACTTTCTTATGGAGTGCCAGGCCCAAATGTGGTCCTCAGGGCTGTGTTGTTGGTCTCATGCTGTGGTCATTTTTTTACCAGTAGCCAATCCTTTCTAATAATAATAATAATAATACTTTATTTATACCCCGCTACCATCTCCCCAAGGAACTCGGTGCGGCTTACATGAGGCCGAGCTCACAATACATCAGCAAAAACAACAACAACAGCAATACAAAACAATATGAAACTCATAAACAAAAAACAGCAGTAAACATTAACAATAGCACAACAACGCATTAAAAATCTATGGCTTGCCCAAATGTAATAATTATATTATTATGTATATATTGCCCTCTTGTGGCTCCATCTGAGTCCTGCATATATACATCTCTATGAGCCAGCAGCTAATCTTTGTTATCTATATACTGCTCTCTTGTGGTTACATCTGAGTGTTGCACATATACATGCCTATAGGCCAGTAGCTAATCTTTTCATCTATATGAAGACAGAATAGGTCACAGAAGACAACAGAATAGGAAGGACAAGAGACCTCTTCCAGAAAATCTTCCAAGAGACCTCTTCCAGGAAGAAGACAACAGAATAGGAAGGACAAGAGACCTCTTCCAGAAAATTAGAAACATTGGAGGTAAATTTCAGGCAAAAATTGGTATGATAAGAAACAAAGATGGCAGGGACCTAACAGAAGCTGAAGAGATCAAGAGAAGGTGGCGAGACTATACAGAAGATCTGTATAGGAAGGATAATAATATTGAGGATAGTTATGACGGTGTGGTGAATGAATTAGAACCAGACATCCTGAGGAGTGAGGTTGAATGGGCCTTAAGAAGCATTGCTAACAACAAGGCAGCAGGAGACAACGGGATCCCAGCTGAACTGTTTAAAATCTTAAAAGATGATGCTGTCAAGGTGATGCATGCCATTTGCCAGCAAATATGGAAAACACAAGAATGGCCATCAGACTGGAAAAAATCAACTTATATCCCCATACCAAAAAAGGGAAATGCGAAAGACTGCTCAAACTTCCGTACAGTGGCCCTTATTTCTCATGCCAGTAAGGTAATGCTCAAGATCCTGCAAGGAAGAATCCAGCAATACATGGAGCGAGAGATGCCAGATGTTCAAGCTGGGTTTAGAAAAGGCAGAGGAACAAGAGACCAGATTGCCAATATCCGCTGGATAATTGAGAAAGGCAGGGAGTTTCAGAAAAACATCTACTTCTGCTTCATTGACTATTCTAAAGCCTTTGACTGTGTGGATCATAATAAATTGTGGCAAGTTCTTGGTGGGATGGGCATACCAAGCCACCTTGTCTCTCTCCTGAGGAATCTGTACAAGGACCAAGTAGCAACAGTCAGAACTGACCACGGAACAACAGAATGGTTCCAGATTGGGAAAAGCGTACGGCAAGGCTGCATCCTCTCACCCAACCTTTTTAACTTGTATGCAGAACACATCATGCGATGTGCGAGGCTGGATGAATGCAAGGCTGGGGTGAAAATTGCTGGAAGAAACATTAACAACCTCAGATATGCAGATGACACCACCCTGATGGCCGAAAGCGAGGAGGAGCTGAGGAGCCTTCTAATCAAGGTGAAAGAAGAAAGCGCAAAAGCTGGGTTGCAGCTAAACGTCAAAAAAACCAAGATTATGGCAACAAGAATGATTGACAACTGGAAAATAGAGGGAGAAACCGTGGAGGCCATGACAGACTTTGTATTTCTAGGTGCAAAGATGACTGCAGATGCAGACTGTAGCCAGGAAATCAGAAGACGCTTCCTTCTTGGGAGGAGAGCAATGTCCAGTCTCGATAAAATAGTAAAGTGTAGAGACATCAGACTGGCAACAAAGATCCATTGCCTAGTCAAAGCCATGGTCTTCCCTGTAGTCACCCACGGATGTGAGAGCTGGACCTTAGGGAAGGCTGAGCGAAGGAAGAGAGATGCTTTTGAGCTGTGGTGCTGGAGGAAAGTGCTGAGAGTGCCTTGGACTGCGAGAAGATCCAACCAGTCCATCCTCCAGGAAATAAAGCCCGACTGCTCACTGGAGGGAAAGATACTAGAGACAAAGTTGAAGTACTTTGGCCACATCACGAGGAGACAGGAAAGCCTAGAGAAGACAATTATGCTGGGGAAAGTGGAAGGCAAAAGGAAGAGGGGCCGACCAAGGGCAAGATGGATGGATGGCATCCTTGAAGTGACTGGACTGACCTTGAGGGAGCTGGGGGTGGTAACGGCCGACAGGGAACTCTGGCGTAGGCTGGTCCATGAGGTCACGAAGAGTCGGAGACGACTGAACGAATGAACAACAACACTGCCCTCTTGTGGTTCTATCCCTATAGGCTAGTACTCAGGAACATGCAACACATCATTGTTCTTCTTTAGGGGTCCCTTTCAAATCTAAGATACTATATCTTTCTCTGTGTGTGAATCATATCTATCTATCTATCTATATCTATGGCTGAATGGCTCTTTGTCAGGAGGGCTTTGATTATGTTTCCTTGCCCTGGTGAAGGGAATTGGACTGGGTAGCCTTAAGTATGGGGGTTCTGTGTAGGAAGTTTGCCCCAATTCTGTCGTTGGTGGGGTTCAGAATGCTCTTTGATTGTAGGTGAACTATAAATCCCAGTAACTACAACTCCCAAATGTCAAGGTCTATTTTCCCCAAACTCCATGCATGTGCATATTTGTGCATAAAGAATATTCATGCCAAGTTTGGTCCAGATCCATCATAGTTTGTGTCCACAGTGCTCTCTGGATGTAGGTGAACTACAACTCCCAAACTCAAGGTCAATGCCCGCCAAACCCTTCTACTGTTTTCTGTTACTCTTGGAAGTCCTATGTGCCAAGTTTGGTTCAATTCCATCATTAGTGGAGTTCAGAATGCCCTTTGATTGTAGGTGAACTTTAAGTCCCAGCAACTACAACTCCCAAATGACAAAATCAATTTTTTGAGTGTCATTGGGCTGTTAGGCATATGCAGTCCAAATATGGTGTCAATTCCCCAAGTGGTTTCTGAGTTGTGTTAATCCCACAAACATTACATTTTTATTTTTATTTATATTTATGTACACACACACACACACACACACACATATATATAAGGCCTGAAAATACCTTTCTTTTATTCTTAAAAAAAATCAAAAAATATTCTTAAAAAAGGAAAGAATCTTGTGAGCCTGTGTGTGTGTGTTTCCCCCTGTCTTGTGGCTGTTGGCTCCACAGCGGGGAGAGCATTTTGTTAAGTTTCCATTTTTAAATATTTTTGAAAAATACCTTTCTTTTATTCTTAAAAAAAATCAAAAAATATTCTAAAAAAAGGAAAGAATCTTGTGTGCCTGTGTGTGCGTTTGTCATTTGTGTAGTTCCAACCAGTGCGCTCCTTTTGCCAACACAAAGTGCTATATAATACAGTGCTCGCTCATTATTTGTGTAGTTCCAACCAGTGCGCTCCTTTTGCCAACACAAAGTGCTATATATAATATAATACAGTGCAATTAGGACGAATAACGAAATTTCGTAAATGCTTTTTGCACATGCGCTAACGCGGTGCGCCATCTTAACGAATCGATTCGTTATTAGCGATGTATACAAATAACGAAATTTCGTAAATGCTTTGCGCATGCGCCAACGCGGGCGCCATCTTAACGAATCGATTCGTAAATATTTACGAAATTTCGTAAATACCGAACTTTTTTAAGGGAAAATTTTGTAATTATTTTAAATATCGAAACAAAAAAAACCCCCAATTACAAATCGATTTTAGAAACAAATTTTTCCGTTGTTACCCAGGCCTAATATATATATATTTAGCCTCCTTGTGGTTGCATCTGAGCACTGCATATATACATCCCTATAAGCTAGGCTTGGGTAACCACGGAAAAATTTGGTTCTAAACTCATTTTGTTTTTAGGGGGCCCTTGCGTTTCGTTTTTTTTTAATAATTCCAAAATTTTAAAAATTTCGAAATATACGAAATTTCATAATATTACGAATCGATTCATTAATGGCGGAAGCGATTGCGCAATATGCTAAAAAAACCTCCAAATGGGACAGGGGGAACTTCAGAAGCTTCCCTCTCCCTCTGTTGTTCACTGTTGGTGTGATAAAACAAACAACAACTATAAAACTTGCACCAGACATGCGAAAATAATTACAAAATAATTACGAAATAATTACAAAATAAATTGAAAAAATTGTTTCGAATCTAATTTACTCCTCGCACTATTCCTGCATGGCTCAATATTGGATCGTAAGCTAATTTAAATACGAATTAATAATGAATTACGAAATTAACAAACAAAACCGCCCAAGCCTACTATAGGCTAGTAGCTAATCCTTTCCATCTATATACTGCCCTCTTGTGGCTGCATCTAAGCGCTGCATATATATATATATATATATATATATATATATATATATATATATCCCTGTAGGCTAGTAGCTACTCCT
Source organism: Anolis sagrei (assembly GCF_037176765.1). Classification (NCBI taxonomy): domain Eukaryota; kingdom Metazoa; phylum Chordata; class Lepidosauria; order Squamata; family Anolidae; genus Anolis; species Anolis sagrei. The sequence goes on along the minus strand of NC_090029.1, from coordinate 30,097,874 downwards.
TGTAATCTATATACTTTCCTCTTGTGGTTGCATCTGAGTGCTGCATATATACATCCCTATAGAGAGGCAGCTAATCCTTTCTATTTATATATTGCCCTCTTGCGGTTGTATCTGAGTGCTGCATGTATACATCCCTATAGACTATTAGCTAATACTTGCTATATATACCGCCCTCTTGTGGTTGAATCTGCGCACCCAATATATATACATCCCTGCAGGCCAGTAGATAATCCTTTCCATCTATATACTGCCCTCTTGTGGCTGCATCTGAGCGCTGCATATATACATCCCTATAGGCTAGTAGCTAATCCTTGTAATCTATATACTTCCCTCTTGAGGTTCCATCTGAGTGCTGCATATATACTTCCCTATAGGGAGGCAGCTCATCCTTTCTATTTTCATATTGTCCTCTTATTTATTTGGGGTTCTTTTACCCCGCCCTTCTCACCCCGAAGGGGACTCAGGGCGGCTTACAAAAGCTAAGGCACAATTTGATGCCTGCATCATAAAAGACAATCAAACACAGAATTACATCAATACACAGTTAACAACAAATATACATTATAGCCATAAAATCAATAAAATCAATAAAACCAAATACAAACCCAATTTCTCTTCTTACATGGTCAGCGTTCGCTACTCATAGATCTAGTTTTACGTTCCACTTCATCAATCCTGCTGGTCTTACTCGCCTGGTTGTCTGATTTAGTTGCCGGAGTGCCCAAAGGCCTGATCCCATAACCAAGTCTTCACCCTTCTCCTAAAGGCGAGGAGGGATGATGATGCCCTGATTTCCCCTGGGAGTGAGTTCCACAGGTGAGGGGCCACCACTGAGAAAGCCCTGCTCCTCGTCCCCACCAGCCTCACTTGTGACAGTGGTGGGGTCGATAGCAGGGCCTCCCCAGATGATCTCAGACTCCGAGGTGGGACGTAGAGGGAGATACGTTCAGACAGATACACTGGACCGGAACCGTACAGGGTTTTGTAGGTCAAAACCAGCACCTTGAATTGTGCTCGGAACTGAATCGGCAGCCAGTGTAGCTGGCACAGCAGTGGGGTGGTATGCTCCCTGTATGTCGCTCCGATGAGCAATCTGGCTGCCACTCGCTGGACTAGTTGAAGTTTCCAAACAGTCTTCAAGGGCAACCCCACGTAGAGCGCATTGCAGTAGTCTATTCGGGATGTAACAAGAGCGTGGACCACTGTGGCCAGATCAGACTTCCCGAGGTACGGGCGCAACTGGCGCACAAGTTTTAATTGTGCAAAAGCTCTCCCGGCCACAGCTGAGACCTGGGGTTCCAGGCTCAGCGATGAGTCCAGGATCACTCCCAAGCTGCGAACCTGCGTCTTCAGGGGGAGTGTAACCCCGTCCAGCACAGGCTGTAACCCTATACCCTGTTCGGCCTTACGACTGACCAGTAGGACCTCTGTCTTGTCTGGATTCAATTTCAATTTCTCATCCAGTCTGACACAGCAGCTAGACACCGATTCAAGGTCTGGACAGCCTCCTTGGTGACAGGTGACAAGGAGTGACAGATCTGGACATCATCTGCATAGAGATAACATCTCAGTCCAAAACTCCGAATGATCTCCCCCAGCGGCTTCATGTAGATGTTAAATAACATTGGGGACAGAATCGAACCTTGTGGGACTCCACACAACAACGGTTGTCGGGCCGAACAGGTGTCACCCAGTAACACCTTCTGGGACCGTCCCTCAAGAAATGACTGGAGCCACTGCAAAGCAGTACCCCCAAGACCCATGTTCATGAGGCGTCCCAGAAGGATACCGTGATCGACGGTATCAAAGGCTGCTGAGAGGTCCAGCAGAACTGACAGGGACACACTCCCCCTGTCCAGCTCCCTGCGAAGATCATCTACCAAGGCGACCAAGGCTGTTTCCGTTCCATTTCTTGCGGTTGTATCTGAGTGCTGCATATATACGTCCCTATAGGCCATTAGCTAATACTTGCTATATATACCACCCTCTTGTGGTTGAATCTGAGCATCCAATATATATACATCCCTGCAGGCCAGCAGATAATCCTTTCCATCTAAACACTGCCCTCTTGTGGCTGCATCTGAGCACTGCATATATACATCCCTATAGACCAGTAGCTAGGTAATCCTTTCTATTTATATATGGCCATTTTATACTTTTTGTGGCCCTCACCCCAAAACAAGGTTGATTTTGTAGTCAAACCCCCACAATTGTTTCAAACAGGATATGAAGGGTATGGATGGCACGTTTGGTCCAGGTCCATCTAGCCATGTAAGGAGCCTTTGTGGTAGAAACCAATGAACCAACCAATCAATACACATACTTTGACATACATATATACATACACACACACACACACACACACATAGCTTAGGTATCTGGTAATGCCCGGGTTAGGGATTCTGTAATATCTAGAAGTAGTTGGTATTTGGTTTTGGATGTTTTGAATGGTCCCATTAGAAAATGTGGGTAAACTACAACTCCCATCATCATCTACCATTGCCTTCAAATTACACCAGTAGTTAAAGTTGGTCATAATGGACACACGTGCACCATTTGGTTCCGATTCATTGTCGATGGGAATCATGCCGGCCAACACAGCTATACCAAAAAGCTCACAAGACCTGAAATCAAATGGCAGTATTTGCTGACATGAGGCTTCTGCAATGTATGAAATTGCTAGAAATGTGTTGGGCATCCAAAGCAAGCATCTTCCTGCCACATCAAAGACTGCATCCAGAAGATGAGGAGATACCAATTCCCGAGTCAGGGTTGTCCTGTTTACAGTATTTTTCCTAGAGACCGTCTTGGAGAATGGAATCCCACACATTCTTTACAGTGGTGTGATCATTATTTGTGTCAACGTTCATATATGGTATTGGGATAGCTAAAAATATACAGCTTGAGAACTTTAGCAGATTGTGGCTCCCATAGGCAGTTTTGCAACATGTTTTCCGCCCAGAGTTATCCTCCAAGCATTGAAGAAAGGAGAAAAGCAACATCAACCAGCCATAAAAACTTGGAAACATTGGCACTTGGTTCTTGTGTTTTGTTGGATGCCTTCCTTGGTGTGACGGTGACGGCGCAGCCAGCGCTACTTGTATATAAAACTTTAAGTTGCAAAGGTTTAAACTGTTGTAACATGTCCAGACTTGCCTGTTTACCTAGTACAGGTATAGTTGAATTGATTGGTTATCTACAGCTGTCTATCAATGTTGTTTTGCATCGGTTGAATTGCTCCCCCAGCTCAATTGTTTGACTCCACCCCTTCTTAGGGAGGAGGGCAGTGCTTTCCTTTTCATTCCACCATCAAACAGCTCAACAGATGGAAGTGCAAAAGGCTTGGCTCAAAGCCCTTGGTCAAGTCATTTCTTACCACCAATTCTCAGGTTTATACCCTTAAGATTCATACTTCATGCCCAGCTGAACTGGACGACGTTGAGGAATCTTAAGCGCCTTCAAACCAGTCCTTTGGAATCAAGAGGAAGACTTTGTGCCTTCAATATAGGCCATTGGACTGGGGTTGTGAATGTTCCAACTTCACAGCCATTGAGAAAGAGGGAACCTGGAAGCTACTCAGCTGGAAAACTCCTTGGACCCAAGACAACAGAGACTGTAATGTATATTTTCTTTACCCCTTTTGAAACATCAAGTTTAATGCCTAAGAAAGATAACTCTTTGTGAACAATAAAGCCTATTTCAAGTTATCTATAGTGTTTTGTTGATCCTTGAGAGTTCCAGTTCCCTAAAGGAAGGCAAGAAGCAACCCCCTGGGGAAAAGTTGCCACTTCCTTGTGTTTTTCACCATAGATCCCCAGGCTGCGACGGCACACTTGGTCTCCAATTGTTGATCGACACAGAGCTATTTTCTGAATTGTGTCAAATGACTAACTCATTGATGTAAAATAACGGTATGGTTATTGTATCAAAACAAAACAGAGGATACACTTGTAATGTATTTAAAAACACACAAAGTTTAAAAACTTGGCATCATAGTAAATGTCCTTTGACCAGTAGCTGGCCTCTTGGAGGGCCCCTGGTGTTGCTGTAAGAAAGTCCTCCCTTGTGCATGTGGCAAGGCTCAGGCTGCATTGTAGAAGGTGGTCTGTGGTTTGCTCTTCTCCACGCTCGCATGTCATGGATTCCACTTTGTAGCCCCATTTCTTAAGGTTGGCTCTGCATCTTGTGGTGCCAGAGCGCAGTCTGTTCAGCGCCTTCCAAGTCACCCAGTCTTCTGTGTGCCCAGGAGGGAGTCTCTCATTTGGTATCAGCCATTGGCTGAGGTTCTGGGTTTTTAGCCTGCCACTTTTGGACTCTTGCTTGCTGAGGTGGTCCTGTGAGTATCTCTGTAGATCTTTGGAAGCTGTTTCTTGATTTAAGGCATTGGCATGCTGGCTGATATCCAAACAGGGGATGGTCCGGAGAGGTCACTGCCTTGGTCCTTTCATTGTTGGTGGCTATTTCCCAGCGGATGTCAGGTGGTGTAGTTTCTGCTCAACAGTGTAATTTCCCCAGTGGTTTGGAGTGTAGACATCCAGTGATAATGTGGCATGTCTTATTAAGAGCCACATCCACTGTTTTAACATGGTGAGATGTGTTCCTCACTGGGCTTGCATACTCAGCAGCAGAGTAGCACAGCGCAAGGGCAGATGCCTTCATTGTCTCTGGTTGTGATGCCCAGGTTGTGCCAGTCAGCTTTCGTATGATATTGTTTCTAGTGCCCACTTTTTGCTTGATAGTCAAGCAGTGCTTCTTGTAAGTCAGAGCACGGTCCAGGGTAACTCCCAGGTATTTGGGTGTACTGCCATGCTCCAGTGGAATTCCTTCCCAGGTAAATCCTCAGCGCTTGGGATGCTTGTCTGTTCTTAAGGTGAAAAGCACACATCTGCATTTTAGATGGATTAGGAATCACCTGGTTTTCCTTGTAATAGGCAGTAAGAGCACCTAAAGCTTTGGAGAGCTTCTGTTCAACCATTTCAAAGCTTGAGTGGTGATGTCATGATCGTTAGCATAGATAAATACAGATAATCATCAGAGCTTGAGATGCTTGTCTGTTCTTAAGCTTAAAAGCACACGTCTGTATTTTAGATGGTTTAGGAATCAACTGGTATTCCCTATAATCAACTGGTATTCCCAGTAAGCACCTAAAGCTTTGGAAAGCTTCTATTCAACCATTTCAAAGCTTCCTGCTTGAGTGGTGATGGCACGATCGTCAGTGTAGATAAACATAGATAATCCTCAGAGCTTGAGATGCTTGTCTGTTCTTAAGGTGAAAAGCACATGTCTGTGTTTTAGACGGATTAGGAATCAGCAGGTTTTCCCTGTAAATAGGCAGCAAGAGCACCCAAAGCTTCGGAGAGTGAAATGGCATTGTAATAATACATTAGAAATAAAAAAAAATATCATTTGGATACTTTTATTACAATAATGGCAGCATATAGTGCTGGCAACTTGCTGCAAAAACGTCCATTCCTGCCTCTTTGACGGAAATGCCAGCCAGATCGGAATTCAGGAGTTTTATTTTTGCAGCTTACAAAGAGCATTATTTGTATCAAAAATCGTAAGAGAAGATAAAACATTTGTAAACAGTATTAAGTGTAAGCACATTATTTCATAATATAATATGGAATCATTCTATTGGGGGGGTCTTAACATCAGAATATAAAGATAATCAACAAAAATATGAGGTTTATCCTAAGGAAGAAAATTCCCTTCTCCAACCAAGAGCCACCGTTCATCTGCGAAAATAGACACAAGTTCACCCAGATTGTTGTAGGTTTTTTGGGCTATATGGCCATGTTCTAGAAACATTCTCTCCTGACGTTTCGTCTGCATCTATGGCAAGCATCCTCAGAGGTTGTGAGAGCTAACAACCTCTGAAGATGCTTGCCATAGATGCAGACGAAATGTCAGGAGAGAATGCTTCTAGAACATGGCCATATAGCCCGAAAAACCTACAACAACCCAGTGATTCCAGCCTTCGACATGAAAGCCTTTGACAATACAGAAGTTCACCTCTTGGGAAACTGGCCCATATTTACCTCTGAATCAACAAATAGGTAGGGTGATGTTTATGTGCCTTAAATGCAAGCCTCAAAGCCAGAAAATAACATTGCATTAAACTTCCTGACTTGAAAGCTTTCACTTACCACTGAAAAGACAAATAATAATAATAATAATAATATACATCAGCATTTCTCAACCTGGGGGTCGGGACCCCTGGAGGGGTCGCCAGGGGGTGTCAGAGGGGTCGCCAAAGGCCATCAGAAAACACAGTATGTTCTGTTGGTCATGGGGGTTCTGTGTAGGAAATTTGGCCCAATTCTATCGCTGGTGGGGTTCAGAATGCTCTTTGATTATAGGTGAACTATAAATTCCAGTAACTACAACTCCCAAATGTCAAGGTCTATTTTCCCCAAACTCCACCAGTGTTCACATTTGGGCATATTGAATATTCATGCCAAGTTTGGTCCAGATCCATCATTGTTTGAGTCCACACTGCTCCCTGGATGTAGGTGAACTACAACTCCAAAACTCATGGTCAATGTCCGCCAAACCCTTCCAGTATTTTCTCTTGGTCATGGGAGCTCTGTGTGCCCAGTTTGGTTCAACTCTATCGTTTGCAGAGTTCAGAATGCTCTTTGATTGGAAGTGAACTATAAATCCCAGGAACTACAACTCCCAGGTGTCAAGTCTCTTTTCCCCAAACTCCACTAGTGTTCACATTATTGAGCATTCATGTCAATTTTGATCCAGATCCATCATTGTTTGAGTCCAGTGTTCTTTGGATGTAGGTGAACTACAACTCCAAAACCCAAAGTCAATGTCCGCCAAACCCTTCCAGTATTTTCTCTTGGTCATGGAAGCTCTAAAACTCTAGGTCAGTGCCCACCAAACCCTTCTAGTATTTTCTGTTGGTCATGGGAGTTCTGTGTGCTAAAATTGTTTCAATTCCATCATTGGTGGAGTTCAGAATGCTCTTTGATTGTAGGTGAACTATGAATCCCAGCAACTACAACTCCCAAATGACAAAAATCAACTCTCAAATGCCAGATTTGGTCCAGCGGATGAAAATACATCTTGCATATCAGGTATCTATATTACGACTTGTAAGAATAGCAAAATTACAGTAATGAAGTAGCAACAAAAATAATTTTATGATTGGGGGTCACCACAATATGAGGAATGGTATTAAGGGGTCGCGGCATTAGGAAGGTTGAGAACCACTGATATACATAAACAGAACATGCAATTGTTTGGGCATCCTTGTCACCAAAGAGGGAAACAATGAGGTATAGTGGTTTGAACATGCTTTGTGTTCAAATCTCTATTCGGCTACGAAATCCACTGAGTAACCTTGGCAAGTCACACGCTCTCAGCCGCAAAAGGCAATGTCAAGGCTCTTCTGAACCAATCTTGCTGAGAAACCCCTCTGATAGGTTGTTATAATACTTGAAGGCACACGACAACGTTTTGCAGAATTCTTCCATGGCAAAATGAGTTTCCTTGCATTAGTTTGTTGTGTTATGGGGCAAAGTGATGGGGATGATGGGTGCCTGCTTCTCCTAAGACACAGTTGGTAGTTTTGGGACGGTAGCGACCAATCCAGAAGGACCTCTGGTTTTAGATGCAATTAAATGCATCTAAACGGAGGATAATACCTCGATCAACGTTTTGGGCAATATCTCCCATGAAACCCAGACAGTAATTATTGAAACGGTCACCCCAAACATTTCGAAAGTACAGGATCATGGTTGGGAATGAATGACTACTGTCCTACCACTCCCATCAACTCTTAACATCAGCTAGACTGACTAGTACTGATGGGATTTGTAGTCCAAGAGCATCCCAAAGACCGCATGTTCCCCATTCTTAGGCTGCAAGACGGCAGAACTTGCCCCAGGGATGGGCATTTAGAAGTTGTTGGACTGTAAAACCCAACATTTTGCAATATTTGCTATACTGGGTTGTGAGTTTTCCGGGCTGCGTGGCCGCGTTCCAGAAGCATTCTCTCCTGACGTTTGGCCACATAGCAACCCAGTGATTCCGGCCATGAATGCCTTCAACAACACATTTGCTATTCTGCTTATAGCAGGCATGGGCAAAAGTTGGTCCTCCTGGGGTTTTGGACTACAACTCCCACAATTCCTAACAGCCTACCGGCTGTTAGGAATTGTGGGAGTTGTAGTCCAAAACCCCAGGAGGACCAACTTTTGCCCATACCTGGCTTATAGGGTGGTTGCGATTTGCAGCACAAAGCATCTAGAAGGCTGCACAATTCAATCTTTAACTCAAACTTTTCATACTGGGAAGTAGAACACCAACAGAATGGGTTGACTGGACAAACATCCCTCCATAACAAAACAGATAATAATAAATATCTACGAATGGCTTGTGTTTTCCCTTCCTCTGGTAATTTTGAGCTTATATTAGGCATGCAAGAAATTATAATATTATTATCCGATGGCTACATATAGAACTAACACCCTTGGATCCCAAAGTTGCCACCCAAGCTGCATGAAATAGGAAAAATCACAGATACATGGATTCCCCCATGCTTGGTTTCCAACAGTGTGACACAGTTCAAGCATCTCTCATGCTTTGGTTTTAGTTAGTTTTAGCACCGGCTGACCACAAGACACTCCTGCCCATCCACGGTAATCAGAGAGAAGAAAAGGCACTGTTTGGACTACAATTCCCAGAACTGCTTATCTAGGGGATGCTGAACGATTTTTCCAAGCTTTGCAGTTATGGTTTCAATTTGGAACACATAAAAGCCCCCCATCACAGGACGACAGTCTAATTAGTTTCGTTTTAAGGTAGTTTTGAGTTGTATCCGTTCAGGGCTACTATCGGTGGAATGGAAGAGGAAATTTATGGTGATTTCTTCTGCAATCTATGATAAGTAAAGGTTTCCCCTTGACATTAGGTCTAGTCGGGAGTGATGCTCATCTCCATTTCTAAGTGAAGAGCCGGCATTGACCATAAACACCTCCATGGTCATGTGGCCGGCATGACTGCATGGAGTGCCATTACCTTCCCCCGGAGGGGTACCTATTGATCTACTCACACTTGCATGTTTTCGAACTGCTAGGCTGGCAGAAGCTGGGGCTAACAGTGGGAGTTCATGCTGCTCCCCGGATTTGAACCAACACCTCCATGGTCATGTAGCCGGCATGACTGCATGGAGCGCCATTACCTTCCCCCAGAGCGGTACCTATTGATTTACTCACACTTGCATGTTTTCGAACTGCTAGGCTGGCAGAAGCTGGGGCTAACAGTGGGAGCTCATGCCGCTCCCTGGATTTGAACCTGCGACCTTTCGGTCAGCAAGTTCAGCAGCTCAGCGGTTTAACCCACTGCTAAAAAGGTAAAAGTGAAGGTTTCCCCTTGACATTAAGTCTAGTCAATTCCGACTCTGGTGGGTGGTGCTCATCTCCATTTCGAAGCGAAGAGCCAGCATTGACCATAGACACCTCCACGGTCATGTGGCCGGCATGACTGCATAGAGTGCTATTACCTTCCCCTGGAGCGGTACCTATAGTTCTACTCATGCTTGCATGTTTTCAAACTGCTAGGTTGGCAGAAGCTGAGGCTAACAGCAGGGGCTCACCCCTGCCCTGTGGATTCGAACCACCAACCTTTCTGATCAGCAAGTTCAGCAGCTCAGCTATTTAATCAGCTACGCCACCGCGGCCCCAATCTATGATACGAGACCTAAAACTGCTCCAACCATTTGGAGCAAATTTGGGAAGGTTGTGGGTATATAGAAGTGAGTAGGAGAAGGCTGCCTTAAACAATTCCTCCCTGATCTGTTCCATCAAGCTAACTCACCAGCATTGGATTCAAGTTTGTATGAGGGTTGAATGAAAAGTAATGCTTCCACCTGCGTAACTCCTCAACAGATGGTAGTACTGGTATACCGCAGGTAGTGGCTTGTTCAGTAGACTCTCCTCTACAGTTCCATTTTGGCTGGAAGCCTTAGCATTAAATGGTAGTGTTGTTAAAGTGCGAAGTATGGAACCCTGCGCAGACGGTCCGTCAATGCGACTTAAGCAACGTGCAGTCGTTGAATTCTTGACAGCAGAAGGTGTCACCCCAGAGGAGATGCATCAGGGAATGCAAGCTGCTTATGGTGATTGTGTTGATGTGAGTACTGTGCGTTGTTGGGAGAGTAAGTTTAAAGTCATGCATCTGACTTGCATGACAAACAAAGAGTTGGACGTCCTGTGACAGCAATAACCGAGTTTCACAAGCAAAAGGTTGACAGATTGATTCAAGAGATCATCGTATCACTCAGAGATAAATTGTGGGAGTTGAAGTCCAAAACACCTGGAGGGACGAAGTTTGCCCATGGCTGGAACAGGGTGGGCAGACCAGGAGGGAGGGGGTTCTCCCCGAGCCCCTCCCTGCCATTTCCTTCCCAGAAATCCTAACAGCTTTTTTTTTTGTCATGTCAGAAGCGACTTGAGAAACTGCAAGTCGCTCCTGTTGTGAGAGAATTGGCCGTCTGCAAGGACGTTGCCCAGGGGACGCCCAGATGATTTTTTATTTTTTTTATCATCCTTGTGGGAGGCTTCTCTCATGTCCCCGCATGAGGAGCTGGAGCTGATAGAGGGAGCTCATCTGCCTCTCCCTGGATTCAAACCTGAGACCTGTCAGGTCTTCAGTCCTGCCAGCACAGGGATTTAACCCACTGCGCCACCGGGGGCTCCATAACAGCTAGTAGTAAACTTATATTATGTCAATTTGCTTTATTTATTTTATTTTGCAACTGTATGCATTTTATTCTGATGTAGTTTTGTTGTCTGCATTTTGTATTTTATTTTGCTGCATTGCACCTTTGGGCTTGGCCTCATTTTAGCCACCCCGAGTCCCCTTAGGTGAACTACAGCTCCCAAACTCAAGGTCAATGCCTATCAAACCCTTCCAGTATTTTCTGTTGGTCACGAGAGTTATGTGTGCCAAGTCTGGTTCAATTGCATCGTTGGTGGAGTTCAGAATGCTCTTTGAATTTAAATGAACTATACATCCCAGCAAATACAACTCCCAAATGACAAAATCAATCCCACCAGTATTCAAATTTGGGTCTATTGGGTATTTGTGCCAAATTTGGTCCAGTGAATGAAAATACATGCTGCATATCAGATATTTACATTATGATTCATGAAGTTATGAAGTCGCAACAAAAATAATGTTGTGGTTGGGGGTCACCACAACATGAGGAACTGCATTAAGGGGTCGCGGCATTAGGAAGGTCGAGAACCAATAGTTTAGATCAATTTGCTCGCTGACTGCATGTGATACAGATTTCAGCATTGGTGCTTATCTTTCTGGAAGGCATCTTCCCCAAGTTTGGAAAGAAAAGGGTTTTTTCAAGAAATAATCTTGGCCGGATGGGGGTCAAAAGATATTCAGGCATTGGATATCATATATAACAATAGAACATTACCACATAAAGTCCCAAGGACACAAAAGGAGGAAACAAACAAAGAGGAATGGCAATTCCAGTCTTTTCCCTTCTACCCAGGTAAGAAGAAATCTTGGGGTGGTGGAAGCCCAAGCGAAGCAGATGTGGTCGGGGAGCTCCGCGTCCTCTGCGTTTTGCACATCTGGCGGCAGGAAGATTTACGGATGGTCTCCTTCCACTCTCCTCTTGCGAACTGCGCAGAAATGGGGAAAACAACAACAGAAAACACTGGTTGGTTTTACCCTGTTTCATTCAATTACGAGAAGGATGTCTCACAACACTCAAAAGCAAGAAGGAAAAACTGCAGCGGCAGACATAAAAGGGGTGCAGTCACTGTTGGAGATGGCAACCTCTCAAAGTGATGTTTGTCTATATTGTGATGTTTGTCTGTTATGTCAGCTTCTCTGGCTGCCGGTCTACTTCCAAGCACAATTCAAAGTGCTGGTCTTGACCTGTAAAGACATATACAGCTTCACCCCAGCTTACTTGTCAGAACGTATCTCCCTCTACGTCCAACGTTCAACCACTACGTCTCCTCTACGTCTCCCTCTACATCAGTGTTTCTCAACCTGGGGGTCGGACCCCTGAGGGGGTCACAAGGGGGTGTCAGAGGGGTCGCCAAAGACCATCAGAAAACACAGTATTTCCTGATGGTCATGGGGATTCCATGTGGTAAGTTTGAGCCAATTCTATCGTTGGTGGAGTTCAGAATGTTCTTTGATTGTAATGAACTATAAATCCCAGCAACTAGAACTCCCAAATGGCAAGATCTATTTTCCCCAGACTCCACCAGTGTTCACATTTGGACATATTGAGTATTCGTGCCAAGTTTGGTCCAGATCCACCATTGCATGAGTCCACAGTGCTATCTAGATATAGGTGAACTACAACTCCCAAACTCAAGATCAATGCCCATCAAACCCTTCCGGTGATTTCCATTGGTCATGGGAGCCAAGTTTGGTTCAAATCCATCGCTGGTGGAGTTCAGAATGCTCTTTAATTAGAAGTGAACTATAACTCCCAGCAACTACAACTCCCAAATTACAAACTCAATCCTCCCCCAACCCCACCAATATTCAAATTTGGGTGTATTGGGTATTTGCGCCCAGTTTGGTCCAGTGAACGAAAATGCATCCTGTATATCAGATATTTACATTATGATGTATAACAGTAGTAAAATTACTGTTATGAAGTAGCAATGAAAACAATATTATGGTTGGGGGTCACCACAACATGAGGGACTGTATTAAGGGGTCACGGCATTCGCAAGGTTGAGAACCACTGCTCTACATCCAATGTCCAACCCCGCAGTTTGAGATCGTCCGGGGAGGCTCTGCTCTCGCAGCTTCGCAAATTCGTTTGGTGGGAACGAGAGACAGGGCCTTCTCGGCTGTGGCCCCCGGCCTATGGAACTCGCTCCCCAGCGAGATCAGGTCAGCTTCTTCCCTCCTATCTTTCAGTACAAAACTGAAATCATGGTTCTGGGACCAGGTCTTTTGGACAACAGACATAGCAGCACTTGGTTATGGAACGGAACTGGAATGGCTTATGGTTTTGACAAAATTATGGAATTGAACTGGGCTGGCTTCATGGTGTTGACAAATGTTTAACTGCTTTTTAACCTAATGATTTATTTATTTTTTTAAACTATTGATAGGTTCATACTTACAAAGCCCTGAACGGTTTGGGACCCGCCTAACTACGTGACCGCATTTCTGTATACGAACCCACCCGATCTCTTTGTTCATCGCCCTGCTCTCGCTCCCGCCCCCTTCGCAGGCGCGATTGGTGGGGACGAGGCAGAGGGCCTTCTCTAGGGTGGCCCCCGACTCTGGAACTTGGCAGTGGCTGGGAGGGCCTTCACACAATTAAGACTCGTGCGCCAGCTGCGACTGTACCTCGTGAAGTCTGATCTAGCCAGGGTGGTCCATGCCTTAGTCACCTCCAGATTGGATTACTGTAATGCACTCTACATGGGGCAGCCCTTGAAGATGACCCGGAAATTTCAATTGGTACAACGGGCGGCAGCCAGGCTACTAACTGGAGCGACTTACAGGGAGAGGTCAACCCTCCTGTTTAAGGAGCTCCATTGGCTGCCATTCATTTTCCGGTCCCAAATCTTACCTACAAAGCCCTGAATGGTTTGGGACCCGCCTACCTGCGTGACCGCATTTCTGTGTTCGAACCCACACAATCTCTTCGTTCATCTGGAGAGGCCCTACTCACGCTCCCACCTCCATCACAGGCGCGATTGGTGAGGATGAGGGCCTTCTCTATGGTGCCCCCCTGACTCTGGAACTCTCTACCTAAAGATATCAGACAAGCCCCCACTTTGGCAGTCTTTAGGAGGAGCTTGAAAACGTGGCTGTTCCAATGTGCCTTCCCTAAATGAAGGAAATAATGCCCGATCTGACCAACTTCCTTGTATACATCCTCTGAAGCACTTTATCTATCCGTTGGATTGACCCCCATATCTCTCTTTAAACCCCCCATGCCTCGATAAACGAGTAAGTGGAGTGTCTGTATATATACTTACAGACTTGATGTAACAAATTGTTCTACTGGATATTGGTTCTACTGGATATTGTTTGGACTGGAGGTCTCTTCCAACTCTAGGATTCAATGTGAGTTCTGTGCCTTAATTCTTACCTAAGAAGGAAACTTCCCCTTCACTCAAAAACTGTTCACTACAAAGGGACTGCTGCGTTGGCAGAAGCTGGGGCTAACAGTGGGAGCTCACCCCATTCTGCGGATTCGAACCGCCGACTTTCCAGTCAGCGCGTTCAGCAGCTTAGCGGTTTAACCCGCTGCACCACCATGGTCCCTATTTTCTCTACTAAACCTGACTTTTGAATTGATCTCATGTTCTATCTCTGAATGGTGAAAGGACCAAGGCAGAGACATCTCCAGCTCATCCCCTGTTTGGGTATCAGCCAGCACGTCAACGACTAAAATCTAGACATAGTTTTCTAAGATCTACAGAGACACTCGCTGCAACACCTCAGCAAGCGAGAGTCCAAAAGTGGCAGGCTCAAACCCAGCACCTCAATCAATGGCTGATACCAAATGAGAGACTCCCTCCTGGGCACACAGAAGACTGGGCAACTTGGAAGGCACTGAACAGACTGCGCTCTGGCACCACGAGATGCAGAGCCAACCTCAAGAAATGGGGCCACAAAGTGGAATCCTCGACATGCGAGTGCGGAGAAGAGCAAACCACTGACCACCTGCTGCAATGCAACCTGAGCCCTGCCACATGCACAATGGAGGACCTTCTCACAGCAACACCAGAAGCACTCCAAGGGGCGAGATACTGGTCAAAGGACATTTAACCAACTACCAAACTCACAAGTTTTGTATTTGTCTGTTTGTTTGCTTTGTTCTGTTAGAAATGTAATATAATGGACTGGTTGCTCTGACACGACAAATAAAAAAATCTCTGAATGGTTAGTGATGTTCAGCTACTCATGCAGTTTGAATGAAAGGCAGCCCAAGCTGGTGGTGAACAAAACAGACGTGCAAAAGAGTGCGACACAAGCAGGGAGTACACAGATCTGCAGGAGACACAGATAGAGATGTATGACCTGTGCGGTTCTAAAAGCGATTTCTCTTGCTGCGGTGCTCAGAACCCAAGCAGGCCTTTGCAATAACCCACATCAGAAGTGTCAGGACGGAAGAGGTGAAAAGGCAGTATTTGCAGAAATGTTTACGGCTAGGAAAGCAAGAAAAAAGGCAAGACGTCAATAGCAAGTCAAAGGAAGATTTCCCAGCAATGGAATATCAAAAGAAGGAATGTGTGGGCAATGGGGCAGAGGTGTGAAATGAACAAAGATAAGTAAAGGTAAAGGTTTCCCCTTGATGTTAAGTCTAGTTGAGTCCGACTCTAGGGGTTGGTGCTCATCTCCCTTTCTAAGCCAAAGAGCCAGCGCTGTCCGTAGACTCCTCCAGACCTAGATACATGAGCCAGCATGACTGCATAGAGCGCTGTTTGGCGACAGTTTGTTTATTTATTTACGGCATTTCTATGCCGCCCTTCTCACCCCGAAGGGGACTCAGAGTGGCTTACAAAACATATATACATACAATATATTATATTATTAGCTGAGGGAAGCTTTTTCAACCTAAAAAGGGGGCTGAAAAACTAGGCTTCTACTTGAGTATATACAGTATATAATATAATGTAATAAAATATATGTATATTATATATACATATAATATTTATTACATTATAATGTAATACAATATAATACTACTAATAATAATACAATATTATAATTATATATTTTATATTACATGTAATATTACTAATAATATTACAGTATAATGGTGTAGCACAATACAGTAATATATAATACTGATATTGTACTATGCTAATAACATAATATATTGTATGTATGTATATATATCTTGTAAGCTGCTCTGAGTCCCCTTCGGGGTGAGAAGGGCGATATATACTACTACTAATAATAATATTAATAATAATAATAATAATAATAATAATAATAATATGTGTGTGTATATATTATAATATGATAATTATATATTTTATATTACACTAGCTTGGGAACCCGGCGCTGCCCGGGTTATTAGAGAAAGTGGGTAATGGCGGTCCTGTATGCCAAGTTTGGTCTTTATTGGTCATTGGATGACGGTTGCATTGTTTTCAGGAAGTGAGTGAAGGTACTTGAAGTCCCATCATCCATTGTCCGTCCTCCTCCAAACAGCATCGGGATGTAGAGTGGGTCAAGGTGGCTCTGTGTGCCAAGTTTGGTCTTGATCGGACATTAGTAAGGGTTGCAGCAGTCTTGGGAAGGGAGTGGAGGGAGTGGAGGTACTTGAAGTCCCATCATCCATGGTCTGTCCTCCTCGAAAGTGCACCAGGATGGAGAGAGGGTCATGGGGGCTCTGTGTGCTAAGTTTGGTCTTGATCAGTCATTGGATGAGGGTCACAGCAGTCTCAGAGAGTGAGTTAAGGTACTGCAAGTCCCATCATCCATAGTCTCTCTCAAACATCACCAGAATGTTGAGTTGGCCATGGGGGCTCTCTGCGCCAAGTTTGGTCTTTATTGGTATTTGGATGAATGTCACTGTTGTTTCAGGAAGTGAGTGAAGGTACTGCAAGTCCCATCATCCATTGTCCGTACTCCTCCAAACAGCACCAGGATGATTGGACATTAGTAAGGGTTGCAGCAGGCTTGGGAAGGGAGTGGAGGTACTTGAAGTCCCATCATCCATGGTCTGTCCTCCTCGAAAGTGCACCAGGATGTAGAGTGGGTCATGGGGGCTCTGTGTGCTAAGTTTGGTCTTGATCAGTCATTGGAGTAGGGTCACAGTGGTTTCAGTAAGTGAGTAAACATACTGCAAGTCCCATAATCCATGGTCAACCCTCCTCCAAAACTGCAGCAGGATGTAGAGTGGGTCATGGGGGCTCTGTGTGCCAAGTTTGGTCTAGATTGGTCATTAATGAGGGTTGCAACAATCTTGGGAAAGGAGTGGAGGTACTTGAAGTCCCATCATCCATGGTCTGTCCTCCTAGAAAGTGCACCAGGATGTAGAGTGGGTCATGAGACTCTGTGTGCCAAGTTTGCTCTTGATCAGTCATTGGCGAGGGTCTCGGTCCCAAGGAGTGAGTGCAGTGACTGCAAGTCCCATCATGCATTGACAAATTCTTCCAAACCGCACCAGGATGTAGAATGGGTCATGCAGGCTCTCTGTGTAAATTGTGGTCCTGACCCATCATTGTTGGCAGTTGTAATGGTCGTAGGAAGGGAGTGCAGGTATTGCAAGCCCCATCATCCATGGTGCATCCTCCTCCAAACTGCACCAGGATGTAGAGTGCATCATGGAGACTCAGTGTGCCAAGTTTGATCTTTATCGCTAATTGGATGAGGGTTGCAGTGCTCTCAAGGATTGAGCAAAGGTACTGCAAGTCCCATAATCCATGGTCCATCCCCAGCCAAACCACACCAGGACGTAAAGTGGGTCATGAGAGGTCTATGTGCCAAGTGTGGTCCTGATCAGTCATTGGATGAGGTTAACAGCGGTCTCAGAATGTGAGTGATGGTATTGCAAGTCCCATCATCCATGGTTCATCCTCCTCCAAACTGCAGTAAGATGTCGAGTGGGTCTTGTGTGCTCTGTTTGCAAAGTGTGGTCTGTATTGGTAATTTTCTGACAGAGCCCCTGGCCTTTCCTTTCCTCTCTTTCTCATCTCGGAATCTTGGAATTGAGGCTGGCCAATCAGAGACCATATGCAAATTTCCTTCTGTTATGTCCCTGTTACTGTCATGAACCCTTTTCTCCACCAGGGGCTCCGTTGAAGCAGGCCAATCAGGGATCATATGCAAATAGCACCACAGCAGCAGCCAGTCAGAATCTTGGAACTTTCAGGCTGGCCAATCAGAAAGCCGGCACATACACCGCCACACATCCGCCGCATACAAGTTTTGACTTTTATTATATATATAGATATAATATTACTAATAATATTACAATATAATGGTATAGTACGATATAGTAATATATAATGCTGATATTGTATTATGCTAATAATATAATATATTGTATGTATATATAGCTTGTAAGTCCCTTTTGGGGTGAGCAGGGCGGCATATAAATGTTGCAAATAAATAAATAAATTATAGCAGGGCTACCATTCAAATTGTGAAATCGTAGAATTATAGAGATGGGAGGGCCTACAAATGCCATCTAGTCCCGCTTCTCCCCATGTGGTAATGAATACACAGCACCTCCTAACAGATGCCCATCCAACCTCTGTTTGAAGACCTCCAAAACTGGAAGGATCCACCACCCTCCAAGGATGACAGTATTACAGTATTGTAAGAGGACTCTTTATGCAAAGCAACATTAGCCAGACTTAGTATAATAATACCTATTTCTTCTATAGAAGGGAAAACCGTACCTAGATCGTTATTTTTCGTGATGGCGTTGGCTGCTCTTGTCCGTGGTCCCTGCTGCGTGAAGTGATACCCAAACTTAAGGATCTTGGTGTTTTCCTCAAGCATCTTTGCGATCTCCATTTCCGTCGGGGTCCCCAGCTGCTGCCTCTGTTAGGATCAGCAAACATGAGAAGTCAGTCAACACTAGTATTGGAGAGAAGAGTTGCTCAAAGGAAGGCTGCCAGCAATTTAGGAATGGGTTGCTGTGAATTTTCCAGGCTGTATGGCTATGTTCCAGAAGCACTCTCTCCTGACGTTTCGCCCACATCTAGCACTTGAGAGGTCTGAGATCTCACAACCTCTGAGGATGCCTGCCATAGATGTGGGTGAAACGCCAAGAGAGAATGCTTCTGGAACATAGCCACACGGCCCAGAAAACTCACAACAACCCAGTGATTCTGGCCATGAAAGCCTTCGACAACACAGTTTAGGAATGGTTTATTTCAGTGTTTCTCAACCTGGGGGTCGGGACCCCTGAGGGGGTCATGAGGGGGTGTCAAACGGGTCGCCAAAGACCATCAAAAAACATAGTATTTTCTGGTGGTCATTGGGATTCTGTGTGGGAAGTTTGACCCAATTCTATTGTTGGTCGAGTTCAGAATGCTCTTTGATTGTATGTGAACTATAAATCCCAGCAACTACAACTCCCAAATGTCTAGGTGTATTTTCCCTAGACTCTACCAGGGTTCACATTTGGGCATACTGAGTATTTGTGCCAAGTTTGGTCCAGATCCATCCTTGTTTGAGTCCACGGTGCTCCTCTGGATATAAGTGAACTACAACTCCCAAACTCAAGGTCAATGCCTACAAAACCCTTCCAGTGTTTTCTGTTGGTCATGGGAGTTCTTTGTGCCAAGTTCGGTTTAAATCCATCGCTGGTGGAGTTCAGAATGTTTTTTGATTATAGGTGAACTATAAATCCCAACAACTACAACTCCCAAATGACAAAATCAATCCTCCTCCAACTCCACTAGCATTCACATTTGGGCATATTGAGTATTTGTGCTCAATTTAGTCCACTGAATGAAAATATATCCTGCATATCAGATATTTACATTACGATTTATAACCGTACTAAAATGACAGGTATCAAGTAGCAACGAAAACAATATTATGGTTGGGGGTCACCACAACATATGGAACGGCATTAAGGGGTCACGGCATTAGCAAGGTTGAGAACCACTGGTTTATTTAATTTGGGCAATTTATTTATTTATTTACGATATTTATATGCCGCCCTTCTCACCCCAAAGAGGACTCAGAGTGGCTTACAAGATATATATACATACAATATATTATATTATTAGCATAGTACAATAATACTATATTATTGTAGCATAGTACAATAATAATATATTATATTATTAGCATAGTACAATACTATATTACTATATTGTACGATACCATCATATTGTAATATTATTAGTAATATTACATGCAATATAAAATATGTAATTATAATATTGCATTATTATTATTAGTATTGTATTACATTATAATATTATAAATATTATATGTATATACAATATATTATATTATTAGTAAAGCACATGTCATATCAACACATATACATAAACTGGGCCACAGCAACACATGGCAGGGGATGGCTAGTTGTTGTTGTTGTTATTATTATTATTATTATTATTATTATTATTCAGACGTATGATTCATTTTGTTGAATTTGGGCTGGGAAGGCATTGCTGCAGCAGTCCTTGGATTTATTGAAAGAATTGAGGAAGAAAAATGGGAAAATAGGTTTGAAGAGAATCTCCTTGTCAACATTTTCTGAAAAAAAAAATGTTTGATACAATTCAGAAAATGTTGTCGAAGGCTTCCATGGCCAGAAATCACTGGGTTGTTGTGAGTTTTTCAGGCTGTATGGCCATGTTCCAGAAGCATTCTCTCCTGACATTTCCCTTACATCCATGGCAGGAATGCTCAGAGGTTGTGAGGTCTGTTGTGAGTTTCCAACAGACCTCACAACCTCTGAGGATGCCTGCCATAAAAGTGGGTGAAGTGTCAGGAGAGAATGCTTCTAGGATATGCCCTACAGTCTGGAAGACTCACAGCAACCCAAATTTTGTTTTGTTTCGACCTTGCATTCTTGATTATTCTTTCCATCCTTATGTACCTGTTGTCCCAGGACTTGCAATGTTTGGCTAAGTCAGCTTTTCTGATTGCAATTCTCAGAATTCCCACAAACAACATGGCCACTGGGACTCAAAATTCAAGGAAGTTATTTACTTTCAAGCTGCTTGATTCATTAAGATGGCAGGATAAACCTACCTGCAGATAATAGAAGCAAAAAAGCTTAGTGCTGGGCCTGAATGGGAGTTTGATTTGATTTGTGACTTTCCTAAGAAGCTTGGAAAATGCAGCAAACTTTTAAACTTAATTGCAGTGACAAATGTGCAACCACATTCCACCCATACTGGTCTTGGCAACCTGTCTTTAGATGGTTTATTTATTTATTTACTTTATTTATTTACTTTATTTGTATACCGCTGTTCTCACAGCGGTTAACAACAGTAGCAGCAAAAATTCAATGCTAACATCAACAAGATATTTAAAAACAATTAACACAATAACAATAATAACAAACAAGACAATTAACACCAATAACCACTCATTGGCGTCTCATAACTGAAAACATGATCCAAACTCGTCATCCGTTGTTCCGTTCCTATATTCATTGCACTGCCTATTCAAACGCCTGTTCAAATAACCAGGTTTTCTCTGAAATACCATTAGAGATGGAGCCGATCTAATGTCCGTGGGAAGGGCGTTCCACAGCCGAGGGGCCACCACCGAGAAGGCCCTGTCTCTCGTCCCCGCCAACTGTGCCTGTGTTGCAGGCGGGATCGAGAGCAGGGCCTCCCCGGAAGATCTCAAAGTCCTAGTGGGTTCGTAGGCAGAGATGCGATCGGATAGGTAACTTGGGCCGGAACTGTTTAGGGCTTTATAGGCCAATGCCAGCACTTTGAATTGTGCCTGGTAGCAAATTGGTAGCCAGTGGAGCTGGCGCAACAGAGGGGTTGTATGCTCCCTACGCGCCGCTCCTGTTAGTATCATGGCTGCCGAGCGTTGGACCAATTGAAGCAATTGAAGCCGTCTCCAAAGGCAACCCCACGTAGAGAGCGTTGCAGTAGTCTAAACGGGATGTAACCAGAACGTGGACTACCGTGGCCAAGTCAGACTTCCCAAGGTACGGGCGCAGCTGGCGCACAAGTTTTAACTGTGCAAATGCTCCCCTGGTCACCGCTGAAACCTGGAGATCCAGGCTCAGCGATGAGTCCAAGATCACACCCAAGCTGCAAACCTGCGTCTTCAGGGGGAGTGCAACCCCATCCAGCACAGGCTGTAACCCTATGCCTAGGGTTAATCTTAACTATGCAATTAAACTTACCTGGTTATCAATTTTGATCTCAGTGAGGGTTTCATTCTCTCGAAGCGCATCCACCAGCGCCAGGATCCCAGCGGAGGTGATGAAGTTGGACTCAACGTTGAGGCTCTTCAGTGTTTTGTTCGCCCTGAGCATGTCCGCAAAGGCCTTGGGAATACAAGCAGGATCAATGTTTTCAGAGGGTATGGAAATCTGAAAGGCAGCTGTGCCTGGACCAACTTAGACAAGCATCACAGGCAAGGAGGAGGACTTGCCAATAAAAGGCAAAAGCGAAAGCTGTTGGAGGATGCTTAAAAGTGTCCTAATTGAGACCTTCCCTTCCCTTGGCACCTTTCACCATCAATGAGTATTCGCTGATTTCTGGACACTAAATGTCCACCTACATTGTGGATCCCCCAGTGAGTTAAACCCTTATGCTGGCAGGACTGCTGACTGAAAGATTGGTGGTTCGAATCCGGAGAGCGGGGTGAGCTCCCATCTGTCAGCTCCAGCTTCCCATGTGGGGGACATGATAGAAGCCTCCCATAGGATGGTAAAACATCCAGGTGTCCCCAGGGCAATGTCCTTGCAGACGGCAATTCTCTCACACCAGAAGCGACTTGCAGTTTCTCAAGTTGCTCCTGACATGAAAAAAAAAATACACTATGGAATTAATCCACTCGCTAGATCCTTCCACACAAATCTATGGTCAACATCTGCTGGAAATAGGCCACGGAATCATCCTAGATATTCCTAGAGACAACATTTCCATCTAAATCACATCTAAGTTTAACCCACAGATGCAGAGGGTCAAATATTTATTTTATTTATTTAGCAATTTTGTATACCGGTCTTCTCACCTCATCGAGGGACTCAGGCCGGTTTCCAACAACAATATTACAAACAATCATTAAAACATTGTAATTCAAAGTACACTAAAACATTAAAATAGCAAGTACAGTCATAATTACAGTGGTCAGTCGTCATCCTAAAATCATTGTTCGTCATCATCCATCCATATCACAGGATCTTGACTCATTCGTTGAGTGCCTGTTTCCATAGCCAAGTTTTCACCTGTTTTCTGAACGTCAAGATAGAAGGGACAGTTCTAGTCTCCAGTGGAAGGAAGTTCCAGAGTCGAGGGGCCACCACCACCGAAAAGGCCCTGTCCCTGAACCCCACCAGACGCACTTGTGAGGCCGGTGGGACCGAGAGCAGGGCCCCTCCAGACGATCTTAGCAATCTTGATGGCTCATAGGGGAGAATATGTTCGGACAGGTAAACTGGGCCCGAGTCGTTTAGGGCTTTATAGGTTAACACCAGCACTTTGAATTGTGCTCGGAAGCTAATTGGCAGCCAGTGGAGCTGGTGCAACAGAGTGGTGTGCTCCCTGTACCCCGCTCCTGTTAGTAATCGTTGTACTAACTGAAGCTTCCGGGCAGTCTTCGGAGGCAAAACCACGTAGAGAGCATTGCAGTAATCTAGAAACCGCTGTTTCTAGCAGGATCTGCCTCCAAAGTTGGTCATGGACCGACTGGCACTGGAAATGCCTTTTAGGTCGTCAATTGGACGATACTCAATGGATTTCAAGCTGCTGTCCATTTTTCTTGCCACCCTGCCTTGACTCCCAACCATCTCTTACAATAAAGGTAAAGTTTTCCCCTTGACATTAAGTCTAGTCGTGTCCAACTCTGGGGGGTTGGCGCTCATCCTCAATTCGAAGATGAAGAGAAGGCATTGTCTGTAGACGCCTCCAAGGTCATGTGGCCAGCATGACTGCATGGAGCGGTGTTATCTTCCCGCAGAAGCGACAACTGTGATCTACTCGCATTTGCATGTTTTCGAACTGCTAGGTTGGCTCCCTGGTTTCAAACCGCCAACCCTTCGGTCACCAAGTTCAACAGCTCAGCGGTTTAACCCGCTGCGCCACCAGGCACAAGGGTTTAACCCGTTGCACCAATAAACATATACATTATTCACAAAATCCATCGTATCACTTGCAACCCGGTGGTGCAAGGGGTTAAACCCTTATGCTGGCAGGACTGAAGACTGACAGGTCACCGGTTTGAATCCGAGGAGAGCGTAGATGAGCTCCCTCTGTCAGCTCCAGCTCCCCATGCAGGGAGATGAGAGAAGCCTTCCACAAGGATGGGGAAACAATCAACCAAGGCAACGTCCTTGCAGACAGCCAATTCTCTCACACCAGAAGCGACTTGCAGTTTCTCAAGTCGCTCCTGACACGGGGAAAAAAACAACAACTTACAACCGCAACAGGGTCGTTGCTCCGCGTGGCCGCAAGACTGAAACTCTCCACGTGGGTGTTTCTCTCCAGTGCCTTGGCAAATTCTTTCAGCGTCGGAATTGGAATGTTCTTGAATTAAGACAAAAAAAGTCATTACTAATACTTCGTCATTATTATTTGCTCACATATTTAGTCCGCGGTGCTATAGCACTGCCCAATGTTTACTGGAACCAACTGGAATTGCTTTGGATAGGTTTTCCCTCTGGAGAGTTACCTTTATGTTGTTCAAGTTAACCTCGACAAGCCGAGGATCGTTCTCTTTGATCCTCTGCAAGCTCTGCTCCACGTTGGTTGGGTTTGGTGGCTCATCAAAGACAGGAACCATCTTTTCACCTTTGACTATATCTGAAGTAAGAGACAAAGAAGACAATTCACACAATTCTTAGATAAGCCGCTCCTCATAGGGCTTGTTCTCCAGACCTTTGATCATTTTAGTCACCCTCCTCTGGACACATTCCAGCTTGTCAATATCTCTCTTGAATTGTGGTGCCCAGGATTTGTGGAGGAGGAGGGTTCTTGGAACCACGTTTGGCCATTGGTAGACTTCTCTGCCATAGAAACATGTCGGCTATAACATCTTCTACAACTAGACTGGGGAATCAATGGCACGTAGACTACAACCTCCATCATCTTTGACCACTGAGGATGTTGGGAAGTGAAACCCAACAATATCTGGAAGGCTACAGAGTTTTTGGCCCAGTTCTGCAAGTGTTCATGCAGAGACGCCCATCCTATGGAAATAAATATATGTAAACCCACCAAGAAACACAACACAATTTTCCATGGCGAAGTTATCTAAACAAACACCAACGTTGCATTGTTGTTATGTGACTTTAAGTTGATTCTAACCTACGGCAACACTAAAATAGGACTTTCTGGGCAAGATGTTTTCCGATAGGATTTGCCCTTGCCATTTGCATCCCAAGCCTTCTCTATCGTTCAAGGAAGGCTCTCCTCCCAACGTAACCCACAGTGTTTCTTTTAGGCATCCAACGTGAGTACTCACTTGAGAAACCTTCGTTGCTGACTCCGTTGCTGCTTCCCACAATATCGCAGAACTGAGAGTTGCTTATCAAGTTGTGCATTCCAAGGATAGCTATCGAGAGAAAGGAAGCAGGGGGAAATCAGTTGCCTTTTCCAATGTGCCACCTCGATAAGACATAGCCCACATTTTTCCCCATAGCCCTAGCTCCTGCCAACCTAACAGTTCGAAAACATGCAAAGGTGAGTAGATGGATAGGTACCGCCTTGGCAGGAAGGCAAAAAGACACTCCATGCAGTCATGCTGGCCACACGACCAGGAGGTGTTTACAGACAACGCAGGCTCCTTGACTTGGAAATGGAGATGAGCACTACAGAGCCGGAAATGAAAGGAGAAGCCTTTGTCTTTGTTTGTGTATCTGTGTTACATTGTGTTCCATTGTGACAAGGCACTGAATGTTTGTCTGTGTCTGTTTATATGCGGTAATCAGCTCTGAGTCCCCTCGGGGAGAAGAGCGGAATATAAATATATTATTATTATTATTATTATTATTACTATTATTATTAAATTATAATCAGCTCTGAGTCCCCTCAGGAAGAAGGGTGCAATATAAATATGTATTATTATTAATAATAATATTATTATTATTAAATTATAATCAGCTCTGAGTCCCCTCAGGGGGAAGGGTGCAATATAAATATGTATTATTATTAATAATAATATTATTATTATTAAATTATAATCAGCTCTGAGTCCCCTCAGGAAGAAGGGTGCAATATAAATATGTATTATTATTAATAATAATATTATTATTATTAAATTATAATCAGCTCTGAGTCCCCTCAGGAAGAAGGGTGCAATATAAATATGTATTATTATTAATAATAATATTATTATTATTAAATTATAATCAGCTCTGAGTCCCCTCAGGGGGAAGGGTGCAATATAAATATGTATTATTATTAATAATAATATTATTATTATTAAATTATAATCAGCTCTGAGTCCCCTCAGGAAGAAGGGTGCAATATAAATATGTATTATTATTAATAATAATATTATTATTATTAAATTATAATCAGCTCTGAGTCCCCTCAGGGGGAAGGGTGCAATATAATAATAATAATTATTATTATTATTATTATGAAATTATAATCAACTCTGAGTCCCCTCAGGAAGAAGGGTGGAATACAATTTTATTATTATTATTATTATGAAATTATCAGTCCTGAGTCCCCTCAGGGAGAAGGGCGCAATATAAATTTATTATTATTATTATTATTATTATTATTATTATGAAATTATAATCAGCTCTGAGTCCCCTCAGGAAGAAGGGTGGAATATAAATATGTTGTTGTTCATTCGTTCAGTCGTCTCCGACTCTTCGTGACCTCATGGACCAGCCCACGCCAGAGCTCCCTGTCGGCCGTCACCACCCCCAGCTCCTTCAAGGTCAGTCCAATCACTTCAAGGATGCCATATACTAAATATACTATTATTATTATTATTATTGTTATTATTATTATTATTATTTATGAAATTATAATCAGCTCTGAGTCCCCGCGGGGAGAAGGGAGCAATATAAATATATTATTATTATTATTATTATTATTATTATTATTATTATTAAATTGTAATCAGCTCTGAGTTCCCTGGGAGAGAAGGGTGCAATATAAATATATTATTATTATTATTATTATTATGAAATTATAATCAGCTCTGAGTCTCCTCAGGGAGAAGGGCACAAGATAAATATATTATTATTATTATTATTATTATTATTATTGTGAAATTATAATCACCTCTGAGTCCCCTCAGGAAGAAGGGTGGAATATAAATATTTATTATTATTATTATTATTATCATTATTATTAAATTGTAATCAGCTCTGAGTTCCCTGGGAGAGAAGGGTGCAATATAAATTATTATTATTATTATTATTATTATTATTATTATTATTATGAAATTATCATCAGCTCTGAGTCCCCTCAGAAAGAAGGGTGGAATACAATTATTATTATTATTATTATTATTATTATTATTATTAAATTATCAGTCCTGAGTCCCCTCAGGGGGAAAGGCGCAATATAAATATATTATTATTATTATTATTATTATTATTATTATGAAATTATCATCAGCTCTGAGTCCCTTCAAGAAGAGCGAAATATTATTATTATTATTATTATTATTATTAATGAAATTATAATCAGCTCTGAGTCCCCTCAAGAAGAAGGGTGGAATACAAATATTATTATTATTATTATTATTATTATTATTATTATTATTATCATCAAATTATAATCAGCTCGGGGAGAAGGGTGCAATATTATTATTATTATTATTATTATTATTATTATTATTATGAAATTATAATCAGCTCTGAGTCCCCTTGGGGAGAAGGGCGCAATATAAATATATTATTATTATTATTATTATTATTATTATTATGTTATATTTTTAAACTAAAACTCCAGAAGTAATAGAATTACAGAATAATAAAGTTAGACGAGACCACATGGGCCATCCATTCCAACCCCTTGCCATGCAGGAAGAGCACAATCAAATCATACTGACAGATGGCCATCCAGCCTCTTTTTTAAAGCCTCCAAGGAAGGGGCTTCCAGCAAATCAACACGGTAGGCTTCTGCAATTTGCATATCGCATTTAAAGAGTGCTTCCCAGTTGCACACCACCAACCTGCCAGGTCACAAAGTTCTGTGTCGGTCGCACTTGTCAATGCTTCCTCCAGTTCCGGATCGAGAGTCACTTTTTCTTCCATGTACGTCTGTACTGGCTTCTGTTTGGGGGTAAAGACTTTCCCTGTTTAACAAAATAAACGAAGAAAGAAAAAGGAGAAACATTGGTGATGTCACAAGTCTGGGTATCTCAAGAGGGAAATGAAAGTTAGTTATTGTTTGAAGTGATAATTGGGTGTGACCGCAGGTGCATCTAGAACAGTCCTCCGGATCCCAGACTCTAGCATTATCATAATTTCCACACATCACAAAAAAACTGGACCCGACCTGCCTGCTAGTTAGATAAAATCTAGACTGTGTGGGCGCAGTTGAATGCTTAAAATTCAGCTTTAGGAGGAAGCGGATATTAATTTAGAGCAGCATTTATTTATTTATTTGTTTGTTTGTTTGTTTATTTACTATATTTATATACCGCCTTTCTCAGTCCGAAGGCAACTCAAGGCGGTTTACAACACAAAATATAGTTGAAAACATTAACATATACTATAAGCCATATAAAAGAGTAGAAACAATAAAAACACAAGTCCTCAGCGTCTCATTATTAAAATCATTTGCCAGTCGCATCGTTCAATCGTTCTGTGGATCTAAATTAGCCTGCTACACTGCATTTACAAAGCCTAGCTCAAACAGGTTTTGACTCTCTTTCGAAATGTTAGGAGGGAGGGGGCCGATCTGATATCCCTAGGGAGGGTGTGCTGGTACGGCTGTACCAGGAGCTCCAACTTTATTTTCTTTCTGTTATGTGTTTGCAGTCATAGGGCAGGCCTCCTGTCCATCATAATTAAGCTCTGGTTCCGCCCCTTGTTCAGGGCTCTGGGAGGGAAAGGAGCCATTTTTGGGCAGTCTCTCATAAGGAAGATAAACTATAGGACATAGACCAGCTCATCCCGTAGAAAAGCTTCTTTTCTCAAGAACATCCGGGGAAACAGAAACAGAAATTCCAGGGGAAAGGTCCCAAGGCTCTGGCGGAGAGCTCACAGCCTCTCAGCCTCACAGCAATCAGAGGGAAAACAGCCCTGAAGTTCTCAAAGAATTCTCTGAGGGGGGACAGCACTACAGATCCACAGAACTCCAGCTGAAATATCTACAAGCCTCGGCTAGTAGGTCTACTCGATACCCAGACGCATTTGGAATCGGTAGTAGGACCCACACCAATGAGGCGTAGAGAGTAAACAGCCTGGGAGAGGTTAAATAGGGTTTTTTCCTACAGAGAAAATACAGTTAATCAAAGTCAACTACCAGTCCATTGAGGACTAGACTAAGAAAGCCTTGAAATGTTGTTTGAGCCGATGTTTGTTCCATAATAAAGACTTTGTTGCATCATTAAAGACTCTAAAGACCATCACTTCAGAGAAATCCCTGAGAACCTCTCTTTGAGGTGCCCTGGCTTCCTGCTGGGCTTAAAGTATATGTCCTATAGAAAAGACAGCTGTTACAGGCCCAGCGCACGACAGAACAGAGGGCGTTCTATAGCTGAGGGGCCACCGCTGAGAAGGCCCTGACTCTCGTTCCCACCAATCGCATCTGCGAAGGAGGCTGGACCGAGAGCAGGGCCTCCCCAGATGATCTTAAGCTCCTAGCTGGTTCATAGGGAGAGATATGTTCAGACAGATAAGCTGGGCCGGAACCGTTTAGGGCTTTAAAGGCTAAAGCCAGCACTCTGAATTGTGCCCAGTAGCAAACTGGCAGCCAGTGGAGTTGGCGCAACAGAAGAGTTGTATGCTCCCTGAGTGCCGCTCCTGTTATTAACCCGGCTGCTGCCCGTTGGACCACTTAAAGCTTCCAAACAGTCTTCAAAGGCAATGGTTATCAACCTGGGGGTCTGGACCCCGGAGGGGGTTCAGCGGGGTGACCAAAGACCATCAAAACAACACATATTTCTGATGGTCTTAGGAACCCCTTTGGCAGAGAAGGCTGAAGATCTCTCCACCTGTCCTTCTCTTCCTTTTTGGAAACAGTCAGCAAATCCTCCCACCAAAAGCCCACCTTTTGGTGTGATTGGCCCGCCTCTCAGTTGGCCTCTCAGCCAAGGGGAGAGCTATTTCTGAGACCAAGTGGGGAGGGGAAAGCGCATGGCAGCGTGGTGTGCATGCGCAGGCAAGAGAGAGCACGCAAGGCTGTATCGAGGTTCACACCAGCTAGTCCCTTCAAGGCAGGGGGATAAGCGACCACACCACGTGGGACTGAGAGTGGGCCAGCAGCATCAGTATGAAGAGCAGCAGCAAAAGAAGAAGCTTAGGTAGTATGTCACACTATTTATTAGAGAAAAAGTTAGTCTTTCCTTTATTTTTTTTATTAATGTTCCCGTTAGAGAAAATGCATAAGGATGTGGGTGAACTAAAACTCCCAAAATGTGGGTCAATCCTCCCCAAATCCCACCAGTATTCACAGTTGGGTATATTGAGTATTTGTGCCAAGTTTGGTCCAGATCCATCCTAGCTTGAGTCTCTGGATGTAGGTGAACTACAACTCCAAAACTCAAGGTCAATGCCCACCAATCCCTTCCAGTATTTTCTGTTGGTCATGGGAGTTCTGTGTACCACGTTTGGTCCAATCCCATCGTTGGTGGAGTTCAGAATGGTCTTTGATTGTAGGGGAACTATAAATCCCACCAAGTACAACTTCCAAATGACAACATCAATGCCCCCCCCCCCGAACCCCACCACTATGTAGGCGAATTGGGTATTTGTGCCAAATGGATGTAGGTCAACTACAACTCCAAAACTCAAGGTCAATGCCCATCAAACCCTTCTAGCATTTTCAGTTGGTCATGCAAGTTCAGTATGTCAAGATTGGTTCAATTACATTGAGTTCAGAATGCTCTTTGATTGTGGGTGAACTATAAATCCCAGCAAGTACAACTTCCAAATGACAACATCAATGCCCCCCCCCCCCCGAACCCCACCACTATTCAAATGTAGGCGAATTGGGTATTTGTGCCAAATGGATGTAGGTCAACTACAACTCCAAAACTCAAGGTCAATGCCCACCAAACCCTTGTAGTATTTTCTGTTGGTCATGGGAGTTCTGTGTGCCAAGTTTGGTTCAATTCCATAATTTGTGGAGTTCAGAATGCTCTTTGATTGTAGGTGAACTATACATCCCAGCAAGTACAACTTCCAAATGACGACATCAATGCCCCCCCGCCAGCCCCACCATTATTCAAATTTAGGCTTTTTGGGTATTTGTGCCAAATGGATGTAGGTCAACTACAACTCCAAAACTCAAGGTCAACGCCCACCAAACTCTTCTAGTATTTTCTGTTGGGAGTTCTATATGTCAAGATTGGTTCAATTACATTGAGTTCAGAATTCTTTTTTATTGTAGGTGAACTATAAATCCCAGCAACTAATTGTGGGAGTTGAAGTGCAAAACACATGGACGGCTGAAGTTTGTCCATGCCTGTTCTATAAGATGGGAATGACTCAAAGCACAAACAACATCATAAAGTTTCCAAGCTCAAGTTATTTAGACATCAATTCTCTCTGGAACTCTGGTTGCTTCCTTTCGCCTTGTTCCATCTCTTTAGTGTCATTTCGCTTAGGAAAACATCAAATGATTAAAAACAGAATTGGCTTTGCAAAAAAGCCTCCTCTGAGACACTTTGCTCCAAGAGCATACAAGCCGTCGCCTCTCAACAACAACAACATGGCAAGCGGACAACTGGATACGAAGGTTTTTCCACAATCAACTGCCAGCCTCCGGCCTTTCACACTTCCTGCCCATTCATTTCCATGACTTAAACCTGGCACTGGGAGAGAAGCACACACTCAGCACAAGTGACCCAACTGACAAGGCCTTCTCTTACTCTTCGTTCCCACCTCCTCATCTTTTCCTCGGGCAATGTTTTCCCCCTTGAGATTAAGTCTAGTTGTGTCCGTCTCTGGGGGTTGGTGCTCAACTCCATTTCTAAGCCAAAGAGCCGGCGTTGTCCACAGACACGTCCAAGGTCATATGGCCGGCATGACTGCATGGAGCACCGTTACCTTCTTGCCGGAGCGGTACCTATTGATCTACTCACATTTGCATATTTTCAAACCAGCTTCTGCCAACCTAGCAGTTCAAAAACATGCAAATGAAAACGGCCCGGAAATTTCAGTTGGTTCAACGGGCAGCGGCCAGGTTGTTAACTGGTGCTCCTTATAGGAAGAGGTCAACCCTCCTGTTTAAGGAGCTCCATTGGCTGCTATTCATTTTCCAGGCCCAATTAAAGGTGCAGGTGCTCACCTACAAAGCCCTGAACGGTTTGGGACCCACCTACCTACGTGACCGCATTTCCGTATACAAACCCACATGATCTCTTCGTTCATCTGGAGAGGCCCTGCTCACGATCCCACCTGCATCGCAAGCGCGATTGGTGGGAACGAGGGGTAGGGCCTTCTCGGTGGTGGCCCCACGACTCTGGAACTCCCTCCCCAAGGACATCAGGCATGCCCCAACATTGGCAGTCTTCAGAAGGAGCTTGAAAACGTGGATGTTCCAGTGTGTCTTCCCAGATTAAGGAATCCCAAGCAATATGTCCCAAATGCACTTTACGAGACAGTTAGAATTGTCTGCACACCATGGCCATATAGCCCGGAAAAACCTACAACAACCCTGTCTGCACACCCTCTTATCCGCAAAATATCCATCCTATTTCACCTGGACATGCCCAGAATTTTTAAAAATTTTAATCATTATATTTGGCCCTGCCACAGGTTTTTAAATGTGTCGTGATATTTTTGTTATTGTTTTGCTTTGCTATGAGTTATTTATTGTTGTATTGTATTGTTGTTGTTGTGTTTTTCGTTTCTGATGTATTTTGGGCTCGGCCTCTTGTAAGACGCACTGAGTCCTGCGGGAGATGGTAACGGGGTACAAATAAAGGTTTATTATTATTATTATTATTAGAACCGGACATGACTGGACTTAATGTCAGGGGAAAATCTTTACCCTTCCCTACACCAGTGTTTCTCAACCTGGGGGTCGGGACCCCGGGGAGGGGGGGGTGTCAGGGAGTGTCAGGGGGGTCGCTAAAGACCATCAGAAAACACAGTATTTTTTGTTCGTCATGGAGGTTCTATGTGGGAAGTTTGGCCCAATTTTATCATTGGTGGGGTTCAGAATGCTCTTTGATTGGAGGTGAACTATAAATCCCAGGAACTACAACCCCCAAATGTCAAGTCTCTTTTCCCCAAACTCCACCAGTTTTCACATTATTGAGCATTCATGCCAGTTTTGATCCAGAGCCATCATTGTTTGAGTCCACAGTGTTCTTTGGATGTAGGTGAACTACAACTCCAAAACTCAAGGTCAATGTCCGCCAAACCCTTCCAGTATTTTCTCTTGGTCATGGGAGCTCTGTGTGCCAAGTTTGGCTCAACTCTTTCATTTGCAGAGTTCGGAATGCTCTTTGATTTTAGG
Source organism: Anolis sagrei (assembly GCF_037176765.1). Lineage (NCBI taxonomy): Eukaryota > Metazoa > Chordata > Lepidosauria > Squamata > Anolidae > Anolis > Anolis sagrei. The sequence goes on along the minus strand of NC_090029.1, from coordinate 30,064,617 downwards.
TGAACTATAAATCCCAGCAACTACAACTCTCAAATGACAAAATTAAGAGCCACATCCACTTTACCAATGCATTCCACACTGGGCAAGCGTATTCAGCAGCAGAGTAGCATAGCGCAAGGGCAGATGTCTTCACTGTATCTGGTTGTGATCCCCAGGTTGTGCCAGTTGGTTTTCGTATGATATTGTTTCTAGCGCCCACTTTTTGCCTTATATTCAGGCAGTGCTTCTTGTAGTTCAGAGGTCCAGAGGCTTCTCTCATGTCCCCCAGATTGACAGATGATTCAATATAGACTAGCAGCTATTTGGCCACAACGTTCAGGACTGAGTTGGATGTTGTTTTTAATTGTGATGAATTGTTTTATATGTATTTTAGAACTTATTTATTGTATGTTGTATGACATTATTTATTGTATAGCCTTGAATTTTTCTGTCGGCCGTTCTGAGTCCCTCCACGGAGGTAGAGAAGAACAGGATACAAAAGTTCTAAATAAATATAAATAGAATTTTCTTTCAAATAAGTGAACACATGACTAGAGATATTTCTTGTTTTGAACCACTGAGGATCGACCGCACTACGACGTGCTTTCATTGCCAAAAGGACCCTCGGTTTGGCTGAGCGAACACAAGTCTCTGCCTGTTTCGACCCAGCCTTGTTTCTCTTCTGAGAAAACTGAAAAGATTCCTTTCCAGGTAATGAGCAAAGAGGTTAAAAGCTTAAGCTTATTGTCCTGTCACTCCAAGTGGGGGGAAAAAAATCAAAACGCAGCACCGTCTTTGGAAAGAGTGACTTAACAATTGGGCAACGGACCAAAAAGTACTCTTGGAGATCCTTCAAAGGGACACAAACATTGTGCATAGGACCCATCTGCGCATGAGCTCACAAAGGGCACGGCAAGTGTTTTGGTGATGTCTTGGGAATGCTTCATTTCGTTTAAAGCTGAGATGACATGGGGGGAAATGAGTGATTGGGTTTGTTATGAAAACCAGAGAGAAACACTTCTGAGTCTAGCAGCTTTGCCTGAAGAGCATCAAGAGTCGTAGGCAAGCTATGCTCCATGCCAGTGAGCATTCGTGTTTTTGTTCCTCAAATAGTAGCAATTGCCAACAACTGGTTTAAAAGAGAATGTGACAAATTCAAGGAGGAGAAGTTAACACTGTCTAAATTATTATTATTGTTGTTGTTATTATTATTATTATTACTACTACTACTACTACTATTATTAGTACTCCGCCATCAACTCCGCTGGACCGGCTACGTTGTCCGGATGCAACCACCGTCTCCCAAAGCAGTTGCTCTACTATCATGAAACTTAAGCTCTCGATCCCACCGCCATCACAAACGTGACTGGAGGGGACAAGGGACAGGGGCTTCTTAGCAATGGCCCCCAGCCTGTGGAACGCCCTCCCTAGAGACATCAGATCTGCCACCTCCCTCCTATCTTTTAGAAGAAAAATCAAGACCTGGTTATGGGATCAAGTGTCCACTTGAACAGGTCCCACTTAACCAGGGCTCACTTTGGCCAAGGCCCACTTGACCAGGGCTCACTTTGACCAGGGCCCACTTTGACCAGGGCCCACTTTGACTAGGGCCCACTTCGGCCAGGGCTCACTTTGACCAGGGCCCACTTGACCAGAGTTCACTTTAACCAGGGCCCACGTTGACCAGGGCCCACGTTGACCAGGGCCTTCTTTGACCAGGGCCCACTTTGACTAGGGCCCACTTGACCAGAGTTTACTTTGACCAGGACCCACTTTGACCAGAGCTCACTTTGACCAGGGCCCACTTGACCAGAGTTCACTTTGACCAGGACCCACTTTGACCAGAGCTCACTTTGAACAGGGCCCACTTGACCAGAGTTCACGTTGACCAGGGCCTACTTTAACCAGGGCCCACTTTGAACATGGCCCACTTGACCAGGGCCCACTTGACCAAGGATCACTTTGACCAGAGCCCACTTGATCATGGCCAACTTGAACAGGGCCCACTTGATCGGGGCCCACTTTGACCAGGGCCCACTTTGACCAGGGCCCACTTTGACCAGGGCCAACTTGACCAAGGACCACTTTGACCAGGGCCCACTTTGACCAGGGCCTACTTTGACCAGGGCCTACTTTGACCATGGCCCACTTTGACCAGGACCCACTTTGACCAGGGCCCACTATGACCAGGGCCCTATTAATCTTTTGCAAGTTAATCTGTTGTGTTCTTTAATAATATAAACAGCCCAGGTTTGGGGAGGAAAGCAGAGCATAAATAAAGATCATGTGGATAAATTGCACTATCCCAATTCAAACTGGGTCCACACACTTAGAATACAATTTGAGCAAACTTACAAAAAGTTGAGGGAACCCATCCTAATATTCCATCATTACAGCACCATTCTGTTTGTTTTGGATTTTGTTTTTTCCCACTCCCCCACTCAAAAAGGTTCTCGTGCCTTCAAACTCATCTTTGAGAGTTCCTCGCACTTTTTCCACAGGTTACCTAAACATTTTCGTTCACTCCGAGCCACATGGTTGAGATGGAAATTTGGCTACAGCTGTAGTTGGGGATTTTCCAGACGAACAATTCCTAATGCTTCGAAACGTTTTAAAATAGATTGTACTTGAAGCCAACTAACAATGGGTCAGAGGAGAGCTACAAAGCACAGGCAAACACAACTTATAACTTACACTGCTGAGAAAGTATGAGTTGCTTTTGAGTCTGGATTAAAATAATAGTAGAAGGAGAGGAAATAATGGGTTATTCAGGCAATTACTAGAAGCAAAAACCTAGTACATATAGGAGGAAACATAATGGGGAAGACACACATTTAGACAGTCACCAGAGATATATTTTGACCTCACACACCCTTTCCTCAATTGATGCACTCAGATTCTCATTGACTTTCTGGCTTGGGGCAGTTTGCAACAACATCTAAAACAACGACGAGGGTTGAATGAAAAGTAATGCCTCCACCTTCGTTACTTGCGTTTGGATAGGAATATTTTAAAAAATCAAATGCAGAAATAATCTTTAGAATGTGCTCTTTAAAAACCACTATTCACTTTTCCACATAACCACCAGACAATTGGATACATTTCTGCCAACAGGTTTTTTGAAGCCGTCGCGGAAGAAGTCGACACTCTGTTTCCACAACCAGCGTCTCACAGTTTTCTCAACATCTTCATCAGAAGCATCATGATGTCCCCGCAGATCTTCTTTCGTTATCGGGAACAGATGGAAGTCAGACGGTGCTAAATCTGGACTGTATGGAGGATGTCGTATGGTAGTGAGATCCAGTGTCTGAAGTTTCAAGTCTGTGCGCTTTTGTTTCAGGCGTCAGGATACTGGGTATTCATCGTGCACAGATCTTCCGATAGCTAAGCAAAGTAATAATGTGACCCACACGTTCTTGTGAAATGACGATTATGCTTTAAATTTCTCTCTGAGTGATACGACGATCATCCTGAATCAATCTATCAACCTTTTGCTTGTGAAACTCGGTGGTTGCTGTCACAGGACGTCCAACTCTTTGTTTGTCACACAAGTCAGATGTTCCCATCTGAGTGTGTGCTGTGATGTACATGTGAATAATGATAGTAATAATAAATAAGTAAATAATGTAAATAATGATGGCCGAAAGCGAGGAGGAGCTGAGGAGCCTTCTAATCAAGGTGAAAGAAGAAAGCGCAAAAGCTGGGTTGCAGTTAAACATCAAAAAAACCAAGATTATGGCAACAAGAATGATTGACAACTGGGAAATAGAGGGAGAAAATGTGGAGGCCGTGACAGACTTTGTATTTCTAGGTGCAAAGATGACTGCAGATGCAGACTGTGGCCAGGAAATCAGAAGACGCTTACTTCTTGGGAGGAGAGCAATGTCCAGTCTCGATAAAATAGTAAAGAGTAGAGACATCACACTGGCAACCAAGATCCGCCTAGTCGAAGCCATGGTATTCCCTGTAGTAACCTACGGATGTGAGAGCTGGACCTTAGGGAAGGCTGAGCGAAGGAAGATCGATGCTTTTGAACTGTGGTGCTGGAGGAAAGTTCTGAGAGTGCCTTGGACTGCAAGAAGATCCAACCAGTCCATCCTCCAGGAAATAAGACCCGACTGCTCACTGGAGGGAAGGAGACTAGAGACAAAGTTGAAGTCCTTTGGCCACATCATGAGGAGACAGCAAAGCCTAGAGAAGACAATTATGCTGGGGAAAGTGGAGGGCAAAAGAAAGAGGGGCCGACCAAGGGCAAGATGGATGGATGGCATCCTTGAAGTGACTGGACTGACCTTGAAGGAGCTGAGGGTGATGACGGCCGACAGGGAGCTCTGGCGTGGGCTGGTCCATGAGGTCACGAAGAGTCGGAGACGACTGAACGAATGAACAACAACAAATAATGTGGATGTGTGCTGTGATGTACATGTAAATACATGTACATCACAGCACACACAATAATATAATAATACGAGGATTGAATGAAAAGTAATGCCTCCACCTTCGTGTTGAGGTTGGAATCTTTTGCTTGTGAAACTTTGTCACAGGATGTCCAACTCTTTGTTTGTCACAGAAGTCAGATGTTCCCACCTCATCATCTTTAAACTTATTTGCCCAACGACGCACAGTACTCACATCAACACAATCACCATAAACAACTTGCATTCTCTGATGAATCTCCTTTGCGGTGACACCTTCTGCTGTCAAGAATTCAATGACTGTAAGTTGCTTAAATCGCATTGACACTCCGTCTGCACAGGGTTCCATACTACGCACTTTAACAACACAGCCGTTCAATGCTAAGGCTTCCCGCCAACATGGAACTGTAGAGGAGAGTCTACTGAACAAGCCAGTACCTGCTACATACCAGTACTGCCATCTGTTGAGGAGTTACGAAGGTGGAGGCATTACTTTTCATTCAACCCTCGTAAACTAAATCTATTGTAAACCATGAACTAGGAAATTTTGGCTCTACAGATGTTTTGGAATTCATCTTCCAGAAGTTCCAGCCAATCCATGTGCTAAATGCACTCGTAGCACAAAGCAGGTGGAAAGCCAAAGGGCTAAACTATGGTGCACCCATAAAACTAGAAATTTGCTGTGGACATTATTACCGTAAATCATAACTTGGCTGAACCTAATGTAACACTAGACTATAATTAAGATGAACCTCCAAGGAAAGGAGATCATTTGAGAGCATTATAGAATCATAGAATCATAGGAGGAAGCAGTGAGTAAATTCACAGCATAGGAGCCAAACTGGAGCAGGATTTCCCTGTCTGAATCAGGTCACTGACACCATAGTCTACCCTACAATGTTATATTTCATCAACATCACTGACAGAACTATATGAGCTTAAATCTAATACGATGCTGGTCTCCTCAAAACCCCACCAATATTCAAAGTTTGGCATGTTGGGTATGTCTGGCAAGTTTACTAGTTCCATCACCAGTTTGGTACAGAGTTTGGTACAGAGTGTTGGTGAACTACAACTCCCATAATAACTTGAGAAACTGCATGATCGCTTCTGGTGTGAGAGAATTGGCTGTCTGCAAGGACGTTGCTCAGGGTGCACCTGGATGTTTTGATGTTTTACCATCCTTATGAGAGGCTTCTCTCATGTCCCTGTATGACAGTGTTTCTCAACCTTCCTAGTGCCACAACCCCTTCATACATTTCCTCATGTTGTGGTGACCCCCAACCATAACATTATTTTCGTTGCTACTTCATAACTGTAATTTTGCTATTGTTATGAATCGTAATGTAAGTATCTGATATGCAGGATGTCAACGACTTAAATCAAGAAATAGTTTTCTAAGATCTACAGAGACACTTGCTGGAACACCCCAGCAAGCGAGAGTCTGGATAGATTACTGCAATGCACTCTACGTGGGGTTGCCTTTGAAGACTGTTCGGAAACTTCAATTAGTCCAGCGGGAGGCAGCCAAACTGCTCACCGGAGCGTCATACAGGGAGCACACCACCCCCCTGTTGTGTTAGCTCCACTGGCTGCCAATCCAGTTCCGAGCACAATTCAAAGTGCTGGTTTTGACCTACAAAACCCTATACGGTTCCGGCCCAGAGTATCTGTCCGAACGCATCTCCCTCTATGTCCCACCTCGGAGTTTGAGATCCTCTGGGGAGACTCTGCTCTTGGCCCCCCCTCTGTCACAAGTGAGATTGGTGGGGACGAGGAGCAGGGCCTTCTCAGTGGTGGCCCTCACCTATGGAATTCACTCCCTGGGGAAATTAGATCAGCGACATCCCTTCTTTCCTTTAGAAAGAAATTAAAAACATGGATGTGGGACCAGGCGTTTGGGCAATCTGGCAGATAAATAAAGGACTGCGACGACTGATAGGAATAGACAACGTGGAACGAAGTATGGACTCCGAGTTGGCGAACGCTGTGCTTGAGATTGGCTATTGACTGTGATATATATTGTTGTTTTAATTGTTTAACTGTTTAACTGCTGTTTTTATACGTTTATTGTATTATTGTGTAGGCATTGAATTGTGCCATTTTGTAAGCCGCCCTGAGTCCCCCCCTCGGGAGTTGAGAAGGGCGGGGTAGAAGTATACGAAATAAATAAATAAATAAATAAATAATAAAAATGTGGCAGGCTCAAAACCAGAACCTCAACCAATGGCTGATACCAAGTGAGAGACTCCCTCCTGGGCACACAGAGGACTGGGCAACTTGGAAGGCGCTGAACAGACTGCGCTCTGGCACCACGAGATGCAGAGCCAACCTTCAGAAATGGGGCTACAAAGTAGAATCCTCGACATGCGAGTGTGGAGAAGAGCAAACCACTGACCACCTGCTGCAATGCAACCTGAGCCCTGCCACATGCACCATGGAGGACCTTCTTGCAGCAACACCAGAGGCACTCCATGTGTCCAGATCCTGGTCAAAGGACATTTAATCAACTACCAAGCTTGCAAACTTTGTGTTTTGTCTGTCTGTTTGTTTTGTTCTGTTAGAAATGTAATAAAATGGTCTGGTTGCCCCTGACACGATAAATAAATAAATAACTGTACTTTTCAGTTCTTGTGGATTTTTTCGGGCTATATGGCCATGTTCTAGAAGCATTTCTCCTGATGTTTCGCCTGAATCTATGGCAAGCTTCCTCAGAGGTGAGGTCACCTCCGAGGAAGCTTGCCATAGATGCAGGCGAAACGTTAGGAGAAATGCTTCTAGAACATGGCCATATAGCCCGAAAAAACCCACAAGAACTGAGTGATTCCAGCCATGAAAGCCTTCGACAATACAACTGTACTTTTGCTACCATTATGAATTGTAAGATAAATATCTGATATGCCAGATGTATTTTCATTCATTGGACCAAATTTGGCACAAATACCCGATATGTCCAATTTTGAATGTTGGTGGGGTCGGGGGGGGGGGGGGAGTGACTTTGTCATTTGGGAGCTGTAGTTGCTGAGATTTATAGTTCACCTACAATCAAAGAGCATTCTGAACTCCACCAATGAAGGAAACTGAACCAAACTTGGCACACAGAACTCCCACGACCAACGGAAAATACTGGAAGGGTTGGTGGGCATTGACCTTGAGTTTACCTATGAGACGCTAATGAGATGTTACAGTTATGTTTAACTGATTGTTTATTATATCATTACCGCATAGGGAAGCTGATGAGGAAACACAACATACAAACAATCTACAAACCCACCAAGAAAATCCAACAAATGCTACGTTCAGCAAAGGACAAGAGGGAAACTCTCACTTCTGCAGGAATCTACCGTATCCCATGCAGCTGTGGACAAGTCTACAGAGGGACCACCAAACGCAGCATTGCCCAGACACGCATCAAGGAACATGAAAGGCACTGCAAACTACTTCAACCAGAGAAGTCAGCCATAGCAGAGCACCTGATGAACCAGCCTGGACACAGCATATTATTTGAGAACACAGAAATGCTGGACCACACCAACAACCACCATGTCAGACTACACAGAGAAGCCATTGAAATCCACAAGCATGTGGACAATTTCAACAGAAAGGAAGAGACCATGAAAATGAACAAAATCTGGCTACCAGTATTAAAAAACTCTAAAATTATAACAGCTAAACAACAGAGAGGAAAAAACCAGGCACAGATTAACACCTCCCAGCAACAGATTTTCCCAGGCTCAGGCAGGCCTTCAAATGCTAATGAAGGTGATCAGCTAAACATTCACACCTAACTGCAGCAGGGAAGAGCTCCTTGCCCCACCCCAGCCATTCCACAGATATATAAACCCATTTTTCCTACTTCCAACAGACCTCAAACCTCTGAGGATGCTTGCCATAGATGCAGGCGAAACGTCAGGAGAAATGCCTCTAGAACATGGCTCTATAGCCCGAAAAAACCCACAAGAACCTATTATATCATTGTTTTTCACTGTTTTTTTAACTCTTTTTATGATGTTGAGCATTGAATTTTGCTATTGTTTTGTCTGTTTGTTTGTTTGCTTTGTTAAAAATGTAATACAAAAGTCTGGTTGCTCCTGCCACGATAAATAAAATCACGGTGTAACGAACATAATAATCATGTTTTTTCAAAATAATTAGTTGGCTCTTCCAAAAGTTGTGGGGATAAACTTCAACGTATTCAATATCGTCCCACTTGCCAAATTCAGCACAACTAAAGGCGAGGGATACTGTGAGATGAAGCCCAACAACATCTGGAGGGGTCCATGATTCGCACCCTCAACCCCAAGGAGCTCGCCAAGTGAGCCAAGGGAAGCCAGCCTTGCCATCCAAGCAGGAAAGGCAACCCCGTGACCCTTTTGGTGCTCCAGCTCCCCTGGCCTCCAGCAGACAATGATGTTTACATGCCATGTTGATAGTCACAAGGCACCCACAAAGCTTATATTGTTGTTTTTTTTCTAATGCAATTTCCATTTTAAATGTCATTCCATGAAAAAAGCCAGTGAGGTCAGGCTTCCTCCTTGGGCAACAGTGGGCCATTGTTATGTTTATCAACAAAGGGTACAGAATGGGACTTTCCAGTTATGGCAGCTGATTTCAAAGTGTATTTGTGTTTTGGGGAGGTTTGCTTTGTCCCTGTTGGAAAAGTACTTCTCCTACATCGCATGGGTGTGGATGGGTGAAAGCGGAGGACATCCCAGCCTAGAAGTAATGTTGTGCAATTAAAATGATAGAATAATAAAAGTTAGAAGATGTCAGAAATATTTAAATAATAACTAGGTATTTTTGATTACAAGGGAGCTCCAGGTGGCACAGTAGGTTAAACCGCTGAGCTGCTGAACTTGCTGATCGGAAGGTTGGTGGTTCAAATCCAGGGAGTGGGGTGAGCTCCCACTGTTAGGCCCAGCTTCTGCCAACCTAGCAGTTCAAAGACATGCAAATGTGTGTAGATAAATAGGGACCGCTTTGGTGGGAAGGTAACGTCACTCCATGCAGTCATGACGGCCACATGACCTTGGGGTTGTCTATCTACAACGCCAGTTGAAGGTAACGGCACTCCATGCAGTCATGCCGGCCACATGACCTTGGAGGTGTCTATGGACAACGCCAGTTTTTCGGCTTAGCAATGGAGATGAGCACTGCCCCACACAATTGGACACTACTAGACTTAATGTCAAGGGGAAACCTTTACCATATATCATAGAATCATACAGTTGGAAGAGAAACCCAAGGGGCATCCAGTCCAACATCTTGCCATGCAGGAAAAGCACAATAATGGTGACCACATGACCTTGGAGGTGACTACGGATAATGCCGGCTCTTCAGCTTAGAAATGGAGATGAGCACCAACCCCCAGAGTCGGACACAACTAGACTTAATGTCAAGGGGAAACCTTTACCTTTACCTTTGATTACAAAAGTGTGAGTCAAGCACTGAAAGTTAGTAGGTCAAGCTTGTTAAGAGTCAGTAGGTCAAAGCTAGTGTCGTCCTAAGGAGAGTGAGTAGGCTGAAGACTGTTAGTGTTAGCTTGCCTCAGTGAGGGAATGCCTCAGTCTGTGTGAGCAGGCTTCTCTGTGAGGTAGCCTCAGTGTGAGAGGCAGGCCTTCGTCTATGAAGAGGCCGAGTAGGAGAGAAGCCTCACGTGAGAAAGCTACAGGGTGAAGGTTGCTGTGTGTTTCTAATAATAATAATACATCACACAGTCCTAGACACTTGGGAAGGGTCCGATGTGCGATTCAATACAACAGCCAGCAGAGAGATCTTATCTGCTGTGGACTCATCTTGTTGTGTTTCAAATAATAATAATAACAACAACAACAACAACAACAGCCAGCAAAGTAATCTTGTCTGTTGTGGACTCATCTTGTTGTGTTTCCAATAATAATAATAATAATAATAATAATAATAACAACAACAACAACAACAACAACAACAACAACCAGCAAAGTAATCTTGTCTGTTGTGGACTCATCTTGTTGTGTTTCCAATAATAATAATAATAATAATAATAATAACAACAACAACAACAACAGCCAGCAAAGTAATCTTGTCTGTTGTGGACTCATCTTGTTGTGTTTCTAATAATAATAATAATAATAATAATAATAATAACAATCAACAACAAAAACAACAAAAACAACAACAACAACAACAGCCAGCAAAGTAATCTTGTCTGTTGTGGACTCATCTTGTTGTGTTTCTAATAATAAGAATAATAGTAATAATAATAACAATAACAACAACAATAACAACAACAACAACAGCCAGCAAAGTAATCGTCGTCTGTTGTGGACTCATCTTGTTGTGTTTCCAATAATAATAATAATAATAATAATAATAACAACAACAACAACAGCCAGCAAAGTAATCTCGTCTGTTGTGGACTCATCTTGTTGTGTTTCTAATAATAATAATAATAATAATAATAATAATAATAATAAACAACAACAACAGCCAGCAAAATAATCTTGTCTGTTGTGGACTCATCTTGTTGTGTTTCTAATAATAATAATAATAATAATAAACAACAACAACAACAACAACAGCCAGCAAAATAATCTCGTCTGTTGTGGACTCATCTTGTTGTGTTTCTAATAATAATAATAATAATAAACAACAACAACAACAACAGCCAGCAAAATAATCTTGTCTGTTGTGGACTCATCTTGTTGTGTTTCTAATAATAATAATAATAATAATAATAATAATAACAACAACAACAACAACAACAACAACAGCCAGCAAAATAATCTCGTCTGTTGTGGACTCATCTTGTTGTGTTTCTAATAATAATAATAATAATAATAATAATAATAATAATAAACAACAACAACAACAACAGCCAGCAAAATAATCTTGTCTGTTGTGGACTCATCTTGTTGTGTTTCTAATAATAATAATAATAATAATAATAATAATAAGTATGTAAAGCTACTACGTATTTGTTTATTTGTGTTATGGAAACCTTCTTGTTGTAAATAGTGCAACCATATTGTTTTACTACAAAGAAAAGCCTCTTATGGAAAAGACAGCATTGGTCTGTGTGTTTTTGCTCTTTTTATTACTTTGGGCTAATGGTGTCGCATCACGCTACAACTAATAAGTTACTCTGCTGTACATTTACGAGGAGGGTCTTTTGTTAATAAGCCTCCTCATACAAGAACAGACCACATGGGACATTTAGTCCAACCTCCTACCATGCAGAAGAAGCACAATCAAAGCACCCCAGAGTGATGGCCATCCAGCCTCTTTTTAAAAGCCTCCAAGGAAGGAGCTTCCACCGAACTCCAAGGCAGAGAGTTCCACTGTTGAACAGCTCTCACATTCAGGAAGTTCTTCCTAATGTTCAGGTTGAATCTCCTTTCCTGTCATTTGAACCCATGTAGGACAAAAGGAAGGGAATACCGTAAGCTTCCACAAAGAGCCTTATCCGGGGGAATTACCTTTCTTTTCTCCTGTGTAGGGGACATAATCTTCCACGTCTTTCAGCTCCAGTGCTTGCTTTTCCAAGAAGGAAAGGAGTTTCTCCCTGTTGAAAGGAGCAGAGGGTTTTTTGGAAGTCTGGTCCTTTTGCCGGAATCCTGCTGGCAGCAGCGCATTCTGCAAAACAAGATGGGCTTGTTAGATTGCCTTCCACAGAGAGGCACTTTCCTGAGAGCTACAGAAGTTGTCAACACTCAAAGACATTCCTGCCATTAATAAAATTAATGATAAAAAAACAGGCCAATGGAATTAAGGCTGATGGTTCCATGTGCTCTTAGAGTGGCAGGTTGCACCACAATTCAAGAGAGATATTGACAAGCTGGAATGTGTCCAGAATCTGCCAGAGGTGATTTGAATGCAATATTCCTGCTTCTTGGCAGAATGGGGTTGGACTGGATGGCCCATGAGGTCTCTTCCAACTCTTTGATTCTATGATTCTATGAGCTTGAAGACCTGGTGGTTTCAACAAGCCTTTGAAAATGGCCAGTTCTAACTCAGCCCTACACATTGTCGAATACGGCCTTATTCTTCCTACCAATTACCCAGATCCTTTCCTCTAGTCAGCCCTGGAATGAACAGCCACAGACCCATACCTAATATTATTGTTGCCTGCCATTGCATTGCATCTAATTCCCAGGCTCCTAGAATTTTTGGGCTTGCACAAATCTTGGCCCGGCCTTTTAATTTTTTTTTTAAATTGCCTTGAACAGGCAGGATTACTTTATATATATGTGTGTTATGGCGACATTTTTTTTGTGCATATGGATGCCTGCCATAGATGCAGGCGAAACGTCAGGAGAAATGCCTCTAGAACATGGCCATATAGCCCGAAAAAACCCACAAGAACTGAGTGATTCCGGCCATGAAAGCCTTCGACAACACATTGTGCATATTTTGTTTTGTTAATCTTATGGTTATGTTGTTTTTACTTTGTATGATCTGTGATTTTTACCTGGGAACCGCTCTGAGTCCCCTCGAGGAGATAGAGCGGTATATAAATAAAGATATTATTATTATTATTATTATTATTATTATCATTATTATTATTGTTGTTGTTGTTGTTGTTGTTCATTCATTCAGTCGTCTCCGACTCTTCGTAACCTCATGGACCAGCCCACGCCAGAGTTCCCTGTTGGCCGTCAACACCCCCAGCTCCTTCAAGGTCAGTCCAGTCACTTCAAGGATGCCATCCATCCATCTTGCCCTTGGTCGGCCCCTCTTCCTTTTTCCTTCCACTTTCCCCAGCATCATTGACTTCTCTAGGCTTTGCTGTCTCCTCATGATGTGGCCAAAGGACTTCAACTCTGTCTCTAGTATCCTTCTCTCCAGTGAGCAGTCGGGCTTTATTTTCTGGAGGATGGACTGGTTGGATCTTCTCGCAGTCCAAGGCACTCTTAGAACTTTCCTCTAGCACCACAGCTCAAAAGCATCGATCTTCCTTCGCTCAGCCTTCCCTAAGGCCCAGCTCTCACATCCGTAGGTGACAACAGGGAATACCATGGCTTTGACTAGGCAATGGATCTTCCTTGCCAATGTGATGTCTCTACTCTTTACTATTTTATCGAGACTGGACATTGCTCTCATCCCAAGAAGGAAGCTTCTTCTGATTTCCTGGCCACAGTCTGCATCTGCAGTAATCTTTGCACCTAGAAATACAAAGTCTGTCACGGCCTCCACATTTTCTCCCTCTATTTCCCAGTTGTCAATCATTCTTGTTGCCATAATCTTGTTTTTTTTTTACGTTTAGCTGCAACCTGGCTTTTGCGCTTTCTTCTTTCACCTTGATTAGAAGGCTTCTCAGCTCCTCCTCACTTTTTATTACAACAATGTAAAACAAACATAAATACACATATCCGAAAAACAGTCAATTAAAACAGTGCCTATAATTATTTGTATAGAACAGTAGTTTATGGAACTTTTCAACAGGGCAGAGGGGCTTGTCCAGTTGACGCAATACACACCTCCGGGTCCAGGTCATCCAAAACAGTTTCCAGCTGCTTCAGCTCTTCCTCTGATAACTTCCCCAGGAGCTCATCTTCATCGAGGTCCTTATACTTGTCCAAGTCTTTCAGGAAGGGGAGCGCCATAACTCCAGCAGGATAGGGGCCAGCAGCTTGTCAAAATGTTCAGCAAGACTCGCCAAACAGCTTTTGTTTTTCAACAAAATTCTAGAAATGGGAGTGGAGAGGAAACAAAACAATTTTATACACAATCATGAGTGTTCCATCAGCTCAGTGGTTCTCAACCTTTCTAATGCCACAACCCCTTAATGCAATTCCTTATGTTGTGGTGACCCCCAACCATAAAATTATTTTCATTGCAACTTCATAACTGTACTTTTGCTACTGTTATGAATTGTAAGATAAATATCTGATATGCCAGATGTATTTTCTTTCATTGGACCAAATTTGGCACAAATATCCGATATGTCCAAATGTTGGTGGGGTTGGGGGGGGGTTGTGATTTTGTCATTTGGGAGCTGTAGTTGCTAAGATTTATAGCTCACCTACAATCAAAGAGCATTCTGAACTCCACCAATGATGGAAACTGAACCAAACTTGGCACACAGAACTCCCATGACCAACAAAAAATACTGGAATAGTTTGGTGGGCATTTACCTTGAGTTTACCTATTTATTTATTTACTTCATTTATATACCGCTTTTCTCAGCCCTCAGGCGACTCAAAGCGGTTAACAACAGCAAAATTAAATGCAAAATCATCACAAAACGAATATGGGACAGTTAAAAACAGTAGCATCATCAACGATTAAACATCAATATAACAATCATTAGCGTCTCATCAATAAAATCCAAATCCATTCTCATCATCCATTATTCCATATTCCTATATTCAATTACACTGCTTAATTGAATGCTTGTTCGAACAGCCAGGTCTTCATTTTCCTCCGAAACGCCAACAGGGAGGGGGCCGATCTGATATCTGTAGGAAGGGCGTTCCACAGTCGAGGGGCCACCACTGAGAAGGCCATGTCTCTCGTCCCTGCCAGGCGCGCCTGTGATGCAGGCGGGACCGAGAGCAGGGCCTCCCCAGATGATCTATGAGACGCTAATGAGATATTATAGTTCTGCTTAACTGATTGTTTACTATATCATTGTTTTTAACTGTTTTTTAACTCTTTTTATGATGTTGAGCATTGAATTTTGCTATTGTTAACCGCTTTGAGTCATCCAAGGGCTGAGAAAAGCGGTATATAAATTAAGTAAATAATAATAATAATAATAATAATAATAATATTAATTTTGGAGTTGTAGTTCACCTACATCCAGAGAGCACTGTGGACTCAAACAATGATGGATCTGGACCAAACTTGGCACGAACACTCAACATGCCCAAATGTGAATGCTGGTAGAGTTTGGGGAAAACAGCCCTTGACATTTTGGGTGTTGCAGTTGCTGGGATTTATAGTTCACCTACAATCAAAAAGCCTCTTGAGCCCCACCAATTATAGAATTGGGCCAAACTTCCCACAAAGAAAACCACATGACCAACAGAAAATGCTGCATTTTCTGATGGTCTTTGTTGACCCCACTGACACCCCCCTGGAGTTTGGGGAAAACAGCCCTTGACATTTGGGAGTTGCAGTTGCTGGGATTTATAGTTCACCTACAATCAAAAAGCCTCTTGAGCCCCACCAATAATAGAATTGGGTCAGTCTTCCCAAAAGGAAACCACATGACCAACAGATAATACTGCATTTTCTGATGGTCTTTGCTGACCCCTCTAACACCCCCCTCATGACCCACCCAGGGGTCCCGACTTCCAGGTTGAGAAATGCTGCATCAGCTGCTTATTTGCACTGCATCTATCCAACCTTACAGATAACTGCATTCTAATCCATGCTTTAGTCCAAGAAAGACAGACCAGGCACAGATCGTTGTAGGTTTTTTGGGGCTATATGGCCATGTTCTAGAGGCATTCTCTCCTGACGTTTTGCCTGCATCTATGGCAAGCATCCTCAGAGGTTGTGAGGTCTGTTGGAACTACGAAAATGGGTTTATATATCTGTGGAAAGACCAGGGTGAGACAAAGAACACTTGTCTGCTGGAGCTAGGTGTCCCACCCTGGTCTTTCCACAGATATATAAACCCATTTTCCTAGTTTCAACAGACATCACTACCTCTGAGGATGCTTGCCATAGATGCAGGCGAAACATCAGGAGAGAATGCCTCTAGAACAGTGGTTCTCAACCTTCCTAATGCCATGACCCCTTAATACAGTCCCTCATGTTGTGGTGACCCCCAACCATAACATTGTATTTGTTGCTACTTCACAACAGTCATTTTACTACTGTTATAAATCATAATGTAAATATCAGATATGCAAGATTTATTTTCATTTACTGGACCAAACTGGGCACAAATAACCAATGCATCCACATGTAAATGCTAGTGGAAGTGGGGGAGGATTGATTTTGCAATTTGGGAGCTGTAGTTGCTGGGATTTATAGTTCACCTAAAATCAAAGAGCATTCTAAACTTCACCAGCGATAGATTTGAACCTAATTTGCCACACAGAACTCCCATGACCAATGGAAAACACTGGAAGGGTTTGGTGGGTATTGACCCTTGAGTTTGGGAGTTGTAGTTCACCTATATCCAGAGAGCACTGTGGACTCGCACAATGGTGGATCTGGACCAAACTTGGCACAAATACTCAATATGCGCAAATGTGAACACTGGTGGAGCCTGGGGAAAATAGACATTGACTTTTGGGAGTTGTCGTTGCTGGGATTTATAGTTCATTACAATCAAAGAACATTCTGAATTCCACCAACGATAGAATTGGCTCAAACTCCCCACATGGAATCCCCATGACCATCAGACCCTCTGACACCTCTTCGCGACCCCCTCAGGGGTCCCGACCCCCAGGTTGAGAACCACTGCTCTAGAACATGGCCATATAGCCCGAAAAAACCTACGACAACCCAGTGA
This sequence comes from Anolis sagrei, assembly GCF_037176765.1. Taxonomy (NCBI): domain Eukaryota; kingdom Metazoa; phylum Chordata; class Lepidosauria; order Squamata; family Anolidae; genus Anolis; species Anolis sagrei. Next base: position 30,047,772 of record NC_090029.1, on the reverse strand, counting down.
TTCCGGCCATGAAAGCCTTCGACAATACAGGCACAGATCATTTCAAAATACAGACTGCACAAAAGCCTCAAAGCACGGGGACGCTTCCCAAGGACATGCTTTAAACTGCATGCATGTTAATATTTTGATCTGTGGCGATGGATCCGTCTGTTTTCTTGCTATTGTATTCCGTCACCCTCTGGAGCGGAAACGACTTTTGAGCATGGTATCCAAGGAAAAGAAGCGCACACAATAACAGTGAGACGTGAGCCTTTTACGAGAGGCTTGCTCATTGCTCAGCCAGGCACCCGCCCTTGAGTACGGAGCGGCAGAAAGAAGTGACCCTAAGAACCGCACAGGTCATGTTCCCCGTTTCCTCATTGAGTTCGGCTCAGGTCACGTCTCAGATTCCCTTTCAACTCAAGTACCAACCTGCTCAGCATACAAAATTCTAGTATTCTTGAGCTGAGAGAGGATGCATCAAAACTAAGCTTCCTTTTCCCCTGCGATTCTAGACTTCCAGATGTTGTGTTATTCCAAATATGATTTTACACGAACGAACAAACCATTTTATTAATTAGCCACTTGGCCTTATCAAAACAGATGGTACAAACACAACATACAACATACATCTAGTCCTCTTAATATACAAATACGAGGGTTGAATGAAAAGTAATGCCTCCACCATCGTTACTTGGGTTTGGATGGGAATATTTTAATAAATCAAAGGCAGAAATAATCCTGAGAATGTGCTCTTTAACTACCACTATTCACTTTTCCACATAATCACCAGATAATTGGATACATTTCTGCCAACCATGAACAAGTTTTCTGAAGCCATCACAGAAGGAGTCAACACTCTGATTCTGCAACCACAGTTCTCTCAACGTCTTCATCAGAAGCATCAGGATGTCCCCACAGATCTTCTTTCATTATCAAGAACAGATGGAAGTCAGACGGTGCTAAATCTGGACTGTATGGAGGATGTCGTATGGTAGTGAGATCCAGTCTCTAAAGTTTCAAGTCTGTGCGTTTTCATTTCAGGCATCAGCATCCTGGGTACCCATCGTGCACAGATCTTTCGATAGCCAAGCAAAGCAATAATGTGACCAACACATTCTTGTGAAATGCCGATTATGCTTGACATTTCTCTGAGTGATACGACAATAATCCAGAATCAATCTGTCAACCTTTTGCTTGTGAAACTCAGTGGTTGCTGTCACAGGACGTCCAACTCTTTGTCACACAAGTCAAATGCTTCCACCTCAACATCTTTAAACTTGCTCGCCCAATGACGCACAGTACTCACATCAACACAATCACCAAAAACAGCTTGCATTCTCTGATTAATCTCCTTTGGGGAGACACCTTCTGCTGTCAAGAATTCAATGACTCCACGTTGCTTAAGTCGCATTGACCGACGGTCTGCACAGGGTTCCATACTTCGCACTTTAACAACACAACCGTTCAATGCTAAGGCTTCCTGCCAAAATGGAACTGTAGAAGAGAGTCTACTGAACAAACCAGTACCTGCCGCATACGTTGCTTAAGTCGCATTGACCGACCATCTGCGCAGGGTTCTATACTTTGCATTTTAACAACACAACCGTTCAATACTAAGGCTTCCCGCTAAAATGGAACTGTAGAGGAGAGTCTACTGAACAAGCCAGTACCTGCCGCATACGTTGCTTAAGTCGCATTGACCGACCATCTGAGCAGGGTTCCATACTTTGCACTTTAACAACACAACCGTTCAATGTTAAGGCTTCCTGCCAAAATGGAACTGTAGAGGAGAGTCTACTGAACAAGCTAATACCTGACGCATAGCAGTACTGCCATCTGTTGAGGAGGTACAAAGGTGAAGGCATTACTTTTCATTCAAATCTCACATACAGGTATTTCTCAGCTTGAAACCAATGTAGCTTAGCCATAGATATATACATCAACTATTCTCGTCTCCCCTACACTGCACCCCAATCTGGTCTATGTACTCCGATCTCCTTTTAGCAGCTTTAAACCAATAAAGCGCAACTGGAGGAAAGAATGGGACCTTGCGGGACCCCCCAGGTCAAAGGCCAGGGATCCAAGCAGGTGGCCCGCCCTCCAGTTTCACCAACTGGATGCAATCCTCCAGGAAGGAACCAAGCCACTGCAGTGAAATGCTCCAAAGACACATTCCGGAGAGCCGCTCCAGAAGGATACCATGGTCGATGGTATTGAAAGCTGCCAAGATATCCAAGGGAACCAATATGGACACATTCCCTGTCAGGCTCTCTGCAGAGGTCATCCACCAAGGTGACCAAAGCTGTCTCAGTTTAGTGACCAGACCTAAAACCAGACTGCTACAGATCAAGATAATTGGTTTCATCCAAGAACGTCTGGAGCTGAGAGGCCACCAGATGCTCCAGAACCTTGCCCAAGAAGGAGAGGTTAGAAATCCAGTTTGGCGTTGGAAGTGACTTGAAAGAACACACAACTACAACAGCACCCAACCCTTTGTGTACAAAATAAAACTGCTGATATCCTAAGTGGATGTGCTGTCTCCAACTAATGGTGTCTCCAACTTATGGTGATAGTTTTGCCTTCGGATAAGTCCGAAATAACTGGAAGGCACACAACAACAAATGATTAAAACGCCACTGGTGAATTTGGAGACCGGAGAAAGAAGGCGCTGCATGTTTATTTACTCTGCAAAGCTTGCTGGAATCAGGTGTGCACACAGAAACTTTGACTGTCCCGTTCCCTTCATGCCCAAGATCACCTTCACAGCTGGAACGCCAAGAAGTTTCCATGAAGGCGACTGATACTACAATCCAAGTAACGTAGACATGAGTCAGCAAGGAACACCAAATTATTTTCCGCTGACTTGCTTGCATTCCAATGTGGGATGCTAATTTTCTATTATTAAAATACTCTCTTAATTCCCAGTTGACTTGCAACGAGAGCGCGGAGAGAGACGAAGTGCTAGAGAGCTGTACAACAAAGATGCTCAACTGATAGCTGGAGGAGGACAGATGTGGGCCACCAAGCCCATCTCGTACAGGGAACTGACACTTTGTGGTCGGTCACCAACTCTGCATTCACAAAAGTGCATCTGCGCCGGGGACTTAATGCAGCTTGATACCCCTTTAACTGGCATAATTCAATTCTATGCAAAGGAAGATAATGTACATGATATTCATTCAAAGGACCCTTCAGTGGCACAGCAGGTTAAACTGCTGAGATGCTGAACTTGCTGACCAAAAGGTCAGCAGTTCGAATCCGGGGAGTAGGGTGATCTCCTGCTGTTAGCCTCAGCTTCTGCCAAACTATAAGTTCAAAAACATGCAAATGTGAGTAGATCAATAGGTACCGCTTCGGCGGGAAGGTAACGGCCGTACAACAAAGATGCTCAACTGATGGCTGGAGGAGGACAGATGTGGGCCACCAAGCCCATCTCGTACAGGGAACTGACACTTTGTGGTTGGTCACCAACTCTGCATTCACAAAAGTGCATCTGCGCCAGGGACTTAATGCAGTTTGATACCACTTTAACTGGCATAATTCAATTCTATGCAAAGGAAGATAATGTACATGATATTCATTCAAAGGACCCTTCAGTGGCACAGCAGGTTAAACTGCTGAGATGCTGAACTTGCTGACCAAAAGGTCAGCAGTTCGAATCCGGGGAGTAGGGTGATCTCCTGCTGTTAGCCTCAGCTTCTGCCAAACTATAAGTTCAAAAACATGCAAATGTGAGTAGATCAATAGGTACCGCTTCGGCGGGAAGGTAACGGCGCTCCCTTCAGTCATACTGGCCATATGAACTTGGAGGTGTCTATGGACAATGCTGGCTCTTTGGCTTAGAAATAGAGATGAGCACCAACCCCCAGAGTCAGACAAGACTAGACTTAATGTCAAGGGGAAAGCTTTACCTTTTCTACTCATTCAAAGCTAGGCACACAATGTTTTCCAGAAGCAAAAGTTGGTGGTTGTCATACAGAAGAATATTTTCTCCAGGATATACCTCCAGCTCAGGAGACGAAAGCTGAACAGTGGTAATTTGCACAGCATCGCTTATTTGCATCGTATTTACAATGACCTGGTGGATCTCAGGAGCTCTGAAGGAGGCCTTTGCATGCAAATTTCCCAAGTTCAGTTCCTTTGACTCAGTGCGATGGAATCACAGGGAGCAAGTCATAAAGTCTGAAATTCTGGGGAGATGCTACCAATGGCACAAATGACCCCCAAATTTAGTTCTCCGAGTATTCTGGACTTCAATTCCCAGAATACCTGTAAGATCAGAGTTTGGGAAACATGGCTTAGTTTGGACCAGTGGTTCTCAACCTTCCCAATGTCGTGACCCTTTAATACAGTTCCTCATGTTGTGGTGACTCCCAACCATAACATTATTTTTGTTGCTACTTCATAATTGGAACAAATACCCGATACACCCAAATTTGAATATTGGTGGGGTTGGGGGGATTGATTTTGCCATTTGGGAGTTGTAGTTGCTGGGATTTATAGTACACCTACAATCAAAGAGCATTCTGAATTAAACCAATGTCTCACACCAGAAGTAAGTTGCTTCTGGTGTGAGAGAATTGGCTGTCTGAAAGGACGTTGCCCAGGGTGCGGCTGGATGTTTTGATGTTTTACCATGCTTATGGGAGGCTTCTCTCATGTCCCTGTATGACAGTGTTTCTCAACCTTCATAATGCCACAACCCCTTCATACATTTCCTCATGTTGTGGTGACCCCCAACCATAACATTATCTTCGTTGCTACTTCATAACTGTAATTTTGCTACTGTTATGAATCGTAATATAAATATCTGATATACAGGACTTATTTCCATTCACTGGACCAAATTTGGCACAATACTGGTGGGGTTGGGGGGGGTTGCTTTTGCCATTTGGGAATTGTAGTTGGTGGGATTTATAGTTCACCTATAATCAAAGAGCACTCTGAACTCCACCAACAATGGAATTGAACCAAACTTGGCACACAGAACTCCCATGGTCAATAGAAAATACTGGAAAGGTTTGGTGAGCATTGATCTTGAGGTTTGGAGCTGTAGTTCACCTACATCCGGGGAGTACTGTGGACTCAAACAATGATGGATCTGGACCAAACTTGGCATCAACACTCAGTATGTCCAAATGTGAACAATGGTAGAGTTTGGGGGAAATAGACTTGTCATTTGGGAGTTGCAGTTGCTGGGATTTATAGTTCGCCTAAAATCAAAGAGCATTCTGAACCCCACCAACAACAGAATTGGGCCAAACTTCCCACATAGAACCCCAATGACCAACAGAAAATACTGTGTTTTCTGATGGTCTTTGGAGACCCCTCTGACACCCCCTCAGGACCTCCCCCATGGGTCCCGACCCCAAGGTTGAGAAATGCTGGTTTAGACCATCAACTCTGTAAAGTAAGTCAGAATGACCGGATAAACTTGCCACGATCCCACTCTCTAAACCAGAGTTTCATAGTTTGAAATTAAAAAAAATATATTTTGAGCTGTAGTTTGCACGCAGGAGGTCACAGAAATGTGAAATTATTTCTAGGATTCCTCCGGGTTCGAAAAACAGATCTAAACCACTATACTAAACTGGATGACCAGAATGTATTTTCCCTTGATTTACTTATTGCCTTACGCAACCACAATAAATTATTTCTGCCACCAATAACATACATGTAGAGCACTTCACTGCTCTCTAAGTACAGGAAAAAATGCTGCTGTGTCCACATCTTTCACTGCCAAGCCCAAAGCCGCTGCCTACTCAAGCCCATAAGATGACCTCAGACAGAGGAATTATTTGAACTTCAGTGTTTACTTTAAAGGAAGTGGCTAATGACTTGATCTCCGCATGTGTAACCTTTGGCCAGCAGATTCTTGCAACTCAGAGACATGGGAGATTTCATTTTAGGGATCATGCCCTACACAACTTGGCAACTGTTTTGGTGTTTACAAAACATGTGGCTCTGTTAGCTTTCAAACAGGATGCCAGATGTACAAAGAATCGTGTTTTGCTCAAAAGATGACGATAATAGTTGGACCCTAGTTGATAAGGGATGATGGGAATCATGGTCAAACACATTTGCAGGGCAGTAGATTGGGTGAAGATACTATACAAAAACTCTTGAGCCATTTCGGACACATGAAAACAACAATAGTTTCTGACTCAAGAGAAGTAAACGTCCACTAAATTCTCTACTAGCCAGTCCTCATCAGGAGTTTTGGGTTTGGTTCTGGGCATCTCAATATAAGGAGGATATAGACAAGTTGGAATGGGTTCAGAGAAAGTCTGGCCTAATTCTATTGTTGGTGGGGTTCAGAATGCTCTTTGATTATAGGTGAACTATAAATCCCAGCAACTACAACCCATCTGATCCTCCTTCCAGATACACAACATTGCTCATCTCATTCAGTGTTTTCAAACTTTTAATTTTTGCAATTGGCCCTGCCCACTGTGTTCAATTATTGTGATTATTGTGAGCCTCCACCACACTCCGAGGCAGAGAGTTCCACTGCTGAACGGCTCTCACAGTCAGGAAGTTCTTCCTAATGTTCAGATGGAATCTCCTTTCTAGTAGTTTGAAGCCATTATTCTGTGTCCTAGTCTCCAGGGTAGCTGAAAACAAGCTTGCTCCCTCCTCCCTGTGACTTTCTCTCACATATTTATACATAGCTATCATGTCTCCTCTCAGCCTTCTCTTCTGCAGGCTAAACATGCCCAGCTCTTTAAGCCGCTCCTCATAGGGCTTGTTCTCCAGACCCTTGATCATTTGAGTCGCCCTCCTCTGGACACTTTCCAGCTTGTCAATATCTCTCTTCAATTGTGGTGCCCAGAAATGGACACAATATTCCATGTGTGGTCTAACCAAGGCAGAATAGAGCATGGGGATCATGACATCCCTTGATCTAGACCAGTGGTTCTCAACCTGGGGATCGGGACCCCTGGGGGGTCGCAAAGGGATGTCAGAGGGGTCGCCAAAGACCATCAGAAAACACAGTATTTTCTGTTGGTCATGGCGGTTCTGTGTGGGAAGTTTGGCCCAATTTTATCATTGGTAGGACTGACTATGCTCTTTTGTTGTAGGTGAACTATAAATCCCAGTAACTACAACTCCCAAATGTCAAGGTCTATTTTCCCCTAACTGCACCAGTCTTCACATTCGGACATATTCAATATTTGTGCCAAGTTTGGTGCAGATCCATCATTGTTTGAGTCCACAGTGCTCTCTGGATGTAGGTGAACTACAACTCCAAAACTCAAAATCAATGCCCACCAAACCCTTCCAGTATTTTCTGTTGGTCTTGGGAGTTCTGTGTGCCAAGTTTGGTTCAGTTCCATCATTGGTGGAGTTCAGAATGCTCTTTGATTGTAGGTGAGCTATAAATCCCAGCAACTACAACTCCCATATGAAAAAATCAATCCACCGTCAACCCCACCAGTATTCAAATGTGGGCATATCGGGTATTTGTGCCAAATTTGGTCCAGTGAATGGAAATCCATCCTGCATATCAGATGTTTACATTACAATTCATAAGAGTAGCAAAATTACAGTTATGGAGTAGCAATGAAAATAATGTACATACAACATACGACATTATGAGCATGAGATTTCCCTTCCCATTCTGCTGATTCTAATACCAAGAGTGTGTCTGCATGTGAACTTCAGCATCTTCCTTGGATATAATGGAGCCATATTTGGAAAGGCGCATGACAAGGTGTTTATTAGCAAATGCTCCCGAGGGGCCGCTCAATCCATTTGCTGCTCCCTAAGACAGCGCTCTGATGTATTACTGATGGAGGCAATGGCACTTTGGGGAGAAGGTTTGGTTTCCTGTAATAAATTTGCCATTAAGTGTTGGGGCATGGAAGGTGGGAGGGAAGGAAAACAACTTCACAATGCTCTACATATAAACCGATGAGCATATCCGGGAAGCCCTTTCATACACTTCTGAGCTGCTCTAGAGTGGCAACTGAACTGAGCAACACTTACTTACTTACTTAGGCGATCCCTCATTGTCCAAGCAGGATAATCCTCCAGGGTGGGTCAGCAGGTGACTGTGGAGCCCTAGTCTTTATCTGAGTCTTCTCCCGCAGTGAGGGCATTGGTTTCCAGGTGGAAGGCAGTCCCGGTTGTGGTTGGCTTGATGCGCCTTCCTCTTGGCACATTTCTCTCTTTCTCCCTCCATTCGTGCCTCTTCAAATTCTGCAGCACTACTGGTCACAGCTGACCTCCAGCTGGAGTGCTCACAGGCCAGTGCTTCCCAGTTCTCAGTGTCTATTAGGCTTGGGCGGTTTCGTTCATTAATTTCGCAATTCGTTATTAATTCGTATTTAAATTAGCTTACGATCCAATATTGAGCCATGCAGGAATAGTGTGAGGAGTAAATTAGATTCGAAACAATTTTTTCAATTTATTTCGTAATTATTTTCTAATTATTTCGTAATTATTTCGTAATTATTTTCGCATGTCTGGTGCAAGTTTTATAGTTGTTTGTTTTATCACACCAACAGTCAACAACAGAGGGAGAGAGAAGCTTCAGAAGTTCCCCCTGTCCCATTTGGAGGTTTTTTTAGCATATTGCGCAATCACGTCCGCCATTAACGAATCGATTCGTAATTATACGAAATTTCGTATATTTCGAAATTTTTAAAAGGAAAATTTCGGAATTATTAAAAAAACGAAATGCAAGGGCCCCCTAAAAACAAAACGAGTTGAGAACCAAATTTTTCCGTGGTTACCCAAGCCAAGTGCCTATGCCACAGATTTTAAGGCTGGCTTTGAGCCCATCTATAAATCTCTTTTCCTGTCCACCAACATTCTGTTTTCCATTCTTGAGTTCAGAGTAAATCAACTGCTTTGGGAGACGGTGGTCGGGCATCTGGACAACGTGGCCAGTCCAGCGGAGTTGATGGCCGAGGAACATCACTTCAATGCTGGTGGTCTTTGCTTCTTCCAGCATGCTGATATTTGTCTGCTTGTCTTTCCAAGAGATTTGCAGGATTTTTTGGATGCAGCGCTGATGGAATCGTTCCAGTAGTTGCATGTGACATCTGTAGATAGTCCACGTTTCACAGGCGTAAAGCAGGGTTGGGAGGACAATAGCTTCATAAACACGCACCTTGGTATCCCGATGGATGTCCCAGTCCTCAAACACTCTGTGCTTCATTTGGAAAAGTGCTGCACTTGCAGAGCTCAAGCGGTGTTGTATTTCGGTGTCAATGTTGACTTTGGTGGAGAGGTGGCTGCCAAGGGAGTGGAAATGGTCAATATTTTCTAATGTTACACCATTAAGCTGTATCTCTGGCATTGGAGAGGGATTGCCTGGTGACTGCTGGAAAAGGACTTTGGCTTTCTCGATGTTCAATGACAGGCCGAGCTTCTCGTATGCTTCTGCAAAGGTGTTTAGAGTGGCTTGTAGGTTTTCTTCTGAATGTCCACAGATGACGTTGTCATCAGCATACTGGAGTTCTATAACAGATGTTGTTGTAACCTTGGTTTTGGCTTTCACTCTGCCGAGGCTAAATAGCTTGCTATCAGTCCGACAGATTATTTCCACTCCAGTGGGAAGCTTCCCGTCAACAAGGTGAAGTATCATAGCGATGAAGATGGAGAATAAAGTTGGAGCAATAACACATCCCTGTTTGACACCTGATTCCACCTTAAATGGGTCACTTTGGGAGCCACTACTGTCCAGGATTGTTGCCATCATGTACTGAGCAACAACTGGGTTGGTTGTTTACATTGGACCCCTTTCATCAGCAATTCTCAACCTGGGAGTCGGGTATGTATTTGTGCCAAATTTGGTGCAGTGAATGAAAATACATCCTGCATATCAGATATTTACATTACAATTCATAACAGTAGCAAAATTACAGTTATGAAGTAGCAAAGAAAATAATGTTATGGTTTGGGATCACCACAGCATGAGGAACTGTATCAAGAGGTTGTGGCATTGGGAAGGTTGAGAACCACTGATCTAATGTAAAGCGTTTCCATATTTTGTTGTTTTGCTTCCACTGGAACATTCTGGTGTTTTGTTTTTTTACAAGTCAGTCCCATACAGCAGAGAAACCAAGCTTCCAACTTCAAGCACACCAATGTTCTCTCCCTCTTCTGGAGCATACTTCAGTGTGCGCCAATATCTCAAAAGGAAATGGCTTCCTGAAACTAATTATCGCAGCGCCGTTCGCTGCCAAGTTGCAGATCCCTTTGCCAAGTTGCCATTGTGCGGTGTTCTCCCCCCTTTCCCCACGTCTCTGACATTGTGCAAATCTGTTTATAATCATAACAAGACCACAATCCTGGGGCCGGTGCCGACGGAACATTTGCAAGATGAGTGCAATTGATGGGATACATACAGGGAACATGTTTTTTTTCAGCTTAGGTTTTGATGTGCTCATTATTTTGAGCCTCGTTTTCGTTTTTTTGCTTCTCCAAAGGGATGCTGGTGGTATGCAACCATTCCCACCAACTAACGTATGCTAAAAGGGTTCATTATTTGGTTCTCTCCGGAAGGAGGCAAGAGCCCAAAAAACTATTGCAACACCAAGGTCCTACTGTCTCTTCCAGTCAAGCTTCGCTTCCTCTCTTTGGGCATTTCTCACCGCATGAGAACTTTGTGTAGTTGCCTTCAGGCATTAAACCGGCTCTTTGGGTTGCAAAGCATGCCGAGATTCAGCCGATACAAAAGCTCATGTGACTTTCCAATGCAAGAATGAACTTGCCGGGGAAATCCATTCCACTATATGTGGACCTTCATCCAAGTAGTCATGCGTGCAATAGGAGTTTCCACAGCCTTGGGCTTTCTTTTCTCTCCTTGCTTTTTAACCCAGCCATTACATTTGGAGGACAAATGGCTACATAGTGGGAGGACAAGGCAAAAATTGCACAGCCTAATTATACACAGATTTGGGGCTGATGCAATTTATTTATTTTATTTATTTATTTCGAGGTTTTATATACCGACCCTCTCACCTTCAAAGAGGGATTCGGACCGGTTCACAACATGTGTTAACATACAAAGAATATACAATAACAACACAATGCCACTTCATTACACGATTAAAATATCAGCACCATACACATTAAAACATTATCACCCCAGTTAAAAGAGCCAAATCGTCCAACACCATCACAATCCCATTCATCATCCTCCTTTCATGTGGGCAAAGAATTAAATCAGTTGTCAAATGCCGCGTTCCACAACCAGGTCTTTGTTAGTTTCCTGAACGTCATGAGGGAGGGGGCAGTTCTGATCTCTAATGGCAGGGAGTTCCAAAGTCGAGGGGCCACCATCGAGAAGGCCCTGTCCCTCGTCCCCACCAGCCGTTCTTGTGCAGGCGGTGGGACTGAGAGCAGGGCCCCTCCAGACGACCTTAGTGGTCTTGATGGTTCGTAGGGGAGAATACGTTCGGAGAGGTAAACAGGGCCGGAGTCGTTTAGGGCTTTATAGGTTAACACCTATAATTTACAGGTGATCAAGGGTCTGGAGAGCAAGCCCTATGAGGAACATGCACCACAATTTAAGGGAGAAGTCGACAAGCTGGAATGTGTCCAGAAGAAGGCAACTAAAATGATCCAGGGTCTGGAGAACAAACCCTATGAGGAGCGGCTTAAAGAGCTGAGCATGTTTAGACTGAAGAAGAGAAGGCTGAGAGGAAGTCACAGGGAGGAAATATGTGAGAGGAAGTCACAGGGAGGAGGCAGCAAGCTTGTTTTCTGCTGCCCTGGAAACTAGGACGTGGAACTATGGTTTCAAACTACAGGAAAGGGATTCCACCTGAACTTTAGGAAGAACTTCCTGACAGTGAGAGCTGTTCAGCAGTGGAACTCTCTGCCCCGGAGAGTGGTAGAGGCTCCTTCTTTGGAGGCTTTAAAACAGAGGCTGGATGGCCATCTGTCAGGAGTGCTTTGAATGTGATTTTCCTGCTTCTTGGCAGGGGGCTGGACTCGATGGCCTACCAGGACTCTTCCAACTCTAGGATTCTATGATTCTCAGAGGAAATCAAGCCTGAACCATTTCTAGAAGCCGAGATGACTAAACTGTATTTTCGGCATAGCATGAAAAGGCATGACTCACGAGAAAAGACAGTTAAGTAATGCTTAGTAAGGCAGATGGAAAAGAGGAAGGCTGCAATTACAGGTGGATAGACTGGATCAAAGAAGCCATGGTTCGCAAGATGACAACTGGGTGACTTGGAAATCTCGCATTCCCAAGGTCGCCATAAGTCTAGTTTATAACAATTAATAAGATGTTCAGACAACTTTTCTGAGTTCTCCCCAAACTCTTTGTCTCTTTTGCTCAGTGTTGTAACTATTGATACAGGTTAACTTAGTTTTGTGTGTGTGTGTATACTGGAATGATTCCATCAGCGTTGCCTCCAAAAAAATCCTGCAAATATCCGCTACCTCGGTATCCACCTCTCCACAAAAGTCAACATTGACACTGAAATACAACACCGCCTGAGCTCTGAGACTGCAGCATTTTTCTGAATGAAGCAGAGAGTGTTTGAGGACCAGGACATTTACACACACTATATATACACACACACACACACAATTATATATATATAGAGAGAGAGAGACAGACAGACAGGGAGAAGGGTAAAGGTAGAGCTTTTCCCCTGACATGAAGTCCAGTTGTGTCCAACTCTGGGGTGTGGTACTCGTCTCCATTTCTAAGCTGAAGAGCCAGCGTTGTCCATAGACACCTCCAAGATCATGTGGCCAGCATGACTGCATGGAGCGCCATTACCTTCCTGCCGGAGCGGTACCTATTGATCTACTCACATTTGCATATTTTCAAACTGCTGGGTTGGCAGGATATAGATAGATGATAGATAGATAGATAGATAGATAGATAGATAGATAGATATACACATACACACACACACATACACACACACACACCTAATCCGTACTCCCTGCTCAGCCTTATTCCACCTACGGCAGCGTGGTTTTCAGTTGTTGACTTGAAGGATGCCTTCTTTTGTTTGCGTTTAGCGCCACAAGGCCCCTCTGTAGTTACAGTTGTAGTTCCAGGATCTGTAGTTATGGTAGAAGAGGGGGAGTGCCCCTCTGTCAGGTTACTAGAGCCAGAATACTCCCTCCTCTGTCCTAAATTCTCAACCGGAGAGACTGCTGGTGTTGAGCTCAGAGGAGGCACAGCTGGATACACACACGCTATATATATATATATATATATAGATAGATAGATAGATAGATATAGATATATATATAGATATAAATACTATATATACAGACACACACACAAACACACACACACACAAAACTAAGTTAACCTGTAATGGTATAGTACAATATAATAATATATAATACTGATATTGTACTATGCTAATAATATAATATATTGTACGTTTATATATCATGAAAGCCGCTCTGAGTCCCCTTTGGGGTGAGAAGGGTGGCATATAAATGTCATAAATAAATAAATAAATAAATATTGCCATTTGCCCTGAACTGAAATCTAGAAGGAGCCACTGTAAAACCTTTGCACTGCCAGGACTGCGTTCAAATCCAGGGAGCGGGGGTGAGCTCCCGTCTGTCAGCTCCAGCTTCTCATGTGGGAACATGAAAGAAGCCTCCCACAGGATAGTAAAACATCTGGGCAACACCTGAGCGACGTCCTTGCAGACGGCTGATTCTCTCACACCAGAAATGACTTGCAGTTTCTCAAGTCACTCCTGACATGAAAAAAAAATTGAAATCTTGATCAAACATTTTAGCAGATACCTCCAAAACACAGGTACTCAGGACTCTGATCTCCATCGTTTTGAAGATTTTGGAGAATGTTATCAGAGGGGAGTCAGTGCTGCTGTGACACAGCTAGACAGGATTCTGAGTTTGCTGATAATCCTCCTAAACCAAACCTTGTTGCTCATACTTTAAAATAGAAAATGACCTCAGAGGCAAATCAAAAGGGCTAGTTTTGGGCCAGAGCGCTAATGCTGCAATTGTGTTATCCTTCCTGCCTTACTTGTGTCTTCTCCCCATCAGCCTCTGGATGAACCTGGACCAGAGAAGGAAGGGCTTATCAGTTTTCCATCACCAAGCTGAAGCCTGAAACTGGTCCAAAGACACTTGCTTTGGACCAGCAAATCGGTAAACTCTTTAATTGTCTTGAAAACATTTGGCATCAAAAATATCTAGATAAGAACCCTTGAATGAGTTCCCTTTTGGGAACTACAACTCCCAGTATCCCCCAAAGGCAGCATGGTCAGTTGCTAGGACAGAATTATTATTTTCCCATAGGGGAGAAGAGACAGGAACTTGGAAAAGTTGCCTTTTTTGACATGCAATGCCTAAGTCTTCCTTAGGCAGCATCGTCTGTTGGGAGCACAGGAGGAAGGTGTTGAGGGAAAAGGAATTTGGGAGAGTTGGGATCTTTTTCTGGACTACATCTCCCAGAAGCGTAGTCAGTGGTCTTCAGTTTCTCTTTTTTCGATAGAGTTACAAGCTGGGTAGATGCGGGGAATGCCGTGGATGTAGCGTACCTGGATTTCAGGAAGGCCTTCGACAAGGTCCCCCATGACCTTCTGGCAAGGGAACTAGTCCAGTGTGGGCGAGGCAAAACTACAGTGAGGTGGATCTGGAATTGGTTAAATGGACGAACCCAGAGGGTGATTCTCCCCAAGGCTTCTTCATTCTGGAAAGAAGTGACGAGCGGAGTGCCGCAGGGTTTTGTCCTGGGCCCGGTCCTGTTCAACATCTTTATTAATGACTTAGATGAAGGGTTAGAAGGCAGGATCATCAAGTTTGCAGACGACACCAAATTGGGTGGGATAGCCAATACTCCAGAGGACGGAGCAGGATTCAAAACGATCTTGACAGATTAGAGAGATGGGTCAAAACTAACACAATGAAGTTCAACAGTGACAAATGCAAGATACTCCACTTAGGCAGAAAAAACGAAATGCAAAGATACAGAATGGAGGACAATGCCTGGCTCGAGAGCAGTACGTGTGAAAAAAGATCTTGGAGTCCTCGTGGACAGCAAGTTAAACATGAGCCAACAATGTGGTGTGGCGGCAAAAAAAGCCAATGGGATTTTGGCCTGCATCAAGAGGAGCCTAGTGTCCAGATCTAGGGAAGTAATGCTACTCCTCTATTCTGCTCTGGTTAGACCACACCTGGAATATTGTGTCCAGTTCTGGGCACCGCAATTCAAGAGAGATATTGACACTAAGCTGGAATGTGTCCAGAGGAGGGCGACTAAAATGATCAAGGGTCTGGAGAACAAGCCCTATGAGGAGTGGCTTAAGGAGCTGGGCATGTTTAGCCTGAAGAAGAGAAGGCGGAGAGGAGATATGATAGCCATGTATAAATATGTGAGAGGAAGCCACAGGGAGGAGGGAGCAAGCTTGTTTTCTGCTTCCTTGGAGACTAGGATGCAATGGAACAATGGCTTCAAACTACAAGAGAGGAGATTCCATCTGAACATGAGGAAGAACTTCCTGACTGTGAGAGCCGTTCAGCAGTGGAACTCTCTGCCCCGGAGTGTGGTGGAGGCTCCTTCTTTGGAAGCTTTTAAACAGGGGCTGGATGGCCATCTGTCAGGGGTGATTTGAATGCAATATTCCTGCTTCTTGGCAGAATGGGGTTGGACTGGATGGCCCAGGAGGTCTCTTCCAACTCTTTGATTCTATGATTCTATGTTTGCATCCACAGGGCTCTCTGAATGTAAGTGAACTACAACTCCAAAACTCAAGGTCAGTGCCCACCAAACCCTTCCAGCATTTTCTGTTGGTTATGGAAGTTCTGTGTGCCAATGTTGGTGGAGTTCAGAATGCTCTTTGATTGTAGGTGAACTATAAATCCCAGCAACTTCAACTCCCAAATTACAAAATCAACCCCACACCACACCAGTATTCAAATTTTGGCGTATCGTGTATTTGTGATAAATTTAGTCCAGTGAATGAAAATACATCCTGCATATCAGATATTTACATTACAATTCATCACAGTAGCAAAATTACACTTATGAAGTAGCAACAAAAATAATGTTATGGTTGGGGGTCACCACAACATGAGGAACTGTATTCAGGGGTCACGGCATTAGGAAGGTTGAGAACCACTGGTTTAGATAGTACTGCACCACCTGACATCTGCTGGGAAATAGCCACCAACAATGAAAGGACCAAGGCAGTGACCACTCTGGCCCATTCCCTGTTTAGATATCAGCCAGTACGCCAATGCCTTAAATCTAGAAACAAATTCCAAAGATCTACAGAGATACTCCCAGGAACATCTCAGCAAGCTGGAGTCCAAAAGTGGCAGGCTAAAACCCAGAACCTCAAGCCATGGCTGAAACCGAATGAGATACTTCCTCCTAGGCACACAGAAGACTGGGCGACTTAGAACACTGAACAGACTGTGCTCTGGCACCACGAGGTGCAGAGCCAACCTTAAGAAATGGGGCCACAAAGTGGAGTCCACGACATACAAGTGTGGAGAAGAGCAAACCACAGACCACCTTCTACAATGCAGCCTGAGCCCTGCCACGTGCACAATGGAGGACCTTCTTCACCAGAGACACTCCAAGTGGCCAGCTACTGGTCAAAAGACATTGTGTATCATACCAAGTTTTTAAATACATTACAACTGTAGCCTCAGTTTGTTTCTGACACAATAAATAAATCTATACATATAATAAAAGTGAAAATGTGTGTATGTGGCAGGGGGCAGGGGTGTCTGTTTACCCAGAAAGAGACCCACCTCCACAAACAGGCTGTAGTGCTCACTGAGCTGAAGATACCCATGGCCCTCCCAAAACTCACATTGCAGGTTACCATGAACATGTCCAAGAGCCCTGCCAATGTCCTCCACAAACACCATCCTGCCCACTACCCAAGTGGAGGCTTTCATGCGGGGACCATTTCAGTGGAGATTTTCTGTTTTTCCTCCACCAAAGACACCTCCCAGGGTTCCTTTCCCTTTCATTTGCACAACCCCACCCACCGCTTCTTCCATAACCTTTTCCTATGGCACACAGCAAACAGAGGAATTGATCAGCAACTGAACATTCTGTAGGAGTTTGGGGGACTGACTCCACAGAGTGGAAGTTGTAGTTCACTCTGCGTCAAGACACAGCACTTCCTGAGACCACTGCAACCCACACCAATGGTTGATCAAGTCAAACTCCTCTAACTCAGCATCACTCCTTTTCCTCCTACAACTGGTAGTAGCTTCACTGCCAGGACGCTGAGCCTCAACACACAGAACCCCCATGACCCACTCTACATCCTGGTGCAGTTTGGAGGAGGATGGACCATGGACGATGGCACTCGCATATGGGAGTTGTAGTTCACCCGCACTCACTGAACCCAACTGACATTGGATCTATTTATTTATTTATTTATTTATTTACTTTGCTTGTATACCGCAGTTTCTCAGCCCGTAGGTGACTCAACGCGGTTCACAACAAGAGCAAAAAGTCAGTCCAACAACATACAAAATTTAAAAACCATTAACAACATAATATACATGGTAATAACACATCAATACCAACACATTACAAATCGTGATCCAAATCGTCATCCATAATTCCGTTCCTATATTCCTGTATCCTATATTCATCGTGTACATTGCACTGTTTATCCGAACGCCTGTTCAAACAGCCAGGTTTTTAGTTTCCTTCGAAACACCAATAACGAAGGGGCTGATCTAACGTCCATGGGAAGGGCGTTCCACAGCCGAGGGGCCACCACAGAGAAGGCCCTGTCCCTCGTCCCCGCCAGCCATGCTTGTGACGCAGGCGGGATCGAGAGCAGAGCCTCCCCAGAAGATCTTAGAGTCCTGGCGGGTTCATAGACAGAGATACGTTGGGATAGGTAGCTTGGGCCAGAACCGTTTAGGGCTTTATAGGCCAACGCCAGCACTTTGAATTGAGCCCGGTAGCAAATCGGCAGCCAGTGGAGCTGGAGCAGCAAAGGAGTTGTATGCTCCCTGCGCTTCGCTCCTCTTAATATCATGGCTGCCGAGCGTTGGACTAGTTGGAGCTTCCGAGCTGTCTTCAAAGGCAGACTGAACTTGGAGCACAGGTAAATAATGCCTTTCTCAAATAACCCGGACACCGCCGGGTCCCCAAGCTAGTAAATAAATAAGCCACAGCCTGGTGCAGTAAGAAAATTCCAATTTTAAAAAGTCATTTTCCGGAACAGAGTTATGAATAGCCCTGCCTCCCCATCCTCTTCCTCCCCCATTAGTTCTTTTCCATCTTTTAAAAAAAGGGACACAATGGTTCTGTTTTCCGGAGCTGTCCCAGTGAACCCTGCATCTTGGAGGCCAGCAATTCCCAAACCCTGTCCTAGGAGATGCCCCAGTGTTGTGGAAACATGTCGAGTGTGTACACATTTGCAGAGCAAACAGCACAGAGACCGAAGGGAGCTCTTGTCACTCAAGTGCCGCTCTAGAAGCAAACATACCTTTCTGGTATGTGCTTTATTTCCTGTTTCCACTCAGCTGGCAGCCCGCGTGCCAAAAAGCAATGAGGACACACCTAGGACATTATTACCTGTGCCATCTTGGGACCGGCATTCTTTTGCCATGATGCACAATTATAAATGACATACCTGAGCAGCCTTTAAGTCCCATCAAAACAGAAAAAAACACACACTGGAAATTGGAGAAACAAACCAACCAACCCAAGAGAGACCTGGATCTGGTAGACTCATCCCCAATACATTGCTCCATTGGCTAAGAATTTAAGAATGTTTTGACTAAAAGGATAGTTTTTTGCATTATTTAACTCTCCAAAAGGTTTTCTGAAAGGACGGCCAATTCTCTCACACCAGAAGCGACTTGCAGTTTCTCAAGTTGCCCCTGATGTGGAAAAAAAATCAGCAAGCTTCCCATCAAAGAATCAGGGGCAAAAACAAACCTGACTTGGCAACTGTCTCTCACAACCTCACAACCACCATATCTCTCACATCTCTCACAACCACCATATCAGACTACACAGAGAAGCCATTGAAATCCACAAGCATGTAGACAATTTCAACAGAAAGGAGGAAACCATGAAAATGAACAAAATCTGGAATGTGTCCAGAGGAGGGCGACTATAATGATCAAGGGTCTGGAGAACAAGCCCTATGAGGAGCGGCTTAAGGAGCTGGGTATGTTTAGCCCGAAGAAGAGAAGGCTGAGAGGAGACATGATAGCCATGTATAAGTATGTGAGAGGAAGCCACAGGGAGGAGGAGGGAGCAAGCTTGTTTTTTGCTACCTTGGAAACTAGAACGTGGAGCAATGGCTTCAAACTACAAGGAAGGAGATTCCATCTCAACACGAGGAAGAACTTCCTGACTGTGAGAGAAGTTCAGCAGTGGAACTCTCTGCCCCAGAGTGTGGTGGAGGCTCCTTCTTTGGAAGATTTTAAACAGAGGCTGGATGGCCATCTGTCAGGGGTGATTTGAATGCAATATTCCTACTTCTTGGCAGGGGTTTGGACTGGATGGCCCATGAGGTCTCTTCCAACTCTTTGATTCTATGATTCTATGATTTGGCTACTAGTATTAAAAAATTCTAAAATTACAACAGCAAAACAACAGAGAGGAAACAATCAAGGACATCTAATCGCCCCTCAACAAAAGATTGCCCCAGGCACTGCCAGGCCATCAAATGCTAATCAAGGTGGTCAGTTGAAACATTCACACCTAGCTCCAGCAGACAAGAGTTCTTTGCCCCACCCTGGTCATTCCACAGATATATAAACCCATTGTCCTATTTCCAACAGACCTCACTACCTCTGAGGATGCTTGCCATAGATGCAGGCGAAACGTCAGAAGAAATATGCCTCTAGAACATGGCCATATAGCCCGAAAAACCTACAACAATCCTCAAAAATGGATTAAGAACATATTCAAAGCTGATGATGGTGCCCTCCAGATGATTAGATGGCTTGGGTGTCAATGCTAGGATCCTGCAGCCAACTTTGAGTCCCCTTTGGGGAGATAAAGTGGGGTATAGATAAAAAGATAAATATAACAACAACAACAACAACAACAACAACAACAAAAACAACAACAACAACATCTAGGGGGAATTGAGCCGGCAAAGCTTGTTCTATGTTAGACAGCTGCTACTCTGCAAAGTTTCTATCAGGTATCTTTGAACCTGCAAGTAGAACTTGGGACTTTGATCACACCAAGTCTTATTATGGACTATTTTCCATAATGGGAATGCCTATGCCTTTCTCAAAAATCAGGAAAGAAAGAAATAGCATCATTTTCTTTAGTCTAACAGAGGTGGAAAATACACTGACCCTGAAACGAACAGCTTGCACAAAGGTAAACAGAAAAATCCACAAAGCTAACAGACAAGAACAACGTTAGACGCATCCACACTGTAGTTTGGCATCCACACTGTAGAATTAATGCAGTTTGGCACGACTCCATACTATAGAATATTGTGAGGCATCAGCACTGTTTGGGAGACAAGGCTCACAACTTTCTTAAAAGACTACATCTCCCAGGAATTGTGCTATGGCCTGATACAGGGCATATCTATACTGCAGAATGAAAGCAGTTTGACATCATCATCGGCCCAATGCTATGGACTCCATGACCTTCTGGCAAACAAACTAGTCCAATGTGGGCTAGGCAAAACTACGGTTAGGTGGATCTGTAATTGATCAAGGGTCTGGAGAACAAGCCCTATGAGGAGCGGCTTAAAGAGCTGGGTATGTTTAGCCCGAAGAAGAGAAGGCTGAGAGGAGACATGATAGCCATGTATAAGTATGTGAGAGGAAGCCACAGGGAGGAGGAGGGAGCAAGCTTGTTTTTTGCTACCTTGGAAACTAGAACGTGGAGCAATGGCTTCAAACTACAAGGAAGGAGATTCCATCTCAACACGAGGAAGAACTTCCTGACTGTGAGAGAAGTTCAGCAGTGGAACTCTCTGCCCCAGAGTGTGGTGGAGGCTCCTTCTTTGGAAGATTTTAAACAGAGGCTGGATGGCCATCTGTCAGGGGTGATTTGAATGCAATATTCCTACTTCTTGGCAGGGGTTTGGACTGGATGGCCCATGAGGTCTCTTCCAACTCTTTGATTCTATGATTCTATGATTTGGCTACTAGTATTAAAAAATTCTAAAATTACAACAGCAAAACAACAGAGAGGAAACAATCAAGGACATCTAATCGCCCCTCAACAAAAGATTGCCCCAGGCACTGCCAGGCCATCAAATGCTAATCAAGGTGGTCAGTTGAAACATTCACACCTAGCTCCAGCAGACAAGAGTTCTTTGCCCCACCCTGGTCATTCCACAGATATATAAACCCATTGTCCTATTTCCAACAGACCTCACTACCTCTGAGGATGCTTGCCATAGATGCAGGCGAAACGTCAGAAGAAATATGCCTCTAGAACATGGCCATATAGCCCGAAAAACCTACAACAATCCTCAAAAATGGATTAAGAACATATTCAAAGCTGATGATGGTGCCCTCCAGATGATTAGATGGCTTGGGTGTCAATGCTAGGATCCTGCAGCCAACTTTGAGTCCCCTTTGGGGAGATAAAGTGGGGTATAGATAAAAAGATAAATATAACAACAACAACAACAACAACAACAACAACAAAAACAACAACAACAACATCTAGGGGGAATTGAGCCGGCAAAGCTTGTTCTATGTTAGACAGCTGCTACTCTGCAAAGTTTCTATCAGGTATCTTTGAACCTGCAAGTAGAACTTGGGACTTTGATCACACCAAGTCTTATTATGGACTATTTTCCATAATGGGAATGCCTATGCCTTTCTCAAAAATCAGGAAAGAAAGAAATAGCATCATTTTCTTTAGTCTAACAGAGGTGGAAAATACACTGACCCTGAAACGAACAGCTTGCACAAAGGTAAACAGAAAAATCCACAAAGCTAACAGACAAGAACAACGTTAGACGCATCCACACTGTAGTTTGGCATCCACACTGTAGAATTAATGCAGTTTGGCACGACTCCATACTATAGAATATTGTGAGGCATCAGCACTGTTTGGGAGACAAGGCTCACAACTTTCTTAAAAGACTACATCTCCCAGGAATTGTGCTATGGCCTGATACAGGGCACATCTATACTGCGGAATGAAAGCAGTTTGACATCATCATCGGCCCAATGCTATGGACTCCATGACCTTCTGGCAAACAAACTAGTCCAATGTGGGCTAGGCAAAACTACGGTTAGGTGGATCTGTAATTGATCAAGGGTCTGGAGAACAAGCCCTATGAGGAGCGGCTTAAAGAGCTGGGTATGTTTAGCCCGAAGAAGAGAAGGCTGAGAGGAGACATGATAGCCATGTATAAGTATGTGAGAGGAAGCCACAGGGAGGAGGAGGGAGCAAGCTTGTTTTTTGCTACCTTGGAAACTAGGACGTGGAGCAATGGCTTTCAACTACAAGGAAGGAGATTCCATCTGAACATGAGGAAGAACTTCCTGACTATGAGAGCCGTTCAGCAGTGGAACTCTCTGCCCCGGAGTGTGGTGGAGGCTCCTTCTTTGGAAGCTTTTAAACAGAGGCTGGATGGTCATCTGGCAGGGGAGCTTTGAATGCAATTTTCCTGCTTCTTGGCAGAATGTGGTTGGACTGGATGGCCCACAAGGTCTCTTCCAACTCATGGAAGTCGTAGTTTTGCAAGACCTTTAGCCTTCTCTGCCGAAGAAGGCTGGTGCCTCACCAAACTACAACTCCCAGGATACTATAGCATTGAGCCACGGTAGTTGCAAAATATTCTGTGATTCTATGACTCATGGAAGTCATAGTTTTGCAAGACCTTTAGCCTTCTCTGTCGACGAAGGCTGGTGCCTCACCAAACTACAACTTCCAGGATACTATAGCATTGAGCCACAGTAGTTGCAAAGTAGTCTGTGATTCTATGACTCATGGAAGTTGTAGTTTTGCAAGACCTCTGCCGAAGAAGGCTGGTGCCTCACCAAACTACAACTCCCAGGATACTATAGCATTGAGCCACGGTAGTTGCAAAATATTCTGTGATTCTATGACTCATGGAAGTCATAGTTTTGCAAGACCTTTAGCCTTCTCTGCCGACGAAGGCTGGTGCCTCACCAAACTACAACTTCCAGGATACTATAGCATTGAGCCACGGTAGTTGCAAAGTATTCTGTGATTCTATAACTCATGAAGTCATAGTTTTGCAAGACCTTTAGCCTTCTCTGCCGAAGAAGGCTGGTGCCTCACCAAACTACAACTCCCAGAATACTACAGCATTGAGCCATGGTAGTTGCGAAGTAGTACCAAGCTGCATTAATTATGCAGTCTAGATGCTATGGCTCAGTGGTATGGAAACAAGGGAATTGTAGTTTAGTGAGGCACCAGCACTATTAGGTGGAGAAGATGAAAGACCTTGTAAGACTTCTATGATTCCATAGCATTGAGGGAGGTGAAGTGGGATCAAAATGCATTAATTCTACAGCATGTGTAGAATAGCTTTACGCATGCAGCAAATGACATGCAGTTTGCAGAGAGGAAGGAAGGGAGTTTCCCAGGGAGGAGGGGTGAGGGTTGGGCTTGATTGACAAGTCAGAGGAGGAGGAGGAAACCCTCCAGAGCTGGCTGAGTACATTTCCTGGGTGGGGATCCCTTTTTACCCAATTTCCAAAGAAAGAGCTGTAGGGAAAGGAGGGAAGAGTGGGCAGGAAAAAAGACGACAACAACAACACTGGGTGCATCTACTCTGTATGCACTGTGATCCCACTTCAGCTGCCATGGCTCAGTGCTATGAAAACTATAGGTAAACACACCCTTGTAGTAGGAAATCAAAGTCCCCCTTGATTTATTTATTACTATATTTATTTACTATATTTAGATACCGTCCCTCTCAGCCCGCAGGCGACTCGGAGCGATCTACAATTGGTGCCAAGACCACAAAATACAATTTCAATACAATAAAAGCAATCGAATAATAAAACCATAACAAAATCAATAAAAACATGATTGCAATGGGTCTCGCACAAAAGTAAAGTGCTTTGACACTCATTTAACTGCCATGGCTCAGTTCTATGGGATCCTGGGATTTGTAGTTCTGCAATGTCTCTAGCCTCCTCTGGTGCCCCAGGCAAACTACAAATCCCAGGGTTCCATTGTACTGAGCTATGGTGGTTAAAGTGGCATCAGAAGACATTCAATCCATAGTGTAGATGCACCTCCTTCAACTGCCATGGCTTAGTTCTATGGGATTTGTAGTTTGGCAATGTCTCTAGACTCGTCTGGTGCCCCAGGAAAACTACAAATTCCATGGGCTCCATTGTACTGAGCTATGGCATTCATTCCAAAGTGTAAATGCACCTCCTTCAACTACTATGGCTTAGTTTTATGGGATCCTGGGATTTGTAGTTTTGCAATGTCTCTAGCCTCCTCTGGTGCCCCAGGCAAACTACAAATCCCAGGGTTCCATTGTACTAAGCTATGGCGGTTAAAGTGGCATCAAAAAGCATTCATTCCACAATATAGATGCACCTCCTTTAACTGCCATGGCTTAGTTCTATGGGATTTGTAGTTTGGCAATGTCTCTAGCCTTGTCTGATGCCCCAGGCAAACTAAAAATCCCAGGGTTCCATTGTACTAAGCTATGGCGGTTAAAGTGGCACCAAAAAGCATTCATTCCACAATATAGATGCACCTCCTTCAACTGCCGTGGCTTAGTTCTATGGGATTTGTAGTTCGGCAATGTCTCTAGGCTCCTCTGGTGCCCCAGGAAAACTACAAATCCTAGGGTTCCATTGGCGTGAGCTATGGCAGTTAAAGTGGCAGCAAAAGGCATTCATTCCAAAGTGTAGATGCACCTCCTTCAACTGCCATGGCTTAGTTCTATGGGATTTGTAGTTCAGCAATGTCTCTAGCCTCCTCTGATGCCCCAGGAAAACTACAAATCTCAGGGTTCCATTATACTGAGCTATGGCATTCATTCCAAAGTGTAGATGCACTTCCTTCAACTGCTTAGTGGCTTAGTTCTATGGGATCCTGGGATTTGTAGTTTTGCAATGTCTCTAGCCACCTGTGGTGCCCCAGGCAAACTACAAATCTCAGGGTTCCATTGTACTGAGCTATGGCATTCATCCCACAGTGTAGATGCACCTCCTTCAACAACTGTGGCTTAGTTTTATGGGATCCTGGGGTTTGTAGTTTTGTAATGTCTCTAGCTTCCTCTGGTGACCCTGGCAAACTACAAATCCCAGGTTTCCATTGTACAGAGCTATGGAGGTTAAAGTGGCATCAGAAGGCCTTCATTCCACAGTGTAGATGCATTCTAAATCTGTTTCTATTAATTTACTCTTTCCCCAACTTTTTTGCACCACAATAATTCCACTTTAATGGGATCCATTCCATGCAACCCATTTCTGCCACCAGTTTCTCCTTCAAAACTCTTCCAAAAGTTTGCTAAACCCACCCAAATGTTCAGATCCACAGCTTTTTCAATTGTTCCCCCAGAAAAATACTCACCGGACCGCAAGGAGAACTCCCAGCCCTGCTGCCCAGCCTTTCAGAGACTCAGCTTGCAACCACCGCCCGCCCACTGCGCATGCGCGCCCGCTTCCTCTCTGCGTCAACTGGCGTCAGGTCCCCGTAGCATTCTAGGAAGCGTAGTTCCTCCTGGGTTGGAGCTGCTGTCACTGCGCATGCGCAAGAGAGAGCTTTCAATACAGAGTGGACAATCCAACCTGGTTGGAAATGATTTCATACAGATAGATAGACTTAATAGCTTGTAATTAAGGAATTTTTTTTTTTGCATTGCAAAATTTATAGTCATGGTAGTTTATAATTCAGGAAATGTTTTTTTGCTGAGTTTTCCGGGCTGTATGTTTTTTGCATTTTTGACAAAATTTGTGTACAATTAGTATATCTTATAAGCTAGACCTTGCAAAGGCATTCGACACAGTGAATCGCAGTGCTCTCTGGACCATCCTTCAAAAAATAGGGTGCCCAAGCAAATTTGTGAACATCCTGCGGCTCCTCCGTAACAAGCTGCGGCCTAACATAACAAGCTATGGGTTTATTTTGTTTTTTGCATTTTCCCCCAAAATCTATAGTCATAATAGTATATAATTTAGGAAAAAATTGTTTTGCAATTTCTTTCCAACCTGTATACAGTTTTAATTATGATGGCAACAGTCTTGGAGAGCAATGGCTCCCAAAGTGACACATTTAAGGTGGAATTGGGTGTCAAACAGGGATGTGTTATTGCCCCAACTCTATTCTCCATCTTCATCGCTATGATACTTCACCTTGTTGATGGGAAGCTTCCCACCGGAGTGGAAATCATCTATCGGACAGATGGCAAGCTGTTTAACCTCAGCAGACTGAAAGCCAAAACCAAGGTTACAACAACATCTGTTATAGAACTCCAGTATGCTGATGACAATGTCGTCTGTGCGCATTCAGAAGAAGATCTACAAGCCACTCTAAACACCTTCACAGAAGCATACGAGAAGCTCGGCCTGTCATTGAACATTGAAAAAACCAAGGTGCTGTTCCAGCAGGCACCAGCCAACCCCTCTCCAATGCCAGAGATACAGCTTAATGGTGTCACATTAGAAAATGTTGATCATTTCCGCTACCTTGGCAGCCACCTCTCCACCAAAGTCAACATCGACATCAAAATACAACACCGCCTGAGCTCTGCGAGCGCAGCAGAGAGTGTTTGAGGACCGGGACATCCGTAGGGAGATCAAGGTGCTTGTTTATAGAGCTATTGTCCTCCCAACTCTGCTATATGCCTGTGAGACGTGGACTGTCTACAGACGTCACATGCAACTCCTGGAACGATTCCACCAGCGCTGCCTCCGGAAAATCCTGCAAATCTCTTGGGAAGACAAGCGGACAAATGTCAGCGAGCTGGAAGAAGCAAAGACCACCAGCATTGAAGCGATGGTCCTCCGCCACCAACTCTGCTGGACCGGCCACGTTGTCCGGATGCCCGACCACCATCTCCCAAAGCAGATGCTCTACTCTGAACTCAAGAATGGAAAACGGAATGATGGAGGACAGGAAAAGAGATTTAAAGATGGCCTCAAAGCCAACCTTAAAAACTCTGGCATAGACACTGAGAACTGGGAAGCCCTGGCCCTTGACCGCTCCAGCTGGAGGTCAACTGTGACAAGCAGTGCTGCAGAATTTGAGGAGGCAAGAATGGAGGGCGAAATGGAGAAGCGTGCCAAGAGAAAGGCGTCAAGCCAACCCCGACCGAGACCGCCTTCCACCTGGAAACCAATGCCCTCACTGCAGAAGAAGATGCAGAGCAAGAATAGGGCTCCACAGCCACATACGGACCCACAAGAATATTGGAAGACAATCATCCTCGGAAAACGAGGGATCGCCTAACATAACAAGCTATGGATTTATTTTGTTTTTTGCATTTTTCCCCAAAATCTGTAGTCATAATAGTATATAATTTAGGAAAAAATTGTTTTGCAATTTCTTTCCAAACTGTATACAGTTTTAATAATAACTTAGAAATTTATTTTGCATTTTTCCAAAATGTATACTTACAGTCAGAATATTTCATAATTCAAGATTTATTTTTATTTTATTTTTTTGCATTTCTGCAATATGTTTAAAGTCATAATACCTTAAATTCAAGATTTTTGACATTTCTCCCAAAATATATATACTTTGCATAATTCACATTTATTTTGCATTTAGAATTATTATTTTTTTGCAATTTCTTTCCAAACTCTATACAGTTTTAATAATAACAGAAATTTATTTTGCATTTTTCAAAAATGTATACTTACAGTCATACTTCATAATTCAGGATTATCATTTTTTTTTGCATTTCTCCAAAATGTTTAAAGTCATAATACCTTATAATTCAAGATTTTTGGCATTTTCCCCAAAATGTATACGCTTAGCATAATTCACATTATGCTAAGCAGCGTGCTTCTGCAAAGATGTTTAGAGTGGCTTGTAGGTTTTCTTCTGAATGCGCACAGATGATGTTGTCATCAGCATACTGGAGTTCTATAACACATGTTGTGACCTTGGTTTTGGCTTTCAGTCTGCTGAGGTTAAATAGCTTGCTATCTGTCCGATAGATAATTTCCACTCCGGTGGGAAGCTTCCCATCAACAAGGTGAAGTATCATAGCCATGAAGATGGAGAATAAGTATTGTCAAAGGCTTTCATGGCTGGACTCACTGGGTTGTTGTAGGTTTATCTGGCTATATGGCTATGTTCTAGAGCCATTTTCTCCTGACGTTTTGCCTGCATCTATGGCAAGCATCCTCAGAGGTAGTGAGGTCTGTTGGAACTAGGGAAAAGGGTTTATATCTGTGGAATGACCAGAGTGGGACAAAGAGCTCTTGTCTAGCTGGAGGTAGGTGTGAATGTTTCAACTAACCACCTTGATTAGCATTTGATGGCCTGGCAGTGCCTGGAGCAATCTTTTGTTGAGAGGTGATTAGCTGTCCCTGATTGTTTCCTCTCTGTTGTTGTGCTGTTGTAATTTTAGAGTTTTTTAATACTGATAGCCAGATTTTGTTCATTTCATCGTTTCCCCCTTTCTGTTGAAATTGTCCACATGCTTATGGATTTCAATGGCTTCTCTGTGTAGTCTGACATGGTGGTTGTGAGAGTGGTCCAGCATTTCTGTGTTCTCAAATAATATGCTGTGTCCAAGTTGGTACATCAGGTGCTCTGCTATGGCTGACTTCTCTGGTTGAAGTAGTTTGCAGTGCCTTTCATGTTCCTTGATTCATGTTTGAGCAATGCTGTGTTTGGTGGTCCCTATGTACTTAGGTGATCCCTCATAGTCTGAGGATGATGGTCCTCCAAATTCAGTGATCTGGCGGTGGGTCCGTAGGTGACTGTGGAGCCCTATTCTTGATCTGCATCTTCTTCCGCAGTAAGGGCATTGGTTTCCAGGTGGAATGCGGTCTCGGTCGGGGTTGGCTTGAAACGCCTTCCTCTTGGCACGTTTCTCTCTTTCGCCCTCCATTCGTGCCTCTTCAAATTCTGCAGCACTGCTGGTCACAGCTGACCTCCAGCTGGGGTGCACAAGGGCCAGGGCTTCCCAGGTCTCAGTGTCTATGCCACAGTTTTTGAGGTTGGCTTTGAGCCCATCTTTAAATCTCTTTTTCTGCCCTCCAACATTCCGTTTTCCGTTCAGAGTTCAGAATAGAGCAACTGCTTTGGGAGGCGGTGGTCCGGACAACGTGGCCGGTCCAGCGGAGTTGAAGGCGGAGGACCATCACTTCAATGCTGGTGGTCTTTGCTTCTTCCAGCATGCTGATGTTTATCTGCCTGTCTTGCCAAGACATTTGCAGGATTTTCCGGAGGCAGCACTGATGGAATCGTTCCAGGAGTTGCATGTGACGTCTGTAGACAGTCCCCGTTTTGCAGGCATAAAGCAGGGTTGGGAGGACAATAGCTTTATAAACAAGCAACTTGGGTCCCTATGTAGACTTCTTGTCCACAGCTGCATGGTATCCGGTAGACTCCTGCAGAAGTGAGAGGATCCCTCTTGTCCTTTGCTGAATGTAGCATTTGTTGGATTTTCTTAGTAGGTCTGTAGATAGTTTGTGTGTTGTGTTTCCTCATCAGCTTCCCTCTGCGGTCAGTGGTTCCCTTGATGTCTGGCAAGAACACTTTTCCTCTGGGTGGATCTTTGACTTGACTCTTGTGGCTTTTTCTCGGTTTTGCAACTCTTCTGATGTCTGAGGTGGAGTCTCCATTGCCATAGATGCAGGCGAAATGTCAGGAGAGAATGCCCCTAGAACATGGCCATATAGCCCAAAAAAACCTACAACAACTCAATGGAGAATAAGGTTGGGGCAATAACAAATCTCTGTTTGACACCTGATTCCACCTTAAATGGGTCACTTTGGGAGCCATTGCTGTCCAAGACTGTTGCTATCATGTCATTGTGGAGGAGCCGCAGGATGTTCACAAATTTGTCAGGGCACCTGATTTTTTGGAGGATGGTCCAAAGAGCATTCACTGTGTCAAATGCCTTTGCAAGGCCAATGAATGTCATGTACAGAGGCTGATTTTGTTCCCATGCTCATGCTGGAGGACTTCATTGCCATGATACATCACCTTGTTGACGGGAAGCTTCCCACTGGAGTGGAAGTCATCTATCGGACAGAGGGCAAGCTATTTAACCTCAGCAGACTGAAAGCCAAAACCAAGGTTACAACAACATCTGTTATAGAACTCCAGTATGCTGGTGACAAGGTCGTCTGTGCGCATTCAGAAGATCTAAAAGCCACTCTAAACACCTTCGCAGAAGCATACGAGAAGCTCGGCCTGTCACTGAACATCGAGAAAACCAAAGTGCTGTTCCAGCAGTCACCAGCCATCCCTCCCCAATGCCAGAGATACAGCTTAATGGTGTAACATTAGAAAATGTTGACTATTTCCGCTACCTTGGCAGCCACCTCTCCACCAAAGTCAACATCAACACCGAAATACAACACCACCTGAGCTCTGCGAGTGCAGCATTTTCGCGAATGAAGCAGAGAGTGTTTGAGGACCGAGACATCCGTAGGGATACCAAGGTGCTTGTCTACAAATATATTGTCCTCCCAACCCTGCTATATGCCTGCGAAACGTGGACTGTCTACAGACGTCACATGCAACTCCTGGAACGATTCCATCAGCGCTGCCTCCGGAAAATCCTGCAAATCTCCTGGGAAGACAAGCGGACAAACGTCAGCGTGCTGGAAGAAGCAAAGACCACCAGCATTGAAGCGATGGTCCTGTGCCATCAACTCAGCTGGACCGGCCACGTTGTCCAGATGCCCGACCACCGTCTCCCAAAGCAGTTGCTCTACTGTGAACTTAAGAACGGAAAACGGAATGTTGGTGGACAGGAAAAGAGATTGAAAGATGGGCTGAAAGACAACCTTAAAATATCTGACATAGACACTGAGAACTGGGAAGCCCTGGCCCTTGAGTGCTCCAGCTGGAGGTCAGCTGTGACCAGCAGTGCTACAGAATTCGAGGAGGCACCAGTGGAGGGCGAAAGAGAGAAACGTGCCAGGAGGAAGGCACGTCAAGCCAACCCCGACCAGGACCGCCTTCCACCTGGAAACCAATGTCCTCACTGTGGGAGAATATGTGGGTCAAGAATAGGGCTCCACAGCCACCTACGAACCCACAGGGAAACACATAATGGAAGACCATCTTACTCGTCCAACGAGGGATCGCCTAAGTAAGTAAGCTGGAGGACTGAGACATTCCTAGAGAGAAGGAAAACAAAAAAAAATTAAATTTGTGGTTTTTCACTTCCACGAGGGTCCTGTGCCCCTAACTCCAGCGAATGGGGAGGGCAGGCTGTTTAAGGCAGGGAGAGATGCCACAAAGCAAAGCTGAGTGTTGCTGGCCCAATGCCCACAGCTCCAATGAAGAGAGGCTTTTGTCTTCCCCAGAGGAGGCTTGCCATTGCGCCAAGTGCCATTATCATTCTGCAAGGCTCCTTCAAGCACCAGGCTTCCCCAGACTTGCAGTGAAGAGACGCCAGAGGAAAAAAGAAGGCTTCTTCGAAGGACGTTTTCAGATTCTGTATCTTTTAATTGAGCCAAAGACAGCCATTGCAAATGTAGAAACTGATGGAAAAGAGAAAATGGTTTAAGCTTCTGGAAGAGATGTGTCTCTTCCAGAACAGAGCTGTAGCAATGTTTCCCTGTTAAATAAATAAAAGAATAAATAAATATATTGTCGAAGAGGAGGGCGACTAAAATGATCAAGGGTCTGGAGAACAAGCCCTATGAGGAGCGGCTTAAGGAGCTGGGCATGTTTAGCCTGAAGAAGAGAAGGCTGAGAGGGGATATGATAGCCATGTATAAATATGTGAGAGGAAGCCATAGGGAGGAGGGAGCAAGCTTGTTTTCTGCTTCCTTGGAGACTAGGACACAATGGAGCAATGGCTTCAAACTACAAGAGAGGAGATTCCATCTGAACACGAGGAAGAACTTCCTGACTGTGAGAGCCATTCAGCAGTGGAACTCACTGCCCCAGAGTGTGGTGGAGGCTCCTTCTTTAAAAGCTTTTAAACAGAGGCTGGATGGCCATCTGTCAGGGGTGATTTGAATGCAATATTCCTGCTTCTTGGCAGAAAGGGGTTGGACTGGATGGCCCATGAGGTCTCTTCCAACTCTATGATTCTATGAAGGCTTTCATGGCCGGAATCACTGGGTTGTTGTAGGGTTTTTTTTGGGCTATATGGCCATGGTCTAGACGCATTCTCTCCTGACGTTTCGCCTGCATCTATGGCAAGCATCCTCAGAGGTAGTGAGATCTGTTGGAACTGGGAAAAAGGGAATATCTGTGGAATAACCAGGGTGGGAGAAAGAACCTCAATACTTCTAAGGATGCTTGCCATAGATGCAGGCGAAACGTCAGGAGAGAATGCCTCTAGAACATGACCATATAGCCCAAAAAAACCTACAACAACCCAATAAATAAATAAATAATAGTGTTTATTACCTGCCTCTCATGATAAAATATATACATAAAATATATACCATATATAACATAAACATAGATACAGAATTGACAGATAGTATCAGTAGATCAGTTATGGCAGTGTTTCTCAACCTGGGAGTCAGGAAGCCCTGGCCTGTGAGCTCTCCAGCTGGAGGTCAGCTGTGACCAGCAGTGCTGCAGAATTTGAAGAGGCACGAATGGAGGGTGAAAGAAAGAAACGTGCCAAGAGGAAGGCGCATCAAGCCAACCGGGACCGGGACCGCCTTCCAGCTGAAACCAATGCCCTCACTGCGGGAGATGATGCAGATCAAGAATAGGGCAGTCACCTACGGACCCACCCTGGAGGATTATCCTACTTGGACAATGAGGGATTGCCTAAGTGAAGTGAAGTGAAGTGAGGGGGGTGGGACCCCTGGGAGAGTCGTGACAGGGTGTCAGAAGGGTCACCAAAGACCATCAGAAAAAAAGTATTTTCTGTTGGTCATGGGGGTTCTGTGTGGGAAGTTTGCCCCAATTTTATTGTTGGTGGGATTCAGAATGCTCTTTGATTGTAGGTCAACTATAAATCCCAGCAACTACAGCTCAAGGTCTATTTTCCCCAAACTCCATCAGTGTTAGCATTTGGGCATATTGAGTATCTGTGCCAAGTTTGATCCAGATCCATCATTGGTTTAGTCCACAGTACTCTCTTAATGGAGGCGAACTACAACTCCAAACTCAAGGCCAATACTCACCAAACCCTTCCAGCATTTTCTGTTGGTCATGAGAGTTCTGTATACCAAGTTTGGTTCAATCCCACCGCTGGTGGAGTTCAGAACGCTCTTTGATTGTAGGTGATCTATAAATTCCAGCAGCGACAACTCCCAAATGTCAAGGTCTATTTTCTGCAAACTCCACCAGTGTTCACATATTGAACATATTGCGTATCCGTGCCAAGTAGGGTCCAGATCCATCATTGTTTGAGTCCACAGTGTTCTCTATATATTGGTGAACTACAACTCCAAAACTCAAGGTCAGTGCCCACCAAACCCAGTATTTTCTCTTGGTCATGGGAGTTCTGTGTGCCAAGTTTTGTTCAATCCCATCATTGGTGGAGTTCAGAACGCTCTTTGATTGTAGGTGAACTATAAATCCCAGCAACTACAACTCCCAAATGTCAAAATCTATTTTCTCCAAACTCCACCAGTGTTCAAATTTGGACATATTGAGTAATCGTGCCAAGTTTGGTCCAGATCCTTCATTGTTTGAGTCTGCAGTGCTCTCTGGATGGAGGTGAATGACAACTCCCAAACTCAAGGTCAATGCCCACCAGACCCTTCCAGCATTTTCTGTTGGTCATGGAAGTCCTGTGTGCCAAGTTTGGTTCAATCCCATCGCTGGTGGAGTTCAGAATGCTCTTTGATTACAGGTGAACTATGCATCCCAACCACTATATCTTCCAAATGTCAAGGTCTATTTTCTGCAAACTCTACCAGTGTTCACATATTGAACAGTGTTCATATATCGAACATATTGAGTATCCGTGCCAAGTATGGTCCAGATCCGTCATTGTTTGAGTCCACAGTTTTCTCTATATATTGGTGAACTACAACTCCAAAACTCAAGGTCAGTGCCCACCAAACCCAGTGTTTTCTATTGGTCATGGGAGTTCTGTGTGCCAAGTTTGGTTCAATTCCATTTTGGGTGGAGTTTTGAAGGCTCTTTGATTGTAGGTGAGCTATAAATCCCAGCAACTACAACTCCCAAATGACAAAATCAACCCACCCGAACCCCACCAGCATTCAAATGTGGGCATATCGGTATTTGTGCCAAATGTGGGCAAATTCCATCGTTGGTGGAGTTTTGAAGGCTCTTTGATTGTAGGTGAACTATAAATCCTAGCAACTACAACTCCCAAATGACAAAATCAATCCCCCCCCCCCCCCGAACCCAACCAGTATTCAAATTTGGGTGTATCGGGTATTTGTGCCAAACTTGGTCCAGTGAATGAAAATACATCCTGCATATCAGATATTTACGCGACAATTCATAATAGGAGCAAAATTAAAGTGATGAAGTAGCAATGAAAATAATATTATGGAAAACCTCCAGAAGCATCCAGACTGTGGAATGGATGCAGTTTGACATCCCTTTAAGTCTGGGATCTGTAGGTGGGTGAAAGCACAAGTCTTGCAACGCCACAGCCTTAATCCTGGGCAGCTCAAGGGGTGCCAAGAGCCTGCCCCCATCCTGCAGGGGAGATGCCCCTCCAGAGGAGTCCCCTGCCTGTCTTGCGAAGCCACATAGGAACTACAAGTCCCAGAGTGCTCAGCAAGGGCTGAGAGGCTGCGCAGCCGCAGGGGCGAGGAGGGGAGCTGGCCAGAGAGAGAAGAGACGGAGAGCCAGCCGCCGCTGTGCCTGTTGACAGTCAGCCCAGCCTCTGGTCGGGATCTCTTTTGGAGGGATCGAGGCGGAGGAGGAGAGGCTCGGGGGAGCCCATCGCATCTTCCACTCCGCCGGGAACGAGGACCAGGGTGAGTGGAGGGTGCCTGCCCCCATCTTCGCTGGCTTCGAGATGCGCGCCTCCATCCCTCCCGGGCTTGGGAGGCAGAAAGGAGGCAGGCGTTTGCAGCAAGACTAGCAGCATCTGGAGCATCCCTTTGGCTCCTGCCTCCCGTCTTCCTTCCCTCTCTCCATCCATCCATCTTTTCTCCTTCCTTCCCCCTTCCCTTCCTCCTTCCTTCCTTCCTTCCTTCCTCCTGTCAGCCTTCCTTCCCCCCTCCTTTCTTCCCTCCTTCCTTCCCTTCTTCCTTCCTTCCTTCCTTCCTTCCTTCCTTCTCTCCCTCCTTTCTTCCCTCCTTCCTTCTTTCCTTCCTTCCTTCCTTCCTTCCTTCTCTCCATCCCCCTTCCCTTCTCCCTTCATTCCTTCTTTCCCTCTCTTTCCTTTCTTTCTTTCTTTCTTTTTTTCATTCTTTCTTCCTTCCATCCATCCTACCCTATTTTCTTCCTTTCCTTCCTTCTTTCTTTCCTTCCCTCCACCCCCCTTCCCTTCTCCTTCACTCCTTCTTTCCATCTCTCCTTCCTTCCTTCCTTCCTTCCTTCCTTCCTTCCTTCCTTCCTTCCCTCTTTCCTATATTCCTTACTTCCCTCCCTCCTTCGTTCCATTCTTCCTTCCTCCTTCCCTCCTTCCCTTCCTTCTCTTCTTCCCTCCTTCCTTTCCTCCTTCCTTCCTTCCCTTCTCCCTTCACTCCTTCTTTCCCTCTCTCCTTCCTTCCTTCCTTCCTTCCTTCCTTCCCCCTTCCCTCTTTTCTTCCTTCCCCCTTCCCTCCTTTCTTCCTTCCTTCCTTCCTCTTCCCCCTTCCTTCCTTCCTTCCCTCCCTCCCTCTCTTCCTTCCTTCTATCCATCCATCCTACCCTTTTTCCTTCCTTCCTTTCCTTCCTTCCTTCCTTCCTTCCTTCCTTCCTTCCCCTCTTCTTCCTTCCTTCCTTCCTTCCTTCCTTATCCCTTCCCTCCTTCCCTCCCTCCTTCCTTCCTTCCGTCCTTCCTTCCTTCCTTCCTTCCTTCCCCTCTTCCCCCTTCCGTCCCTCCCTCTTCCCCCTTCCTTCTTTTCTTCCTTCCTTCCCTCCCTCCCTCTCTCCCTTCCTTCCATCCATCCTACCCTTTTTCCTCCCTTTCCCTCCCTCCCTCCTTCCTTCCTTCCTTCCTTCCTTCCCCCTTCCTTCCCCCTCCCTTCCTCCCATCCTTCAATCCCTCCCTCCCCTCCTCTCTCCCTCCTCCTTTTCTTCCTTCATGATGCTTAAGGATGCGCCAGGGAACCCGAAGCAGCCAAGTCAAGCATGAGATGATGCTTTTGAAATGTATTTGCCCATCTTTCCACCCCTCATCCCTTCCTCTGCTGCCTCCATCCCTATGGAAGGCAAGCCTTGAGGCTTCCTAGGTGCGGCCTTGCTGGCTCCTTTTGCCCCAAAAGCCATCCAAGCAAGATGGGGGAACCTCCATCTCCTGGAGAGCTCCTCACCACACCCAAGCTCTCCAAGCTTTCAGCAGGGATGATAAGAAAAACAGTGATTATTTGAGGGTTGAGCTAATTTGGGGCTTGGCTGGAGGTCTCTTGGTCTTTCTTCTTCGGCAGGTGTTGCAAGGATTCAGGATTGTTTTTCCAAAGGTGCAGCATGTCCATAGACTTGACTCCGAAAGCAGCTTAGGTGGCTTGGCTTGTTATTTTTCAGCCTGCCAGACCAGATAGGATTGCCATTCCTTCTCTGTTAGGGTCGGTCCCCAATAAATAGGGTTTAAGTTGGGCATTGGGTGCATGGAGACAAAGAGGTCTTGATAGATGGGGCATTTAAACATCAGGGAGACCTCTTTGAGGTCTTTGGGCTATATGGCCATGTCTAGAGGCATTTTCTCCTGACGTTTCACTTGCATCTATGGCAAGCATCCTCGTGTTTTGGACTCCAACTCCCACAATTCCGAACAGCCTTCGGCTGTTCGGAATTGTGGGAGTTGGAGTCCAAAACACGAGGATGCTTGCCATAGATGCAAGCGAAACGTCAGGAGAAAATGCCTCTAGACATGGCCATATAGCCTCAAAAAACCCACAAGAACCTAGTGATTCCAGCCATGAAAGCCTTCGACAATATATCAGGGAGGGTATTTATTTATCGTGTCAGAAACAAATTGATGATGCAGTTATAATATATTTAAAAACACGAACAATGTTCAAAACTTGGCATTATGCTAAATTTCCTTTGACCGGAAGCTGGCCACTTGGAGTGCCTTTGGTGTTGTTGTGAGAAGGTCCTCCGTTGTGCAAGTGGCATTGTAGTCAGTGGTCTCTAATTTGCTCTTCTCCACACTCGCATGTCGTGGACTCCACTTTGTGGCCCCCATTTCTTAAGGTTGGCTCTGTATATCTCCTTCAAATCCAGTCGCAGGTTCAAATCCGGGGAGAGCGTGGGTGAGCTCCCCCTGTTAGCTCCAGCTCCCCGTGCGGGGACATGAGAGAAGCCTCTCACAAGGGTGGTAAAACATCAAGACATCCAGGCATCCCCTAGGCAGCGTCCTTGCAGACGGTCAATTCTCTCACACCAGAAGCAACTTGCAGTTTCTCAATGGAAAAAAGAGGTTCCCTTATAAATGTCTTTCCAGGTCCTAGTCTTTTTTTTCCAATTTCTTGATTGCTGTTTCCATTTATTTTCCATTTAAGTATAGAAAATCTTGGACAGTTTAATGCCTTCATTGTCTACTTGAAAGTTATGTAAAATATATCCAGTCTTTATTTTATTTATATATATATATATATATATATATATAAATAATATTGTTTTCTTAGCGTTCAACCAAGAACACTAAGAACACTGCGATGGCACAGCAGGTTAAACCACTGAGCTGCTGGACGTGTTGACAGGAAGGTCGGCAGTTTGAATCCGCAGGACAGGGTGAGCTCCTGTTGATAGCCCCAGCTCCTGCCAACCTAGCAGTTTGAAAACAGAGTGCAGTCTGTTCAGCGCCTTCCAAGTCACCCAGTCTTCTGTGTGCCCAGGAAGAAGTCTCTTATCCAGTATCAGCCATGGATTGAAGTTATGGATTTTTAGCCTGCCACTTTTGGACTCTCGCTTGCTGAGGTGTTCCTGCGAGTATCTCTGTAGACCTTAGGAAGCTATTTCTTGATTTAAGCCAGTGGTTCTCAACCTTCCTAATGTCGCAACCCCTTAATACAGTTCCTCATGTTGTGATGACCCCCAACCATAAAATTATTTTCATTGCTACTTCATAACTATAATTTGGCTACTGTTGTGAATTGTAATGTAAATATCTGATATGCAGGATGTATTTTCATTCAATGGACCAAATTTAGATACTGGTGGAGATGGGGGGGGGGGTTGATTTTGTCCTTTGGGAGTTGCAGTTGCTGGGATTTATAGTTAACCTACAATCAAAGAGCATTTGAAACTCTACCACCAATGGAACTGAACCAAACTTGGCACACAGGACTCCCATAACCAACAGAAAATACCGGAAGGGTTTGATGGTAATTGGCCTTGTGTTTTGGAGTTGTAGTTCACCTATGTCCAGAGAGCACTCAAACAATGATGGATCTGGACCAAACTTAGCACCAATACTCAATATGCTCAAATGCGAACACTGGTGGAGTTTCGGGAAAATAGACCTTGACATTTGTGAGTTGTAGTTACTGGGAATTATAGTTCACCTACAATCAGGGAGCATTCTGAACCCCACCAATGACAGAATTGGGGCAAACTTCCCACACAGAACCCCCATGACCAACAGAAAATACTCTTGCTTTCTGATGGTCTTTGGCAACCCCCCTGGCACTCCCTAATGCCCCCCCCCCAGGGGTCCCAACCCCCAGGTTGAGAAACTCTGATTTAAGGCATTGGCGTACTAGCTGATATCTGAACAGAGGATGGGCTGGGGATGTCAGTGCCTTGGTCCTTTCATTATAGGCTGCTACGTCCCATTGGGAGGGTGCTAGTGGTTTATATTTCTTGATGGATGGGACACTTACAATCAGATACAAATATATAATGGGGAATATTTGAGGCTTATATTTCTTGATGGATGGGACACTTATCAGATACAAATATATAATGGGGAGTGTTTGTGGCTTATACTTATTGATGGATGGGACACTTACAATCAGATACAGATCTATAAAGAGGAGGGTATTGTTATTATTATCATCCTTATCATCATCATCATTATTTATATCCCGCCTTTCTCCCTATGGGGACACAAGGCGGCTAATATCTACCCACGCTAAATGGCTAACATCTATCCCCACTAAACAGTTTTTAAAAAGTAACACAAAAGTTTAAAAAAATATTAATAGTGTGGTAAAAAGAGAATTAAAATACAGGTTGTTGTAGGTTTTATCGAGCTATATGGCCATGTTCTAGAGGCATTCTCTCCTGACGTTTCGCCTGCATCTATAGCAAGCATCCTCAGAAGTAGTGAGGTCTGTTGGAACTAGGAAAATGGGTTTATATATCTGTGGAATGACCAGGATGGGACAAAGAGCTCTTGTCTGCTGGAGATAGGTCTGAATGTTTCTGAGGATGTTTGCCATAGATGCAGGTGAAACGTCAGGAGAGAATGCCTCTAGGACATGGCCATATAGCCCGAAAAAACCTACAACAACCCAGTGATTCTGGCCATGAAAGCCTACAATAATAAATTAAAATACAGCAAATGCAACAACAATGACAACAACAACAAACCTTTATTTATATCCTGGCTCATCTTCTCATGGGGATGCAGGGCAGCTTACAACATGAAAGGCAAATATTCAACGCCATAGTAAAGGTAAAAGTTTTCCCCTGACATTAAGTCCAGTCAGTTCTGACTCTGGGGGGGGGGGGGGGGGGGAGGTGTTCATCTCCATTTCTAAGCCAAAGAGCCGGTGTTGTCCATAGACGCCTCCAAGGTCATGTGGCTGGCATGACTACATGGAGCACGGTTACCTTCCTGATGGAGCGGTATTTATTTGTTTACTATATTTGTATACCTATTGATCTCAAGAGGTACCTATTGATCTACTCACATTTGCATGTTTTCGAATTGCTAGGTTGGCAGAAGCTGGGGCTAACAACGGGAGCTCACCCCACTCCCTTCGATCTTTCAGTTGGCAAGTTCAGCAGCTCAACACTTTAACCCCTGTGCCACCCAGTACAATAAATACAATAAATAAATTATCTTTAAAACTCATATAAAGCCCCCAGTGAAGCATGGGGTTAAACTGCTGAGCTGCTGAACTTGTTTAACGAAAGGTTGGTGGTTCGAATCCAGGGAGCAGTGTGAGCTCCTGCTGCCAGCCCCACCTTCTGCCAACCTAGCAGTTCGAAAACATGCAAATGTGAGTAGATCAATAGGTACCGCTCCAGCAGGAAGGTAACGGCACCCCACGCAGTCATGCTGGCCACATGACCTTGGAGGTGTCTATGGACAACACCAGCTCTTTGGCTTAGAAATGGAGATGAACACCAGCCTCCAGAGTCGGACATGACTAGATTTAATGTCAAGGGTAAACCTTTACCTTTACCTTTAACTCCTCCTTTTGAACATTATTCCTTCACTTGATTCAATGGTCATTCCAAATCTTGGCCATTTTCTATCAATTGTATGGTATCATCTACATATCTTACATATTTTGCCTCCGGTTTTCACACCTCTGAAGTTTTACCTTTACCTTAAACCATGTTTGTGGACACTTAACAAGCAGATACGAATATATAAAAAGGGTTTTTTAGGATCACACTTCTTTCTCTCATATGAGGAATTGAGTTGATTGGTTCGTAAAAGAACTCAAAGGGACCCAGCGGATTGTCAATGGGATTCCAGCCCATCTGTGTTGCTGCCTCCTCCTCCTCCCTGCCCCTCCCTAGCCATCCCCAGGAGATGACCCCGCTTTAA
The DNA here is from genome assembly GCF_037176765.1 of Anolis sagrei. Classification (NCBI taxonomy): domain Eukaryota; kingdom Metazoa; phylum Chordata; class Lepidosauria; order Squamata; family Anolidae; genus Anolis; species Anolis sagrei. The sequence goes on along the minus strand of NC_090029.1, from coordinate 30,006,919 downwards.
TCCAGCTGTGGTTGTGTAATCGGGGAAGAGCATGCCAGAAGGAGGAGGGTTGGCTTCGAGCATGGACTCACACACACACACACATGCTGTCAAAACAATCTCCTACAGAATCCTGGACTCACACCGCTTGGAAAACGAGAAGCTCTTTGGAATTATTGGCGAGGAAGGCACAGCTTGACTGTATAAGACCAAACCAGAGCTGTTAATGATAGACAGGCCAAATTGTGGGCCATCTACATCAAGCATGGGCAAACTTGGGCCCGCCAGATGTTCACATTTGAGCATATTGAGTATTTGTGCCAAGTTTGGTCCAGATCCATCATTGTTTGAGTCCACAGTGCTCTCTGGATATAGGTGAACTACAGCTCCCAAACTTAAGGTCAATGTCCACCAAACTCTTCCAGTATTAGGTTCTTGTGGGTTTTTTCGGGCTATGTTATAGGCTATAGGGCCATTTCTCCTAACGTTTCGCCTGCATCTATGGCAAGCATCCTCAGAGGTAGTGAGGTCTGCAAACCCCACCTCCTCCAAGATGAACTGCGAAGCTCACCTCCTCCAAGATGAACTGAACCACCTAAGCTGGGCTCTCCAGGCCAATGGAGACTCCACCTCAGACATCAGAAGAGCTGCAAGACCAAGAACAAGCCACGAGAGTCAAGACAAAGATCCACCCAGAGGAAAAGTGTTCTCACCAGACATCAAGGGAACCACTGACCGCATAGGGAAGCTGATGAGGAAACACAACATACAAGCTATCTACAGACCCACCAAGAAAATCCAACAAATGCTACGTTCAGCAAAGGACAAGAGGGATCCTCTCACCTCTGCAGGAGTCTACCGTAACCCATGCAGCTGTGGACAAGTCTACATAGGGACCACCAAACGCAGCATTGCCCAAACACGAATCAAGGAACATGAAAGGCACTACAGACTACTTCAACCAGAGAAATCAGCCATAGCAGAGCACCTGATGAACCCACCTGGACACAGCATATTATTTGAGACCACAGAAGTGCTGGTCCACACCAACAACCACCATGTCAGACTACACAGAGAAGCCATTGAAATCCACAAGCATGTGGACAATTTCAACAGAAAGGAGGAAACCATGAAAATGAACAAAATTTGGCAACCAGTATTAAAAAAACTCTAAAATTACAACAGCAAAACAGCAGAGAGGAAACAAACAAGAAGATCTAATCACCTCTCAACAAAAGATTTTCCCAGGCTCAGCCAGGCCTTCAAATGCTAATGAAGTTGGTCAGTTGAAACATTCACACCCAGCTCTAGCAGAGAAGAGCTCTTTGCCCCATCCCAGTCATTCCACAGATATATAAACCCATTGTCCTATTTCCAACAGACCCCACTACCTCTGAGGATGCTTGCCATAGATGCAGGCGAAACGTCAGGAGAGAATGCCTCTAGAACATGGCCCTATAGCCCGAAAAAACCCACAAGAACCTAGTGATTCCAGCCATGAAAGCATTCGACAATACATCTTCAAGTATTTTCTGTTGATCATGGGAGTTCTGTGTGCCAAGTTTAGTTCAAGTCCATCATTGGTGGAGTTTGGAATGTTCTTTGATTGTAGGTGAACTATAAATCCCAGCAATTACAACTCCCAAATGACAAAAACAATCCCCCCCCAACCACACCAGTATTCAAATTTGGGCATGTCGAGTATTTGTGCCAAATTTGGTCCAGTGAATGAAAATACATCCTGTATATCAGATATTTACATTATGATTCATAACAGTAGCAAAATTACAGTTATGAAGTCGCAACAAAACTAATGTTGTGGTTGGGGGTCACCACAACATGAGGAACTGCATTAAGGGGTCACGGCATTAGGAAGGTTGAGAAACACTGATATAGATGATCCGTGATGTTGTTTTAAGGCAGCGGTGGAAATCCCGAAGCTGTCCAGATGCTGGAGTGCAATTTCCAACTGTTCTGAGCACCATAACCAATTTGGAGCATGCTGGAAGTCGCAATCCAAGAGGCATATGATTCCCACACATTTTCAGGACTATGCAATGATACAATTTGACTGAAAACAAGCTTGTGTTTCCATGGATTGTTATTTCCAAGTGGGGACAAAAGTATCCTAAGAAGCAGAATGGGGAAACTCCCTTTGCAGGAGTCTAAAGAAGCCATTGACAAGATTCTGACCTTGGTGAATCGTGGGTTTCAGTGCTTCTTTCTGAATGGAAACAGTGATTACAAAGGATGGCTTGTTGGAGAACACCATGGCTTATCTCACAGTTCTGTGCGCACACAAGTTTTCTTGGGTGAGCAAATCATTTTTTTGTTGTTGTTGAAAATCCTTGTTACACTGTATTGTTGAAGTCTTTCATGGCCGGAATCACTGGGTTGTTGTCGTTTTTTTCGGGCTATATGGCCATGGTCTAGAGGCATTCTCTCCTGATGTTTCGCCTGCATCTATGGTAAGCATCCCCAGAGGTAGTGAGGTATGTTGGAACTAGGAAAATGGGTTTATATATCTGTGGAATGACCAGGGTGGGACATCCTCACTACCTCTGAGGATGCTTGCCATAGATGCAGGCGAAATGTCAGGAGAGAATGCCTCTAGAACATGGCCATATAGCCCAAAAAAAACTACAATAACCCATCCTTGTTACATGTTTCTAACCTTGGGTTGCTGTGAGTTTTCCAGACTGTCTGGCCATGTTCCAGAAGCATTCTCTCCCGATGTTTCACCCACATCTATGGCAGGCATCCTCAGAGGTTGGGAGGTCTGTTGAAAACTAGGAAAATTGGGTTTATATATCTGTGGAGAGTCCAGGGTGGGAGAAAGAAGTCTTGTTTGCTTGTGGCAAGTGTGAATGTTGCAATTGGCCACCTTGGTTAGCATTGAATGGCCTTGCAGCTTCAAAGCCTGGCTGGTTGCTACCCAGGGGAGGTGTTAGTTGGGAGGTGTTAGCTGGCCCTGATTGTTTCATGTCAGAAATTCCCGTTGTTTGAATGTTTATTTTTATTTACTGTCCTGATTTTAGAGTTTTTTCTTTGAGCCGCTCCTCATAGGGTTTGTTCTCCAGACCCTATGCTCCCCCCTCCCTGTGACTTTCTCTCAAATATTTATACATGGCCCTCATAATGTCTCCTCTCAGCCTTCTCTTCTGTAGTCTAAACTTGCCCAGCTCTTTGAGCTGCTCCTCATAGGGCTTGTTCTCCAGACCCTTGATCATTTAGTTTGAAGCCATTGTTCCATTGCGTCCTTGTCTCCAGGGCAGCAGAACACAAGCTTGCTCTGTCCTCCCTATGACTCCTCCTCACATATTTATACATGACCCTCATAATGTCTCCTCTCAGCCTTCTCTTCTGTAGGCTAAAAGTGCCCAGCTCTTTGAGCCGCTCCTCATAGGGCTTGTTCTCCAGATCCTTGACCTCCTCCCTATGACTTCCTCTCACATATTCTAATTCTATTATTCTGTGATTCTATGAAATATTATCTCACAGCTTGACGATGTTTCAAAATCTCCTTTGGGTGCAACTGCACAAAGGGAAAAGTCGGACAGATGTCTCATAATATTGGCGCTTGGAGACAAATGCCCCAGGAAAACCATCAACAGCAGTGTAGGGCAGAGAGGAAGAGCTAGTCCGCGTAAACACAGGATCCACTTGTGGAATCCACTGTCACGAGATGTAATGAGTAGGAAAGACCTGTCATTATACCTGGTTAAGTAGGATGACTCCAAGTTTCAAGGCAGGATAGCCTAGGGCTGAAGGATATGGGCAGACTTGGAAGTCATCTCCTCCCAACATTCAGCAAAAGAAAACCAGGACATTTTTTGACATGCAATTGAGAGGGAGAGAGGGTGGCCTTTTATCCTTTGCTGCAGGCAGAAAGCATTCTTTGGCAGGCCTCTCCTCTTGGGAGTGTTTTGCCAACCGATGGCATCGACAAGGCAGAGGATGCACCTCGATGGAATGGCTGGCTCATCAAGGAGCCTCTTGTCTCACTCGGATAATGATCATGACCAGGGAGCCCTTGGCAGACCCAGCAGAAACAACAGCCCCAGGCAAAATAGTTCAAGCCACACCTGTTTCCCTTCTGCACCAAGGTCTGCCTGCCTTTGTTGGCTTCCATATCCATTTGAGCATCAGTGCCAGTGGAGCAGCTTGAATGTCTTCCTGGTGCCACTCTTGCCTCCCGTGGAAAATCACAGGAGGCTGTCAATGGGGGACGATGATGTCTGGCTCAACCTGGAGGTCAGGACCCCTGGAGGGGTTGCCAGGGGGTTTACTTTATCTGTGTTTGTTTGTTTGTTTGTCTTGCTTTCAATTAAAAATGAAGTTTAACAGGGACAAATGCAAGAGACTCCACTTAGGCAGAAAAAACGAAATGCGAAGATACAGAATGGGGGATGATGAGGCCTGGCTTGAGAGCAGTATGTGTGAAAAAGATCTTGGAGTCCTCGTGGACAACAAGTTAAACATGAGCCAACAATGTCATGTGGCGGCAAAAAAAGCCAGTGAGATTTTTCCCTGCATCAATAGGAGCATAGTGTCTAGATCCGCATTTCTCAACCTGGGGGTCAGGACCCCTGGAGGGGTTGCCAGGGGGTGTCAGGGGGTTCCCCAAAGACCATCAGAAAACACAGTATGTTCTGTTGGTCATGAGGGTTCTGTGTGGGAAGTTTGGCCCAATTCTATCGTTGGTGGGCTTCAGAATGCTCTTTGATTGTAGGTGAACTATACATCCCAAAAACTACAACTCCCAAATGTCAAGGTCTATTTTCGCCAAACTCCACCAGTGATCACATTTGGGCATATTGAGTATTTGTGCCAAGTTTGGTCCACAGCCATCATTGTTTAGTCCACAGTGCTCTCTGAATGTAGGTGAACTACAACTCCAAAGCTCAAGGTCAGTGTCCACCAAACGCTTCCAGTATTTTCTGTTGGTCATGGGAATTCTGTGTGCCAAGTCTGCTTCGATTCCATCATTCCTGGAGTTCAGAATGCTATTTGATTGTAGGAGAACTATAAATCCCAGCAACTACAACACACAAATGCCAAAGTCTATTTTTGCCAAACTCCACCAGTGATCACATTTGGGCATATTGAGTATTTGTGCCAAGTTTGGTCCAGAGCCATCATTGTTTTAGTCCACATTCCTCTCTCAATGTAGGTGAACTACAACTCCAAAGCTCATGGTCAATGCCCACCAAACCCTTCCAATATTTTCTGTTGGTCATGACAGTTCTGTTTGCCAAGTTTGGTTCAATTCCATCATTGTTGGAGTTCAGAATGTTCTTTGATTGTAGGAGAACTATAAATCCCAGCAACTTTTATTTATTTATTTATTTATTTATTTATTTATTTATTTAAAGCATTTATATTCTGCCCTTCTCACCCCGAAGGGGACTCAGGGCGGAGCACAAACATTCAATGCCTAAACATATTAGACCATACACATACAAAGGCATTAAATCACATATCTACAACTCCCAAATGCCAAAGTCTATTTTCACCAAACTCCACCAGTGATCACATTTGGGCATATTGAGTATTTGTGCCAAGCTTGGTCCAGAGCCATCATTGTTTTAGTCCACAGTGCTCTCTGAATATAGGTGAACTACAACTCCAAAGGTCATGGTCAATGTCAACCAAACGCTTCCAGTATTTTCTGTTGGTCAGGAGAGTTCTGTTTGCCAAGTTTGATTCAATTCCATCATTCCTGGAGTTCAGAATGCTCTTTGATTGTAGGAGAACTATAAATCCCAGCAAGTAAACTCCCAAATGACAAAATCTCCCTCCAAAACCTCACCAGTATTCAAATGTGGACATATCAGTTATTGTGCCAAATTTGGTCCTGTGAATGAAAATACATCCTGCATGTCAGATATTACGATTCATGACAGCAGCAGAACCCCCGGTGGCGCAGGTTCAAATCCGGGGAGAGGTGGATGAGCTCCCTCTATCAGCTCCAGCTCCTCATATGGGGACGTGAGAGAAGCCTCCCACAAGGATGATAAAAACATCAAAGCATCCGGGTGTCCCCTGGGCAACGTCCTTGCAGATGGCCAATTCTCTCACACCAGAAGCGACTTGCAGTTTCTCAAGTCGCTCCTGGCACAACAAAAAAAAAATGACAGCAGCAAAATTACAGTTATGAAGTGGCAACGAAAATAATGTTATGGTTGGGGGGTCAGCACAACATTAGGAACAGTATTAGAGGTTTGAGACATTAGGAAGGTTGAGAAAGACTGATGTAAAAGAAATCCACTCCAGGGAATAAATAAAATGTGGCAGTAGATGCAAGGAACTGCCAAAAACATTCTGGGGGAACAAAAATCTCATCTGGATATTTGACAAAACAAAAAAAAAAAACCCATATAGTACCAAATACCACAGACTTCTGACACATTTGTGCTCCACCTGAAGAAGCCCTAGAAAAAACAGCCTCGGGCATTATTGAAAAACCAGTAGGAGAATATTCCAGTCTGTCTGGACACTGGGCTGTCAACCTGTCAGTTGTCATTTTCCAGTAGAAGTCATTCAAAGGGAGAAGGAATTTGCTGAACTGGAACTAATATCAAAGCTCAGTTTGGATCTCAAGAGGCATGGTGGAAACGTGCCTGGAAACGTAGCCCAGGCCCCGCTATGGCCACAGTTAGAATGATAGAATCATAGAATCAAAGAGTTGGAAGAGACCTCCTGGGCCATCCAGTCCAACCCCATTCTGCCAAGAAGCAGGAATATTGCATTCAAATCACCCCTGACAGATGGCCATCCAGCCTCTGTTTAAAAGCTTCCAAAGAAGGAGCCTCCACCACACTCCGGGGCAGAGAGTTCCACTGCTGAACGGCTCTCACAGTCAGGAAGTTCTTCCTCATGTTCAGATGGAATCTCCTCTCTTGTAGTTTGAAGCCATTGCTCCACCCTCCTAGTCTCCAGGCTATCATATCTCCTCTCAGCCTTCTCTTCTTCAGGCGAAACATGCCCAGCTCCTTAAGCCACCCCTCATAGGGCTTGTTCTCCAGACCCTTGATCATTTTAGTCGCCCTCCTCTGGACACATTCCAGCTTGCCAATATCTCTCTTGAATTGTGGTGCCCAAAATTGGACACAATATTCCAGGATCGGTTCCTTGCACTTTCTCCATCTCCTCCGCCCTATATTGCTCTGCACTAACTTCCGCCCTATCCCCGTCCCCTTAGATGGTCTAGGCCTCTCGATTACTCCGACCCTTAGCAGCTCATTCCATATAATAGAATAGTGTTTAGAGCTTTGATATTAGTTCTAGTTCAGCAAATGGTTTTGAAGTATATGTTTGTGTGTTAACAACCTTGTGTCTATGTTTTGAATACTTTGTATATTTTTTCCATGCTATTGCATGTATGGAAACCGCCCTGAGTCCCTTAGGGGAGATACGACAATATATAAATAAAATTATTATTATTATTATTATTATTATTATTATTATTATTATTGACACTAAAACACGGTATGTCACAGCAAATGAGATCTCTATGCTGGATTTCGTATCACAAAATCACAAGTCGAACACTTCCCAAGCATCTAGGACTTTGTGATATATTTTCTAATAATGCGCACAGATCCAAGTAAGGTGACCTTTTGCAGTTGACAGATCGTGATTTTGTCAATGTTTATTGTTTCCAAATTCCAGCTGAGATCTTTTGGCACAGCACCCAGTGTGTCGATGACCACTGGGACCACCTGTACTGGTTTATGTCAGCGCCTTTGCAATTCGATTTTGAGGTCCTGATAATGGTTGAGTTTTTCCTGTTGTTTTACCTCAATGCGACTGTCACCCAGTTATTATTATTATTATTATTATTATTATTATTATTATTATTATTAGAAACATAACAAGATGAGCCCACAGCAGCCAAGATCAGTCTGCTGGCTGTTGTATAGGATGACACATCGCACACTTCCCAAGTGTCTAGGACTGTGTGATGTATCGGCGAATAATGCGTGCAGATCCCAGTAAGGTGGCCTTTTGCAGCTGGCAGATGGTAATTTTGTCAACGCCGATTGTGTTTAAGTGTAGACCAAGGTCTTTAGGCACTGCACCCAGTGTGCTGATCACCACTGGGACTACCTTGACTGGCTTGTGTCAGAGTCTTTGCAGTTCGATCTTTAAATCCTCACATCGTGTCAACTTTTCCAGTTGTTTCTCTTCAATCTTGCTGTCACCTGGGATTGCAACATCAACAATCCATACTTTGTTTTTCAACACAATCGTGAGGTCACGAATATTGTGCTCCAAAACTCTGTCTGAATTCGAAAGTCCCAGAGGAGTTTGACATGTTCATTTTCTGTAACCTTTTCCGGCTTGTGATCCCATCGGTTCTTTGTCGCAGGCAATAATAATAATAATAATAATAATAATAATAATAATAATAATAGACAGACTACAAGCAGAGGCATAACACCGTTGCTCAGATGATGCATTGGAACCTGTGTCACAAAAACCATCTTAGAATCTATGATTCTATTATTCTAAGATGTTTTTTGTGGCACAGGTTCCAATGCATCATCTGAGCAATGGTGTTATGCCTCTGCTTGTAGTCTGTCTATTATTATTATTATTATTATTATTATTATTATTATTATTATTGGAGCCCCCGGTGGGGCAGTGGGTTAAACCAGTGAGATACTGAGCTTGTTGATCGAAAGGTCACATGTTCGAATCCGGAGAGCGGCGTGAGCTTCCGCTGTCACCCCCAGCTTCTGCCAACCTAGCAGTTCGAAAACATGCAAATGTAAGTAGATCAATAGGTACCGCTCCGCTCCGGTGGGAAGCTAAGGGCGCTCAATGCTGTCATGCTGGCCAAATGACCTTGGAGGTGTCTATGGACAACGCCGGCTCTTCAGCTTAGAAGCGGAGCACCAACTCTGACTCTGAGCACCAACCCCCAGAGTCAGACACAACTGGACTTAATGTCAGGGAAAAACCTTTACCTTTACCTTAAGCTATCTGAATTATATACAAACAAATTACTAGTGGAGGGTTGAAGAAGGTTGCTATTTCCAACAGTTTTAGGGCCATAAAGATGGCTAGAGGGGATTAATGGCGCAATGGATGTTTCCGTCATTGGATGTCGATCCAACAAGTTTGGTGTCCAGCTCTATTGCAGGTTTACAGCACATCAAAGTGGCAGGATGCGCTATTCTTTCTTTTCCTCCCCCGTCTTTCATCTCCAACACTGAGCTCTTTCATCTTCTCTGGATCAAAGAAAAAGTGTGTGAGCCTGATGTTCATAAACAGCAGTGCTGTGAGAGGGGCATCTTTGCCAAGCGAACACCAAAGCTCCAATTGTCTGGGCACATTAGTGAAGGACTGCGGCCAGGGAGAGAAATGCCTTTCAAATTGAGGCTGGACTTCATGTTTAGGAGTAAATCATCTTCAGATAAAGGGAATCTCTCTCTACCAATATTGCTTTGTCAAAGCCCACTGGCCTGAGCTGGCAGTGGCAAGTAACCAGATACAAACTAGTTATTTACAGTGAAGTTCTTTCCCCCAGAAATGGATATGAAGTGTACTTACTTACTTTACTTAGGCGATCCCTCTTTAGCCAAGTAGGATAGTCTTCCAGGATCAGTGTTCTGGTGGGTCCGTAGGTGACTGTGGAGTCCTATTCTTGATCTGCATCTTCTTCCGCAGTGAGGGCATTGGTTTTCAGGTAGAAGGCGGTCCCGGTTGGGGTTGGCTTGACACGCCTTCCTCTTGGCACATTTCTCTCTTTCACCCTCCATTCGTGCCTCTTCAAATTCTGCAGCACTGCTGGTCGCAGCTGACCTCCAGCTAGAGTGCTCAAGGGCCAGGGATTCCCAGTTCTCAGTGTCTATGCCAGAGTTTTTAAGGTTGGCTTTGAGCCCATCTTTCAATCTCTTTTCTTGTCCACCAACATTCCGTTTTCTGTTCTTGAGTTCGGAGTAGAGCAACTGCTTTGGGAGACGGTGGTTGGGCATCTGGACAACGTGGCCAGTCCAGTGGAGTTGATCGTGGAGGACCATCGCTTCAATGTTGGTGGTCTTTGCTTCTTCCAGCACGCTGACGTTTGTCCACCTGTCTTCCCAAGAGATTTGCAGGATTTTCCAGAGGCAGTGCTGATGGAATCGTTCCAGGTGTTGCATGTGATGTCTGTAGACAGTCCATGTTTTGCAGGCGTATAGCAGGGTTGGGAGGACAATAGCTTTATAAACAAGCACCTTGGTCTCCCTACGGATGTCCCAGTCCTCAAACAATCTCTGCTTCATTCGGAAAATGCTGCACTCGCAGAGCTCAGGCAGTGTTGTATTTCGGTGTCAACGTTGACTTTGGTAGAGAGGTGGCTGCCAAGGTAGCGGAAATGGTCCACATTTTCTAATGTTACACCATTAATGTATTGTCGAAGGCTTTCATGGCCGGAATCACTCAGTTCTTGTGGGTTTTTTCGGGCTATATGGCCATGTTCTAGAGGCATTTCTCCTGACGTTTCGCCTGCATCTATGGCAGGCATCCTCAGAGGGTGAGGTCTGGAGCTGGGAAAAAGGGGGTTTATATATCTGTGGAAAGACCAGGGTGAGACAAAAGGCTTTTGTAAGATGGGCTAGGTGTGAATCTTTTCAATTGACCACCTTGATTAGCATACAATGGGCTGACTGTGCCTGGAGCAAACTCTTAATGAAGGTGATTAGATGTCCCTGCCTGTTTTTCTCTCTGTTGTTTTAATTTTAGAATTTTTTAAAACTGGTAGCCAAATTTTGTTCATTTTCATGGTTTCTTCCTTTCTGTTGAAATTGTCCACATGTTTGTGGATTTCAATGGCTTCTCTGTGTAGCCTGACATGGTGGTTGTGAGAGTGGTCCAGCATTTTTGTGTTCTCAAATAAAATGCTGTGTCCAGGTTGGTTCATCAGGTGCTCTGCTATGGCTGATTTCTCTGGTTGGAGTAGTCTGCAGTGCCTTTCATGTTCCTGGATTCTTGTTTGGGCGCTGCGTTTGGTGGTCCCTATGTAGACTTGTCCACAGCTGCATGGTACACGGTAGACTCCTGCAGAGGTGAGAGGATCCCTCTTGTCCTTTGCTGAACGTAGCATTTGTTGAATTTTCTTGGTGGGTTTGTAGATTGTTTGTATGTTGTGTTTCCTCATCAGCTTCCCTATGCGGTCAGTGGTTCCCTTGATGTATGGCAGGGACACTTTTCCTCTGGGTGGATCTTCATCTTTACTCTTGTGGCTTGTTCTTGGTCTTGCAGCTCTTCTGATGTCTGAGGTGGAGTATCCATTGGCCTGTAGAGCCCAGTTGAGGTGGTTCAGTTCATCTTGGAGGAGGTGGGGTTCACAGATTCTTTTTGCACGGTCTGCCAAGGCTTTGATGGTGCTTCTTTTTTGACTTGGGTGATGGTTGGAGTTTTTATGTAGATATCTATCTGTGTGTGTGTATCTATCTGTGTGTGTGGGTTTTCTGTAGACGGTGTGACCCAATTGTTGATCTGGTTTGCGGATGACTAGGACATCTAGAAAAGGCAGTCTTCCTTCCTTTTCTTTTTCCATAGTGAACTGGATGTTTGGGTGGATGCTGTTAAGATGTTCCAGGAACCTGTTGAGCTGTACCTCTGGCATAGAAAGGGGTTGGCTGGTGAGTGCTGGAAGAGCACTTTGGTTTTCTCAATGTTCAATGACAGGCCGAGCTTCTTGTATGCTTCTGCAAAGGTGTTTAGAGTGGCTTGTAGATCTTCTTCTGAATGCACACAGACAACATTGTCATCAGCAACATTCTATAACAAATGTTGTTGTAACCTTGGTTTTGGCTTTAGGTCTGCCGAGGTTAAACAGCTTGCCGTCTGTCCAATAGATGATTTCCACTCCAGTGGGAAGCTTCCCATCAACAAGGTGAAGTATCATAGCGATGAAGATGGAGAATAAAGTTGGGGCAATAACACATCCCTGTTTGACACCCGATTCCACCTTAAATGGGCCACTTTGGGATGTGTATGAAGTGTGGATATGTATGAAAGGGAGCATATGTTTGGTTCTTTGGCTTTCATCCTAGCTCCAGTTTAAATTAAACTTTCTGTCGTACACATGTTTGTATATTTATTTACAGTATTTATATTCCACCCTTCTCACCCCAAAGGAGACTCAGAGCGGATTACAGAACCTGCCTCTATGGCAAGCATCCTCATTATTATTTAGTACTATACTGAAACTCTGCTTGACTGATTCTGTATATCCTTGAAAGTTTGCCTTGACTTACTCAAAGATATTATTAAAATGTCATGAACACTTGCAAATCTTATAATGCAATCCCTGGAAGTATTAATCCCCTCAAAGGGCTTTTTTTCCATCTGGAAATGACTCCTGGACGGGAAAAAAGACCAGATGTTGGATGCTTATTCATAAGTGTACTGGTGTTGTCATACTTCCCTGAATTTTTGGTCTATCCATGAGTTCCTGCCCAGTTCTCTAAAGTTTGTATATCATCTTCTGGCACATTTGTCTTTAAAATGAAACAGAAAAGGCTTAATGCCGAAAGAAGCAGAGTGTTGGCTATAATGTGGATCAAGTCAGCTTTTGTAAAACTAATGCTGGTATTTAGCGGCACAAAACAGCAAAGGATTATACTAATTCTCTTTGGCTGCTGGTTTTGCACAACCCTGTTCATCTGTTAAGATTTTCTTGAGTTGTTCATCTGCCAGCAGTAAAAGAAAACATAACGCAACGTCCTGTTAGGTAACAATCACCGAAGTCAAAGGGAAAAAGTGATAGAGATCTATCATGCACAAGTATTTTTCCAATGTCATTCTTGCCAGCATGTCTTGAGGATCCATCTGAAAGAAAGGCATTGTTTAAGACATCAAAATAGTTTAAAAGACCACTTTGGAGAGGTGCGTACGAATGGGAATGGATTAGAACTTTTAAAAATAGGGCATAACATACTGTGAGAGCAACACTGGAGCAACTGTTTTGGTTTCTGTCTTTATCTGTCATATCTTCATCCATCTTAGGCCCGTTTGATTATGAGAATAATATGAGAGGGCGTGCCAAAGCAGGCTTGCTTCAGGGTTTTGTCAAGGCTGTGAAGGAGCTTTCCAAGGTGCTGAACCTATCTTGGGAAATGTGTCTCAAAACCTTGGATAGCTCATTGAAGGTTAAAAGGTAAAAGTTTTCCTCTGACATTAAGTCCAGTTGTGTCTGACTTTGGGGGTTAGTGCCTGAACAGTTATGCGCGAACCAATTGTACAGTTGTGGATGATTATGGAGGGAATTAATCTCAGGCCTCAATTGTGTATGAGAGTATATTATAGAGGAGGCCAATTATTACTTGTAAATTAAGGTAACGACCACCAACGTGAGGTATTTGAGGTACCACCGATGAGATCTGGCTTTACAGACGCAGATTAATTGAGATAAGACGGTCTTCAACAAAAGATAACAAATTTATTGTGTACAAAGCGTATGGTTGCAGGCTGTTAAATAACTTATAGAACTTTGAATATCTCTTGGTTTGTAATACAGTCCACTCTTCCAAATAACTCAGCTCGTGGCTAACTTTTACTGAGGTGAAGCTCTTTAGTGAACGATGTTTCCTACTATGAATAGCCTTCCAATTTGATCTTTCCTTGATCAAATCTCTGATCTCTAGTCCTTCCTTGACTAGGGATCTTAACAAGCTTCCTTTAGTCTTCCTTGACTAAAGAAACAGGCCAGGTTTCTCTCTTCAGCCCTTCTAGACTGAAAAAACCTCCAGCTGCTCACACACACCTCTCTCCCAGGTTTTTCAAGCCTCCACACTCACTCACACACTCTCACACTCACTGCCCCTTTTCCAAAGACGCACATAACTTTTCCTGCTTGGCTCCGCCCACTTCTCACTCTCCTGAGCTAGCCTGCCTGGTCTCCTTGGCAACGCTCACTGTGGATTCAAGCCAGATAACTCTAGTTTTAGCTACTGTTACAAACACAAATATATATTCTAACAGTTAAACACATACATAGTATCAATGACTTCTGCACAGTGCTGATCTTCATTTCTAAGCCAAAGAGGCTTAGACACCTCCACGGTCATATGGCCAGCATGACTCCATGGAGCACCGTTACCTTCCCACCTATTGATTTACTTACATTTGCATGTTTTCGAACTGCTAGGTTGGCAGTAGCTAGGGTTAACAGCAGGAGCTCATGCCGCTCCCCAGATTCAAACCTGCAACCTTTCAGTCAACATATTCAGCAGTTCAGCGGTTTAACCCACTGCGCCTCTGGGGACTCCCTGAAAGGTTGGACTAAAACCTGGATTCTCTAATCCACTGACGTGAAAGCCACCAGCAACCAATTGTGTCAAAGGTTCAGTGGACATATGATATTTAGCCTATTTTTGTGTCTCTCAGTTCTTTCTCAGTGGCTCTCCAGATGTAAAATTGTGCATAGTCAACAGGCAGCATTTGACTACATTCAAAAACAGTTGGGTCAAAATACTGTAGGCTACCGTTACGCAGAGAACATGACTTTCTTGGTAGGAGGGTCTCATTGGCTACTACTCAATTTCAGAGCATAATTCTTGTTGTGATAGTTAAAGTCCTGCAAGACTTCTCTGCATGCTATTTAAGGGCTGCATTCTCTAATATAAGCTTGTTAGGGCTTTCAGATGGATGGATGATGGATGGATGGATGATGGATGGCAAGATGGATGGATGGCATCCTTGAAGTGACTGGACTGACGTTGAAGGAGCTGGGGGTGGTAACGGCTGACAGGGAGCTCTGGCGTGGGCTGGTCCATGAGGTCACGAAGAGTCGGAGACGACTGATCGAATGAACAACAACAACAAGGGCTTTCAGATCTTCGAGGAAGATGCCATCAGGGGTATATTGCATGGGGATATAAAGAAAGGCCTTCTTGCCAGGATTTGGAATTATCTTCCAAGGAAAACTAGCTACCATTCCACCAGCAAGGCAGAAACATTTTTAATGTGAGAGGGCGCGCCAAAGCAGGCTTGCTTCGGGTTTTAGTCAAGGCTGCGAAGGAGTGAGAGAATTGGCCATCTGCAAGGACGTTGCCCAGGGGATGCCTGGATGCTTTGATGTGTTACCATCCTTGTGGGAGGCTTCTCTCATGTCCCCGCATGAGGAGCTGGAGCTGATAGATGGAGCTCATCCACGTTCTCCCCGGATTCGAACCTGCGACCTGTTGGTCTTGAGTCCTGCCGGCACATGGGTTTAACCCACTGCGCCATCGGGAATGAATAAAATGTAACAGAGAGAAAAGTGACAAGTTCTCTTTTTTCACAGGGATTTGGAAGATTGCGCTTTGAATGGTTGACAGGTAAACTCCAAGAGCTGAGCAGGAGTCATGTCGGTACCATTCAGAAAAGAACTGGAGAAATACAAGAACATCAACGAAGATGAAATTCTCAACAAACTTTCAGAGGATGAACTGAAACAGCTGGAGAGTGTTCTCGATGACTTGGATCCAGAGGTCTGTACTTGCTTACCGTGTCAGAAACAAATTGAGGGTATTGTTATACCATATTTTTAAAAACACAAACAAAGTTAGAAACTTGGCATTATTCTTTTGACCAGAAGCTGGCCACTTGGAGTGCTTCTGGTGTCGCGGTGAGAAGGTCCTCCATTGTGCATGGGGCAGGGCTCAGGCAACATTGTAATAAGTGGTATGTGGTCTTCTCCATACCCGTGTACGTCCAATTCTGGGCATCACAATTGAAGGGAGATGTTGACAAGCTGGAATGTGTCCAGAGGAGGGCAACTAAAATGATCAAGGGTCTGGAGAACAAGCCCTATGAGGAGCGGCTTAAAGAGCAAGCACGTCATCTGAGGTCTGCTGTAGTCTTCATGTAGTCCAGTGATTCCTAACCTTTGATCTTCCAGGTGTTTTGGACTTCAATTCCCAGAAATCCCAGCCTTATTACCAACTGTTAGGAATTATGGGAGCTGAAGTCCAAAACACCTGGAGGACTAAAGGTTGGGAACCACTGATGTAGTCTGTCTGCAGTAGTCTGAAGTGATAATGTGGTCTGCAGCCCCTCCTACAACTTCTCAAGAACCATAGAGTAAAGTTGGCTAAATACATATAGTAAAGGTAAAGGTTTTCCCCTGACATTAAGTCTAGTTGTGTCTCTCTGGGGATTGGTGTTTATCTCCAGTTCTAAGCTGAAAAGCCAGCATTGTCTGTAGACACCCCCAAGGTCATGTGGCCAGCAGGACTGCATATAGCGCTGTTACCTTCCCAACAGAGTGGTACCTATTGATCTACTCACATTTGCATGTTTTCAAACTGCTAGGTTAGCAGAAGCTGGGGCTGACAGTGGAAGCTCATGCTGCTCCCCGAATTCAAATCGCCAACCTTTCAATCAGCAAGTTTATAAGCTCAGTGGTTAAACCACTGTGCCACCGGGGGCTCCTCTGCATACATATAGGAGACAGTAAGCAACAGAATCTATATAAATAAAAATGTAATATTCGTTTGTGGGACTAACATAACTCAAAAACCACTGGATGAATTGACACCATATTTGGACTCAAGAGACCTATCAGGCCAACAAGTGACCATCACTCATAAAAACACTGAAAAATATAGCAGAAGAGTCTAAAAAGCCAAAAAAAGAACCCCAAAAAGAACCCCAAAAAATATGCATTGTGTACATATGTGCAAAACCACATATGTACACAAACACACACACATATATGCATATAGAATATAGGAGTCTCAGTAATGACAACTGGTAATGACAACTGGAACGGAATACGGATTACGAGTTTGGTTACGATTCTATGATAAGACGGAGTGGATTATTTTAGTGTAATTATATTAGTATGTATTAGTGATATGTTGATTTTCGTCGTGCTTTATTGTAAATTGTTTTTTTATATGTTGTACACCGCCGTGAGTTGCCCTAGGGCTGAGAACGGTGGTCAACAAATGCAGCAAATAAATAAATAAATAAATAAAATAATATACACAAATATATACATAAATATATACACACATATATGCACACACAAAACACATACAAGAAAGGGGGACAGAAGGAAGGAAGGAAGGAAGGAAGGAAGGAAGGAAGGAAGGAAGGAAGGAAGGAAGGAAGGAAGGAAGGAGAAAAACAGGGAGAGAAAGAGGGAAAGAAGGAGGGAAGGAGAGAAGGAAAGAAAGAAAGGTAGAGAAGGAAGGAGAGAAGGAAATAAAAAAGGGAAGAAAGGAGAGAAGGAACAAAAGAGAGAAAGGGAGGGAGGGAAGGAAGGAAAGAGACAAGGAAGGATGGAAGCAAAGAGCAAAGAAAAGAAAAGAAACAGGTAGAGAAGGAAGAAAGAAGACGGGAAAGAAAAAGGGGAAGGAAGGAAAGATGGAGGGAAGGAAGGAGAGAAAGAAGGAGAGAAAGAAAGAAGGAGAGAAAGAGGGAGGGAAAGTTGGCCACAGCAATAGATGGCGGCTACAGCTAGTATCACATCAGAATACCCCATCACTAAAGAAAGTCATTTCCACCTCTCTTGTCCTCTCTTTGGCAGAATGCGCTTCTTCCAGCAGGCTTCCGACAGAAGGATCAGACCAGTAAAACCACCACAGGACCATTCGACCGGGAACGGCTACTGTCCTACTTGGAGAAGCAAGCCTTGGAGCACAAAGACAGGGAGGACTGTGTGCCCTTCACAGGGGAAAAGAAAGGTATGTGTTCATTGTGCATATTGGTGTATTAGGACAAATGGACATCTCGATTTGCACTGTGGGATCGCTGACTGCAATCACCCTGAGAAAGATCAATGTCAAGTTCAGGGAAATTGATTAACACAAATACATTAAGCCCATCCAGGGCAATTGCTGCAATCCTTTTGGAACCAGCATCTGTTTTTCTCCTTGTTTCTTGGATTCTACTGTGAAGTTTATCAAGAGTGACCACAAATCTTAATGATAGTTCAGTTGAAACATTGTTTCTCAACCTTCCTAATGCCGTGACCCCTTCATACATTTCCTCATGTTGTGGTGACCCCCAACCATAACATTATTTTCGTTGCTACTTCATAACTCCAATTTTGCCACTGTTATGAATATGCAGGATGTATTTCCAATCACTGGATCAAATTTGGCACAAATACCCGATATGCCCAAATCTGAATATTGGTGGGGTTGGTGATTTTGTCATTTGGGAGTTGTAGTTGCTGGGATTTATAATTCACTACAATCAAAGAGCATTCTGAACTCCACCAATGATGGAATTGAACCATACTTGGCAAAATGCCCTGTGCATAATGAGTACCTTAAAAACAAAGGAACCAATGAACGAAGTCACACCAAATTTGGCAACAAAACATCTCACTACACACGGAATGACCATCACTCAAAAGATTATGATTTTGTCATTTGGGAGTTGTAGTTGCTGGGATTTATAATTCACTACAATCAAATAGCATTCTGAACCCCACCAATGATGGAATTGAACCATATTTGCAACACAGAACTCCCATGACCAACGTTTGGTGGGCATTGACCTTGAGTTTGGGAGTTGTAGTTCACCTACATCCAGAGAGCACTGTGGTCTGTGGACACAAACAATGATGGATCTGGACCAAACTTAGCATGAATAATCAATACTCGAGAGCAGTACATGTGAAAAAGATCTTGGTGTCCTCGTGGACAGCAAGTTAAACAATGTCATGTGGCGGCAAAAAAAACCAATGGGATTTTGGCCTGCATCAATAGGAGCATAGTGTCTAGATCTAGGGAAGTAATGATCCCCATGCTCTATTCTGCCTTGGTCAAACCACACCTGGAATCACACTGTAGAATGTTGTGTCCAGTTCTGGGCACCACAGTTGAAGAGAGATAATGAGAAGCTGGAATGTGTCTAGAGGAGGGCAACTAAAATGATCAAGGATCTGGAGAACAAACCCTATGAAGAGCGGCTTAAAGAGCTGGGCATGTGTAGCCTGAAGAAGAGAAGGCTGAGAGGAGATATGATAGCCATGTATAAATATGTGAAAGGAAGCCACAGGGAGGAGGGAGCAAGTTTGTTTTCTGCTTCCTTGGAAACTAGGACGCAGAACAATGGCTTCAAACTACAAGAAAGGAGATTCCATCTGAACATTAGGAAGAACTTCCTGACTGTGAGAGCCGTTCAGCAGTGGAACTCTCTGCCCCGGAGTGTGGTGGAGGCTCCTTCTTTGGAAGCTTTTAAACAGAGGCTGGATGGCCATCTGTCAGGGGTGCTTTGAATGCAATATTCCTGCTTCTTGGCAGGATGGGGTTGGACTGGATGGCCCATGAGGTCTCTTCCAACTCTATGATTCTATGATTCTATGTCCAAATGCAAACACTGAAGAAGTTTGGGGAAAATAGACCTTGACATTTGGGAGTTGTAGTTCCTGGGATGTATAGTTCACCTACAGTCAAAGAGCATTCTGAACTCCACCAATGATGGAATTGAACCAAACTTGGCACACAGGACTCCCATGACCAACAGAAAATACAGGAAGGGCTTGGTGGGCATTGATCTTGAGTTTTGGAGTTGTAGTTCACCTACATTCAGAGAGCACTGTGGACACAAACAATGATGGACCTGGAGCAATCTTAGCATAAATAATATGTCCAAATTCAAACACTGGTGAAGTTTGGGGAAAACAGACCTTGACATTTGGGAGTTATAGTTGCTGGGATTTATAGTTCACCTACAATCAAAGAGCATTTTGAACTCCACCAATGATAGAATTGAATCAAACTTGGCACACAAAACTCCCATGACCAACAGAAAATACTGGAAATGTTTGGTTTTCATTGACCTTGAGTTTTGGAGTTGTAGTTCACCTACATCCAGAGAGCACTGTGGACACAAAAAATGATGGATCTGGAGCAAACTTAGCATAAATACCCAATATGTCCACATTCAAACACTGGTGGAGTTTGGGAAAAATAGACCTTGACATTTGGGAGTTATAGTTGCTGAGATTTATAGTTCACCTATAAATGCTTACCTTCCAAGATCAGATGGAAGCTTATTTGGAGTCTCGCCTTGTTCCCTGTTTTCACTCTGAGCCTTGCATTGCCTGCAAAGACTTGTGTGGCTGTGCAACCTCCAGTTGTACAAATGCAACTGCTGGCGACGATGGGGAGTCCTCCAGGCTCTTACGCAAGACAAACCTACTCAATCGAAGCTGGCAAAAAAGTGACAAATGTTGCATAAGGGTTAGGCGTGAGCAGTGCTGGCGGGACATCCGAGCCGCGTGGTGTTTCTGACCGCACTCTTTATTTTGGCAGACCCTGCAGTGTAAATGCTTGTGGGATGATTATTTAGAAAGCTTAGCAGGCTGATTCTTCTTGGAACAGAGCTCTTGGGGCCAACGTTGCCGTTTTCACTCATTGAAAGGGAGCTGAGACAAATGGGCTTCTAAGAAACGGGATCTAAGTTTGAGATGACAGGTAGTCGTCCAAGAACATTTCTGCATTGTGTCATTATAGCACTTCAATACTACTTCAACTGTCATGGGTGCCTCTTATGGCATCCAAAGATTTATAGTTTGGTGAGGTACTTAAACTTCTCTTGTCCCCTGAAATACAATGTTGGCATTCTCTGGCATACTGTACTCACAAACTATAGATCCCAAGGTTTCATAGGATGGAGCCATGACAAAGTGGTATCACTTAGGATGGAAAAAAAGTGACTACGTATAAGATATAAGTTATCCAATTGGAAGGCTGAGAAGAAATTACATTTGAAAGAGAAGGAAGTTGCCTAACCAAGTTGATATAAGTTAAACCGTTCTGAAAATTATATAATATCAGTTTTATGTATTCACAAGAGTAAAAGACAGAGGTAATAAAATTCAAGTGGAACTGAAGTAAAGTACTGTGTAACAAACAGGGGCGGCTCAAGCCATTACGCAAAGTAAGCATTTGCGGTATACTTGATTTTGCCCAGGGGCACTCTTGAGGTGCTCTTGGGGGAAAATAGACCTTGACATGTGCAAGTTGTAGTTACTGGGATGTATAGTTCACCTACAATCAAAGAGCATTCTGAACTCCACCAATGATGGAATTGAGCCAAATATGGCACACAGAACTCCCACGACGAACAGAAAATATATATCAGTGATTGGTTTGGGGGGGGGGGGGACGCCAAAATACTGTTTGCTTACCATTGAAAATTACCTAAGGCCACCTCTGGTAACAAATACACTTTATGTGCACAAGAATTCATAAATAAACATTGCTTTGTTTCAACTAAGATATTAAAGTCTTGTGTCAAGTTACAGTATTGAAGTTACATTTCTGAAAGTCAGCTGGAGATTACATTGATGTAACCTGTGAGGAGAAGTTGGAAGCTACATATTGACTACAGTATTGGGTTACATATCAAAGAGACATATACAGACATTTAAGATTAAATCCTGTAATAAACATATAAAGAAAGGTGACACAGAACATATTTCAAGGCGTGAACCGCAGTTTTCTGAGTTTCTGCAAGATTTATTACTCTCTCTCCCCTTATCAGCATTATTGCCTTGTGCACACCTATACATATACGTTTATTGGCAGCAGAGGGTGTTATATGAGTGTTGAATGAAAAGTAATGCCTCCACCTTCGTAACTCCTCAACAGATGGCAGTACTGGTATGCAGCAGGTACTGGCTTGTTCGGTAGACTCTCCTCTACAGTTCCATTTTGGCGGGAAGCCTTAGCATTGAACGATTGTGTTGTTAAAGTGTGAAGTATGAAACCTTGCACAGACAGTCGGTCAATGTGACTTAATTAAACTGCAGTCATTGAATTCTTGACAGCAGAAGGTGTCATCCCAAAGGAGATTCATCAGAGAATGCAAGCTGTTTATGGTGATTGTGTTGATGTGAGTACTGTTCGTCGTTGGGCGAGTAAGTTTGAAGATGTTGAGATGGGAACATCTGACTTGTGTGACAAACAAAGAGTTGGACGTCCTGTGGCAGCAACCACCGAGTTTCACAAGCAAAAGGTTGACAGATTGATTCAGGATGATTGTCGTAACACTCAGAAAGAAATTTCAAGCATAATTGGCATTTCACAAGAACATATGGGTCACATTATTGCTTTGCTTGGCTATTGGAAGATCTGTGCATGATGGGTACCCAGGATGAGGGAACTGTGAGATGCTGGTTGCGGAAACAGAATGTTGACTTTTTCCGTGAAGGTTTCAGAAAACTTGTTCACCGTTGGCAGAAATTTTTCCAATTGTCTGGTGATTCTGTGGAAAAGTGAAAAGTGGTAGTTAAGGAGCACATTCTAAGGATTATTTTTGCATTTGATTTATTAAAATATTCCCATCCAAACCCAAGTAACAAAAGTGGAGGCATTACTTTTTATTCAACCCTCGGATCTATACACTGCCTTGAGGTGGAAAGCACATGTCTGTGTTTTAGATGGATTAGGGATCAGCTGGTTTCCCCTGTAATAGGCAGTAAGAGCACCTAGAGCTTCGGAGAGCTTCTGTTCTGGTGATTATGTGGAAAAGTAAACAGTGGTAGTTAAAGAGCACATTCTAAGGATTATTTTTGCATTTGATTTATTAAAATATTCCCATGCAAACCCAAGTAACGAAGGTGGAGGCATTACTTTTCATTCAACCTTCGTATATAAAAAAAGAAAAATATAGAAGTTCCCCCTCCTGCCAGAAAGTGTTAGTGGCATCTCAAGCACCAACCCCCAGAGTCAGACTCAACTAGACTTAATGCCAAGGTGAAACTTTTACCTTTACTACTGAATCCAAACTTAGTATTTTGGACCAGATCTTGCAGAGTCCTCCAGTCAGCACAGGGATCCCAATGTGTCTGAATATTCACGATTCTAAAAAATAACTTTTCCAAGTTGCACAGGTCGTGTGATTATATTGGCACTTCATAGACTTCTCAGGAAAAAAAATTACCAAATGTGATTTATTGGAATCAAGTTGGAGTTGCGTGCGTCATGTCAGGAAAAGAGGTGGAAAGAATACCGGAGGCACGATATTCAAAGCCAATCTTCCTAATTCTTCCAAGAAATGCCTGCAGTCATATTTCTCTCCACTTTCTTAGTCTAACTCAGCTTATTTGCATTGTGTTTGAAAGGGATTGCTTCACTAGGGAACCATAAAAACCTATCCAACATCAACCAGCTGGCCGGGAGGTGGAGATTCAGTGGTTGGGGGGGGCGGTTCTATACATATATTACAAGCCAGATGTATGGCTTTGATTATGATGGAATTCTGTATACTGGGAAGAATTCAAAGAGATTTAGCAGAAACAAGAAAGAAATCTAATGTCTTTCTTAGCAACTGCTCATCTCTTTCTAGGGAAGGCAGTTTGATCCTTTTGGTGATACCTTTGCTGTGGAGCCCATTTTTTTTGCATGCATCTACGAGGGTTGAATGAAAAGTAATGCCTCCACCTTCATAACTCCTTAACGGATGGCAGTACTGGTATGCGGCAGTTACTGTCTTGTTCAGTAGACTCTCCTCTACAGTTCCATTTTGGCAGGAAGCTTTAGCAGAAAAAGTAATGCCTCCACCTTCGTAACTCCTTAACAGATGGCAGTACTGGTATGCGGCAGTTACTGTCTTGTTCAGTAGACTCTCCTCTACAGTTCCATTTTGGTGGGAAGCCTTATCATTGAACAGTTGTGTTGTTAAAATGTGAAGTATGGAACCCTGTGAAGATGGTTGATCAATGGGACTTAAGCAATGTACAGTCATTGAATTCTTGACAGCAGAAGGTGTCACCCCAAAGGAGATTCCTCAGAGAGTGCAAGCTGTTTATGGTGATTGTGTTGATGTGAGTATTGTGCGTCGTTGGGCAAGTAAGTTTAAAGATGTTGAGGTGGGAACATCTGACTTGTGTGACAAAAAAAGAGTTAGATGTCCTGTGACAGCAACCATCGAGTTTCACAAGCCAAAGGTTGACAGATTGATTCAGGACGATTGCCGTATCACTCAGAGAGAAATTTCAAGCATAATCGGAATTTTGCAAGAACGTCTGGGTCACATTATTGGTTTGCTTGGCTATTGGAAGATCTGTGCACGATGGGTCCCCAGGAGGCTGACGCCTGAAATGAAAGCGCATAGACTTGAAACTTCAGAGACTAGATCTCACCACTGTATGACATCCTCCATACAGTCCAGATTTAGCACCATCTGACTTCCATCTGTTCCCGATAATGAAAGAAGATCTGTAGGGACATCATGATGCTTCTGATGAAGACGTTGAGAGAACTGTGAGACGCTGGTTGCGGAAATAGAGTGTCGACTTCTTCCGTGACGGCTTCAGAAAACTTGTGCATTGTTGGCAGAAATGTATCCAATTGTCTGGTGATTGTGTGGAAAAGTGAATAGTCGGAGTTAAAGAACCCATTCTAAGGATTATTCTGCATTTGATTTATTAAAATATTCCCATCCAAACCCAAGTAACGAAGGTGGAGGCATTGCTTTTCATTCAACCCTCGTACATCAGGCAAGGGCAAACTTTAGTGCTCCAGGTGTTTTGGGCTTCAACTCTCACAATTCCTATCAGCCTATCCCTAGCATTGAGCCATGGCCATTAAAGTAGTTTCAAACTGCATTAATTCTACAGTGTAGATGCAACTTAGGTGACATGTGCAGGATGAAATTTTAAAGACGAAGCCATAGCTGTGAGTTTACAAGATTTGACCAGGACAATTGATGATCCGGGATATTTGGAGGTCTCTTTCACTGCCTCGCTATAAGTCAAAGTCAGTTGATGGCAAACAGCATCAACAAAGCCTGGATGATTGACTGACCGTTTTGTGCTGAAAGCATCTGTTCCTAATGTTGAGAATGGATCCTTTAACCGTTCCAAGCTATTGTTCAAAATCAGAGCAAAGCAATGTTGTGGTGGTCCAAAAAACAAAACCCGAGGTACTGTGGGCTGAATTCATAACATCTGAAATCCCTGTTGTATCTTTTGGCTCTTTTTGCATGAGAAGAATTTGGTGCACAGCACAGAAATCCAAGGAACTTGGCAAACTTCATGTAAATCCTAGAAAAAAAACTTATATTTTGGGAAAGAATTACATCTTTCTTGCTAGATGGGATTTTCTTACAAGCACAATATTTTGCTTAGTGTCGTCGCTGGGATCAGTGAATCATTTAGGTAATATTAGAATGTGGATGTAATATTTTATCTGCCAGCGTTATTGCAGTTGGTGCACAATTTACTTCTCATAGAATAGGTGTTTACCTGTTGTGTGGCTATTCTATCGCACGCTGGGCCTGTTAATAGTTGTCTTTAAAACAGGACGTGCAACCTTTGCCCAACGGGAAGCCAGGGGGCCTAAAGAGAAGTTCTCAGAGGTTTCCACCACAAACAGTCTTTAGATGGCTTGAGAAGTACAACAAAGTCTTTTATTAATGAACAATCAAACAGAAACTTCTCTTGTCTTCAGTAAAATTAAGCAAATGATTCCAAGCTTTTAGGTAACTGGTGAATTCCTAATCTTGCCCACGAAGGACAGGCAACTGTCTTCAATAACTTCTTCTTTACTTTAAAGGAAAATCCCCTTTTTAACTTCTCCCAGGCTGACTGTAAACTTAAACCTAACTGATGTGGGCACCACTACCGGGTTGAACTGCATCTCAAAGCACCGAGTGGACCTACCAGCAAGGCCTGTATTCTCTTCAGCTGGAGTTCTTTGATTATTAGGGCTATTCTCCCCCGGAAAGTCTTCAAAGCTTTGGGGATGCTTCCCTGGAAATTCTTTCCCTGGAAATTCTTTCCCTTCTGTTTCCGTTGGAATTTCTGTAATCCTGGAAATTCTTAAAGGTTGAAGCTTTTGTACAGGGGAAGCTTTACACACATCCTATACATAAGCTAACCTTGCTTTCCCAATTGCCCTGAGCAAGGGGCGGGACCAAACTTAATGATGATGGACAGGCGGCTTGCCCTATAACTGCAACCAAAGAAGCCACCTATCTGCAGAGTCCCTGAAACTTAGGACTGCAAACAAACATTCAATGCAAAGCAAACAAAATTGGAGCTCCTGGTACAGCTGTACCAGAACAGTGGCACTTGAATATGTATTGTAGGATGGTGCTATACATTGTGTAAATAGGATACCTCAATACTCTACATCAGTGTTTCTCAGCCTTCCTAATGCTGTGGCCCCTTAATACAATTCCTCATGTTGTGGTGACCCCCAACCATAAAATTATTTTTTTGCTACTTCACAACTGTAATTTTGCTACTGTTATGAATTGTAATGTAAATATCTGATATGTAGGATGTATTTTCATTCACTGCACTTTGACATTTGGGAGTTGTAGTTGTGCACTGTGAATGTAAGCAATGATGGATTTGGACCAAACTTGGCATGCATACCTGATATGCCCAAATTTGAATACTGGTGGGTTTTGAGGGGAATTGGCCTGGGCATTTTGGAGTTGTAAGTACTGGGATTTATAGTTCACCTACAACCAAAGAGCATTCTAAACTCCAGGAATTATGGAATCGAAGCAAACTTGGTAGACAGAACTCCCATGACCAACAGAAAATACTGGAAGGGTTTGGTGGGCATTGACCTTGAGTTTTGGAGTTGTAGTTCACCTACATCCGGGGAGCACTGTGGACTCAAATAATGATGAATCTGGACCAAACTTGGCATGAATACTCAATATGCTGAAATGTGAACACTGCTGGAGTTTGGAGAAAACAGACATTGACATTTGGGAGTCGTAGTTGTTGGGATTTATAGTTCACCTACAATCAAAGAACATTCTGAACTCCACCAACAATGGGATTGAACTAAACTTGGTACACAGAACTCCCATGACCAACAGATAATGGTGGAAGGGTTTGGTGGGCATTGACCTTGAGTTTTGTAGCTCACCTACATCAGAGAGCACTGGACTCAAACAATGATGGATCTGGACCAAATTTGGCATGAATACTCAATATGCTGAAATGTGAACACTGGTGGAGTTTGAGGAAAATCAACCTTGACATTTGGGAGCCGTAGTTACTGGGATTTATAGTTCAACTATAATGATAGAGCATTCTGAACTCCACCAACAATGGAATTGAACCAAACTTGGCACACAGAACTCCCATGACCAACAGAAAATACTGTGTTTTCTGATGGTCTTTGGCGACCCCTCTTACCCCTCCCTTTTGACCCCCTTCCCCAGAAATCCCAACCCTCAGGTTGAGAAATGCTGCTCTACATGTTTCTGCTTTATTTATCAAGTGTTTGTGTGGCCTAATTAGCAAAGACCGTTGATTTATTTTACAATCCTATCCATTAAGACAACTACATTAATAAGATAGCCAGTTGCAATATTAAAATATTCAGCTCTTTAAAACTCAGAAGCAAAACTGAATTAAAAATGAGCAAAATTGATATGAAATGCCTTCTAGGAAAGAGAAGTCTTGGGCTGACATGTAAATACCACAGTAAGAAGGTTAGATAGAGCTCTTGAGGGAGCACATGCCACAGATGGGAGGCCATCATGCTGAAGACTTTTTACCTGCTAGATCCTCATTTCACCACCTTACGAATGGCAACTAGAGGGGATGAACATATGGAGAAAAGCTGATCCTAAGCCACTTAAGGTTTTGAAGCTCTGTAGTTTAGTGGATCATATCCTCATAGGGGTTTCTAGGCATAAGGCATTAGTAGTTCTCAAAGACAATGAGGCTTGTTAAAGTAAAAGGCATTAGGAAAAGAAGACCATGCTCCAGGTAGGGTCGCATTTTGCAGCTGGTAGATGGTAATGTTGTCAGCGCCGATTGTGTTTAAGTGCAGGCCAAGGTCTTTAGGCACTGCACCCAGCAGAGGCAGCCCTAGGTAATTTTCAACGGTAAGCAAACAGTATTTTGGCGCCCCCCCCCCCCAATCAATCATTGATATATATTTTCTGTTTGTCGTGGGAGTTCTGTGTGCCATATTTGGTTCAATTCCATCATTGGTGGAGTTCAGAATGCTCTTTGATTGTAGGTGAACTATACATTCCAGTAACTACACTGGCCGCATTTGCTCCCTTGCCTGGCCCGCTTTGGGTCCGGAGGTGTGCCTGAAGACCCCGGCGTGTGCACCAAAAGTCACCTCTTCTCCTGACTTTCTCCTCAGCCATTGGGACCAAGAGAGAGAGAGAGAGAGAGAGGTGGAAATGCCCACCTTTCCTGAAGGTAGGCACAAAAACAAAGGAGGGAGCTGAGGTGGGAGATACCTTCAGCCGGAGGGGCTCTCTCTCTCTCTCTCTCTCTCTCTCTCTCTCTCGGTCCCAATGGCTGAAGAGAAAGTCAGGAGAAGAGGCGACTTTTGGTGCGCACGCTGGGGTCTTCAGACACGCCTCCGGACCTGAAGTGGGCCAGGCACGGCGGCTCCACTCCTTGGCCCACCCGCGAATTGGGGAGAGGAGAGGAGTTGGGTGGAGCGCCGGGGGATCGGGAAAGGGAGCCGGTCATGGGGAAGGGATTGAATGCGGAGAACAATTGAGCGCCAGCTCTGCTCGCGCACCCAGTGGCCAGGTGGAGCAGGAAGGAGAGGGGCTAGTCGAGGCTCAAGGGCCCGGGCCCTTTGGGAAGAGGATCGCCCGGCAGCGAGGCAAGAAAGCCGAGGCTCCCCCCAGACTGCTAAGGCTGTTGTGAGCTGAGGGGGCGCTCCTCAAGTGGCAGTCGAGGGGCATTTACAGAGGCGCCTCTGCGCCCCTGGCAATAAAAAAGTGTTCTGCGACCGCTTACTTCGCATAATGGACGAGCCACCCCTGGCACCCAGTGTGCCGATCACCACTGGGACCACCTTTACTGGTTTGTGCCAGAATCTTTGCAGTTTGATTATTATTATTGTTATTATTACGAAGCCCATGTAGATATCATCAGTGTTGTCATTTCAAGCTGTTGTATTATGCCCACATAGTTTTGTCAACACAGACCAACTCTCGTACAGTATTTCTCTCAGTTCTACTTTTAGGCTCGGTCTCTATTTCTGTATTTAGCTTGAGGGAATCTCAGCTTAAGTCCCAGGCACACCACTTGTGGGTTCTTGGTGGAATCAAGACAGCCTTGAATTACTGTAATCAGCCGTCAATGCATCGTGTGGGAAGAGTTCTTGAGAATTTGTGTGTGGTTTTCTCCCCCTCCCTCTTTACAAGCTTCTGTATAGCAGAATGTTCTTCCAGAGGGATGCTTCTTGGACAGCTGCCAGATCCTTAGAAAACTGTGCCTTAAAAACATAGTGACTCATTAAGTGGGAATGCAATAGCTCTCAACCTTTTTGTGGCTTCATTCTTGTCAGAATCGATGAAGATGTTGCTGTTGGGAAGAACCAAGCCAAGGCGTAATGGCTTTAGAAACTCATCTCATAAAACCCAGATGTCTAATGTCCAGTGCAAAGATTTTTTTAAAAAGATAACTGATTTCTTATACATACCCTCCAGTGTTCCTGATTTGACCGGGACAGGCTCTCTGCTATCCCACTTTTTCAGCTGCATTTAAAATCCCCCTGTTCTTCATTGCTCTCCCAATTTTTCTTCGTTGACTTCAGCTTACTCCCATTTTATTTCCATTTTACACCCCTTTTTTTCTTCTTCTTGAAGGGAAAGTGTTTGTCCCTAAAGACAGACCCATCGAAACGCATACGGAAGAGAAGGTGACATTGGATCCAGAATTAGAAGAAGCCCTGGCCAGTGCCTCAGATACAGAGCTGTATGACCTAGCAGGTTTGTTGTTTCTTTTGTATTTCCTTTTAGCAGAACTTTCTGGTGTTTCAATCATGATGTATAGAGGAATTGAGTGTCGCAACTCAGGGTAGTTTTCACCTTGCTCAAGACACCAGCACACACCAAGGCTGTAGTTTTGTAGTTTACTGAGAAAAAGCAAAATCAAAACAGAGAAATAAAGATGCAAAAGTTTAGTAGGCACAACAGAGTCTTAAATGCAAAGGCAAGGTTCCCAAGATCCACAGGCAAATAACATGAAGCATAATCCCTTAGCAATGGTCAAACAAGAGTCCATGGCAAACAAGTAAGATCAGGATCAGAATCCCAGTCCCAAGAAGCCAGAAGCATTCCGCAAAAGCCAAGGCAATTCCAAAGAAGTTAACAGGTAAGAAGCTACATTGGACTGACAAGAAATGCCTGTCAGCTACATCATTAAATAAGCTTCCCAAACATGAAAGCATTGCATTGACCTTTGGCTTCCCTCTTGCTAGCTTCTTCGAACCCTTAATTGCAAATGGTCCTGTCTGCTCATTAATTCACCATTATCTTCAAGGCTATACAACTCCTTATCTCTGCCCAGCTGGGCCGGATCACTCTGGGAACCGAAAGGAGTCTCCACCTGCCCTTGTGGGATTTCACTGTCTCTATCTAAAGGCACATTCCTTTCCCCAGGGAACAGGCTTACTGTTTCTTCTTCAGAAGGCACACTATCAGCCCCGTCTGGAGCATGTACAAG
Organism: Anolis sagrei; assembly: GCF_037176765.1. NCBI lineage: Eukaryota > Metazoa > Chordata > Lepidosauria > Squamata > Anolidae > Anolis > Anolis sagrei. The sequence goes on along the minus strand of NC_090029.1, from coordinate 29,976,534 downwards.
AATCTGCAACCCATCAGCCTCATCATCCTGCAGAAAGTCAGGCTCAGAAGGCCCAAACAGTTCAGTTTCAGATTCAGAATCAGACTGAGCCACAACATTGCCCCCCCTCTTCAAATAGTAATAACTATAAATGCATAACATATTCTTAGAACTTGGATGAGTTTCAGCCAAACTCAGCCCCAGCCCAACCCCAAACATTCCTGGTAGGATTAATCTAATCATTTAAACTGATTTGCCAGGATGCCCCTCGGGACATAGACAACGACTCCACCTACCTATATTGAGGTTCACATCGACAAAACATTGTAGAGCTTCTCCTATGTGTTGATTGATGTTTATGTTTTATTAATAAAGAGAGGGGAGACGACTCACATATATACACAAAAATTGTGGTATGACTATAGACATATTCCCTGGCACCCAAAGAAATGTGATACAACATGTGCTTGGGAAATTGAACATCCAGGAAGCTCTAACACCTTAATCCGATCAACTCTCCTTTTGTGATTCTTAGGGAACATCTCAGGCTAGCCCATTATCTGCTTCCTCTCCCTCTTTTCCCCTCTTCTTTGTTAAGACTCCAACACCTCAAGATTGGTCTTTCCCTCACTCCCTGAGCCCCACTCTCTCAGCCTCAAGATAAATAAAAATAAAGATAAAATTCCCTTTACCCTGTTGCGTAAGAGACACATACACACATACATATACACATGAAACATTTTTTAGTTAACAAAACTGACCTGGCTCTTTCTCTCTGACTACTGGGTGTCTCTTTTCTTTTTTCTGGACTTCTTCACTGTTGGGCCAGAGGTTTAGCACAGGTGGTAAATCATCAACAATTATAAGATCTATCAAACAAAAGGCTGCAAGTTCAAAGCCTCCGGTTGGCATGAGCTGCCAACTGTCAGCCTAGCTCATTGTTTACCTAAGCAATTTGAAAACAGTTTTAGCTGTTAGAAATTAGGTACCACTAAAAGCGGGGGAGGTGGTTTACGACACCACAAAGAAAAACGATCAGAAAATGCTGGGCGACCAAAAGGAAGGAGCAAATCCTGATGGCTCTTCGTCACTCAGGATAGAGCAGGGTCCTCAAACTTTTTAAACAGAGGGCCAGGTCACAGTCCCTCAAACTGTTGGAGGGCCAGATTATAATTTGAGAAAAGCATGAATGTATTCCTATGATAACTGCGCATATCTTATTTGTAGTGCAAAAAACACTTCCAAACAATAAAATAAATTAAAATGAAGAAAAAAATTAACAAATATAAACATATTAGTATTTCAGTGGGAAGTGTGGGCCTGCGTTTGGCTGATGAGATAGGATTGTTGTTGTGTGCTTTCAAGTCGTTTCAGACTTAGGTTGACCCTGAGTGAGGGCCTGGTAAATGACCTTGGAGGGCCGTATTTGGCCCCCAGGCCGTAGTTTGAGGACTCCTGGGATAGAGCAACAGCACTCCCTCGACTCAAGCCCAACCTTCCATGGCACCAAAAATAGCTGGACACTGTTTCGAAACAAACCACCTCCTTCTGTTGTCTGTGTATTGTCTATACAAAGCGGCTGTGTATGTGTACTGTGATCCGCCCTGAATCCTATTCGGGGTGAGAAGGGCGGAATATAAATAAAGTATTATTATTATTATTATTATTATTATTATTATTATGTTGCATAATTGAACTGCCAGCTCCAATATGTTACCATTCTGTTTCTATAATTGAGCTCCTGCTGTACAGTGGACCACAACCCATGGTTGTTTTTGGTTTTTTTGTGGTATCAGGAGCGACTTGAGAAACTGCAAGTCGCTTCTGGTGTGAGAGAATTGGCTGTCTGCAAGGACGTTGCCCAGGGGACGCCCGGATGATTTGATGTTTTTATCATCCTTGTGGGAGGCTTCTCTCATGTCCCCGCACGAGGAGCTGGAGCTGATAGAGGGAGCTCATCCGCATCTCCCCGGATTTGAACCTGTGACCTGTCAATCTTCAGTCCTGCCGGCACAGGGGTTTAACCCACTGCGCTACCGGGGGCTCTTACCTATGGTTGTTAGATATCATAACTGTTGTTTCTGAAGACAGTGTTGTTTCTCAAGACAGCCAGATATCATAACTGTTGTTTCTCAGTCCCATAAGCACTATGTAAGATAAGTTATGACACCCATGGTTGTCAGATGTCATAACTTATCTTACATAGGGCTTATGGGACTGAACTATGTGGCTGTCTTGAGAAACAACACATATTTTTCCAGTGGACTCCCTGCTGAGAGACTGGTTACCAGCCATCCCTAGAACCCAGAACTCATCAAGGACTTTGTTTACTCACTTGATTGACTTTCAGATTTCCCAAGCTTCACCCTTTGTGTAGAGATTATTCCCAATTTCTGAAGTCCCTTAGTGCTAACTACCCATTCTTTCCAGTCTGGACAATGAGGCCCATATCCTCAGAAGCAGGCACAACAACAAACTTCTCATTTTGAACCCCACCAATCCCAACTGTTCTTTCTTTCTCTTTGCTCTGGTCTGTAATGTAAGAAGTCTTAACCAAAGAGAAGGTGGGTCCTGGGAAGTGCATCTCCTGACCAAACAGGGAGGGAGTTGTAGGTTTGATTAGCTACCAAACTTTATACAATGTGCTGCACTTTTCTGTATGAGTTATGTCAGTTCTTTTGGCAGTTACGCTGTTCTGACATCCATCTGGCCAGGTGAATAAACCTCTGCTATTGCCTTCAAACCCTTTCATATTTTTCCTGGCTTTCAAAGTAGCTGGGCAACGGACCTACACTCGCTCCTGATAGTAGATAGTAGGCCTGGGTAACAACGGAAAAAATTGTTTCTAAACTCGTTTCATTTTTAAGGGTCCATCGCGTTTCGTTTTTTTAAAGAATTCCGAAATTTTCCTTTTAAAAATTTCGAAATATACAAAATTTCGTAAATTTCGAATCGATTCGTTAATGGCGGACGTGATTGCGCAATATGCTAAAACAAACCTCCAAATGGGACAGGGGGAAATTCTGAAGCTTCCCTCTCCCTCTGTTGTTGACTGTTGGTGTGATAAAACAACTATAAAACTTGCACCAGGCATGCGAAAATAATTACGAAATAATTACGAAACAATAACAAAACAATTACAAAATAAATTGAAAAAATTGTTTCGAATCTAATTTACTCCTCACACTATTCCTGCATGGCTCAATATTGGATCGTAAGCTAATTTAAATACGAATTAATAACGAATTACGAAATTAACGAACGAAACCGCCCAGGCCTAGTGATAGCTGATTTCGGTAACAATACTGAGTTGGACAGGTCTACCTCTGCTTTTTTTTTTTTTTTAGTGATGAACTGTATTGTTACTATTTCCACTCCACATTACAACTCCTTGCATTATCTTTATAACCCTTCAGGTTTGTGATTTGAGCAAAGGACGGCAAATTTTACGAAGCGCTTTGGTTTCTTTACAATATTTCATTGTATCCCGTTCTGTTTTTGGTGCTTCTAGCTGTTCTTGGAGTACACAACTTGGTCAACAACCCCAAGTTTGATGAAGGAGCCACCGGTAAAGATGGCAAAGGGATCGTGAAAAGTAAGTAGAAGCAAAAGTAGATTTGCAAACACACTAACTGCATAGCACTGTAACTCGATAGCACTGTCCATACTGTAGCTGGATAGCGATCCTAAAATGTGATAGAGGCTTAAATATTTCAGTACTGGATACAGTGAAGATCTCTATAGAGTTCCCAAGATCATGGGAAGTTATCATGAGAGTTAAAGTGGAATTCCACACCTGTAACTGTGAAGGTAAAGGTAGAGGTTTTCCCCTGACATAAAGTCCAGTCATGTCCAACTCTGGGGATTGGTGCTCATCTCCATTTCTAAGCGTTGTCTGTAGACACCTCCAAGGTAATGTGGCCAGCATGACTGCATGGCATGCCGTTATCTTCCTGCCAGAGCGGTACCTATTAATCTACTCACATTTGCATATTTTCGAACCAGCTTCTGCCAACCTAGCAGTTAGAAAACATGCAAATGTGAGTATATCAATAGCTACCGCTTCAGCGGGAAGGTAACGGCGCTCCATACCAGCCACATGACCTTGAAGATGTCTATGGACAACGCCAGCTCTTTGGCTTAGCAATGGAGCTGAGCACCAATCCCCAGAGTCGGACACGACTGGACTTAATGTCAGCGGAAAACCTTTACCTTTACCTAAGTGGGGAGGTATTTTACGGCACCATAAAAAGGAAATACCAGAAAGGAGGAAGTCCGTGATCAAGTGCTCTTCATCATAGAGGATGGAGCTACAGCACCTCCCTGTGGCTGGAATGGAGCATGACCTCCAGGACGCTAAAATTGGGGAAAATGCCGGCATGTACCTCTATCTGTTGTCTGTACTGTCTGTTTAACAGCATAGACAAAACATTGTAGAGCTTCTCCAATGTCTTGATTGAGGTTTATGTTTTATCAATCAATTTTATTTTTATTTGTTTTATTAATATTTGCTGGGTATGTGTTCCGTGATCCGCCCTGAGTCCCCTTCGAGGTGAGGATAATGTAAATAAATCTATATAAATAAAAATGTAATGTTCGTTTGTGGGATTAACATAACTCAAAAACGACTGGACAAATTGACACCAAATTTGGACACAATACACCTATCAGGCCAACGAGTGACCATCACTCATAAAAACACTGAAAAACACAGCGGAAGAGACTTAAGAACCCAAAAAAAGTTAAAATACATTACAACGCATGCGCAGAGCCACATATAAACACATATTTACACATACACAACACATATACACAGACTGGGCCACAGCAACGCGTGGTAGGGAACGGCTAGTAAATAAATATGAGAGAGAGGGAAACTGTGGGAGAAAATCTGTAGTTTTCCTTCTATCTGTACTGAGAGACAAGAAAGCGACCACTCTCAAACTGCTTATGTTGCTAATTCAAGTCCCTCTATGACTATTATTGTTAAGTTTGCAAAAGTCCACCATTTCAGCTTGGTGAGCCTGCTAAGCTCGCCTACTTTAGGGAGTAGGAATTTGCACTGTCAGCCAACTTGGTTCCAAAAACAACACTTCCCCTTCCCAAGGCAGCTATGTGTTGTTTTGTTTAATTAGAAGGGCTTGGGATGGGAATGTCTCTCAGAAGCTCCAGTAACTTTAGAAATATGATTTAAGATGTAGGAGGTCACAAGAGGATACACAAGGGGAAGAGTCAGTGTGCTGCCCTGTTTGGACTGAAGAAGACCTGCGATCAGATACGAATAAAGCTGTGTTGTAGCACACTGGGTAATTTCTCCCTTATCAACCTACTACAAGGCTGGAAACATAAGATCAGTAGGAGAGAAGCTGAACCATTCACATCTCCCAAAGAACCTTTAAAAAGTCAGATTTTTTAAAAAGAGAGGAAATTAGAAGTACTAATTGCTTATGGGAAATGGCATATTTATTTATGTATTTATTTATTTACTTACTTACTTACTTACTTACTTACAGCATTTATATGCCACCCTTCTCATTCCAAAGGGGACTCAGAGCAGCTTACGATATATATATATATATGCTCTGTGCATAACGAGTACCTTAAAAACAAAAGAACCAATGAACGAAATCACACCAATTTTGGCAACAAAACGTCTCACAACACAAGGAATGACCATCACTCAAAAAAAAATTATGATTTTGTCATTTGGGAGTTGTAGTTGCTGGGATTTATGAACTCCATCAACAATGGAATTGAACCAAACTTGGCACACAGAACTCCCATGACCAACAGAAAATCCTGGAAGGGTTTGGTGGGCATTGACCTTGAGTTTGGGAGTTGTAGTGCACCTACATCCAGAGAGCACTGTGGACTCAAACAATGATGGATCTGGACCAAACTTGGCACAAGCACTCAGTACACCGAAATATGAACACTGGTAGAGTTTGGGGGAAATAGACCTTGACATTTAGGTGTTATAGTCACTGGGATTCACAGTTCGCCTACAATCAAAGAGCATTCTGAACGCCACGAACGACAGAATCAGGGCAAACTTCCCACACAGCACACCCACGACCAATAGAAAATACTAAGGCCATCCAGTCCAGGTCCCTTCACCAGTGCAAGAAAACGTAATCAAAGCCCTCCTGACAAAGAGCCATCCAGCCATAGATATTGATAGACAGACAGATACACAGATAGACAGATGGACAGATGGTCAGATGGACAGATAGACAGATAGACAGATAGACAAATAGACAGACAGACAGACAGACAGACAGACAGATAGATCTGATTCACACACACACAGATATAGTATCATAGATTTGAAAGGGATCCCTAAAGAAGGACAATGATATGTTGCATGTTCCAGGGTGGGCAAACCAGACACTCTCCACATCAACACTGGCAAAGAAACAGCAAGAAATACTGTTTATCCACAATAATCAAGAAATTACACTTTCTCATTACTTTATTTTCCAGATCAACAGGCTGGGCCACAGCAACGCGTGGCAGGGGACAGCTAGCATATATATACACACACACACACACACAGAATCATAGAATCAAAGAGTTGGAAGAGACCTCATGGGCCATCCAGTCCAACCCCATTCTGCCAAGAAGCAGGAATATTGCATTCAAATCACCCCTGACAGATGGCCATCCAGCCTCTGTTTAAAAGCTTCCAAAGAAGGAGCCTCCACCACACTCCGGGGCAGAGAGTTCCACTGAACGGCTCTCACAGTCAGGAAGTTCTTCCTCATGTTCAGATGGAATCTCCTCTCTTGTAGTTTGAAGCCATTGTTCCATTGCGTCCTAGTCTCCAAGGAAGCAGAAAACAAGCTTGCTCCCTCCTCCCTGTGGCTTCCTCTCACATATTTATACATTGCTATCATCTCTCCTCTCAGCCTTCTCTTCTTCAGGCTAAACATGCCCAACCCATTAAGCCGCTCCTCATAGGGCTTGTTCTCCAGACCCTTGATCATTTTAGTCGCCCTCCTCTGGACACATTCCAGCTTGTCAATATCACTCTTCAATTGTGGTGCCCAGAATTGGACACAATATTCCAGGTGTGGTCTAACCAAAGCAGAATAGAGGTGTAGCAGGACTTCCCTAGATCTAGGCACTAGGCTCCTCTTGATGCAGGCCAAAATCCCATTGGCTTTTTTTGCCGCCACATCACATTGTTGGCTTATGTTTAACTTGCTGTCCACAATGACTCCAAGATCTTTTTCACACGTACTGCTCTCGAGCCAGGCATCATTGTTCCCCATTCTGTATCTTTGCATTTCCTTTTTCCTGCCAAAGTGGAGTATCTTGCATTTGTCACTGTTGAACTTCATTTTGTTAGTTTTGGCCCATCTCTCTAATCTGTCAAGATCGTGTTGACATACAATATATTATATTATTAGCATAGCACAAAATCAGTATTATATATTACTATATTGTACTATGCCATTATATTGTAATATTAATAGTAATATTACATGTAATATAAAATATATAATTATAATATTGTATTATTATAATTAGTATTATATTGTATTATATTGTAATATTATAAATATTATGGCATAGATATGGTTAAGAAGTTATCTTCGGCAATTTCTACACTGTCATATAAAATCCAGATTATCCGCTTTGAACTGGAGTATATGGCAGTGTAGACTCAGATAACCCAGTTCAGAGGAGATATTATGGGATTGTTTTTGCCTTGATATTTTGGGTTATATGGCTGCGTGGAAGAACCCAGAGTCATCTTAGCTTCTAGGAAGAGTTCAGGCTTGATTTGATCTTTGACCCATTTATTTCTCTCACCTTGGGATGAAGACATCATTGAAATTATAGTATATTATTCTAATTCATATATTACTGGTTACAAGCAAATGACACCCCAAGGCATAACTGATTTGTTTCCCCCACAGACATAGTCAAGGGTGAAAAAGTCAAGCCAATTTTTGAGGAACCACCCAACCCTACAAACGTCGAAGCCACTTTACAAAGGATTAAGGCAAACGATCCTACTCTCCTGGAAGTGAATCTGAATAACATCAAGGTACTCCTATCAGTCTGGAAATATGATTGTCCCATTCCATCACAAATATTTGCATAATATTTATTTTGTTTATTTGTTCAGTCGCTTCCAATTCTCCATGATCTTATGGACCAGCCCATGCCAGAGCTCGGTACCCATTTCATCCTTTTTTTGTTTTATTTTGTTTTGGACGGGAACCCGAAACGGGGACACTTTTCCTAGAACGAAAATAAGCTCGAAACGAAAGAAAGCAGGAGCAGGTACCGTTTCCTTGCTTGCTTTTTGAGAATTGTTGAGACTTTTTGAGAATTTTTTTGTTTATTTTGTTTTGGGTGGGAGCCCGAAACGGGGACACTTTCCCTAGAATGAAAATAAGCTTGAAACGAAAGAAAGCAGGAGCAGGTACCGTTTCCTTGCTTGTTTTTCGAGAACTGTCAGGAATTTTTGAGAATTTTCTTTGTTTATTTTGTTTTGGGTGAGAGTCTGAAACGGGGACACCTCCCCCAGGACGAAAATAAGCTCAAAACGAAAGAAAGCAGGAGCAGGTACCATTTCCTTGCTTGTTTTTCGAGAACTGTCAGGAATTTTTGAGAATTTTTTTTTGTTTATTTTGTTTTGGACGGGAGCCCGAAACGGGGACACTTTCCCTAGAACGAAAATAAGCTTGAAACGAAAGAAAGCAGGAGCAGGAACCGTTTCCTTGCTTGCTTTTCGAGAACTGTCAGGAATTTTTGAGAATTTTTTTGTTTATTTTGTTTTGGGTGAGAGTCTGAAACGGGGACATCTCCCCCAGAACGAAAATAAGCTCGAAACAAAAGAAAGCAGGAGCAGGTACCATTTCCTTGCTTGCTTTTCGAGAACTGTCAGGAATTTTTGAGAATTTTTTTGTTTATTTTGTTTTGGGTGGGAGCCCGAAACGGGGACCCCTCCCCCAGAACGAAAATAAGCACAACACGAAAGAAAGCAGAAGCGGGTACCCTTCCCTTGCTTGCTTTTCGAGAATTTTCGTGTGCTATTTCTCTCACAGGAGGAGTAGTATCTTAAGTAACTCTGATGCTTTTAATCCATGTCGTAATGAAGAATATAAGGACAGACAATTGTAATTTGTTTTCCAAGGGGTTTCCTCTCTTATGATGGAGAGAATGAGCGACATCTGAGAGCCAATAGGCTGTATGAACACATAGAGACTGCAAGTTTGAACACTCACTAGTGTAAATATTGGATCCAGAGTTACTTGGGCTTATAGTATGGCCAAAGAAATCAATGGAGCAAGCCATTACTACCTCAAGTTTTGAAATAGTAATAGGTCTACTCTAAATGTAACTTAAATCAGACCTAATCCAACATTTCTCCAACTTATTTTATGTATTTATTTACTACATTTATATACCGCCCCTCTCATCCCACAGATGACTCGGAGCAGACAAAAAATACAATTTAAAAACAATCAATTTAAATATAAAACCAAGTATAACAATCAATATCAATAAAAACATATATTAATTTGAGTCTCCTAGTTAAAAGCGTTACCCAATAACATCGTCGAGTTGTTCCGTTTTTCTCCATGTCTGTTATATTGTGTCTGCAAACGTTTGCTCAAAGAGCCATGTCTTGACCTGCTTTCGAAATGTTAAAAGGGGCCGATCTAATTTCCCTGGGGAGGGTGTTCCATAGTCACGGGGCCACCACTGAGAAGGTCCTATCTTGTGACAAAGGCGGGATTGAGAGCAGGGCCTCCCCAGACGATCTTAAAGTCCTGGAGGGTTCATAAGAGGAGGTGCGTTCAGACTTGAGTATTTAGATGTATTTTTTTCTGTGATACAGAATATTCCAATTCCAACCTTGAAAGAACTTGCAAAAGCAATGGAAACCAATGCACATGTGACGAAATTCAGCCTAGCAGCTACTCGGAGCAATGACCCTGTTGCCATTGTAAGTTGATTGCACTATTCCTTGGAAAAATCATAAGATGGCTAAAATTGTACAGTTGTATTTAATTATGTAATTAATGTTGCAGATTGTCCATAGAACATTATATATGATAGGTGGTGAATAAATAAGTTAAATAAGTTGAAACGACAATGTCAACAAATTCTATCTTTGAGAATTCCAACACAAAAGTAGCTTTAGCAGTGACCATCCAAAATACTAGTCATATTATTAAGAATGAAGAATCTAGGCATCACTTGAGCATTCTACAAACAAATTCCTATAGATAGATAGATAGATAGATAGATAGATAGATAGATAGATAGTGCTGTATAATACATATGATAGACCAGTAGCTAATCTTTTCTACAAGGGTTGAATGAAAAGTAATGCATCCACCTTCGTAACTCCTCAACAGATGGCAGTACTGGTATGCGCCAGGTACTGGCTTGTTCAGTAGACTCTCCTCTACAGTTCCATTTTGGCAGGAAGCTTTAGCATTGAGCGGTTGTGTTGTTAAAGTGCGAAGTATGGAACCCTGCACAGACAGTCGGTCAATGCGACTTAAGCAACGTGCAATCATTGAATTCTTGACAGCAGAAGGCGTCATTCCAAAGGAGATTCATCAGAGAATGCAAGCTCTTTATGGTGATTGTGTTGATGTGAGTACTGTGCGTTGTTGGGCAAGTAAGTTTAAAGATGTTGAGGTAGGAACATCTGACTTGCATGACAAACAAAGAGTTGGATGTCCTGTGACAGCAACCACCGAGTTTCACAAGCAAAAGGTTGACAGATTGATTCAGGATGATTGTCATATCACTCAGAGAAAAGATTCAAGTATAATCGGCTATCGGAAGATCTGTGCACGATGGGTACCCAGGATGCTGATGCCTGAAATGAAAGGGCACAGACTTGAAACTTCAGAGGCTGAATCTCACCACCGTATGACATCCTCCATACAGTCCAGATTTAACACCGTCTGACTTCCATCAGTACTTGATGATGAAAGAAGATCTGTAGGGACATCCTTATGCTTCTGACGAAGACATTGAGAGAACTGTGAGACGCTGGTTGCAGAATCAGAGTGTTGACTCCTTCCGCGATGGCTTCAGAAAACTTGTTCATCGTTGGCAGAAATGTATCCAATTGTCTGGTGATTATGTGGAAAAGTGAATAGTGGTAGCTAAAGAGCACATTCTAAGGATTATTTCTGCATTTGATTTATTAAAATATTCCCATCCAAACCCAAGTAACGAAGGTGGAGGCATTACTTTTGATTCAACTCTTGGATCTATATGCTGACCTCTTGTGGTTGCATTTGAGCACTGTTTGCATATTTTTTTTCTTTTGTTTTGGGAACCGTCACTTCAAAACAGAGCAGAGTTTTAGTTGAAACCCTATAATAATTGTAAGTTGGATAATAAAGAGTATCTGTGCCAAATTTGGTCCAGATCCATCAAGCCATGTGAGAGCCTTTGTGGTACAAACATCCATCCGTACTAGAGCCAGTGTACAATGAAATACAAATAAGAAAATATAAAAACAACCACTAAATATGTTAACTCCATTCATTTCTATTATAAATAACAGATTCAAAATACAGAGAAAGTACTTTTTGATGTGCCCACACTCCATATCATATACGTGAATGTGTACATCACAAATTGTCCTGAGATCCTAACTTACTCAACTCTTCTCAACCCTTCAGGCTTTTGCTGATATGTTAAAAGTGAACAAGACCCTGAAAAGCCTAAATATAGAATCCAATTTTATTACCGGGACAGGCATCCTTGCCTTGATCGATGCACTGAAAGGGAATGAAACACTGACAGAGATTAAAATTGACAACCAGGTAAGCAAAAAGCAGTAGATGCACGTTATTGTTGGCTGGAATCTAAAAGATGCAGTTTGGCAATGAAATTGTTTGGAAGGTGTTGTTTAGGGGCTGGTAACGAGACTTGGGTGCATCTACGTTGTAGAATTAATGTATTATTATTTATTTATTGCAGATATTTGTACCCCGCCCTTCTCAAACTCAGGGTGGCTTCCAGCCGGCAACAATTGGATGCCTCCAATGTACACATAATAAAATGCATTTATTGCATTTTACATTTAAAACATTAAATCACATTAATTAATTAAAATCTGTTTCTGTTTCAATAACAACCTGGTGGCCTTATCTGAGCCGAATTCTGAAGTTAGAGATTCCATCAAGCATGTCCATAGTCCATTTCCATAGCGACTGTCATCATTGTCACTGTCATTATTAATGAAGATTGACACCACTTTAACGGCCATGACTCAGTAACATTTTATCCTGGGATTTGTAGTTAGTTGAAGCACAAGCACTTTTTGGCAGAGAAGGCTCAAGACCACATAAAACAACAACCCCAGTGATTCCATAGTGTTGAATTATGGTGTTTAAAGTGGTGTCGAACTGCATTCATTCTAGTGTAAAGTAAAGGTTTCCCCTTGACATTAAGTCTAGTTGTGTCCAACTCTGGGGGGGTGGTGGTCATCTCAATTTCCAGGCGTCCCCTGGGCAACATCCTTGCAGACGGCCAATTCTCTCACACCAGGAGTCACTCCTGACATGACAAAAAAAAATCTTTTCGAACTGCTATGGTTAACAGTGGGAGCTCACCTCACTCCCCGGATTTGAATTGCTGACCTTTCAATTAGCTAGTTCAGTAGTTCAATGGTCCAACCCACTGTGCCACTCAGGGGGCCCATTCTAGTGTAGATGCCGCCAACGTAATGAGGGATCAAGTGATACACATAACTGTATGAACCAGGTTTGCTCCTCTCTGTTTCGGAAGGAAACATTTCCACCTCTTTTTGTTTCCTTTCCTAGAGGCAACAGCTTGGGACAGCAGTAGAGATGGAGATTGCTCAGATGCTGGAAGAGAACTCGCAGATTCTCAAATTTGGGTACCAGTTTACTAAACAAGGTCCAAGAACAAGGGTGGCTGCAGCCATCACTAAAAACAATGACCTCGGTGAGAAATTCTCAGTCATGCAAGAGCATGAGAGTCTGTTTTGTACACAAATTTCAGACCAGGGAAATGCTATTAGTTAAAGAAATGTTTGCTGTGTCTTTTTCCTACCATAATGTAGGAAAGTGTATTTTATTTATCATAGCAGAAGAGAATTGAGAGTACATTTATAATGTATTTAAAAACACCTTCCTGTGGCGTAATATAACCACGTGTAGTTCACGTTGGGTCAGCCCACACACTGTCTTGCCAGAGAAAGAAAATATTCCATGCAGATGAACAATAAAGAACAAGTAGTTTACTCTTCGTAGTTCAGAACAACATTATGTCCAATCATGTGATTAGTCGCATTAAGTCACATCATGCCATTTTAGAGAGAGATTTAAAATGGTCTTTCTCTGTCCATGTGGATCAATTCCTTCAGCAGATCATGATGTGAGAGCATACACCAAACTCTGTCTCTCTCTGCTTCTCTATTCAAACTGTCTCTGTCTGCGCTTGCATAGCTTGAGCCTGAACAAAAATGTAACAGCATCCAAAAGTTCCAGGCTCACCCTGCTCCCTGGGCATTGCCCAACCAATCAGCTTCATACATCTTATTTTACAGTTGACACACACATATTAACTGATTTCTTGCATGTACAAACACTTCCTACATACTACATGCACCAGAAGCGACTTGCAGCATGTAGGGAGATGCCTTATTGCCAATGAACTCATTGTACTGTCTAGCTAGATTCTAGCTCTATGTAGTCTAAAATGGGTCAGGACTCTGCTCATATCTTTCTGATGCAACTGTAGAAAGCACTCTTAAGAAATCCCAAAAAGCAGAGGTGAAACATGTGTGCTGTTATAGTGCACAGACCTAAACCTGAGCCAGGGAGAATTCAGTCTAAATCTCTGCTTAGCCATAAAGCTCATGCTGTGCTTGTGAGCTGGTCATTAACTTTAAGCCTAATCTACATCACTGGCTCTGTTTCTTTAAAAAGTAAAAATAGCAAAGATAACTTGCCCAACTTCCATGGAGGATGGGGGTGAAGACCTATGTAAGACATATATGGCAAAGGTAAAGGTTTCCCCTTGACATTAAATCATTGTGTCTGACTCTTGGGGGGGGGGGGCTCATCTCCATTTCTAAGCTGAAGAGCCGGCATTGTCCATAGACATCTCCAAGGTCATGTGGCCAGCATGACTGCATGGAGCACCATTACCTTCCCGCCGGAGCATAACCTATTGATCTACTCACATTTGCATGTTTTGGAACTGCTAGATTGGCAGGAGCTGGGGCTAACAGTGGGAGCTCACCCCGCTCCCCGGATTCGAACCACCCACCTTTTGGTCAGTTCAGCAGCTCAGTGATTTAACCCACTGCACCAATTTGGGGGGGGGGGGCTGTAAGACACATATCCAAGAATTATTGAGCGCTTTTTAAACCAAAAAATGGATCAAAAACACTAATAGTAAAAATGTAACAAATGCTTCTTAATACAAAGCTGTGCTTCCTTCCTTCTTTTCCCCTCTAGTTCGCAAGAAGCGAGTAGAAGGAGACCGCCACTAGTCTTGCCTAAGAAGACAATGGCCAAGCTACCTGTCAAAGAGTTCTGTTCCATCCGCGAGCCGAGAAAATCCACTGGTCTTAAGGGGAGACACTGGAAAGTCTTTAGAATGAGGCTACTCATGTTCCGTTATGTTCATCCCTGCCCTTATATTTTCAATGGAATGGTCCAGCCTGATTTTCTTTTCCTTTTTTAAAGACACACTTTTCGAATCAGTTATGTAAAGCCAACATGCATACATATGGCTTCTTATAAAACCTCTAAAATTACTCTGGTCCAATGGTTATGGGCCTAGAACAGGATCCTTTTGTGGTCAGACCCTACTAATGAATGCTGGCTTTGCTCCAGTCCAAATTTTACTTGCACAAATAAGAAAAATTCCATACAATGGATTTTTTATTTTGCAATGTAGTACTATCTCTGTTGTTCCTATTTGGGAAATATATATTCATGCTCTGAATTCAGGTCACTCAGAACTCTGGGGCAGGTCCTAGCATAGGTACCCAAATTGATATTCCTTTGCTAATGAATGAGAATCACAAACCCACTCGGTGAAACAAATGGGACTTGGGGATGACTATGTTTTGTGTGTTTCTCAGTCTTATATTCCATCATTCCGTCCTGCTGCAAAGTAGGGATATATCCACTTTGTGTCCACTATACTGATCACTTTATATGTGAGTCTTTGTACACAGAATGGAGTTGTAAGTGACAAAGAGGTCGTGTTAAGACACTTCGAGGCAGGGCCATTTTTCTACCAGCAGCCTTCCTTTACCAAATAGGTCAGGCTTTGATATCCAGTCTACAATGTGCCATAGAGATCCACTGCCGGGAAGAGTTTGCTGAGCAAAGCACATGAGATGAATCACATAATGACTTGGTTCAGTCGGCACATCAGAGCATAATTATGATTTGCACACATATGGCTGATTGGTAAATGACTAGGTTCAAATATCAGCCCAAATCATAGCTCGGTGTGGTCTGAATTGAGATAGAAACATACATGGCGTAGGGTTGGCCATAGCTATCCTTCCAGCCTAGAAGTCATGGACTTGAGCACAAGAAAAAAAAGAAACACTTCCACTAAATCAACCGAGGAGAGACTGAGCTTTTCCATATTCGTACCACCAAATGTCCTGTGAATTCATTGGTGCAATCTGAGTTATCTTTGTGAGTGCTGTCGAATCCTAACTGTTTACATGTGTTAAGTTAGACCAACCAGCTTCTCAATGTGTTGTCCTGTTGGGTGACATCATGTAACCAACACAAGAGTTGCCAAACTTAAACTAGCTTCAAGCCACGTAGTTAAAAAATATAAACAAATAAACATGGTTTTTTTACAGGAAGACAAGATTATCACTCAGTCTCTTTAACGTACAGCAGAAGATACTGTGTTTTTCTAATCACTGGGGTTTGTTTTTTAAGACACAATCCTGATTTTGTGCATTTGGTGCTATTATTGCTTGCTGGGACTCTAACAGTTGGCCTGTGGAAGATGAGTGAACTCTGGTGCTTTCCTTGGTTGCATTTGCACTGTAGAATTAATACAGTTTTACACCATTTTAGCTTCACCAAACTACAAATTCCATGATTCTACAGCATTGGGCCATGGCAGTTTAAAAAGTGTCAAAATGCATCATTTCTAGAGTGTAAATACACTCCTATACTGTACCTATGGACTAAGAAGCAAGCAAGAAACCATGAAAATGAACAAAATCTGGCTACCGGTATTTTTAAAAACCTCTAAAATCATAACAGTAAAAAAAGAGCAACACTCAAAAACAGGACAATTCCAGACAAGAAACAATCGGGGTCAACTAATTACCTCCCAACAAAGGATTCCCCCCAGGAAGTAAGAAGCCAGATCTTGAAAACTGCTAGGCCATTCAGTGCTAATCAAGCTGGCCAATAATTGAAACATTGTATAGTCTGGAATTACTGGGTTGTTGTAGGTTTTTCGGGCTATATAGCCATGTTCTAGAAGCATTCTCTCCTGACATTTCGCCTGCATCTATGGAAAACATCCTCAGAGGTTGTGAGGTAACAGGCGATGCAGGTGAAACGTCAGGAAAGAATATGGCCATGTAGCCCGAAAAACCTACAACAACCCAATTACAACAGTCACACTTGCCTCCAACAGACAAGAGTTCTTTCTGGGTTGTTGTAGGTTTTTTCGGGCTATATGGCCATCTTCTACAGGCATTCTCTCCTGATGTTTCACCTGCATCTATAGCAAGCATCCTCAGAGGTAGTGAGGTTTTTTCTCCCACCCTGGACATTCCACAGATATATAAACCCAATTTCCTAGTTTCCAACAGACCTCACAACTTCTGAGGATGCCAGCCATCGATGCAGGCAAAACATCAGGAGAGAATGCTTCTAGAATATGGCCATACAGCCTGGAAGATTAACAACAACCCAGTGATTCCGGCCATGAAAGCCTTTGACAAGCCCCATTTTGTTTAATGGGACTTATTTTATAGACGCAGTCTAAATTATCAGACTTTAAAGGGGAACTCACTTATGTGCAACAAGCACCAAAACCCACAAAGCGAGTTCGAACAGGAAGATCTGAGTAAAGGCACCCATTCCATCAACAAATTGCCTTTTCTAATCTGTTTCAGGTTTATTGTTGTGTGCCTTCGAGTCATTTCCAATATATGGCAACCTCAAGATGGTTTTCTGGAATGGAGAGTTTGATTCTCCTGAGGCCAAAGTCCGGAAAAAAGTTAATACAGCAAAAACATTGGTATTACCAGCAAATGGGAAGAAGATGATGCTCCTGATAGAAACATCTGTGTATTGTACATATTTGTAAACATTTGTTTGCCATATTTACACTTTACTTTTGTGAGCATGTCAGCATATACTTGGAAATATCTTAGCGGATTGTGCAATTAATATGCCGTCAAATGTAATGGTGAAGAAGACATAAGAAAGGATCCATTTGCCTAGTTTACATATTTATCTCCGAAATCAGCACATTTTCCAAGTTCATTTCCAGGCTGCAGGAACAGCTCTCAAAACCACAGTAGTAAAGAGAACACTCTGTGCTGCTGGGTGATTACGAAAAAGTGTTTAGTTTGTGATGCAATTTAGATCTTTATTATGTGCAAAAATTAATTTGTAACATGTTTTGTTGTTGTTGTCTGTGTCTTCATACATTTCTGTAAAATAACTTCATTTCTATCTGTATGAGATTACCTTTATTTAACCCAAATGGTTGCTTATTCCTCACTCACTCTTCCCATTTCAAAAACCATCTTCTAGTAGTACTGCAATTCCCATCACCCTAGAAAAAAGGAAGGAGAAAATTATAATATTTCATAACATGACATAAATTAGGTTTTCGACATTATAAAGGCAGGCAGTCCCCAAATAATGACAAGATAGGTTCTGTAGATTTGTTCTTAAGTTAAATTTGCATGTAAGCCAGAACAAGTATATTTTTAAGTGTCATTCTAGCTACACACACACACACACACACACACACACACATATATATATATATATATATATATATATATATATATATATATATATATATAAATAAAAGCAGTCCCCAACTTACAAACATTCAACTTACAAACAAACAACTCTCAGTTAAGAATGAAGGTGAGATAACAGGAAGTGAGAGAAATCTTTCCATCGGAAGGGAAATTCCCTCCTGGAAAAGTTATTACCATGGGGAAAAGGGGTCTCCACTGAAGCTTTCTCACCTATCCTGGTTTCCACAACAAACCAAAATTTTTCAAAATATAATTCTCACAGGCAGAAAAAAGTGAGGTGAAATCTTCTGAACAGGGGTACAGTCAGCAAAACAAATATCTCAGACTGGTCTGCTTCAGATTCCTTGCATCTCAAAAGGCAAGGGTTGTTCTGGAGACAGCAAAAGTGGAAAATATAGTGAAGCAGGAAATATATGAGCTAAACAATCCTTCTTTTTGGCTTCTACCGATATCAAAATGAAATTTCCCTTTGCTCCTCAAAATGCACAATATTGAAGTTACTCAAAAGTCCTATTAGAATCATAGCATTGGAAGAGACCTTGTGGGCCATCCAGTCCAACCCCTGCCAAGAAGCAGAAAAATTGCATTCAAAGCACTCCCAACAGATGGCCATGCAGCCTCTGTTTAAAAGCCTTCAAAGAAGGAGCCTTTACCACACACTGGGGCAGGGAGTCCCACTGTTGAACAGCTCTCACAGTTAGGAAGTTCTTCCTAAGGTTCAGATGGAATCTCCTTTCCTGTAGTTTCAAGCCATTGTTCCGCATCCTAATCCAGGGCAGCAGAAAACAAGCTTGCTCCCCCCCTCCCTATTACTTCCCCTCACATCTTTATACATGGCCCTCATCATGTCTCTCTCAGACATCTCTTCTGCAGGCTAAACATGCCCAGCTCTTTAAGCCACTCCTCATAGGGCTTGTTCTCGAGAGCCTTGATCATTTTAGTCACCCTCCTCTGGACACATTCCAGCTTGTCAACATCTCCCTTCAATTGCGGTGCCCTGAATTGGAGACAGTGTGATTCCAGGTGTGGTCTGACCAAGGCAGAACAGAGGGGTAGATTGACTTCCCTGGATCTAGACACTAGACTCCTATTTATGGTGCCTAGATCCAAGGAAGTCATGCAGAGAGATTTAGAAAGAGGCATCCTACAAAAAGGAACAGGTGAAGCGATCCAGAGAATGCCAGCCCAGTAAATATAAATGTTCTATATATGTCTCACTTCTGCAATGCAAGACATTTTGGAACTAAAGGAAAATGCCATTTAGATGGGGGAGGGATTCTTATCGAGGACTGCAATGACTTCATATTAATTCCTTTCTAGAGATATCCCTTTGAAATGCATAATATGCATGTAACATATAGAGTATCCATCAGACTCTCCTATAGTGCCAGATTTCAAATGAGTTGATTCTCCTCGTATTAGCTTTCTTCACTGTCAGCTTTCACAACCATACATGGCATGGTCAACCCTGACACTGGTAATGTATGAGATATTACATGTGAGGACATTGCTTTTAAACTGATAATATAGTATTATCGGATCCCACATGTGAAATGGCTTTTTCTCTATAAGACACAGAATGCCCCAGTCGGCACTTTGAGTGTTTGGGAATCTATAGTCCAAAGAAGTAACTTTTCCGGGATGTGAGTAACCTATGAGTTAGGCCTTCCATGCTGTTGCCAACAAGCTGAGGCCCATTTGTGCGATTTTGCTCTCTCAAAACCAGGGAAACCTGACTTTGCAGAAGGTCCCACATTTATTCCATGGTGCTTACGGAGAGAGATGGAAAATGCTCCCATCCAAAATCATGGAAGGCCATTTAATATGGGCAATATTTAATACCATCTGCTTGGTACAAGGTAGCTTCCGATGTCCTATAGATGTGACCTCCTGGAGATTAGGCTTTGACACAGGTACCATGGCTTCTTTCACAAGGCTGGAGATGTTTAACCACATGAACCCAGATGTCACGTTGGATGATTCTTGCTTTATCAGGCCTCTCTAATGCCAAGGAGGTTGTAATTATAATTGTAACCACTGTATATGATGCTGTATTTGCATGTGGTGGATCTACTGTGCCACCTGAGCTGCTTTTTACTGTATGGCAATTTATTACTGTGATACACTGAACCATATAATGGGTATTCTGTGCACTTCTGGGCCACACTTTGTAACAGTCTGCATTGTTGCTTAACTATGCCTTGTAAGTAACTTCCTTTATCCTCTTCCTCCTAAGTACAATTTGATCTACTTTTATCTCTTCTTGTTGTTGTTGTTGATTGCCATCAGGTTGACTTCGATTTATGGGATCCCATGGATGAGAGACCTCCAAAGTCATGATTATATTTATTTATACCCTGCTTTATCTCATCTGAAGGGGACTCAAAGAGGCTTAACATAAAAGCACCAGCATAACCATTTAAAACAGGGGTCCACAAACTTTTTAAACAGAGGGCCAGATCTGTTTGGAGCGCCGGATTACAAACTGTTGGAGGGCCAGATTACAATTTGCAAAAAAAAAAAAAAAAAATGAATGAATTTCTATGCACACTGCACACATCTTATTTGTAGTGCAAAAGAACACTTAAAAACAATACAATAATTAAAATGAAGAACAATTTTAACAAATATAAACTTATTAGTATTTCAATGGGAAGTGTAGGCCTGCTTTTGGCTGATGAGATAGGATTGCTGTTGTTGTGTACTTTCAAGTCGTTTCAGACTTAGGTTGACCCTCAGCGAGGGCTGGGTAAATGACCTTGGAAGGCTGTATCCGCCCCCCAGGCCTTAGTTTGAGGACCCCTGATTTAAAATATACAAATATACAAATATTAAAAGAGGATTAAATGTTTTGTTGTTTATTCGTTCAGTCGCTTCCGACTCTTCGTGACTTAATGGACCAGCCCACGCCAGAGCTCCCCGTCAGCCATCACCACCCCCAGGGTCTCCTTCAGAGTCAAGTCAGTCACTTCAAAGATACCATCCATCCATCTTGCCCTTGGTTGGCCCCTCTTTCTTTTTCCTTTCATTTTCCCAAGCATCATTCTGTCCATCCTGCCTTTCTCTTTCCTTCCTTATTTCCTTTTCTCCTTCCTTTTAATGATTCCTTTCTATTTTTTTATTTCTTCGTGTGTCTTCCTTCCATCCATCCTGCCTTTCTCTTTCCTTCCTTGTTTCCTTTTACTCCTTCCTTTTCCAAAGGGGTTCAATGAAAAATAGAACAAAGCGATGTATTTTCCCACCAGGCCACAAGATGGAGGCAGAGGGCTGTCCATTAAGGAGGGAGCAGAACATTAAGGAGGTGCAATGCAAACTTTGGGCCGTCCAGGTGTTTTGAACTTAGAATCATAGAGTTGGAGGAGACCTCATGGGCCATCATGTCCAACCCGCTGCCAAGAAGCAGGAAATTTGCATTCAAAACACCCCCGTCAGATGGCCATCCCGCCCCTGTTTAAAAGCTTCCAAAGAAGGAGCCTCTACCACACTCCGGGGCAGAGAGTTCCACTGGTATTTATTTATCGTGTCCGGAGCAAAACAAAACAGCTGTATTGCATTAAAAACAAACAAAACACAAAGTTTGCAGACTTGGTATTCTATTAAATGTCCTTTGATCAGTAGCTGGCCACTTAGGAGTGCCTCTGGTGTTGCTGCAAGAAGGTCCTCCCTTGTGCATGTGGCAGGGCTCAGGTTGCATTGCAGCAGGTGGTCAGTGGTTTGCTCTTCTCCGCACTCGCATGTCGTGGATTCCACTTAGTGGCCCCATTTCTTGAGGTTGGCTCTGCATCTCATGGTGCCAGAGCGCAGTCTGTTCAGCGCCTTCCAAGTCGCCCAGTTTTCTGTGTGCCCAGGAGGGAGTCTCTCATTGGGTATCAGCCATTGGTTGAGGTTCTGGGTTTGAGCCTGCCACTTTTGGACTCTTGCCTGCTGAGGTGCTCCAGTGAGTGTCTCTGTACATCTTAGCAAACTATTTCTTCATTTAAGTCATTGGCGTGCTGGCTGATACTCAAACGGGGTGGGCCGGAAATGTCACTGCCTTGGTCCTTTCACTATTGGCTGCTACTTCCCGGCGGATTTCAGGTGGTGCAATACCAGCTAAACAGTGTAATTTCTCCAGTGGTGTAGGGCGCAGACACCCCGTGATAATGCAGCATGTCTCATTAAAAGCCACATCCACTGTTTTAGTGTAGTGAGATGTGTTCCTCACTGGGCATGCGTACTCAGCAGCAGATTAGCAAAGCGCAAGGGCAGATGCCTTCACTGTATAATAATAATAATCTTTATTTATAAACACCCACCATCTCCCCAAAGGGGACTTGGGGTGGCTAACATGAGGCCAAGCCCCAAAATAGTACAACATAATAAGACAAAAGACAACACAAATACATCAATGTATCTGGTTGTGATCCCCAGGTTGTGCCAGTCAGCTTTCGTATGATATTGTTTCTAGCACCCACGTTTTGCTTGATGTTCAGGCAGTGCTTCTTGTAGGTCAGGGCACAGTCCAGAGTGACTCCCAGGTATTTGGGTGCACTGCAATGCTCCAGTGGGATTCCTTCCCAGGTGATCTTCAGAGCTCGGGATACTTGTCTGTTCTTAAGGTGAAAGGTACGTCTGTGTTTTAGTTCCACTGCTGAACGGCTCTCAAAGTCAGGAAGTTCTTCCTAATGTTCAGATGGAACTCCTTTCTTGTAGTTTGAAGCCATTGTTCCATTGCGTCCTAGTCTCCAGGGCAGCATAGCTATCGTGTCTCCTCTCAGCCTTCTTTTTTGCATGCTAAACATGCCCAGCTCTTTAAGCCACTCCTCATTGGGCTTGTTCTCCAGGCCCTTGATCATTTAGTTTGAAGCCATTGTTCCATTGCGTCTTTGTCTCCAGGGCAGCAGAACACAAGTTTGCTCTGTCCTCCCTATGACTCCTCCTCACATATTTATACATGGCCGTCATCTTGTCTCCTCTCAGTCTTCTCTTCTTCAGGGTAAACATGCCCAGCTCTTTTAAGCCGCTCCTCATAGGGCTTGTTCTCCAGACCCTTGATCATTTAGTTTGAAGCCATTGTTCCATTGCGTCCTAGTCTCCAGGGCAGCAGTAAACAAGCTTGCTCCCTCCTCCCTATGACTTCCTCTCACGTATTTATACATGGCTATCATGTCTCCTCTCAGCCTTCTCTTCTTCAGGCTAAACATGCCCAGCTCTTTAAGCCGCTTTACATAGGGTTTGTTCCTCAGACCCTTGATCATTTGAGTCTCTCTCCTCTGGACACATTCCAGCTTGTCAACTCTCACATATTTATACATAGCCCTCATCCTGCCTCTTCCCAGCCTTCTCTTCTTCAGGCTAAACATGCCCAGCTCCTTAAGCCGCTCCTCATAGGGCTTGTTCTCCAGATCCTTGATCCTTTGAGTCGCCCTCTTCTGGACACATTCCAGCTTGTCAACATCTCTCTTCAATTGTGGTGCCCAGAATTGGACACTGTATTCCAGGTGTGGTCTGACCAAGGCAGAAGAGAGCATGGGGAACATGACTTCCTCCTATTGATGCAGGCCAAAATCCCATTGGCTCATGTTTAACTTGGGCCTGAGGCTGTTAGGAATGATGGGAGTTGGAGTCCAAAACATTTAGAAGGCCGAAGTTGGCCCAGGCCTGCTTGATAAGCTTCCACACACTCTGCAAAAGGCTTGGGCCTGGTCTTCTCCTCACAACAAACCCTCAGGCAGTGTGAGCGGGCAGCGCATGCGCGAGCCGTCCGCGCAGGCGCAGATGGGCTGACATTCTGGCCGAGTGGGGCCTTTTCACCTGAGGCGCCCTCCGGCCTTTCCCGCTCTTCCCAGGCGGAGGATGCGCTTCCCTTGAGCGGCATGGCGGAGCCGGTTCCGGCGGCGGGGCTGAGGCTGCGGGAGGAGCGGCTGCCGGGTGCCGAGGGCGGCGAGAGCGAGGCGGAGCTCTCCCTGGGCCTGGCCCGCGTGAAGGCCCGCTCCTACGGCAGCACCGCCTCCGCCTGCGCCCCCCTCGCCCACCGCCTCCGCCCGCACCGCCTCCGCCCCGGAGACACCCTCCAGGGCCTCGCCCTCCACTACGGCGTCACGGTCAGTCCGGGAGGGAAGGAGGGCATAGACAAACCAGGAGGGAGAGCATGTGCAGAGTGCAAGCAAGGACTGAGAACATATAGAGTGAAAACGAGAGGGCCTGAGCATCTACAGAGTGCAAATGAGGAGGGAGAGCATGCCCTGAGTGGAAGCAAGGAGGGAGAGTATGTGCAGACTGCAAAGGAGGGTTGCCTGAGCATGTGCAGAGTGCAGGCGAGAACTGAGCGTGTATAGAGTACAAATGAGGGGGCCTGAGCATGTACAGAGTGCGAACAAGGAAGGAGAGCTTGTACAGAGTGCAGATGAGAGTGCCTGGGCATGCACTGAGTGGAAGCAAAGAGGGAGAGCATGTGCAGACTGCAAATGAGGGTTGCCTGAGCATGTGCAGAGTGCAGGCGAGGACAGAGAGCATGTAGAGTGCAAATGAGGGGTCCTGAGCATCTACAGAGTGCGAACAATGTGGGAGAGCATGTACAGAGTGCAAATGAGGGTGCTTGACCATGTACAGAGTACAGATGGAGAGCATGCACTGTGGAAGCAAGGAGGGAGAGCATGTGCAGACTGCAAATGAGGGTTGCCTGAGCATGTGCAGAGTGCAGGCGAGGACAGAGAGCATGTAGAGTGCAGATTAGGGGTCCTGAGCATCTACAGAGTGCGAACAATGTGGGAGAGCATGTACAGAGTGCAAATGAGGGTGCTTGACCATGTACAGAGTACAGATGGAGAGCATGCACTGTGGAAGCGAGGAGGGAGAGCATGTGCAGACTGCAAATGAGGGTTGCCTGAGCATGTGCAGGGTGCAAGCAAGGACTGAGAGCATGTAGAGTGCAAATGAAGGGTCCTGAGCATCTACAGAGTGCGAACAATGTGGGAGAGCATGTACAGAGTGCAAATGAGGGTGCTTGACCATGTAAAGAGTACAAATGAGGAGCATGGAGAGCATGCACTGTGGAAGCGAGGAGGGAGAGCATGTGCAGACTGCAAATGAGGGTTGCCTGAGCATGTGCAAAGTCCAGGCAAGAACTGGGAGCATGTAGAGTGCAAACGAGAGGGCCTGAGCATGTACAGAGTGCAGGTGAGGGGGGCTGAGCATGTACAGAGTGCAGGTGAGGGTTGCCTGAGCATGTGCAGAGTGCAGGCGAGAACTGAGAGCCTGTATAGAGTGCAAATGAGGAGGCCTGAGCATGTACAGTGTGAACAAGGAGGGAGAGCTTGTACAGAGTGCAGAAAAGGGGGCTTGAGCATGTGCAGAGTGCAAGCAAGGAGGGAGAGTATGTACAGAGTGCAAACAAAGAGGGAGAGCATGTACAGAGTGCAGGTGAGGGGGCCTGAGCATATACAGAGTGCAAATGAGGATGGAGAGTATGCCCTGAGTGGAAGCGATGAGGGAGAACATGTGCAGATGGCAATTGAGGGTTTCCTGAGCATGTGCAGAGTGTAGGCCAGAACTGTAGAGCATGTATAGTGTTCTGAGCATATACAGAGTGTGAACAAGGAGGGAGAGCATGTGCAGACTGCAAATGAGGGTTGCCTGAGCATGTGCAGAGTGTAGGCAAGAACTGAGAGCGTGTATAGAGTACAGATGAGGGGGCCTGAACATGTACAGAGTGCAAACAAGGAGGGAGAGCATGTACAGTGTGCAGATGAGGGAGCCTGAGCATATGCACAGTGTAAGCAAGGGCTAAGAGTACGTAGAGTGCAAACAAGAGGGCCTGAGCATGTACAGAGTGCAAACAGGGAGGGAGAGCATGTACAGAGTGCAAATGAGGGGGCCTGAGCATGTGCAGAGTGCGAACCAAGAGGGAGAGATGTACAGAGTGCAAATGAGGGGGCCTGAGCATGTACAGAGTGCAAACAAGGAGGGAGACCATGTATAGAGTGCAAATGAGGGTGCTTGAGCATGTGCAGAGTGCAAGTGAGGATGGAGAGCATGCACTGAGTGGAAGTGAGGAGGGAGAGCATGTGCAGACAGCAAATGAAGGTTCCTGAGCATGTACAGATTGAGAACAAGGGGGGAGACTATATATAGAGTTAAAACGAGGGTGCCTGAGCATGTACAGAGTTCAAGTGAGGATGGAGAGCATGTGCAGAGTGCAAGCAAGGAGGGAGATCATGTACAAACTACAAATGAGGGTGCCTGAGCATGTACAGAGTTCAAGTGAGGAGGGAGAGGATGTGCAGAGTGCAAGCGAGAACTGAGAGCATGTAAAGTTCCTGAGCGTGTACAGAGCACAAATGAGAATGCTGGTGTGCTAATGATGGTGCGTGAACACGTACACAGTGCAAATGAGGATACTTCTGTGCACATTGAGAAGCTTGAGTATGTACAGAACTGCAGATGAATGTGTACAGATTGCAAATGATGTGTGAATATGTACGGAACACAAATGAGGACTGAGTACACACACAAAGTGGAAGCAAGGATTGAGAAAATGTACAGAGTGCAAAGTGCAAATGATGTGAGGAAACTTGTCCTGGAAAACATGTGTTGAAAGTGCAAAGTGAAGAGAATATTTCATCTAGGTAGAAGAGTGCTTGTTTACCTTTTGTTTCATGGGAAACCGTTTGGAATCAAAGGCAATTGCATTATTTGGGTGAAGAGTTCAAAGAAAGCAACATTCTGGTTATATATAGGATCAAGTTAAACAAAGGTTTGTCACTTAGTAACAAAAAATTAACAGAGGTCTGTTTTGGGTCTGGCTTTTTTGATTGAATTTGTGTTGGCTGACACAAAATGACAGAAGGCAGACTTTAGTGTCATAGACAAATAGAAGTCAGATGTAGGCCTGGAAACCAAGAAGACATTTGTGTGTATCTGGAGTTTTATGTCTAAGGGCTTAAACCATATTATAGAGGGACAGAATGGAACAAGAGCCTGGGTTATACAATAGCTTTAAGTGCATTATTTATTAAGCTGTCCTGACATCGTCTCGCTAGCCCATTGTGGAAAAAAATGCCTTAGAGCATTGGTTCTCAACCTTCCTAATGCCACGACCCCTTAATACGCTTCCTCATGTTATGGTGACCCCCAACCATAAAATTAGTTTCATTGCTATTCATAACTGTCATTTTCTTGCTGTTATGAATAGTAATGCAAATATGGTTTTACATTTTATGTAATTTATTTTTTGATTATCTGTTGTGTTCTTGGTGTTTATATTGTGTTTACTGTATTGATGGGTGTGGCCTTATGTACGCCATCCTGAATCTACTTGGGGGGGATGGAGTATAAATAAAGTTGTTTATTATTATTATTATTATTATTATTATTATTATTATTATTTATATCTGATATGCAGAATGTATTTTCATACACAGGACCAAATTTGGCACAAATACCCAATACACCCAAATTTGAATACTGGTGGGATTAGGGGAGGGTATTGATTTTGTCCTGTGGGAGTTGTAATTGCTGGGATTTATAGTTCACCTACAATCAAAGAGCATTCTGAACTCCGCCAACAATGGAATTGAATCAAACTTGGCACACAGAACTCCCATGACCAACAGAAAATACTGGAAGGGTTTGGTGGACATTGACCTTGAGTTTTGGGAGTTGTTGTTCACCTACATACAGAGAGCACTGTGGACTCAAACAATGATGGATCTGGACCAAACTTGGCATGAATTCTCAATATGCCCAAATGTGGGGTTTGGGGAAAATAGACCTTGACATTTGGGAGTTGTAGTTGCTAGGATTTATAGTTCATCTACAAACAAAGAGCATTCTGAACCCTACCAACAACTGAATTGGGCCAAACTTCCCACACAGAACCTTCATGACCAACAGAAAATACTGTGTTTTCTGGTGGTCTTTGGTGACACCTCTGACACCCCCTCGCGACCCCTCCAGGGGTCCCGACCCCCAGGTTGAGAAACACTGCCTTAGAGAAAATATTGTGTTTATAAGTAGGTACTGCACAGCTTTAGATGAAATATATTTGTGTCTTCGAAGTTAATAAATAGTAAACAGTAATAAACAACAAAAATACCGATTTAATGCTGAGCCCATGGAAAATCAAATGGGGGGGGGGGGAGAAAATAGACAATGGTAATTTTAATTGCCTTAGTTAGAAATGGGAGCCCTCGGTGACGCAGTGGGTTAAACCACTGAGCAGCTGAACTTGCTGACTAAAAGGTCGCTTTGAGTCTTTATATGGAGAGAGAAGGCAGGATATAAACATAATAATAATTATCATCATTATCACCATCTTTATTTATACTCCACCTCATCTCCCCAAAAGGACTTGGGGTGACTTACAAATAAATACCGTATATACTCGAGTATATGCCGAACTGAATATCAGCCAAGGCACCTTATTTTAATCACAAAAAACTGGGAAAATTGATTGACTCGGATATAAGCCGAGGGTGGAAAATGCAACAACTACTGTTAGTGGTAAATTTCAAAATAAAAATAGATACCAATAAAATTACATTAATTGAGGCATCAGTTAGGTAAATGTTTTTGAATATTTACATAAAACTGTTCAGCAGATGACTTGTATATGTAATTTATTTATTTTATTTATTTACAATATTTATAGACTGCCTTTCTCACCCCTGGGGGGACTCAAAGTGGTTTAATAATAATAACAACAATAACATCAACAATAATAATAATGTATGAATTTTCTCGATTAAAAGCTATGAGAATTTTCAGATTTTGAGGATAGGGGGGTTTCCAAAAAAACATATGAGCCTCTTTTTTATAAACAGCTTGGTAGAGTGTTTTCTATTTTATCTATGCTATGTCAAAAATAGATGCTGCTGTGGTGCATTAGGTTAAACCGCTGAGCTGCTAAACTTGCTGACCAAAAGGTCAGCGGTTTGAATCCGGGGAGTAGGGTGAGCTCCTGCTGTTAGGTCCAGCTTCTGCCAACCTAGCAGTTTGAAAACATGCAAATGTGAGTAGATCAATAGGACCACTTCGGTGGGAAGGTAACGGTGCTCCATGCAGTCTTGCTGGCCACATGACCTTGGAGGTTTCTGTGGACAACGCCGGCTCTTTGGCTTAGAAATGGGGATAAGCACCAACCTCCAGAGTCAGACACAACTAGACTTATTGTCAGGGGAAAACCTTTACCTTAGGTCAAAAATAAGGATTTTTTTTCTTTAAAAAGGTTTTGTGCAAAAAGTTATGAAATCTTTGCAGGGAAGGCCCAAAATTAAAAACAAAAAATGTGCAAAAATGCCTGCAGTTTCCTCTGGTGGAAAGAAAAATTCAATATCTTTTATTTTTCTGTATACAATATACTCCTAGTTGGTGTGTGGAAAGCTGGTAATGTTTTAGAATCCCTAAGAAGGGGCAGTAAAAGAATTAAATTAATATAATTGAAATATATCGAAGTAACAAACACATGCCAGGAAGGTGTTTGTGGGAATCTATGTTCTATTCTGATGTTTGACTGACTTGAATCAGCAAACAATATTTGTTTTTGTTTTTCTGTTTCAGATGGAACAAATAAAAAGGGCAAATAAACTGTTTACAAATGACTGTATGTACCTGAAGAAAACGTTGAATATCCCTGTTATATCTGAGAAGCCATTGCTATTTAATGGACTTAATGCACTTGAGTCTCCTGAGAATGAATCTGACAGCCTGTCGTCTTCTGAAGAAGGTCCAGTGACAGTTCAAGAAGACAACTCTTCACCCAGTCCTCCAGAAACTGACAGTCTGCCTCCTCCACCCGAAGAGTTATCTGCCAAAGATTTTCTACACAGACTGGATTTACAGATTAAGTTGTCCAAGCAGGCAGCTCAGAAATTAAAACCAGAAGACAGCAGGTAGTATCTTCTCTGCTTGTTTATTTGAATACAGTTGGAAGATTGAGTAGGTTTAGATGTTCAGTGGCACCTGAAGCTGTGAGTTAGTAACATACCTACTAAATACCACCTTATTTCTCAATTATCATCAATGAAACACAGTCTGACTAGAAGCCAAGCCCTATGAGGTGTACCGTAGGGAGCTAGGTGCATTTAGCCTGGAAAAGAAAAGTTTAAGAGTGGACATAAAAATACTAATAATATATAGGTTCTTGTGGGTTTTTTTGGGCTATAGGGCCATGTTCTAGAGGCATTTCTCCTGACGTTTCGCCTGCATCTATGGCAAGCATCCTCAGAGGTAGTGAGGTCTATTGGAACTAGGAAAAAGGGTTTATATATCTGTGGAATGGCTGGGGTGGGGCAAAGAGCTCTCTGCTGCAGCTAGGTGTGAATGTTTCAGCTGACCACCTTCATTAGCATTAGAAGACCTGGCTGAGCCTGGGAAAATCTTTTTTTGAGAGGTGTTAAGATGTGCCTGGTTGTTTCCTCTCTGCTGTTTTGCTGTTGTAATTTTAGAGTTTTTTAATACTGATAGCCAGATTTTGTTCATTTTCATGGTCTCTTCCTTTCTGTTGAAACTGTCCACATGCTTGTGGATTTCAATGGCTTCTCTGTGTAGTCTGACATGGTGGTTGTTGGTGTGGTCAGAGAGGAAACAACCAGGCACATCTTAACACCTCTCAAAAAAAGATTTTCCCAGGCTCAGCCAGGTCTTCAAATGCTAATGAAGGTGGTCAGTTGAAACATTCACACCTAGCTCCAGCAGAGAAGAGCTCTTTGCTACACCCCAGCCATTCCACAGATATATAAACCCATTGTCCTAATTCCAACAGACCTCACTACCTCTGAGGATGCTTGCCATAGATGCAGGCAAAACGTCAGAAGAAATGCCTCTAGAACATGGCCCTATAGCCCAAAAAAACCCACAAGAACCTAGTGATTCCAGCCATGAAAGCCTTCGACAATACACTAATAATATACTTTATTTATATTCTGCTGTATCTCTCGAAGGGAACTCAAAGTGGGTTACAGGTACATCTATGGCAAACATTACATACTGTTATACAATTAACAACAATGACAGACAGTACCTAAACAGAGGTAATGTTTCCCTCATTTCATATTCGGCATCCGGCTGTGCTTGACTCGGCCATGGGGAGGTGCTGTTGTTTATTTTCCATTCTGAGGAACCTGTTGTTCATGGATGCCTTTCCTGGCCGGATTTTTGCCGGCATGTTTTTAAGGGGACCTTTTACCTCCCTAGAATCATAGAATTATAGAATCAAAGAGTTGGAAGAGACCTCCTGGGCCATCCAGTCCAACCCCCTGCCAAGAAGCAGGAATATTGCATTCAAATCACCCCTGACAGATGGCCATCCAGCCTCTGCTTAAAAGCTTCCAAAGAAGGAGCCTCCACCACACTCCGGGGCAGAGAGTTCCACTGCTGAATGGCTCTCACAGTCAGGAAGTTCTTCCTCATGTTCAGATGGAATCTCCTCTCTTGTAGTTTGAAGCCATTGTTTCGCGTCCTAGTCTCCAAGGGAGCAGAAAACAAGCTTGCTCCCTCCTCCCTGTGGCTTCCTCTCACATATTTATACATGGCTATCATATCTCCTCTCAGCCTTCTCTTCTTCAGGCTAAACATGCCCAGTTCCCTAAGCCGCTCCTCATAGGGCTTGTTCTCCAGACCCTTGATCATTTTAGTCGCCCTCCTCTGGACACATTCCAGCTTGTCAATATCTCTCTGCCAAAGTGGTACCTATTTATCTACTTACATTGTTGTTTTCGAACAGCTACATGAGCAGAAGCTGTAAATAATAATATTTATTTATTTATGACATTTATATGTTACCCTTTTCATCCCAAAGGGGACTCAGAGCGCGGCTTACAAGATATATATATACACACACACATACATACAATATATTATATTATTAGCATATTACAATATCAGTGTTAAATATTACTATAATGTACTATACCATTGTATTGTAATATTATTAGTAATATTACTTGTAATATAAATATATAATTATAATATATTACTAGTAGTATTATATTGCATAACATACTGTTATAAACATTATATGTATATGCAATATATTATATTAATATATAGCATGGCCATACTGCCTGGAAAACTTACAACAACCCAGTAATATTACATGTATTTATTTATTTGTTTATTTACAACATTTATATGATGCCCTTCTCACCCCAAAGGGGATTCAGAGCAGATTTTTGCCAGCATGTTTTCAAGGGCGCCTTTTACCCCCCTGCCAAAGTGGTACCTATTTGTCTACTTACATTGTTGTTTTCGAATTGCTACATGAGCAGAATTTGTAAATAATATTTATTTATTTATTTATTTATTTATGACATTTATATACCACCCTTCTCATCCCGAAGGGGAGTCAGAGCGGCTTACAAGATATATATATATATATATATATATATATATATATATATATATATATATATATACACACACACACACACACACACACACACACAATATATTATATTATTAGCATAGTACAATATCAGTATTGTATATTACTATATTGTACTATACCATTGTATTGTAATATTGTTAGTAATATTACATGTAATAGAAATATATTATTATAATTTATTATTATATTGCATTACATTATAATATTATAAATATTATATGTATATACAAGATATTATATTATATGATATTATATTATTAGCATAGCACAGGAGACAAGGTGGAACTGTCTTCTGTCCACCCTCTCTTCACTCTGTCCCACAACAGCAGTTGGTGCTGGAGGGGGGGGGGGGAGCCCCCAACGGATGAAATATGAGGGAGACAAGATGGAACTGTCCCCTGGCCCCCTCTCTCTTCACTCTGGCCCAAAGTGGCAATTGGTGCTGTGGGGAGGTGTCCCCCACTGATGACATATGCAGGAGACAAGATGGAACTGTCTCCTGGCCCCCTCTCTCTTCACTCTGGCCCAGAGCGGCAGTTGGTGCTGAGGGAGGGGTCCCCAACTGATGACATATGAGGAGACAAGATGGAACTGTCCCCCGACCCCCTCTCTCTTCACTCTGGCCTATGGCGGCAGTTGGTGCTGGGGGGAGGGAGTCCCCAGCTGATGAAATATGAAGGGGACAAGATGGAACTGTCTCGTGGCCCCCACTCTGGCCCAGGGCGGCAGTTGGTGCTGGGGGGAGGGATCCCCAACTGATGACATATGCAGGAGACAAGATGGGACTGTCCCTTGGCCCCCTCTCTCTGCACTCTGGCCCAGAACAGCGGTTTGTGCTGTGGGGAGGGGTCCCCAACTGATGACATATGCAGGAGACAAGATGGAACTGTCCCTTGGCCCCCTCTCTCTTCACTCTGGCCCAGAGCGGCAGTTGGTACTGGAGGGGGGGGGGGCCCAACTGATGACATATGCAGGAGGCAAAATGGGACTGTCCCTTAGCCCCCTCTCTCTTCACTCTGGCCCAGAGTGGCAGTTGGTGCTGGGGGGTGGGGCCCCCAACTGATGACATATGCAGGAGGCAAAATGGGGCTGTCCCTTGGCCCCCTCTCTCTTCACTCTGGCCCAGAGTGGCAGTTGGTGCTGGGGGGTGGGGCCCCCAACTGATGACATATGCAGGAGGCAAAATGGGGCTGTCCCTTGGCCCCCTCTCTCTTCACTCTGGCCCAGAGTGGCAGTTGGTGCTGGGGGGTGGGGCCCCCAACTGATGACATATGCAGGAGGCAAAATGGGACTGTCCCTTGGCCCCCTCTCTCTTCACTCTGGCCCAGAGCGGCAGTTGGTGCTGGGGGGTGGGGCCCCCAACTGATGACATATGCAGGAGGCAAAATGGGACTGTCCCCTGGCCCCCTCTCTCTTCACTCTGGCCCAGAGCGGCAGTTGGTGCTGGGGGGTGGGGCCCCCAACTGATGACATATGCAGGAGGCAAAATGGGACTGTCCCCTGGCCCCCTCTCTCTTCACTCTGGCCCAGAGTGGCAGTTGGTGCTGGGGGGTGGGGCCCCCAACTGATGACATATGCAGGAGGCAAAATGGGACTGTCCCCTGGCCCCCTCTCTCTTCACTCTGGCCCAGAGTGGCAGTTGGTGCTGGGGGGTGGGGCCCCCAACTGATGACATATGCAGGAGGCAAAATGGGACTGTCCCCTGGCCCCCTCTCTCTTCACTCTGGCCCAGAGTGGCAGTTGGTGCTGGGGGGTGGGGCCCCCAACTGATGACATATGCAGGAGGCAAAATGGGACTGTCCCCTGGCCCCCTCTCTCTTCACTCTGGCCCAGAGCGGCAGTTGGTGCTGAGGGAGGGCCCCCCAACTGATGACATATGCAGGAGACAAGATGGAACTGTTCCCTGGCCCCCTCTCTCTTCACTCTGGCCCAGAGCGGCTCAGACATTGGGCAGCATTTCAGGCTGCAACATTGAACTAGTTTACTTGAACCACGATTGAAGAGCTATGAAGCAAATTTTAGACATGTCTGCATATTTTGATAGATGTATTTTTTCCTCAGCAGGGAGGACGATGAAGAAAATTCCTATGCAACTTCTTCCTATCAGCAGTAGAAGAGTGTGAAGAGCTCGACTGAAAGCAGTTCTTACAGAACTAGATGTCTGAAGTTTCAAAAGCAAATCTTTTGGATTGATTTTATTATGATGTACTTGTTACAAGTCGAACACAGATGATTCCATTAAATATACTTGCACTAAAATGATTTCGTCTTCTGCCTTCTGCAGGCCGGTGTCCTTTTACGATCCATTAAAAAAGGAAGTGAGCCTTCCATCACTAGCGATTGCCTTCATCGTTTCTGCTATGGAAACATAGCACAGTAGCAACAAGGCTTTGCTTCCAACTAAAGTATTCCCCATAGAATCAATTTCTGAATAATTTGTGGTGCATATCTCATTGATTCATTGGGTCTTCTTTACTTGGGACCAGAAATTGGATTTAGCAGCTCATCCCGGACACCATTTTGTTGCAGGATTTTTGAGTAAGAGATGTACATACTTGTAAAATGACGTGTAAAAGGGATGAAATATTTATGATAGAAATAATTTTCATGGAGCCTTGAGGCAAATAGGCTTGCCATGCAAACTGTCTTGAGTATCAAAGCCGGATTGGGTGTGTCTGTGTGTTTGTTTGTAAGTGAACAGATATATAAAATACATGTATAAAAACATTGGTGTTCTCAAACCAGTTTTAGCCAGTAGTTTTGAGAATACTATGTTGGAGTTTTAATGTGTATACAACAAAATATTTTGTGTGAAAACTTCTTTTTTAAAAACAAAAACAAAGGGAAATCAAATAGTTTAATGTATTTTTCCTTGTGTTACAATGTACATGGCTTCTTTCAGAAATATATAACTTTCATGTGATAAATATAAAATGCACTTTAAGAAAGTGACTTATATTTGTTGATCTACCTGTTTGGACAGAAAGCACAAAGCGTCTAGTTATTTGCAAGCTCATTTTAAAATATATTTTTGTGTTTCACTTTGGCTGTATTAAAAGTTCTGAAGTCGTCATTGTATCTCTGTCCTTTTCAAGGTAAAGATAAAGGTTTCCCCTTGACATTAAGTCTAGTTGTGTCCAACTCTAGGAGGTGATGCTCATCTCCATTTCTAAGCTGAAGAGCCGGCGTTGTCCGTAGACACCTAATGTCATGTGGTCTGCATAACTGCATGGAGCGCCGTTACATGCCTGCAGAAGCGGTGCCTATTGATCTACTCATATTTACATGTTTTTGAACTGCTAGGTTGGCAGTACATTCTGCAGTGTAAATGAAGCTGGGGCTAACAGTGGGAGCTCACCCCGCTCCCCAGATTCGAACTACTAACCTTTCGGTTAGCAAGCTCAGCAGTTTAACCTGCTGCTCTTCCAGGGCCCCCACATTCATTTCATTTTCTACCACTTCAATATTAAGATTAGAACCAAGAAAAATTTTAATTATTGATTATTAATATTATTAATATATTATTAATATATTAATAACTTGATTGAGGAAGTCATCAAAATTAGGGAAATACTAGAGATCTTCAACACTATCATAAGGAGGCAGTATTTCCATCTTCCTAAGATGCTGTGGGATGCCCACGGGGTTTGTAATGTAACATTTTGCTCAGGAGTTTTGGGTACCTTCATAAAAGAAATTAAGAATAAATGTAGGGCAAGGTGGATACCAGAATAAAAAAGGACCAACTCACATTTGTTCTTGTTCTTTTCTGTCTTTGGAGCTAACAAGAATGGTAGCCAGTGCGGATTAGTCTATTTGAGTTTCAGAACAGAGGGCACATTGAAACAACACTTTTAAAGCATCCCAGAACAGCCCGTAGCATCCCTCTGGAGCCCCTAAAGTCTTTACACATTTATTCAGCTGGGGAAAAAAACCCATGTAGGGTGGGAATGGACTTTCTCCTTCGTGGTCACTGTGAAATGCGCACAGAACGTCCTGATTGTGCGAACTTCCTGACTGTGAGAGCTGTTCAGCAGTGGAACTCTCTGCCCCAGAGTGTGGTAGAGGCTCCTTCTTTGGAAGCTTTTAAACACAGGCTGGATGGCCATCTGTCAGGGGTGCTTTGAATGCAATTTTCCTGCTTGTTGGCAGGGGGTTGGACTGGATGGTCCATGAAGTCTCTTCCAACTCTATGATTCTACATATGGTAGTTCATGCACCTGTGAAACATGGTTACAGGTAAGCAACCATCATTTACGTGAGGTTCCAGAGCCATGTTGGAGACACGCACAGCTGCATGCAACTAACTCATCATACACAGTAATCCCCACTTTCTATCTAGCTAATACTGATGATTGGCTTTAGCCAAAGGTGATTAGCCAATGGCACGCACATTCAACTCACCCACAGTGACATCCATGAAGGGAATTGCTCAGCGGCACATGAGTTCCAGTGGCTCACAATGAGATCTTCATAAATGTATGACTTACATTTTCTGCGGTGCCAACAAAGCAAAATTCCCAATATCAAATAATGTAATTCTATCAGAAAAGCAAACATTCACTCAACACTAGGAGAAAAAATCCACTTAAAATCCGATTTCTGCCTTCTGCAGCATTCTTGGGTTTGTACAAGGGTTGAATTACTGCTTAAGCAAGGAGCTTTGAGATGGTTGAACAGAAGCTCTCCGAAGCTCTAGGTGCTCTTACTGCCTATTACAGGGAAAACCAACTGATCCCTAATCCATCTAAAACACAGACATGCGCCTTTCACCTTAAGAACAGACAAGCATCCTGAGCTCTGAGGATTACCTGGGAAGGAATCCCACTGGAGCATTGAAGCACACCCAAATACCTGGAAGTCACTTTGGACCGTGCTCTGACCTACAAGAAGCACTGCCTGAACATCAAACAAAAAGTGGGCGCTAGAAACAACATCATACGAAAGCTGAGTGGCACAACCTGGGGATCACAACCAGACACAGTGAAGACATCTGCCCTTGCGCTATGCTACTCTGCTGCTGAGTATGCATGCCCAGTGTGGAACACATCTCACCACACTAAAACAGTAGATGTGGCTCTTAATGAGACATGCCGCATTATCACAGGGTGTCTGCGCCCCACACCACTGGAGAAATTACACCGCTTAGCCGGTATTGCATCACCCGACATCCGCCGGGAAGTAGCAGCCAATAGTGAAAGGACCAAGGCAGAGACATCTCTAGCTCATTCCCTGTTTGGGCATCAGCCAGCACGTCGACTTAAATCAAGACATAGTTTTCTTAGATCTACAGAGACACTCGCTGGAACACCCCAGCAAGCGAGAGTCCAAAAGTGGCAGGCCCAAACCCAGCACCTCAATTCATGGGTGATACCAGATGAGAGACTCCCCCCTGGGCACACAGAGGACTGGGCAACTTGGAAGGTGCTGAACAGACTGCGTACTGGCACCACGAGATGCAGAGCCAGTCTTAAGAAATGGGGCTACAGGGTGGAATCCTCGGCATGCAAGTGTGGAGAAGAACAAACCACTGACCACCTGCTGCAATGCAACCTGAGCCCTGCCACATGCACCATGGAGGACCTTCTTGCGGCAACCCCAGAGGCACTCCAAGTGGCCAGATACTGGTCAAAGGACATTTAACCAAATACCAAATTTGCAAAATCTGTGTGTTTTTTTTCTTTTTCTTTTTAATCTGTGTGTTTGTTTTGCTCTGTTAGAATTGTAATACAATGGTTGCTGATTACACGATAAATAAATAACAAGGGTTGAATGAAAAGTAATGCCGCCACCTTCGTAACTCCTCCACAGATGGCAGTACTGGTATGCGGCAGATACTGGCTTGTTCAGTAGACTCTCCTCTACATTTCCATTTTGGTGGGAAGCCTTAGCATGGAACAGTTGTGTTGTTAAAGTGCTAAGTATGGAACCCGGTGCAGACTGTCTATGTGACTTAAGCAAGATGCAGTCATTGAATTCTTGAGAGCAGAAGGTGTCATCCCAAAGGAGATTCATCAGAGAATGCAAGCTGTTTATAGGGATTGTGTTAATGTGAGTACTGTGTGTTGTTGGGCGAGTAAGCTTAAAATGATGAGGTGAGAACCACCGAGTTTCATAAGCAAAAGACTGATATTGATTCAGGACAATCGTCATATCACTCTGAGAGAAATTTCAAGCATAATCGGCATTTCACAAGAACGTGTGGGTCACATTATTGCTTTGCTTGGCTATCGGAAGATCTGTGCACAATGGGTTGCGGAAACAGTGTCGACTTCTTCCATGACAGCTTCAGAAAATTTGTCCATAGTTGGCAGAAATGTATCCAATTGTCTGGTGATTATATGGGAAAGTGAATAGTGGTAGTGAAAGAGCACATTCTAAGGATTATTTCTGTGTTTGATTTATTAAAATATTCCCATCCAAACCCAAGTAACGAAGGTGGAGGCATTACTTTTCATTCAACCCTCGTAGTTTAGTGAGGTTGTTAAAGGCTCCTCCCTAAACTACAAACCTTAGAATTCTGCAAGAGGAAGAAACTGGATTTTAAGTGGGTTTTTTCTCTAGTGTGATGAGGCCCTGAAATTTTGTGGCTCTGAAAATTATTTTGAACACAATTGTTGTGGCATGTACCGCAAAGTTTAAAAAAATCATCTTTTAGTCTTTTTCTGTGTTTTAGAATTCAACCCCAGTGATGGCTAGAGCCCCAAGGAATAAAAGTTCCACGAGATGGATGCTTTTCAAAGCTCTCCCCCTAGAATAGCTGTCAACTTTTCTTCACTGTTGAAAAGAGAGGTTTCCAGTAGAATTGTTTTGCCACTTGTTCAGGCTTGCATTTCTCTACATTATGCAGTTTGATGAGACAACTGTCTTAGTGCTCAAAGTAACTTCCCAAGAAGTGAATGTGTAAAGGTGTAAAACTACTTCTGCCTGCACAGACTGTCTTTTATTGGCCATGAAGCACAATTTCTGACTACGATATTCTCAACAAGATAGTAATTTTTAAACAAAATCCTTTGCAGGGCTCAATTTCCAAACTACATGGTACCATAAGTATTCAATTTCTTAATGGCACCTGATTCGAGTGTACTTAAAGCGGCTGGAAGGTACGTTGTATCATTTTTGTTTAATTTTAAAGGGATTTCTATTGTCCTTAAAGCAGTGTTTCTCAACCTGGGAATTGGGACCCCTGGGAGGGGTCGCAAGTGGATGTCAGAGGGGTCATCAAAGACCATCAGAAAATACAATATTTTCTGTTGGTCATGGGGGTTCTGTGTGGGAAGTTTGGCTCAATTCTATCATTGATGAGGTTCAGAATGCTCTTTGATTGTAGGTGAACTATACATCCCAGCAACTACGACTCCCAAATGTCAAGGTCTATTTTCTCCAAACTCTACCAGTGTTCACATTTGGGCATATTGAGTATTCATGCCAAGTTTGATCCAGATCCATCATTGTTAGAGTCCACAGTGCTCTCTGGATGTAGGTGAACTACAACTCCCAAACTCAAGGTCAATGCCCACAAACGCCTTCCAGAATTTTCTGTTGGTCATGGGAGTTCTGTGTGCCAAGTTTGGTTCAATTCCATCGTTGATGGAGTTCAGAACGCTCCTTGATTGAAGGTGAACTATAAATCCCAGCAACTACAACTCCCAAATGACAAAATCAATCCCCCCAACCCCACCAGTATTCAAATTTGGGCATATTGGGTATTTGTGCCAAATTTGGTCCAGTGAATGTAAAAACATCCTGCATATCAGATATTTACATTACGATTCATAAGAGTAGGAAAGCTACAGTTATGAAGTAGCAACAAAAATAATTTTTGGTTGGGGGTCAACACAACATGAGGAACTGTATTTAGGGGTTGCGGCATTAGGAAGCTTGAGAACCATTGCCTTAAAGCAGGGGTCCTCAAACCTTTTAAACAGAGCAGAGGGCCAGGTCACAGTCTCTCAAACTGTTGGTGGGCCGGATTATAATTTGAAAAAAACACAAATGAATTTCTATACACACTGTACATATCTTATTTGTAGTGCAAAAAACACTTAAAAACAATATAATAATTAAAATGAATATAAACTTATTAGTATTTCAATGGGAAGTGTGGGCCTGCTTTTGGCTGATGAGATAGGGTTGTTGTTGTTGTTGTTGTGTGCTTTCAAGTCATTTTAGACTTAGGTTGACCCTGAGTGAGGGCCGGGTAAATGACCGTGGAGGGCTGTATCTGGCCCTTGGACCATAATTTGAGGACCCCTGGTCTAAGGGGAAGGGGCGGAGGTTAGTGCAGAGCAATATAGGGCGGGGGAGATGGAGAAAGTGCAAGGAACCAATCCTAACCATGGCCATAACGGGGCCTGGGCTACGTTTCCAGGCACATTTCTGTCAGTGTGTATTTCATGTATGATGTATGATGTATGTTTAAATGTAATTTTATGTAGAAGAATAGTAATTAAAATAGATTTGTATTGCCAGGATGTATGTTTGCACAGAAGGCTTAAAAACAGCGAAGTAACTAGCTGTGAGAATGTGACCCTGAGTTCTTGGTGTGTGAAACATTATGGAGTGCCAGAGATAACTCACTGCCAGCTGTAGTTTTGCTTTCGTGCCTATCTCGTTAGTTCTGTCTTCTTCACGTCTGTCTGTTCATGATGAATGTTGTGTTTTTGGAACTGCTCAAGTAAAGATGAAACCTGCTTTTTACCGGTGACTCCAGAGTCCATTGTTCAGTGCTTCCACGATACTTCTGCTAGTGCTGACAATTTCCACCATGCCTCGTTTCAGACTTAGGTTGACCCTGGGCAAGGGCTGGGAAAATGACCTTGGAGGGCCATATCCGGCCCTCAGGCCTTAATTTGAAGACCCCTGCCTTAAAGACTCAATGCATTAAACAAGAAACAAACAAGAAAACCATTACTGTATCTTGTAGCAAAGCATTTAATAAAGTACAGTATCAGAAACAGGAGTCTATTAGAAAAGTGTATTGTGAATGTGGTATACTTTGTCATTATTACATTTTCTCCCCAGCCATCCTTTTAAACAGTGTGGAGACCTCAAAATCATAAAAAATACTAAGGAAAGAAGGAAGGAAGGAATCAAGAGGCGTTAGAATTAGAGATGTGCAAGGCCATTTTTAATTTTACGAGATGTCCCAGAAATTTCCTCTAATGGGGGGGGGGGGGGCTGTATTTGGCCTTCCGGGATGCGAGTTTGGGGAAAGCTTCCCACTGCTATTTCTGAAATTGCTGTTGCTGCTATTAATGCCGAAAGGATGGATTGTGGGGTTTATTTTGCAGCAGTTGCAGAAACATTTGGCAGCAGAGACTTAAGGGCCTGAGATGGAGAGAGGTATGTTTCCCAGCATTAATGGAGCAAATATTGACAAATGTGGTCTGCTCATTGACACTAAATGCAGCAAAAAGCATCCAATCCACAAGATACGATCAAGTAGTCTATCTTGGGTATCTGCAGTGCTAATTATAATAGCTGAGATCACTCATTCTGGCCTTCATTTCGCCCAGTCCCATCGCTGTTCTGCATTGCAGGTGATGGATGGGCTTGCTCTTGTTTGCTTTGTCATCTAATGTTGCACAAAAAGTGTTGTGACTTTAACATGATCACCGAGCCGCTGCTTGGACACATTTACAGAATTAAGCAGAGGAAAAGGAACTCATATTATTTGTCATGCAACATTAGCTAGTTATTAAAAAGACTCTGTGGACCAAAAATTGTCTGTCTGTAAAGTCTGGTTAAAAAGGATGCAAGGGTAAAAAGCACATTTTTATTCCTTTCTCCTCTCCGCCTCTAGCAATCCCTTTGCTAGAGGCTGGGCTTTAGCACAGCTGGTTAATAGACTTGATCAAAAAAAACAAAAGATGGTTCAAAACTCATTTTGGATATAGGAGGCAATGGTGGTTCGATTCCAAAGTCAATTCAAATCCTTTTGTTAATGGTTTGAAAGTGTTATTTCCTGTTTCATTGGGAGGTCTTTACTTTGAAAGTAGTTGTTTTACTCCAAAAGTGGGAAAAAGCAAGTGGAAGAAATCCCTCCCTTCTCTGGTTTAAAACTGGCTTCTCTGGCTTGAACCGAGGCCAGGAAATTCCTTCCTTCTCTGGCTTTAAAACTGGCTTCTCTGGTTATAAAACCCTATACGGCTCCGGCCCAGCGTACCTGCCCGAACGTATCTCCTTCTATGTCCCACCTCGGAGTTTAAGATCTTCTGGGGAGGCCCTGCTCTCGGCCCCGCCTCTATCACAAGTGAGGCTGGTAGGGACGAGGGACAAGGCCTTCTCAGTGGTAGCCCCTCGCCTGTGGAACTCACTCCCCGGGGAAATTAGGTCATCAACATCCCTCCTCTCCTTTAGAAGGAAGCTGAAAACATGGATATGGGACCAAGCCTTTGGGTAATCTGCCAGACTGACAAGGTAATGACAACCAGAATTTTGGGAAGGACTATGGTAATGCTGAATGGACTTACGGATTTTAGAACTCGGTGAACGTTGGCCACTAGATTGGCTTTTTAGTTGTTATTGTATTAATTGAATGTTTTAACTATTGTGATTATAGTTGTTATGTATTTTATCTGATGAATTGTTGGCATCAAATTGTGCCAGTTGTAAGCCGCTCTGAGTCCCCACTAGGGGGTTGAGAAGGGCAGGGTAGAAGTGCCCGAAATAAATTTAAAACTGGCTTCATTGGCTTGAGC
Source organism: Anolis sagrei (assembly GCF_037176765.1). NCBI lineage: Eukaryota > Metazoa > Chordata > Lepidosauria > Squamata > Anolidae > Anolis > Anolis sagrei. Next base: position 29,933,462 of record NC_090029.1, on the reverse strand, counting down.
CGAGGCCAGGAAATTCCTTCCTTCTCTGGTTTAAAACTGGCTTCTCTGACTTGAGCCGAGGCCAGGAAATTCCTTCCTTTTCTGGTTTAAAACTGGCTTCTCTGGTTTGAGTCGAGGCCAGAAAATTCCTTCCTTCTCTGGTTTAAAACTGGCTTATCTGGTTTGAGTCGAGGCCAGAAAATTCCTTCCTTCTCTGGTTTAAAACTGGCTTATCTGGTTTGAGTCGAGGCCAGAAAATTCCTTCCTTCTCTGGTTTAAAACTGGCTTCTCGGGCTTTAAAACCAGCATCTCTGGCTTAAGCTGAGGCCAGGAAATTCCTTCCTTCTTTGGCTTTAAAACCGGCTTCTCTGGCTTGAGCCAAAGCCAGGGATCAGAAGCGGGGAAAAGCAAGTGGAGCAAATTCTTTCCTTCTCTGGTTTAAAACTGGCTTCTCTGGCTTGAGCCAAGGCCAGGGACCAGAAGCAGGGAAAAGCAAGTGGAGGAAATTCCTTCCTTCTCTGGTTTAAAACTGGCTTCTCTGGCTTGAGCCGAGGCCAGGGACCAGAAGCGGGGAAAAGCTGAATAATTTCCGACTCACTTCATGAGTCGTAACAAAAATGGTGGAAACAGCTTTGGAAGGGCAAAGGGACTTCCAGTTTTCTTTAAAACTTCAAAATTGCTTCAAAAAGGTAATTTTTCCGACTCCATTCCAAAGGACAAAGATTCCGACGGTACTTAACCATGCCTACTGGTTAATCACCAGCAGCAACAGATCTTACCAATTGAAAGGTTGGCAGTTCAAAGCTTAGGTCAGGGAGAGCACCCACCCTTCAGCCCAGCTTACTATACACCTAAGCAGTCTGAAAACTATGGTGAGTAGAGAAATTAAGATCCGCTTGAGCGGGGAGGTATTTCACGGCACCATAAAAGAAATACCAGAAAATGCCAGCAATCATAGGAAGGAGGACATCTGTGATCAAGAGCTCTTTGTCGTACAGGGTAGAACAACAGCACCCCCTGTGGCTGGAATGGAGCACAACCTCCAGGACGCAGAAGTTGGAAAAAATGGCAACATAATACCTCTTATCTGTTATTTGTCCTTTCTGTTTAACGACATTGAATGTTTGCCGTCTATGTGTTCCATGATCTGCCCTAAGTCCCCTTCGGGGTGAGAAGAGCAGAATATAAATGCTATAATTAAATAAATAATAACTTTGAATAATGTGGGCACCTCAAAATCATTGGGATGCATACTATTACTACCAAGCTAGCCCCCTCCAAAACTCAACAACTCACGGATTATTGGGGACAGTTGAATAGCTGTGTCCCACTGAAAAGGGTGCATTTGAAGGAGTTGTGCTTCCACAATTGCTCAATATATAGAGTGCTCACGATAGAAGTTGTTATAGCAACAAAATTGCTATAAGGGAGGTTTAAAATGCTGCATTTCCCTCCTTTTAAAAAGGAAATACTTGACAGGTACCTACAGTGCATGTGTTCCACCAGTTATCAAAATGCAATCTGCTTTTAATTGGATGCAAAGGTGCCGTTCTTCAAGTTGCTAGTTGTAATGTCAACTGGTACAGTTTCTTTATTTCTTTTTTTTAATGATTGGTTTGAAAACTCTAAAGACTGCTTGGTTGCTGTATGGACACGTTCCAGAAGCATTCTCTCCTGACATTTTGCCCACATCTATGGCAGGAATCCTCACAACCTCTGCATCTTCAAACTTTTTTTTTTTGTCGTGTCAGGCTGTGAGGTCCTCACAACCTCAGTGGATGCTTGCCATAGATGCAGGCGAAACGTCAGGAGAGAATGCTTCTAGAACATGGCCATATAGCCTGAAAAACCTACAACAACCCAGTGATTCCAGCCATGAAAGCCTTTGACAATAAATGAGAGAATCCTCTCACAAGGATGGTAAAACATTAAAACATCCGGGCGTCCCCTGGGCAATGTCCTTGCAGACGGTCAATTCTCTCACATCAGAAGCAACTTGCAGTTTCTCAAGTCACTCCTGACATGAAAAAAAAATCAAAATGAAGGAATTATAGAAGATTTCTTTGATGGAGGCCAGGAATCTCAAAGTTTGAGCTACTTTGATGAGTAGAAGGGCAGCCTCAAACCCCATTAGCCCGAGCTCATACTCAATGAATGAATGAATGAATGAATGGGATTTATATTATGAGCATTGACATAGCATTCAGCAGTCAATGTTATGGTTCTTCTTTTTAGTCGGGACCAGCAGCAGGGTTTAAGCCAAAGTCCAAGCACACCTGTAATGCTAAGCTCCTCAAATGGTTTCATCTTCACATATTTTTGCTTTGTCCGTAGAAATCGACGGCTATTTACATGTGTCGTCAGGCTACTCACATCAAGGATTCCATTCTTTAGACATGCACACAGAAATAACACTTATTCCACAGTGATGGATGGAGTGAGTCAATGGGGAACGTTGCCGCCGTACCTCTGAGGATACAGCCCTTTTCTCTTCTTGAAAGGCTGATGCTGTGGTGAACGCAGAGCAATGGCACACAGACCAGGACACAAGACAGAATGCGCAAACAGCGAGGAAATGGTGACACGTTATAATAATGCGTTCCGACAGGATCAAAGAATACACACAACACGTGGGAACTGGGATATGAGATTTCCTTACACAAATATTGAGTTCGATGATTATTTTCCTTTGACCCTAATAATGCCCTTTGCAAATAATATTATGCGTCTGTGTCAGGAGTGGTATCCACGGTTTCATTTACTCACGTCTGACAAAATAGGTCTCCTCTAAGCATTTCCTCCAATACGACCCTATGATATCCTCTTCATGTCAATAGGGTTTGCTATTATGAGTATTTTTGTATATCCACACAAAGTTTGGTAATGTATCCCTTGCCAATATAGGGGATGTACTATATCCCTAAGACGCCATCAAGCTGTGTCAAGAAGTTGGCAACTGCCCACCAAACCAGCTCTAGAAACAGTTGTCTTTCTTAGAAAAGCAGCATGATGTCAGGCTAAAGTAGGCATGGGCAAACTTTGGCCCTCCCTCCAGGTGTTTTGGATTCCATCTCCCACAATTTCTAACAGCCTCAGGCCCTTTGCTTTCCTCCCTAAGCCACTCAAGCTGAGTGCTGGGCCCATAACCAATGTTAGGCTCTGTTGCCTGTGCGGAAGGAAAGGAAGCTTCCTCCCCAGCAGGCATGGGCAAACTTTGGCCTTCCCAACAGGTGTTTTGGACTTCGTCTCCCACAATTTCTAACAGCCTTGAGCCCTTTGCTTTCCCCCCTAAGCCACTCAAGCTGAGTGCTGTGCTCATAACCAATGTTAGGCTCTGTTGCTTATGCGGAAGGAAAGGAAGCTTTCTCTACAGCAGGCATGGGCAAATTTTGGCCCTCCCTCCAGGTGTTTTGGACTTTGTCTCCCACCATTCCTAACAGCCTCAGTCTCTTTCCTTTTCCCCCTCAGTAGGTAAGGCTGAGTGCTGGGTCCATAACCAATGTTAGGCTCTGTTGCCCATGCAAAATGCAAAGAAGCTTCCCCTCCAGCAGGCATGGGCAAACTCTGGCTCTCTCTCAGGTGTTTGGACTTCAACTCCCACAATTTCTAACAGCCTCAGGCCCTTTCCTTTCCCCCCTCAGCCTCTTCAGCTGAGTGCTGGGCCCATAACTAATGTTAGGCTCTGTTGTCCGTGCAGAATGCAAGGATGCTTCCTCCACAGCAGGCATGGGCAAACTTTGGCCCTCTCTCCAGGTGTTTTGGACTTCATCTCCCCAAAATCCTAACAGCCTCAGTCCCTTTCCTTTCCTCCCTCAGCCACTTAAGCTGAGTGCTGGGCCCATAACCAATGTTAGGCTCTGTTGCCCATGCAAAATGCAAGGAAGCTTCCTCTACAGCAGGCATGGGCAAACTTTGGCCCTCTCTCCAGGTGTTTTGGACTTTGTCTCCAACAATTTCTAACAGCCTCAGGCCCTTTCCTTTCCCCACTCAGCCGCTTAAGCTGAGTGCTGGGCCCATAACCAAAGTTAAGCTGAGTGCTGGGCCCATCACCAATGTTAGTCTCTGTTGCCCATGCAAAATGCAAGGAAGCTTCCTCTACAGCAGGCATGGGCAAACTTTGGCCCTCCCTCGGGGTGTTTTGGACTTCGTCTTCCACAAATCCTAACAGTCTGAGCCCCCCCCCTCCAGTTGCTTAAGTTGAGTGTTGAAGCTGAGTGCTGGACCCATAACCAATTTTAGGCTGTGTTGCCTGTGCAGAGTGCAAGGAAGCTTCCTTTTACAGCAGGCATGGGCAAACATTGGCCCTCCCACCAGGTGTTTTGGACTTCAATTCTCACAATTCCTAACAGCCTCAGGCTCTTTCCTTTTCTACCTCAGTCGCTTAAGCTCCCTGCTTGAGTGGTGATGGCATGATCGTCAGCATAGATGAAATTCTCCCAATGGAAAACATAGAATTTCCAGGTGTTTTGGATGGGTCCTGAGGCTATTGGGATTTCTGGGAGTCAAAGTCCAAAACACCTGGGGGGAGGGCCAAAGTTTGCCCATGCCTGGGCTAAAGGGAACATAGATGTCAGCATTTTACCCTGTTAACTATAAAGTAGACAGAAAAAATCTGCCTTAGGTGGGATGATTCAGGTATAAGAAACAGAATGAATAAGCAATCATTGTGGACTGTTAACAACAACAACAAAAAAACCCAAAACCCTGCAACCTGGAAAAGATTCAGTACAATGCAGACAGAATATTTCTAATGATCTCATGAAGGGTGTGAAGGAGGGAAGGAAGAAAGTGATTGTTCAAAGAGCAAGATGGGGGTGGAACTAGACTAGAATTCCCTACAGTTTCGAGAGACTTTGCTTCTTCGCTGCTTCACAGGCTGCCATAGATGCGTTTGATCACATCTGCCTCTTCTTTGTCCAGGATGCCCTTGTCCACGTAAGCATCTGCTTGTTGATCAATGAAGTCTCGGAGTTTGGAAAGGTCATAATCTGGAAGGCAAGGAGGAATTAATAGCATGAGTCTTGTCTGTATCGATCTCTCGGTTAGTGCAACAATTTCATTTCCAAGCCTGCGGACCTAGTTGAGGTCTCTGACAGTCATCTGAATGCCTTTAAAACTGGCCCAGGAGAGGGAGAATTAAAAAATATAGATGCATGTTGAAATCAAACGAGAATAGGTTAAAAATGCCTCTGAAGTTTCTGGTGTGATGGGTAGAGTGGAGTCCCAAATTTATGTCATCCAAACCTAAGCTCATGTTATGGCACAGGAAAATCAGAATGCTTTCACCTAATCAACTAGGTGGATTAGAGGGCAAGTTTATGAACATTTCGGTTAGGACTTCTTGTTTTGCAGGATCAATCAAGTTAATACCCAATTGCGTCTTTTTCATAATACGTCTTTTTCCTGGTGACTAAGGCCCCTTCTGTTGGAAATGGCAACCTTCTCAAGCCTCCACTAGTTACGTTATTGTATATAATTCAGATTGCTTACTATATTATATATGTGTGTATTGGTATGCAATTTTACCTTAACTCTTTGCTGTGGGGAGGGTGGAGACCATGTGATCAGAACTGGGCTTGTTCAGGACTCAGACTCCATTTTAGAACAGTATGCTTAGAGACTCCATTGGACTTTCAGACTAGACAGACTTTACTCTCAGAACAGAGAGATGCTTTGGAATATGGACTACTGAATCTAGGAAAGATGCCCTGTGTTATTTACATAGAGAAACTATTTCAAATCCTATGTAAACGTGAAACTGTTGGAAATAGCAACTTTCTACAAGCCTCCTATACTAGTTATTTGTTTTGTATATAATTCAGATTGCTTACTGTATTATATATGTGTGTATCGGTATGCAATTTTACCTTAACTCTTTGCTGTGGGGAGTGTGGAGACGACGTGATCAGAACTGGGCTTGTTCAGGACTCAGACTCCATTTTGGCACAGTATGCTTAGAGACTCCACTGGACTTTCAGACTAGACAGACTATACTCTCAGAACAGAGAGATGCTTTGGAATGTGGACTATTGAATCTAGGAAATATGCCCTGTTTTACTTACATAGAGAAACTATTTCAAATCCTATGTAAATGTGAAACTGTTGGAAATAGCAACTTTCTACAAGCCTCCTATACTAGATATTTGTTTTGTATATAATTCAGATTGCTTACTATATTGTATATGAGTGTATCGGATGTGCAGTTTTCCTTAACTCAATGTAGTGGGAGGGGCTGCAGACCCTGTGATTAGATCTGGGACTATTCAGGATACAGACTCCATTTTAGAAACAGTATGTTTTCAGAAGTCAGTCAAAACAGAATGCTTTAGGAAGACAGAGACTGTATTAGACTCTCAGAACAGAGAGATGCTTTAGACTTTGGACTGTTGATTATAAGAAATATACCCTGTGCTATCTGTACAGAGAAACTACAGCAAATCCTATCTGTAACTGGATTGATATGCAAAGTACCTGTATATGGAATACATGAAGTTTGTGAGTAAACCAACTATGCTACTTTTAAAGAAGTCTATTTTTGTCTCTTGAGAGCATGACTTAAAGGCAAATATATTTTAAGGGAGAGTAGATGTTGTTGGACAACTAAAAAGAACACTTCTGAAACTCTGCCCTTTCTCTCTCTCGCTCTCTGAATGTTTTTGATGCATTGGCATATTTTTGTCTCTAGCAGTTCAGGGGAACTCAGGGTGGCTTTACAGCAAGCACCATTCAGTGCCATCACAATGATAAAAACAATCAACAAATTCATTAAAACAGAACATTAAATAAAAAAACATGCCAGTTAAAAACAGAGTCCGGGTCAATTTATTGATACTTCGAATTGCTTATGTCTTCTTTTCACTAGCTGCTATTCAATGGTAAAATGCAAGGTCTCACAACCAAGTCTTGAGTTTCCTTCTAAAGGACAGGAGGGAGGTGGCCAGTCTGATGTCCCTGGGGAGGGAATTCCACAGGCGGGGGCCACTGCTGAGAAGGCCCCGTCTCTCGTCCCCACCAATTGCATTTGCGACGGCGGTGGGACCGAGAGCAGGGCCTCTCCAGATGATCTTAAACTCTGTGATGGTTCGTAACAGGAGATACATTCGGACAGGTAGTCTGGGCCAGAAACCTAGTTGCCTTTTGTGAATGCTGGTGAATGCCATTTTCTCAAAGGGTTATGATTCTAAGAAGTCACATTTTTACCAAGCGGTTATGGTATCATTTTACAAAAGGTTATGACTGCTAACAAGGTCATGACTTTGCAAAGATTATAAAAACTCCAAATGATTCTGGAGATTTTCCAAAACCTTCTACACTGTCATATAAAATCCAGTTTATTTGCCTTAAGCTGGAAAAAAAATCTGGCAGTGTAGACTCATACAATCTAGTTCAAAGCAGATAATATTGATTATTTGCTTTGAAAATCTGTATTATATGGCAGTGTAGAAGGGGTCAAAGAGCTCCTTGGAATACTGATGTCTTGGAGATACAGCAACATGACTCATAAGGATGAGAAGCCAGTGTTCAGTCTTTTTTGAGAACTTGGAAAGGTCTTTTGTGGACTACAATCCCCAGAATCACTGAGCTAATATGTAGCTTATACTATTTATCTCTTCTACTGCCCACTTTGGGCAGAAGTGGCTCTGACTTTAGGATCTCAGGGGGGCAAAAGAATCGCCCATTCCTTGCTTTTATCTGGAGATGCCAGGCAATGAATCTGGAGCAAAGCATATGATCTACAATTCGACTAATAAAACTGCTGAAATATTAGACTTTTGCACTTTGAGCTCAGTTTGCAACCATTGAATCAAGCTAAGGACAAAGAGAGCAATTGGGAGGAAGGAGAAGTAAAGTGGAACCTTTTGGGAGCTGCTCAAGAAGTGGGACCAGAGGATGAGGATGTAATTTGCCTCAGCTAGACATCTTCCATTAACAAGTCTGCTTCGGTTTGTAATTGGTAATTGGAAGGCAAGCTAGGCTTAATTTGAAAGTCTTATTGCCGAAGCACATACCTCAGAGGAAAGAAACCCTGCTGTGAGAGGGAAATGAGTTAATTGGAGGAAATACGTATTTCCATTAATATCTGATTGAGCTCTGCCTGATTACGACTGATGGACACAAACTCTCCCTTCCTTTGTTTATTTCTTCATCCTTCAGCTAGACCTGGAATGGGGAACATTGTCCTTTACTGCAGTACTAACTTGAACCTGGCAGATGAGTTAACTAAACCATTAAGTGTTCAAAAACATTTAGCAATAATAAGTGATTTGTGTATTTTTGATATACTGTGTAAATGTAAAATGCTTATTTTTCCTGTTAACCACAAGGCGGGGTGTTGGAGCATGTAAAAAATCAGTTGGTGAGTGTTTTAACTGAAAAATGCAAAGCACGAAGCCAATTGATTGAGCCATACCCAGAAGCTAGTTGAGCCTGGGAGTTTTGGCAACAGTTACATGTTTAGGTTTTCTGTGCAGGAGCTTGCCAGAACAGTTTGTATTTTGGGTTGTTGTAGTTTTTTTGGCCTATATGGCCATGTTCTAGAGGCATTCTCTCCTGACGTTTCATCTGCATCTATGGCAAGCATCCTCAGAGGTTGTGAGGTCTCAAAAACCACTGGAGGAATTGACACCAAATTTGGACACATGACACCTATCAGCCCAAGGAGTGACCATCACTCAAAAAAACAGAGCAGAAGAGACTTAAAAAGCCAAAAAACAAAAATTACATTACAATGCATGCGCAAAACTACACACACACACACATATATATGCAAACACACATATACACATCTACACAAATATATACACACAGAAAACACATATACACAGACTGGGCCACAGCAACGCGTGGCAGGGGACGGCTAGTTGTTAATATATTTGCAAACATAAGCCATTGTATCTATAGTAGGCATGGGCAAACTTGGGCGCTCCAGGTGTTTTGGACTTCAACTCCCACAATTCCTAACAGCCTACCGGCTGTTAGGAATTGTGGGAGTTGAAGTCCAAAACACCTGGAGGGCTCAAGTTTGCCCATGCCTGATCTATAGCATTCACTTACTGCATGGGCATTAACATCATTTTATAATTCCTGTGTTTCTTTATCTGAAACGAACACGCAAGGAAGCCTTTGTGTTCATTTCAACATCTCTTCTCTTCTCACTTCCCAGATGAGGAGCTTTAATACAAAATGGAAGAATGCCTTCACAATCTCTCATTTTATGGATAATTGGGTAAATATGTTTTGCGGTGCTATTATAATTAATAGACAGAGCGCACCCCTGCTTTCTGTTAAGTCCTGTAAAAAAAAAAAAGTACAATAACGGGCACATTAGCGAAAATCAGTACTATCGGCCCATCTGTCGCCTCAATTAACATTTATGCCTAAGGAACTCTGCTAAAACATTTCCCTGGGATTCACTCCACGGCTTTCCAGATTAATAATTCAAGTTGCGGTGCCAAGTGTATTACGTGTCGCAGCATCTCTTGCCCTATTTTTCTTCATTAACGGAAGGCGAAATTTGAAGCTGATTTCGGATTTTCTTTCTTAACTCTCTGTGGTTTTCTCATGCCTATCAGTTTGTGGGATTAACATAACTCAAAAACCACTGGACACAATGACACCAAATTTGGACATATTACACTTATCAATCCAACGAGTGACTATCTATATATATATAAATGCTCTGTGCATAATGAGTACCTTAAAAACAAAAGAACCAATGAACGAAATCGCACCAAATTTGGCAACAAAACGTCTCACAACACAAGGAGTGACCATCACTCAAAAAATTATGATTTTGTCATTTGGGTGTTGTAGTTGCTGGGATTTATAGTTCACCTACAATCAAAGAATATTCTGAACTCCATCATCGATGGAATCGAACCAAACTTGGCACACAGAACTCCCATGACCAACAGAAAATACTGGAAGGGTTTGGTGGGCATTGACCTTGAGTTTTGGAGTTGTAGTTCACCTACATCCAGAGAGCACTGTGGACTCAAACAATGATGGATCTGGACCAAACTTGGCACAAGCACTCAATACGCTCAAATATGAACACAAATGGAGTTTGGGGGAAATAGACCTTGACATTTGGGAGTTGTAGCCACTGGGATTCACAGCTCACCTACAATCAAAGAGCATTCTGAACCCCACAAACGACAGAATTGGAGCAAACTTCCCACACAGAAGCCCCATGACCAACAGAAAATACTTTTCCAACTCTCTTCATCAGGGCAAGAAAATGTAATCAAAGTCCTCCTGACAAAGAGCCATCCAGCCATAGATAGATAGAAAAATAGATAGATAGATAGATAGATAGATAGATAGATAGATAGAGATAGACAGATATGATTCACACAGAGAGAGATATAGTATCATAGATTTGAAAAGGACCCTTAAAGATGGACAATGATATGTTGCATGTTTCAGGGTGGGCAAACCAGACACTCTCCACATCAACACTGACAAAGAAACAGCAAGAAATACTGTTTACCCACAAGCATCAAGAAATTACATATATTAGAAACCAACACTTTCTCATTACTTTATTTTCCAGATCACCAGCCCCAACGCGTGGCAGGGGACGGCTAGTCACTCATAAAAACACTGAAAAACACAGCGAGAGAGACTTAAAAAGCCAAAAAATAAAACTACACATGCACAAAACTACATATATATACGCAAACACATGTATACAGACATATACACATATTCATCATATCAGAAATGATTTTCTAAGCTGTGAGATTCTCCTTCTTGTTGTGCTTCAACACAGAGGATAATAAATTTGATGGAATCGTCATTTAGCTTTATTGGGTTTTTTAATTCTTTCTACTACTTTTTTGTGGGGTTTTATGAGTGATGGTAACTTGTTGGTCTGTTAGGGGTGTAGTGCCCAAATCTGGTGTCAATTCATTCAGTGGTTTTTGAGTTATGTTAATCCCACAAACGAACATTACACTTTTATTTATGTAGACTAGCTGTCCTCTGCCATGCATTGCTGTGGCCCAGTCTGTGTATATGTGTGTGTATATATTTGTGTATATGTGTATATATGTGTGTTTGCATATATATATATATATATATATATATATATATATAGATAGATAGATAGATAGATATAGTTTTGCACATGCGTGGTAATGTATTTTTCTTTTTTCTTTTTTGCTTTTTACAGTCGTTTCTGCTGTGTTTTTCTGTGTTTTTATGAGTGATGGTCACTCGTTGGCCTGATACATGTCCAAATTTGGTGTCAATTCGTCCAGTGGTTTTTGAATTATGTTAATCCCATCACACATTGCTATGGCCAACCTTCCCTCCCTCTTCCTCTCCTTCTTTCCCTCCCTCCTTCGCTCCCTCTTTCCTTCCTTTCCTTTTTTCTTTTCTTCTCTCCTTCCTTCCTTCGCTACCTCTTTCTTTCCTTCTCCCCTTTTTCTTTTCCTTCCTCTTTCTCTCCTTTCTTCCTTCTCTACCTCTTTCCTTCCTTCCTTCACTCTTTGCTTCCATGCTTCCTTCTCTCTTTCCTTCTTTCTTACCTTCCTTCTTTCTCTCCTTCCTTCCTTCCTTCCTTCCTTCCTTCCTTCCTTCCTTCCTCTTTCTTTCTTTTTCTTTCTTTCTGTCTCCCCTTCCCGCCCTCCCTCCCTCTCCCCTTTTTTCTGTATCATCATTTAGCTTTTTTGGGTTTTAAGTCCTTTCCACTGCTGGGCTTTTTTTGCGGGGGGGGGGGGAGGGTGTTATGAGTGATGGTCACTGTTAAGGGTGTAGTGTCCAAATTTGGTCTCAATTCATCCAGTGGTTTTTGAGTTATGTTAATCCCACAAAGGAACATTACATTTTTATTTATTTAGATTAGAGCAGGCATGGGCAAACTTCGATCCCCCCCCCCCCCGGCGTTTTGGGCTTCAGCTCCCACAATTCCTAACAGCCTACCGGCTGTTAGGAATTGTGAGAGCTGAAGTCCAAAACACCATGAGGGCTGAAGTTTGCCCATGCCAGTTCACATGATCCACAGAATCTAGCTCTGATGTGAATGCTCTTGGTCCGCTTCCCATCACAACAACCCACTTCTGGCATCTTACCCTCCTTGTTTCCCTGCGTGTTGTGTTTTTTCAGCCATTCTATGTTCTTTCGGATAGCTTCCAAATATGCCTCCGCTTTCCCTGCAAAGGCAAAAAAAGGAAAGAGAAGTAGAAACGTATTAGTGAATCCGTATATATTGTGCGGTCAGTTACTATGAACATCTTCCCAAGAGGACTCGGGGCGGCTTACAAGGCACGTAATAATAATAATAATAATAATAATAATAATAATAATACTTTATCTGGGTTGTTGTAGGTTTTTTTGGACTATATGGCCATGGTCTAGAGGCATTCTCTCCTGACGTTTCACCTGCATCTATGGCAAGCATCCTCAGAGGTAGTGAGGTCTGTTGGAACTAGGAAAAAGGGTTTATATATCTGTGGAATGACCAGGATGGGACAAAGGACACTTGTCTGCTAGAGCTAAGTGTGAATGTTTCAACTGACCACCTTGATTAGCATATAATGGCCTGACAGTGCCTGGAGCAAACCTTTGTTGAGAGGTGATTAGATGTCCTTGTTTGTTTCCTCTCTGTTGTTGTGCTGTTCTAATTTTAGAGTTTTTTTTTAATACGGGTAGTCAGATTTTGTTCATTTTCATGGTTTCCTCCTTTCTGTTGAAATTGTCCACATGCTTGTGTATTTCAATGGCTACTTTATTTATACCCCACCACCATCTTCCCAAAGGGACTTGGGGCAGCTTACATGAGGCCAAGCCCAACAACACAGCAGTAAAACAACAAAACAATAAGCAAATAAAACAATACAATGAATATAACTCCCATATAGGCAATAACACACAAAATTTTTAAAAAATTAAAGAACCTATGGCTGGGCCAGATGTAATAGATTAAAATTTTAAAATAAACACTGCGCGTGAACAGAGGTAGGATGTATGTAAGCAGGAGGGTTTTAAAGGAAATGTAGGTAGAACAACCCAACAACCCAATGTTGTCCAGGATGATCTGGACATAAAGCATGAGTCCCAAGGGTAAAAAAAAACCTTAGAACTGGTGCTGAGAAGTAATTTAATCAGGGGCTTTTAGAGCCAAGTCTCTTACTCATGTCCATTCGATAGAAGCTCTGATGGCAGAATGAAGAAAAGGGAAGCACTCCCCTCCTCCAGAAAGAGGTGGAGCCAAACAATACTGATTGACAGCTATAAATAACCAATGAATCCAACTATACATAAGCAGGGTAAAAAGGCAGGATTAAGCATGATTGTTGTTGTCGTTCATTCGTTCAGTCGTCTCCGACTCTTCGTGACCTCATGGACCAGCCCACGCCAGAGCTCCCTGTCGGCCGTTACCACCCCCAGCTCCCTCAAGGTCAGTCCAGTCACTTCAAGGATGCCATCCATCCATCTTGCCCTTGGTCGGCCCCTCTTCCTTTTGCCTTCCACTTTCCCCAGCATAATTGTCTTCTCTAGGCTTTGCTGTCTCCTCATGATGTGGCCAAAGTACTTCAACTTTGTCTCTAGTATCTTTCCCTCCAGTGAGCAGTCGGGCTTTATTTCCTGGAGGATGGACTGGTTGGATCTTCTCGCAGTCCAAGGCACTCTCAGCACTTTCCTCCAACACCACAGCTCAAAAGCATCGATCTTCCTTCGCTCAGCCTTCCCTAAGGTCCAGCTCTCACATCCGTAGGTGACTACAGGGAATACCAGGGCTTTGACTAGGCGGATCTTTGTTGTCAGTCTGATGTCTCTACTCTTCACTATTTTATCGAGACTGGACATTGCTCTCCTCCCAAGAAGTAAGCGTCTTCTGATTTCCTGGCTACAGTCTGCGTCTGCAGTAATCTTTGCACCTAGAAATACAAAGTCTGTCATGGCCTCCACGGTTTCTCCTTCTATTTTCCAGTTGTCAATCATTCTTGTTGCCATAATCTTGGTTTTTTTGACGTTTAGCTGCAACCCGGCTTTTGCGCTTTCTTCTTTCACCTTGATTAGAAGGCTCCTCAGCTCCTCCTCAAGCATGATACAACAGTTTAATTCTTGCAACTAACAGTTCTACACATAGGTGGCGCCACTCGCACCGTCACACAACATCCGGGGGAAACAGCCCTAAAGCTTCTAAGGAAAACAGTTTTACAGCACAACCCTTGTTGGGGTTAAAGGTACAGATCCACACCATTCGTGGAGAAAATCCAAAAGGACTCCAGCTGGAAAATCTAGAAAGCCTTGGCTGGTAGGTCTACTTGGGACCCAAGAAGCAGTTTGGAGCCGGGAGTAGGGCCCACACCAGGAAAGTTTAGAAAACAGATTGCCCGGGAGGGGTCAAAAAGGGTTTTCCTTGTTAAAGAAAGAAATAGTTCTCCAAGCAAGGTGCCTGTCCTTTGTAGACAAGTTAAGAAGCATTTGTTTAATTTGTTGAAGATCTAAGAAGTATTTGATTGTTTGTTGAAGACTTAAGCAATAATAAAGGACTTTGTTAAACCTTTCAAGCTTCTAAAGACTGTATAGGAAAATCCTTAGGGTCTCTCAGCCGAGCACCCCGGCTTCCCGCTGGGCACAAAGGGCACGTCCTGTTCAAAAGCCAACTGCTGTAGGCCCAGCGCGTGACAGCACACAAACCCTTCTTAAGAAGTGAAAGAGCGATTTCCCCTTTTAATCCAAGAAATAAAGCTGCCCTTTTGGAATGAGTAATAATAAAGATCAAATCCATTTTATATGATGTGTTTTCAGTTCTAAACAAGGACTCGCTTTGCCTGCAAGATAAGTAAGACAAAAGCAGTTCAAAGTGAACCTAATATACTCTCCAGAGGACTATTAAAGTTTAATGGATTCTGAACTCTTCGCTGATGTAACAAGCCACCCATTTTCCAGAAAAAGACAAGAACTATTAGCTCCCTGAAAGGTTCTTGATATCTCAACCTGTCTTAATTTCAGTGGGGGCTTCTCGGCTGTGGAACGCCCTCCCCAGCGAGATTAGATCAGTCCCCTCTCTCCTGGCGTTTAGGAAACAAC
This sequence comes from Anolis sagrei, assembly GCF_037176765.1. NCBI lineage: Eukaryota > Metazoa > Chordata > Lepidosauria > Squamata > Anolidae > Anolis > Anolis sagrei. The sequence continues at coordinate 29,918,438 of NC_090029.1, read as the reverse complement.
CGAAAACGTAGCTTTTCAAGCAACCCTTTGGGGAGTGAGATTAAGCAGTTAAGATAACTTCGGGATTGGTGCAATGTCAAAAGTTCTGTTTTATGTTCACTATGTCCGACATTTTATCGTTTACTGGTTTTAATCCGTCATTATGTGCTATTTTAGTGATGGTTCTCAACCTGGGGGTTGGGACCCCTGGGGGGGCCATGAGGGGTTGTCAGAGGGGTCACCAAAGAACAGGATTTTCTGTTGGTCATGGGGGTTCTGTGTGGGAAGTTTGGCCTAATTCTATCATTGGTAGGGTTCAGAATGCCCTTTGATTCTAGATGAACTATAAATCCCAGCAACCAGAAATGTCAAGGTCTATTTCCCCCAAACTCCACCAGTGTTCACATTTGGGCATATTGAGCATTCATGCCAATTTTGGTCCAGATCCATCATTGTTTGCATCCACAGTGCTCTCTGGATGTAGGTGAACTACAACTCCAAAACTCAAGGTCAATGTCCACCAAACCCTTCCAGTATTTTCTGTTGGTGATGGGAGTTCTGTGTGCCAAGATTGGTTTGATTCCATTGCTGGTAGAGTTCAGAATACTCTTTGATTGTAGGTGAACTATAAATCCCAGCAACCAGAACTCCTAAATGTCAAGGCCTATTTTCCCCAAACTCCACCAGTGTTCACATTTGAGCATATTGAGCATTCATGCCAAGTTTGGTCCAGATCCATCATTGTTTGCATCCACAGTGCTCTCTGGATGTAGGTGAACTACAACTCCCAAACCCAAGGTCAATGCCCACCAAACCCTTCCAGTATTTTCTGTTGGTGATGGGAGTTCTTTGTGTCAAGATTGGTTTGAGTCCATTGCTGGTAGAGTTCAGAATGCTCTTTGATTGTAGGTGAACTATAAATCCCGGCAACTACAACTCCCAAATGACAAAATCAATCCTCCTCCCTCCAACCCCACCACTATATATGTAATATTGTGTTTATTGTACTGATGGGCATGGCCTCATATAAGCCACCCCAAGTCTCCCTGGGGGAGATGGAGCATGGTATAAATAATAATAATAATAATAATAATAATAATAATAATTATTATTATTATTATTATTATTATTATGTGGGCGTATGGGGTATTTGTGTCAAATTTGGTCCAGGGAATGAAAATACATCCTGCACATCATATATTTACATGGCGATTCATAACAGGAGCAAAATGACAGTTATGAATTAGCAATGAAAATAATTTTATGGTTGGGGGTCACCACAACATGAGGAATTGTATTAAGGGGTCATGGCATTAGGAAGGTTGAGAAACACTGGATTAGACGGTCAGGACTCCAGCAAAAGTGGAACGGCGAATTTAAGAAATGCTGGAAGATGTGCATAGAATCACAATGAGGACCTATACATCCCTTGTTTCTGCTATGGCACCATCCACACTGCCGTATAATCCAGTTTCTGAATTCTGATTATCTGCTTTGAACTGGATTGTACGGAAGTGTAGATTCATATAATCAAGTTCAGAGCAGATAATCAGAAACTGGATTATATGGCAGTGTAGAACAAGCCTAAAATTCACGAGGTCCTCCAATATTTCTGTGAACGACCTGCCCGCCGAAGAGGCTTGAACCCACGTCTATGCGGAGAGTGGGGAAAAAACCCACTCCATCTTTCATTCAGAGCCATTTCGGCAGCACTTTGTATCAGAAATGACTTGTAGATTCTTAATAAGCTCTCGGGTTGCAGACCAATCAATATACTCAGCCCAGACTATTGAACTCGCTAACGATTTTTATGTTTTCCAAAAGAGAAACCTGCAATTAGGCAGACATCTTTACGTACAGGGATGTCTTGGAAGGACCGAATTTAGAATGCGGAATAAGTATTTGAACTCTCAAAGGAAGATAATTGGATGGTTTGTTTGAAATTTGGTAGATCAACGCTTGTTAAAGTATGTTACTGGTTGGGTGTTGTTTCCCATTTTCTTAAACGTAAAAGCGCTGCCATTGGGAGTTGTAGTTGCTGGGATTTATAGTTCACCTACAATCAAAGAGCATTCTGAACTCCACCAATGATGGAATTGAATCAAACTTGGCACACAGAACTCCCATGACCAACAGAAAATATTGGAAGGGTTTGGTGAGCATTGACCATTGAGTTTATGATTTGTAATATAAATATCTCATATGCAGGATGTATTATTTATTTATTTATTTATTTACAGCTTTTATATTCCGCCCTTCTCACCCTTCAGGGGACTCAGGGCGGATTAGAGTGTACACATATATGGCAAACATTCAATGCCAATTTTTGACATACAAACATATACAGACATACACAGAGGCTATTTAACTTTTTTTCTGGCCGCCAGGGGAGCTGTCGCTTTCATCGTCCATCTGCGATGCTGATGAAGCACTTCCGCATTCCCCGCATGCTTCCCCGCTGGAATGCTTTGCTGGAGTCTTTTTTATGGCCTCATAAATCAGTTAATTTAGCCTCCCCACACTTTAAGGTGGTACCTAATTTTCCTACTTGACAGATGCAACTTTCTTTCGGGTTGCAAAGGTTGACAACAGGCTACACAATTGGTTGGAAACCCACTCCAACCCGGGCTGGCTTCGAACTCATGACCTTTTGGTCAGAGTGATCTTAATGCAGCTGACACTCAGCCAGCTGTGCCACAATCCTGGTGCTTTCCCGGTATTTTCATTCATTGGACCAAATTTGGCACAAATACCCAGTATGCCCAATTTGAATACTGGTGGTGTTGTGGGGGGGGGGGGGGCGTGATTGACTTTGTCATTTGGGAGTTGTAGTTGCTGGGATTTATAGCTCACCTACAATCAATGAGCATTCTAAACCCCACAATGACAAAATTGGGCCAAACTACCCACATCGAACCTCCCTCCAGCCTCGCACGCTCTCCATGCTCTGAGCACGTCTGCTCTCCCCTCCGCACTTGGAGTCTCAGAATCAGCTGACCAATCACAGTGAAGGAGTGCTTTTGGTGGGAGGATTCACTGTCTTGTCGAAGGCTTTCATGGCTGGAATCACTGGGTTGTTGTAGGTTTTTCGGGCTATGTGGCCATGTTCTAGAAGCATTCTCTCCTGATGTTAACCTGCATCTTTGGCAAGCATCCTCAGAGACCTCACAACCTCTGAGGATGCTTGCCATAGATCAGTGTTTCTCAACCTGGGGGTCGGGACTCCTGGGGGGGCGTCGTGAGGGGGTATCAGAGGGGTCGCCAAAGACAATTAGTAAACACAGTATTTTCTGTTGGTCGTGGTTCAGAATGCTCTTTGATTGTATGTGAACTATAAATCCCAGCAAATACAACTCCCAAATGTCAAGGGCTATCTTCCCCAAACCACATGTCCATATCTGGGCATATTGAGTATTTGTGCCGAGTTTGGTCCAGATGCATCATTGTTTTGAGTCCACAGTGCTGTCTGGATGGAGGTGAACTATAACTCCAAAACCCAAGGTCAATGCCCACCAAACCCTTCTAGTATTTTCTGTTGGTCATGGGAGCTCTGTGTGCCAAGTTTGGTTCAATTCCATTGTTGGTGGAGTTCAGAATGCTCTTTGATATTGCAGGTGAACTATAAATCCCAGCAACCATAACTCCCAAATGACAAAATCAATCCTTCTCTCAACCCCACCAGTATTCAAATTTGGGTGTATCGAGTATTTGTGTCAAATGAATGAAAATACATCCTGATATTTACAAGATGATTCGTAACAGGAGAAAAATTACAGTTATGAAATAGCAATGAAAATAATGTTATGGTTGGGGGTCACCACAACATAAGGAACTGTATTAAGGGGCCCCAGCATTTGGAAGGTTGAGAACCACTGCCATAGATGCATGTGAAATGTCAGGAGGGAATGCTTCTAGAACATGGCCACATAGCCTGAAAAACCTACGACAACCAGATTCACTGTCTGTTTCCAAAAGGGGTTCCTAAGACCATCAGATATATATAATTTCCGGTGGTCTTTGGCGACCCCTCTGAAACCCCCTCAAGATCCCCCCCCCCCACGGGTCCCGACCCCAAGGTTGAGTAATACTGCTCTGAGTTCTGAACTCTTGGCTTCATACCAACAAATGTCAGGATCTTTCTTACCTTTGGGCTCTTCGTCGTTCTCTGTGTTTTGTTCTTCGATTTTTGTGGAATCCTTCAGCGTTTCATATTCCTTTTCCATTTTAGCGGCGGCTGCTTTGGTGCTGTCGGTCTCTTCGGTGCTCTTGTCTAGAGAGGTTGCAAACAGAGCATCTCCTTAACTCTCTATCGCCTGAACAGCTAATCACCTCTCAACAAAGGATTCCCCCAGGCAATAAGAAGCCAGACCTTGAAACTGCCAGGCCGTTAAATGCTAATCCAGGTGGCCAATTGAAACAGGCACTTCCAAGGCATTAAATGCTAATCAAGGTGGTCAGTTGAAACATTCACACCTAGCTCCAGCAGACAAAAGTCCTTTGTCCCACCCTGGTCTTTCCACAGATATATAAACCCATTTTCCTCCTTCCAACAGATCTCACTACTTCTGAGGATGCTTGCCATAGATGCAGGCAAAACATCAGGAGAAAATGCCTCTAGAACATGGCCATATAGCCCGGAAAACCTACAACAACCCAATTGAAACATTCACACCTACCTCAAACAGACAAGAGTTCTTTCTCCCACCCTGGACACTCCACAGATATATAAACCCAATTTTCCTAGTTTCCAACAGACCTTACAATCTCTGAGGATGCCTGCCATAGATGTGGGCAAAATGTCAGGAGAGAATGCTTCTGGAATATGGCCATACAGCCTTAAGAACTTACAACAACTCTGATAATGGTCTAATAGTAGTTCAGCTATAACCATAAATATGATCTAATGATTGTATTAAGTACCAGAGAGGAGCTTGGCTTTCGAACTGGGCTTCTCAAGTTTCTTTCTCGTCTGTAGGGCGATCATTGCATCCAGGTTTTCTAGAAAGCAGAAAAAGAAAATAATTCATTTCTAAGCCATGTAACTCTATCAGAAAGATTCTTGCGCACTTTCCCAATCCAGGAAAATGTAAACATGATTTCAATAGGATTGTTTGTGATGGAAGATGAAGCCTCCGTTGACAATCATCCCATCATCCCATCTCCTGATATATAGTAGTGTAGGTACCTTCTACACTACCATATAAAATCCAGATTATTTTTGAATGGGATTATATGGCAGTGTAGATTCATATAATCCAGTTCAAACCAGATAATGTGGATTATCTGATTTGATAATGTGGATTATATGGCAGTGTAGAAGGGGCCTTATTGGGAAGGAGGGAAGGTGGAAAGAAGGCCATTTCTTAGGCCCATTCCACACTGCCATATAATCCAGATTATCAAAGCAGAACTGCTTTGAACTGGATTATATCACTCTACCCTGCCAGATAATCCTGATCAAAGCAGATAATCTGGATTTTTTATGACAGTGCAGAAGGGGCATCTGGGCCCTTCCACACAGCCCTATATCTCAGAATATCAAGGCAGATCACAATATCTGCTTTGAACTGGATTATATGAGTCTACACTGCCAAATAATCCAGTTCAAAGTGGATAATCTGGATTTTATATGACAGTGTAGAAGGGGCTTCTGGGTCCTTCCACATAGCTCTGTATCCCAGGATATCAAGGCAGAAAACCCCACAATATCTGCTTTGAACTGGATTATATGAGTCTACACTGCCAAATAATCCAGTTCAAAGTGGATAATCTGGATTTTATATGACAGTGTAGAAGGGACTTCTGGGCCCTTCCACATAGTTCTGTATCCCAGGATATCAAGGCAGAAAACTCCACAATATCTGCTTTGAACTGGATTAAATGAGTCTACACTGCCAAATAATCCAGTTCAAAGTGGATAATCTGGATTTTATATGATAGTGTAGAAGGGGCTTCTGGGCCCTTCCACATAGCTCTGTATCCCAGGATATCAAGGCAGAAAACCCCACAATATCTGCTTTGAACTGGATTATATGAGTCTACACTGCCAAATAATCTAGTTCAAAGTGGATAATCTGGATTTTATATGATAGTGTAGAAGGGACCTCTGGGCCCCTCCATACAGCTCTGTATCCCAGAAAATCAAGGCAGAAAATCCCACAATATCTGCTTTGAACTTGGTTATCTGAGTCCACACACAGATAATGTGGGATTTTCTGCCTTGATATTCTGCAATATAGGGCTGTGTGGATGGGTCCTCAGTCTGAAGCAACTGAGACAAGCTGAGGACAAAGGAGGACAATGGACGGAGGAGAGAGAAACCGGGACATTTGAAAAGCAGCTGGAAAAGTGGGATGGCAGATGATTAATCGAGACAGTTCCTGCCAAATGGGAAGAGTTGGAGATATCACAAACACAAAGCATCTTAACGTTTTATAAATATAGAAGAACTCTTTAAGCAAGATTTGCTCCTGTTTACAGAGTTTGAAATACAAAAGCAACAAGCAGTGTTTGAGATCCAGACCTGACGTAGATCCCCACCAGCTGTGGCCTGCGTATGTGCACAACATTTGCTTTGAGTTATCCTAATGGGGTGAGTCATCCAGAGAAATGCCAGTCTCTTGGGCAGTAGCTAAGCAACTGGGTGTCCTAGTTTGGGCTGGAACAAGATCTGATGTCACGCCTGGGTCAGTTGCCTTGGCAACTTTTTATTTTATTTTTAAAGACCAAAATAAGAAGCTAAAACCATCATGGCATGAACCTGTTCCACACCGGGATACCTATTTCTAATAATGCTATTTCAAGCAAATATTCCCAAAACTGGGGATGCTAGCAATATAATATGACCCTTCTATCTGCATGGGAGAAAGTCCTGGCTTTTGTGTGGGTACATGAAACTTATAGAATTATAGAGTTTGAAGGGACCTCATGGGCCATACAGTCCAACCCCATTCTGCCAAGTAGCAGGAAAACCACACTCAAAACACCCCTGACAGATGGCCATCCAGCCTCTGTTTAAAAGCCTCCAAAGAAGTAGTTTCCACCACAGTCTGGGGCAGAGAGTTCCACTGCTGAACAGCTCTCACAGTCAGGAAGTTCTTCCTCATGTTCAGGTGGAATCTCCTTTCCTGTATTTTGAAGCCATTGTTCCATTGCGTCCTAGTCTCCAGGGCAGCGGAAAGGAAGCTTGCTCCCTCCTTCCTAGGACTTCCTCTCACATATTTATACATGGCTATCATCATGTCTCCTCTCAGTCTTCTCTTCTTCAGGCTAAACATACCCAGCTCTTTAAGCCGCTCCTCATAGGGCTTGTTCTCCAGACCTTGGATCCTTTGAGTCACCCTCCTCTGGACACATTCCAGCTTGTCAAAATCTCCCTTCCATTGTGGTGCCCAGAAATGGACACAATATTCCTGTGTGGAAGGGACCTCAGTGCCTTTAAGTTACTTGCAGACTTATGGCAACCCCATAAATCTGATAGGTTTTTCTTAGGGCCTTTCCACAAAGCCCTATATCCCAGAATATCAAGGCAGGAAATCCCACATTATCTGAATATGGACTCAGATAACCCAGTTCAAAGCAGATATTGTGGGGTTTTCTGCCTTCATATTCTGGGATATAGGACTGTGGAAGGACCCTTAGTCAAAGAATATTTGGAGGTGTTTTCTGATTCTAAACACACAACAGAACCAGCCTTCCCTGTAGTTCGCTGACTACAGACTAGCTTTCTGGTTCTCAACACACAACAGAACAAGCCTTCCCTGTAGTTTGCTGACTACAGACTAACCGTTTTAAAATGGTTGCCCTGCAAAGTGGCAGTTGGCTCCGCCCCTTTTTCCATGGCAATCCAGCTCAAAGTGAGTTGAGCTGGCTACCAACCCCCCCCCCCCCCCCCCGTTATGCTAGTTTAACTACTTACCCTTTTAAACACCTATTATTATACATAACTCTAGATTAAAACTCACACTTCACCACAAGCACCACCTGGCATTCGTTGGTGGTCTCCCATTCAAGTACTAACCAGGGCTGGTCTGGCTTAGCTTCCAAATCAGGTGGGATCTATTGTCTTTTGGGTATTTAAGCACTTGATATCTCATTTGAATACTAACCAGAACTGGCCTTGCTTAGCTTTTCCAAGTTTGGACAGGATGTGGTGCTTTTTAGGATATTTAGGCCACAACTGAAATAGAACTAAAACATATTCTTTGAAGAGTGTCCTTTACAGTAAGGGAAAGTCAACACCTTTATCCCCATTCTGGTTTGTTTTTGGACACAATTCCATGCCAGGGTCTCAGCTGAAAATAAACGTACCTTTGCTACCTCACACAAAGGATCGCTCTTAGTATTATCTCTCCTATCAGCCATAACAGTACAGTTGTTTCCATAAGTATGTTTGGCAAAAAGACCGTGCTCAGGATGAATTGTTTCACAAGGTTTTGCTGTTTCATCTTGTTTAAAAATAAAACCCCAAAACTCAGGGGACTTCTCGGGCGAAAAGCATTGGAAGTGAACACACAGCCTTGTTATGAAAATGGCCACCAGCTCTGCGCAAGATTGGGAGATATCCACCCACCCAGAAATTTGGCTTTTTCTTGGCACCATTGCTGTGTAGGCAATTCCAGAGAGCATCCAAAGCATTTCCCCCAAAAGGCAGCGCTATTCTTTGCATAAGCAACTTATGGATGAAAGCCCACACTTGTTCACTTGTCAGTATAATTTGGAAGCAAAGTGAATGGAAACACGGGTGGCAGGCAACTGTTCCGAAGGGCTGCCTCCTCCGACTTGTTGGTCCTGGAGGTGTCGGGCCTGAACTTCCATCACTCCAACTCATGAATCATGTGTTGTAACTGCTGGGAATGATGGGAGTTCTTTGTTGTTCATTCGTTCAGTCGCTTCTGACTCTTCGTGACATCATGGGCCAGCCCACGCCAGAGCGCCCTGTCAGCCGTCACCACCCCCAGCTCCTTCACGGTCAAACCAGTCACTTCAAGGATGCCATCCATCCATCTTGCTCTTGGTCGGCCTTGGTCGTCCTTTTTCCTTCCATTTTCCCCAGCATCATTGTCTTCTCTAAGCTTTCCTATCTTCTCATGATGTGGCCAAAATGCATCATCTTGGTCTCTACTATCCTTCCCTCCAATGAGCAGCCCGTCTTTATTTCCTGGTTGGATCTTCTGGCGGTCCAAGGCACTCTCAGAACTTTCCTCCAACACCACAGTTCAAAAGCATCTCTCTTCCTTCGCTCAGTCTTCGTTATAGTCCAACTCTCCCATCCGTAGGTGACTATGGGGAATACCATTGCTTTAACTATGCGGATCTTGGTTGCCAGTGCGATGTCTCTACTCTTCACTATTTTATCAAGATTGGTCCTTGCTCTCCTTCCAAGAAGTAAGCGTCGTCTGATTTCCCGGCTGCAGTCTGCGTCTGCAGTAATCTTTGCACCTAGAAATACAAAGTCTGTCACTGCCTCCCCGTTTTCTCCCTCTATTTGCCAGTTGTCAATCATTCTTGTTGCCATAATCTTGGTTTTTTTGATGTTTAGCTGCAACCCAGCTTTTGCACTTTCTTCTTTCACCTTGATTAGAAGGTTCCTCAGCTCCTCCTCGCTTTCGGCCATCAAAGTGGTGTCATCTGCATATCTAAGGTTGTTCATGTTTCTTCCAGCAATTTTCACCCCAGCCTTGCATTTGTCAAGCCCCGCACATCACATGATGTGTTCTGCATACAAGTTGAATAGTTTGAGGGAGAGGATACAACCCTGCCGTACGCCTTTCCCAATCTTGAACCGGTCAGTGGTTCCATGGTCTGTTCTGACTGTTGCTACTTGGTCCTTATTCCTTATGAGACAGACTAGGTAATTTGGTATGCCCGTACCACCAAGAACTTGCCACAATTTATTATGATTCACACAGTCAAAGGCTTTAGAATAGTTAATGAAACATAGATGTTTTTCTGAAACTCCTTGCCTTTCTCCATTATGGGAGTTCTAGCTTGGCACATTCAGAGGGTGACAGCTGCTGTAGGGAAAACAGAGTCCCTGGTCTGCTGTTATATTTCTCCCACTCCTTCCAGCCTTACTCCATATTAATGGGAAACTATTGTCACTGAGTTATGTTATCACTGTGTTGTCAAAGGCTTTCGTGGCTGGAATCACTGGGTTGTTGTCACCCTATGTTATCACTACTTTCAAAAAGAACATTATACTCCACTTTTACATTTCAGCAGAAAGATAGCATGGTTTGAGGGTCAAATAACAACTCAGGAGACCAGTGTTTACGTTCCCCGTTTGACCATGAAAACCTTGGGCAAGTCACACTCTCTCAGGCAAAGGCAACCCTCCTCTGAACAAATCGTGCTATGAAGACATGGTTATAGTACCGTATATACTTGAGTATAAGCCGACCCGAATATAAGTACTCAGATATTCCAGTTAGCAAAGTGTCTTGGTCTGAGCATTGGACTCTGGAGACCAGGGTTCAGTTCCCGACCAGGTCATGAAAACCCACTGGGCGACTTTGAAAACCACACAAGAGCTTTGCCTTAGGGTTGCCATAAGTTGGACATAACTTGAATGTACATAAAAACAATGAAACATAACAGGGGAGAGGAAAGGAGGAACGAAAACTGCAGCATTCCCAAGCTTTGTGTGTTCTTCCCCATCAATATCGTTTCCCATCTTGACTACACATTGATATTGCTTGGTCCCATGGGTTTTGAACACACTCAGCAACCCTGGCACATGCTTCCAAACCAATAGGAAAGGAAACTAAATAAGGGGTGTAACGTAAGGAGCTGGATCCTATTGATTAAACGCAATTACAGCAGATCTAATCAGTGCATTGTCACCATAGCAAAATCCAATTGATTGCATGGCTTGTCTATAGTTGGGATTAGCAATGCAATTCCAATGGGGGAAAAATCTGGAGAGTTAGCAAGTTTCAAATGTTTCATATATTTATCAAAGTTCCTGATGCATGTTCCACAACGTAAAGAAGTTACTTTTTTAGACTAGAGCAAGTATGGGCAAACCCAGGCCCCGGGGCTAGATGCGGCCCTCGGGCTCTTTTCTCAGGTCCTCCTTTCTCTGACCATTATTATTATTATTATTATTATTATTATTATTATTATTATTATTTCTCCTCCCTCCCCTCCCTTTTGTCTTTCCCTGCTTCCTTCTTTCCTCCCTCCCCTCTCTCTTTCTCCCTCCCTCCATTCCCTTCCAACCTTTTCTCCTGCCTTCCTTCCTTCCTTCCTTCCATCCACCCCTCCCTTTCATCCTTCCTTCCCTCTTTCCTCTACCCTCTTTCTCCTTCTTTCCTGCCCTATTGTCTTTCTTTCCTTCTCTCTTCCCTTTATCCTCCCTCCTTCCTTCCGTCCTTCCTTCTTTTTTCTTCCTCCTTCCCTTCGTCCATCCTTCCTTCCATCCTTCCTTCCATTTTATCATTCCTTCCCTTCTTCCTGCCTCCTTCTCTCGCTTTCTCCTTCCTTCCTTCCCTCTTTCCTCCCTCTCCCTCTTTCTCCTTTTTTCCTTTCTTTCTCTCTTCCCTTTATCCCTTCCTTCCTTCCGTTCCCTTCCTTCTTTTTCCTTTCTCCTTCCCTTCCTTCCCTTCCTTTCATCCTTCCTTCCTTCCCTCTTTCCTCTCTCTCTCTCTTTCTACTTCTTTCCTTTCCTTCTCTCTTCTTTTATCCCTTCCTTCCTTCTTTTTCCTTCCTCCTTCCCTTCTTTCCACCCTTCACTTCCATCCTCCTTTCCTTACCTTTTATCATTCCTTTCCTTTTCCCTCCCTCCTTCTCTCCCTCCCCCTTTCTCCTTCCATACTTTGCTTCCTCCCTTTCATACTTCCTTCCTTCTCTTTCTTCTCTTCCTTCCTTCCATCACTGGGCAGCCAATCCTCCTAGCTGGGAGTACTAGTATCCGGCCCCCAAGTTAGAAAGTTTGCCTATGCCTGGACTAGAGTTTCCAGAATCCCTTAGCCAGCTTGGCTATATCTGAGGGATTTGAGGATTTGTGATTATTATTTTTTCCTATATTTTCTGCTGCCAGGTCCTTGTTGCTCTATTTTAAGGACACAAAGAGCGATGTCTCTTTGAATCTTGTTCTTTCCAATCACTGCCCATTGAGTGGCTGGCACCAGGACATGGGTTATTTCAATATGAAATGATGGGTAGGTAAAAATAAACAAGCCAGCGGATGTGGGACCAATCCTCTGAATACTGTTGAGAGGGTGGGATGGCATTCAACGAAAGAAATCATCAAAAATAAATTCAAAGTTCAGAGTTGGAACAGATGGAAGATACATTGTAGAGAGGAACACTTCAACCAACCAAAAACACTTCAAAAATGCTTTGAAAACAGAACAATGGATTCTGCATTTCCCCTTGATCCAGATGGGAAGATGTGAATAGGAGAGTTTTGCGACCTGATTCTATTTCGGAGGTCATAATTCCACCCACTTGGCTATCAATCCAATCGTTGCTTCCTAATTGGCAGGATGCATTCAACTGGGACATAATGCCACAGCTTGGAATACATAGCAGCCCCCTCCCTGTAATTGTGCCCTTAAGGGGAGCTTGAAATGAAGGCAACGCTACTGACCCCTATCAACAGATAATTACTATCCATCTTCTCCCAGCACTGTTGGAAATTACAACTTTCTTCAAACCTCCTCTAGTAATTTATTTGTATATAACCCAGTTGCTTACTTATTGTATGTATTTTCTGTTATGCAGCTTTCTTTACTTTGCTCTATGTTTTCCTGAAAAATTGTGGGAGGGGCTGCAGACCACATGATCAGCTCTGAAACTGCTCAGAGCTCAGACTCCGTTACACTCTGAGACTCTATTATAGTGTTTCTCAACCTTTCTAATACTGTGACCCCTTAATACAGTCCCTCATGTTGTGTTGACCCCCTACCGTAACAATTATTTTGGCTTTTTCATAACTGTAATTTTGCTACTGTTATAGTATGTATGTTTTGTTATGCAGCTTTCTTTACTTTGCTCTATGTTTTCCTGAGAAATTGTGGGAGGGGCTGCAGACCACATGATCAGCTCTGAGACTGCTCAGAGCTCAGACTCCATTACACTCTGAGACTCTATCACAGTGTTTCTCAACCTTTCTAATACCTCGACCCCTTGATACAGTCCCTCATGTTGTCTTGACCCCCAACCATAACTTTTCATAACTATAATTTTGCTACTGTTACGAATCGTAATGTAAATATCTGATTTGTGGGATATATTCTCATTCACTGGACCAAATTTGGCACAAATAACCGATACACCCAAATTTGAATTCTGGTGAGGTTGAGGGGATTGATTTGTCATGTGGGAGTTGAAGTTGCTGGGATTTATAGTTCATCTACAATCAAAGAGCATTGTGAACTCCACCAATGATGGACTTGAATCAAACTTGGCACACAGTACTCCTATAACCAAAAGAAAATACTGGAAGAGTTTGGTAGGCATTGACCTTGAGTTTTGGAGCTGTAGTTCACCTACAGCAAGAGAGCATTGTGGACTCAAACAATGATGGATCAGGACCAAATTTGGCACAAATACTCAATATGCCCATATGTGAACATTGATGGAGTTTGGGGGAAAATAGACCTTGACATTTGGGAATTGTAGTTACTGGGATTTATAGTTCAGCTACAATCAAAGAGCATTCTGAACTCCACCAATGATGGAATTGAACCAAATATGGCACACAGAACTCCCATGACCAACAGAAAATACTGTAAGGTTTTGATGGGCATTGGCCTTGAGTTTTGGAGTTGTAGTTCACCTACATCCAGGCGGCACTGTGAAGTCAAACAATGATAGACCTGGATCTAACTTGACATGAATACTCAATATGCCTAAATGTGAACACTGGTGGAGTTTGGGGGAAATAGACCTTGACATTTGGGAGTTGTAATTGCTGGGATTTATAGTTCACCTACAATCAACGAGTGTTCTTTACGATGGTATATATATGCATTTCTCATTTGGCTTTTTAATGCAACAATTCACTTTTCAATATAGAATTTTGGTCAACACCATCAGAAGAAAAAAAGCACATGAGCGTTAACTTCTCAGTCACACACACTGGCTGTGCTGTCATTTGGAGAGTAAGTGTGCCCATTGACGCCTTCTCATCTGGCATTAAGGGCTTCTGTCAGCATTGGCATTTGCCTGGTTTGGCAAAGCAGAGGAAAACATGGGGGAAGACAAGACAGATGGCAGCATCTGTAGACGTCCATTTCCAATCACAATAATTATTAACTCCGTTGCCAGAAGGCTGGTGGAACCAAATGGGTGAGTCACCAGCGAAGGAGGAAGACATGATCCTGATGACTAAGAGATGGCGTGATGGCACATGGCACAGAAAAATGGGTGGTATATCCATGGCGCCAATGCAGCAATGAAGGAGGACGATGGTTGACCCAAACATTATGAACTGCTTGAATAGGAAAAATAGTAATGATGCAGTGATTTGTAGTCACAGGTATTGTGGTTATGAGTATTTTCATTATTTGTCTCTTTCCAAGTAGCTCAAAATAATAGAGACACGGGCTAGGAGACCTAGAAGCATAGAATCGTAGAGTTGGAAGAGACCTCATGGGTCATCCAGTCCAACCCTATTCTGCCAAGAAGCAGGAAAATCACGTTCAAAGCACCCCCAACAGATGGCTATCCAGCCTCTCTTTAAAAGCCTCCATAGTAGGAGCCTCCACCACACTCCGGGGCAGAGAGTTCCACTGCTGAACAGCTCTCACAGTCAGAATGTTCTTCCTAAGGTTCAGGTGGAATCTCCTTTCCTGTAGTTTGACGCCATTGCTCCGCGTCCTAATCACCAGGGCAGCAGAAAACAAGTTCGCTCCCTTCTCCCTATGACTTCCTTTCAGGTTTTACAATGTATTGTAATGTAATATAGCTGAGTCATGCACTGCTAATGAGCTTCTATTGGAAATGCTGAGTCATGCATTAACTGTATATAGAACTTCATTTGGGGAATGTGTTCTGGCCTAATCCAGGTGATTGTGAATGATGCAATCCTGGGTCTGAGTTAAGTTAATGAGTTGGGAACCAATCAGAGATTGCTGTGTAATTGTATAGAATTGTATATAAGGAAGTCATGTACCTACAAGCAACGAGTGTTCTTTACCTATAAGCAACGAGTGTTCTTTATGGTGGTGCATATATGCATTTCTCATTTCACTTTTTAATGCAACGATTCACTTTTCAATATAGAATCCTGGTCAACAACATCAGAGGAAAAAAGCACATGAGCATCAAAAAGCACATGAGTATCTCTCTCCTTGTGCTGTGATGTTGTTCGTCGAAGGCTATATGTAATTAAAGGACCTGTCTGCTAAGACAAGATATAACTGCATGCTGTGTTAAGTTTGTAATATCATCTAGACTGGGGGAAAGACAATGGTAAAACTGACAATGGCCGGGCATGTGCTCAAGTGTCTGTAAAAGGTTCCATAGTGACTGCAGGCTGTGGGAGCAGTTGACTGAAAATACTGTGCAGGAAGAAGCAACTGGAAAGCGCTGAAGTTGTGCAACTGATATGCTGCTGAACTGTGAAGTTAATCTCAACACTTTCCCTCACATATTTATACATGGCTATCATGTCTCCTCTTCTAAAGGCTAAAAATGCCCAGCTCTTTAAGCCACTCCTCATAGGGCTTGTTCTCCAGATCCTTGAACATTTTAGTCACCCTCCTCTGGACACATTCCAGCTTCTCAATATCTCTCTTCAATTGTGGTGCATCCTAGTCTCTAGGGCAGCAGAAAGCAAGCTTGCTCCCTCCTCCCTATTTTTTATTTTGTATCAAAAGCATTGCATAAATTAGTATAAAACCGATAAAAATATATCACAAAGTAGCTGCACGCAACAACATCCTGTGGAAACTTACTGGCAGCACATGTGGTGCAGCAGACCCAAAATTAGTAAGAACGTCATCCCTGCCGAGTATTCCTGCCCTTTTTGGCATAGGTCTGCCCATGTAAAGCAGGCGAACATAGCATTGAATGAAACATGCGGAATAATCACAGGATGTCTTAAACCTACACTTCCTCCCAATGACTTCCCCTCACATATTTATACATGGCCACCATGTCTCCTCTCAGCCTTCTCTTCTTCAGGCTAAACATGCCCATTGATTACTAGCAAGTGCTGTAGGCCTTATTTCGAGTAGGAAACCGTTAAAACCACGTCTGAGAATTCCTTGGGATCACCATAAATTGATGATGACTTGAAAACATGTCTATATAGGGCTCTCCCTATAGACATGTGGCTACCAAGGGATTCCTGAATGCTTTGGAGGAGGAGTTTCTGGCTGCCAAGTGAAGTGGCTGGCTGCCATGTTCCTTTCCTTGATCAAGAATACTTCCGGGCTTATTGAGAGCTCTAGCTGCATCATTCACGGAAGGACACGCAAGGCTCTTTCTCTCTGGAGTCAGATCCTGCAAGGATGACATCATGCCAAGCTTTCAAATCCCAGGCCAGCTGTTGCCAAGATGTGCTTTAAACTTCCCGTCTCTGCAGAGTGGCAAATTGGGACCTTCCCCTTTCCGCCCTGAAGCATGCTGGCTTGCTTTGGTAAATCATTTATTGCTTGGGATGCATAATTCAGGCTTGGCGCTTCAGCCATAAAAGCTGTTGGGTGGGAAGTATTTTAAGGCCAGGGACTCTTGTATAACTGAAGATCAACCCCGACAAGACAGAGGTCCTCCTGGTCGATCGTAAATGGGATTGGGGTATAGGGTGGCAACCTGTGCTTGATGGGGTCGCACTCCCCCTGAAGTCACAGGTCCGCAGCTTGGGTGTCCTCATAGACTCATCACTAACGCTTGAAGCCCAGGCATCGGCGGTGGCTGGGAGGGCCTTTGCACAATTAAAACTTGTGCACCAGCTCCGACCATACCTCATGAAGTTGGATCTGGCCAGGGTGGTCCATGCCTTAGTCACCTCCAGATTGGATTACTGTAATGCACTCTACGTGGAGCTTCCCTTGAAAACAGCCCGGAAATTTCAGTTGGTTCAGCGGGCAATGGCCAGGTTGTTAACCAGTGCTCCTTACAGGGAGCGGTCAACCCTTCTGTTTAAGGAGCTCATTGGATGCCGTTCATTTTCCGGTCTCAGTTCAAGGTGCAGGTTCTTACCTACAAAGCCCTGAACGGTTTGGGACCCGTCTACCTGCGTGACCACATTTCTGTGTACGAACCCACATGACCTCTTTGATCATCTGGAGAGGCCCTGCTCACGCTCCCACCTCCATCGCAGGTGTGATTGGTGGGGATGAGGGAAAGGGCCTTCTCGGTGGTGGCCCCTCAACTCTGGAATTCTCTTCCCAAGGACATCAGGCATGCCCCAACTCTGGCAGTCTTTAGGAGGAGCTTGAAAACGTGGTTGTTCCAGTGTGCCTTCCCAGAATAAGGAAACTCTCGCAATATGTCCTCCAAATGCACTTTATTACTGACTTAGGATTGCCTGCACGCCCTTATATCTGAAAACCCTATCCCAGCTATATTTTATCTGTTCATACCCAGCATTATTTTTAAATTTTAATTATTACATTTGGCCCAGCCAAATGTTATTGCTTTTATTATTGATGCATTGTGGGCTCAGCCTCATGTAAGCCGCACCGAGTCCCTTGGGGAGATGGTAGCGGAATATATATAAAGTTTTATTATTTATTATTATTTCTTAACTCCATCAGCAGCGGTGGCTGCTCCAGATCAAGGTTTCTTTAGGTGGGAAAGATGGAGTCTCCCTCTATCCTCACTACCTCTGAGGATGCTTGCCATAGATGCAGGCGAAACGTCAGGAGAAATGCCTCTAGAACATGGCCCTATAGCCTGAAAAAACCCACAAGAACCTAGTGATTCCAGCCATGAAAGCCTTTGACAATACCTTCCAGTATTTTCTGTTGGTGATGAGAGTTCTGTATGCCAAGTTTTATTCAATTCCATCATTGGGGGAGTTCAGAATATTCTTTGATTGTAGGTGAACTATAAATCCCAGCAACTACAACTCCCAAATGACAAAATCAATTCCCACCAACCTCACCATTATACAAATATGGGTGAATTGGGAATTTGTGCCAAATTTGGTCCAGTGAATGAAAATACATCCTGCATATCGGATATTTACATTATAATTCATAATAGTAGCAAAATTAGAATTATGAAGTAGCAACAAAAATAACTTTAATGTTGGGGGTCACCACAACATGTGGGACTGTATTAAGGGGACACGGCATTATGAAGGTTGAGAAACACTGCTCTAAATGCTCCCCCCAAATTCATCAACTAGGAATCATAGAATCATAGCATAGAATCATAGACATTGTGGGCCATCCAGTCCAACCTCATTCTGCCAAGAAGCAGGAAAATCACATTCAAAGCACCCTCGACAGATGGCCATCCAGCCTCTGTTTAAAAGCCTCCAAAGGAGGTGCCTCCACCACACTCCAGGGCAGTGAGTTCCACTGCTGAACAGCTCTCACAGTTAGGAAGTTCTTCCTAATGTTCAGATGGAATCTCTTTTCTTATAGTTTCAGGACTGGTCCTACTATTAGACACAGTGAGTAATTTCCATGAAGAATGTCAAATGATCCACTTTTTCTGGATTTCTTTTCACACCATTGCCCTTTGATTTCCTGGGTACTCTCTCTGTGCGTCTCCTTCCGTGATGGCAGCAAATGTGCTCCAGAGCGACGACATACATTAAACCTTTTCTACAAATCGTAGCAACCTTGACAACAAAGCACAATGCTCCCCCACCTCTGCTCCATTAAGCTAATACTCTCATGGTTTTTGAAAACTCTGGAGGATATCAGATCACTGTTTTGAAGGGCAAAAATACTCTCTCCTCAACGGTGAGGCTAAAAATAGGGCATCAGTGAAGTGAAGCGAAGCCACAGCAAAAGCACTTTCTGCTACAGTTGGCGGCTCTGAAGATGGAAGATAATATCGCCCCAAAGAGGAAGAATAGAGCTGGGCCACAGCTGTGGTTGAGATTTCCTTAGAGCAGCTTTGCACACGCATCTGCATCCCACAGTTACAAATTATTTCTATGTGTGAATAGAACATACGGTTCCAGCCCAGCGTACTAATCTGAACATATCTTCCTCTACGTTCCACCTCATAGTCTAAGATCTGCTGGGGAGGCCCTGCTCTGGTGGGGACGAGGGACAGGGCCTTCTTGGTGGTGACCCCCCACTTGTGGAATTCATTCCCTAGCAAAATTAGATTGGCATCCTCCCTCCTTTCCTTCAGAAAAAAACACCTAAAATCGTGGTTTTGGAACCAGGCTTTTGACTAATGGGCGCAGGAGCATTCTGAACATAGAACTGGACCTGTGATTTTGCGATTAGGTGATTATATAATTAACTAGCCGTCCCCTGCCACATGTTGCTGTGGCCCACATGGGGGTTCTGTGTGGGAGGTTTGGCCCAATTCTATCGTTGGTAGGGTTCAGAATGCTCTTTGATTGTAGGTGAACTATAAATCCCAGTAACTACAACTCCCAAATGTCAAGGCCAATTTCCCTCAAACTCCATCTGTGTTCATATTTGGTTGTATTGAGTGCTTGTGCTAAGTTTGGTCCAAATCCATCATTGTTTGAGTTCACAGTGCTCTCTGGATGAAGGTGAACTACAGCTCCCAAACTCAAGGCCAATGCCCTTTCAGTATTTTCTGTTGGTCATGGGAGTTCTGTGTACCAAGTTTAGTTCAATTCCATCATTGGTGGAGTTCAGAATGCTCTTTGATTGTAGGTGAACTATAAATCCCAGCAACTACAACTTCCAAATGAAAAAAAATCATTTTTTTAGTGATGGTCACTCCTTGGGGTAGTAGGTGTCTTGTGGCCAAATTTGGCAACAATTCACCCAGTGGTTTTTGAGTTATGTGAATCCCACAAACGAACATTACATTTTTATTTATATAGATTGTTACTGTTTTTAACCTCCTATTTATTTATGATTTTATTTTGGTGTTTATTGATATTGTGGCATCGAGTTGCTGCCTATGTTAGCTGCTCTGAGTCCCCCTTCGGGGGTTGAGAAGGGCGGGGTAAAAATGCTGTAAATCTATATAAATAAAACATCACAGCAAGAACGTTACATGAGGCACATTGACACTGAAGAATTATAGTTCTATTAACCCCAGCTCTCCATTCAGGGACATTAGAGAAGCCTCCCACAAGGATGGTAAAACACCAAAACATCTAGGCGTGCCCTAGGCAACGTCCTTGCAGACAGCCCATTCTCTCACACCAGAAGCAACTTGCAGTTTCTCAAGTCCCTCCTGGTCCAGAAAAAAAACTGTATGAATAATAATAATAATAATAATAATAATTAAATCCACAAGGATGTGGACAATTTCAACAGAAAGGAAGAGACCATGAAAATGAACAAAATCTGGCTACCAGTATTAAAAAACTCTAAAATTATAACAGCTAAACAATAGAGAGGAAAAAACCAGGCACAGATTAACACCTCCCAGCAACAGATTTTCCCAGGCTCAGGCAGGCCTTCAAATGCTAATGAAGGTGATCAGCTAAACATTCACACCTAACTGCAGCAGGGAAGAGCTCCTTGCCCCACCCCAGCCATTCCACAGATATATAAACCCATTTTTCCTACTTCCAACAGACCTCACAACCTCTGAGGATGCTTGCCATAGATGCAGGCGAAACGTTAGGAGAAATGCCTCTAGAACATGGCTCTATAGCCCGAAAAAAATCCACAAGAACCTAGTGATTCCAGCCATGAAAGCCTTCGACAATACAATAATAATAATAATAATAATAATAATAATAATAATAATAATAATGTTTGACAGTGGCACTGAAGAAGAGAAAAATCATTGAAAGTGAGGACACAAATAGGCCCAATGGCCAAGCAATGAAGTGACACCAGCCAGAGGCCTATAAATATCTGGGCAGATGGACAACATCAAACATGAAGATGTGAAAACTGTGGTCAGCAAAGAATACATTCAAAGGGTCAGAAAAATTCTCAAAAGAAAGCTCAATGGAGGCAGCACCATCAAGGCCATAAACACCTGGGCCATACCTGTCATAAGATACACTGCTGGCATCATAAACGGGACACAGGTAGAACTCGACAATTTGGACAGAAAAACAAGAAAACTCATGGCCATTCATAATTCACTGCATCCTCGCAGTGATGTTGACCGGCTCTATCTGCCTAGAAAGTGTGGGGGCAGAGGACTTTTACAAGTCAAACAAGTAGTTGAAGAAGAAAAACATGCCGTGGCACGAAAGCCAAGAGCCTGCTTTAATTGAAGTCAATAATCGGAAATTTCTCAAAGTACAGCAGACAAAGAGTCAGTACAAGAAAACTGCACTCCAAACCAGAGTGGACAGCTGGCACAACAAAGCCTTACATGGGCAGTTCCTTGAGAAGATTAAAGGAAAAGTTGACAAGGAGAAGACCTGGTTATGGCTCACGAATAGAACCCTGAAGAAGGAGACAGAAGAAGGCCTGATTCTTGCAGCCTAGGAGCAAGCCATCAGAACCAATGCAATTAAGGCCAGGATCGAAAAATCAGCGGATGACCCAGAATGCAGGCTGTGTAAGGAAGCTGATGAAACCACGGACCATCTCCTCAGCTGTTGCAAGAAAATCGCACAGATCGACTACAAACAAAGACACAACTCTGTGGCCCAGATGATTCACTGGAACTTATGTCACAAGGACCACCTGCCAGCAGTTGGTGGGATCATAAACCCACAAATATTGTGGAAAATGAACATGCAAAAATACTGTGGGACTTTTGAATCCAGAATGACAAAGTTTTGAACACAATATGCCAGACATCACGATTGTGGAAAAGAAAAAAGTCTTGATTATTGATGTCGCCATTCCGAGTGACAGTCGCATTGAGGAAAAACAACAGGAAAAACTCAGCCGCTATCAAGACCTCAAAATCAAACTGCAAAGGCTCTGGCATAAACCAGTACAGGTGGTCCCAGTGGTCATTGGCACACTGGGTGCAGTGCCAAAAGATCTCAGCCGGCATTTGGAAACAATCAACATCGACAAAATCACGATCTGTCAACTGCAAAAGGCCACCTGACTTGGATCTGCGCGCATCATTCGGAAATACATCACACAGTCCTAGATGCTTTGGAAGTGTTCGACTTGTGATTTTGTGATACGAAATCCAGCATATAGATCTCATTTGCTGTGATATACTGTACTTTTGTGTCAATAATAATACTAATAATAAATCTCCCAGAATCCCCTTTGACCAGTGGCAATCCCTAAAGGAATTTCTCATTCAGGAAAAGGCCTCCAAAAGGAATATCCCACCCCCTCTTCCAGTTTATAGTATGCATCTCTTTATGCTCCATAATCTGAGTTAGGCAGCCTCGCATGAAGATCATAAATAAACAAATGGCACTTCAACGCTGTTTAAAATAAGTTGTCACCCCAAGTAGCAGCTTTGACAGGAACCAGCCCTGGCGATGAAGAAATGACAACGTATTCACAGCACAGAGACACAAAATATGGTTATAAGACGTTGCAAATGCACTCTTACCTAGGTATGAAACGCCTTCCTCCGGCGTGATGGTTCCATATTTAACCATCATCTTCACAAAGTCTATTAAAGTCTTCATGATCGTTATCAGCGTTTCTTTCTCCTTGGCTTCTTTCTCTGTTGAGAAGAACAAAAGATTAGCTCAAATTAGGGTTGTGAGACTGGAATATGATGGGGCCATATTGTAGCACAGAGCTGGATTTGGGGGTCTCCAGGAGACCTTGGATGATAGAAGGAGACTTAGGCCAGAGTTTCTCAACCCGGGGGTTGGGACTCCTGGGGGGGATTGCAGAGGGGTCGCCAAATACCACGAGAAAGTATATTTCTGATGGTCTTAGGTGCCCCTTTTGCAGAAAAGGCTGAATATCTCTCTGCCTAACCTCTTCCTGAGACAAATTATGTGTGGGAAGTTTACTAGTCCCATCACCAGTTTGGTACAGAGTGCTCTCAGAGTGTTGGTGAACTACAACTCCCACAATTCAAAAACAACTCCTCCCAACCCCACCAGTATGCAATGTTGGCCATGTAGGTCATGTGCCAAGTTTGGTGCAGATTCATTGTCGGCTGAGTTCAGAATGCTCTTTGATTGTAGGTGAACTATAAATCCCAGCAACTACAACTCCCAAATGTCAAGGTCTATTCTCCCCGAAATCCACCAGTGTTCACATTTGGGTATAGTGAGTATTCATGCCAAGTTTGGTCCAGATACATCATTGTTTGAGTCCACATCTCTGGATGTAGGTGAACTACAACTCCAAAACCAAGGTCAATGCCCACCAAACCCTTCCAGTATTTTCTTTTGGTCATGGGCGTTCTGTATGCCAAATTTGGTTCAATTCCATCATTGATGGAGTTCAGAATGCTCTTTGATTGTAGGTGAACTATAAATTCCAGCAACTACAACTCCCAAATGACAAAATTAATCCCCCCCCCCACCTGAAACCTCGAAGTATTCAAATTTGGGTGTATTGGGTATTTGTGCTAAATTTGGTCCAGTGAATGAAAATACATCCTGCATATCGGATAGTTACATGATGATTCATAACAGTAGCAAAATTACAGTTACGAAATAGCAACGAAAATAATTTTATGGTTAGGGGTTACCACAACATAAGGAACTGTAGTGTTATATATTACTTCCCTAGATCTATATTACTTCCCTAGATCTATAGTGTCTAGATCTAGGGAAGTAATGCTACCCCTCTATTCCGCTTTGGTTAGGCCACACCTGGAATATTGTGTCCAATTCTGGGCACCACAACTGAAGAGAGATATTGAGAAGCTGGAATGTGTCCAGAGGAGGGCAACTAAAGTGATCAAGGGTCTGGAGAACAAGCCCTATGAGGAGCGGCTTAAGGAGCTGGGCATGTTTAGCCTGAAGAAGAGAAGGCTGAGAGGAGATATGATAGCCATGTATAAATATGTGAGGGGGAGCCACAGGGAGGAGGGAGCAAGCTTGTTTTCTGCTTCCCTGGAGACTAGGATGCGAAACAATGGCTTCAAACTACAAGAGAGGAGATTCCATCTGAACATGAGGAAGAACTTGACTGTGAGAGCCGTTCAGCAGTGGAACTCTCTGCCCCGGAGCGTGGTGGAGGCTCCTTCTTTGGAAGCTTTTAAACAGAGGCTGGATGGCCATTTGTCAGGGGTGATTTGAATGCAATATTCCTGCTTCTTGGCAGAATGGGGGTGGACTGGATGGCCCAGGAGGTCTCTTCCAACTCTTTGATTCTATGATTCTATGATAACTTCCTCTGCCAAACTGCAACTCCAGATTCAGTGGCCAGATTCAGAACTTGAAGCAGTTATTTTGCTTGGAGCACAGTTCCAGATCCTTTTTACCTGCTTGTTTCAGTTCAATAACATTCAGTTATGGTACAGTAAGAGAGTTGCTGAGACTGCTATTTTAGAGCTGATCTAGCTGGACACGCAGGAGCAGGTCTCAGCACCTTGGAGAGCTCCCTACAATTTCAGCATTGTGAATTCCCAGCTGAAGTGATATGTCACCAGCACTCAGAGTTTGAGGAAGTCACTTTTTGGGGGACACCAAATCCCAAAACACCTTCCACCGGCTTGGCATGAATATTTTGGAATCTGAGATGCCTGTGCGTTTGGAAATACTCTCCAATGTTTTGACAAAGCTTGTCGTGAAACTCACCAGAGTTAAGGCTTTTCAGTAGTTCATAGAAATTAGGGAAATATTGGAGATCTTCAAAATTATCCTCAGGAGGCAACTCGTTCCTTCTTTCTAAGATGTTGGAAGAAGCCCATGTGTTGTCTAATGTGTCATCTTGCTCAGGAGCCTTTGGCACCTTCATAAAAGAGATTAAGAATAAAGGTGAAGCAATGTCCAAATGTATCTCCTCCTATGAACCACTTTGGAGATTAAGATTGTATGGGGAGGCTCTGCTCTCAGTCCTGACTCTTTTGCAGGTGCATCTGGTGGGGACGAGAGACAGGGCCTTCTCAGTGGTGGCCCCTCATCTGTGGAAATCCCTCAGTGATATCAGAGCAGCTCCCTCTTTCCTGGCCTTTCAGAAGGAAAGTGATAACTCGGCTCTGGGGTGAAGCCTACAGAGCAATAATAGCTACGAAATTATGTGCAATAACTTTTGGAATGGCCACAGATTATTATTGTGAGTGGCGTGATTTTTAATCATAATTGTAATGTTTTATATATTTTAATGTGGATTTAATTTTAATTTTAAAATTAAATGCACATGTACCAGTGGAGTAAATAAAATTCACATCTTGCGCTTTCCTTTGTGTCTTTGGAGTTAGCGAGAGTTATATCTGATATGTGTTAGTCTATTCAGGTTAACTATTCTGGGTCCCTTTTTGGGAGAAGTACTTTAGATAGATTTTTTTATCATGTCAGAAGCAAATTGAGAATATTGCAAGTTGCTTCTGTGTGAGAGAATTGACCTTCTGCAAGGATGTTGCCCAGGGGGCACCCGGATGTGTTACCATCCTGTGGAAGGCTTCTCTCATGACCCCACATGAGAAGCTGGAGCTGACAGATGGGAGCTCACCCCACTCCCCGGATTCAAACTACCGATCTTCAGGTCAGCAGTTTAGCTGGCACAAGGGTTTAACCCCATTGCACCTCCGAGGCCCCATAGATAGATAGATAAGATACTTTGGTCGGCCATTACTAGCTAAGGGAGTTGCTAGAGAAAACTACGCACATTGTACCCATAACATTTTCTTTCATTCTTTTCTAGCATTCTGGCAAGTTAAAATTTCAATAGCACATTTAGAAATACAGTTAAGGCATTCAAAATGGCAGGTAACAGAAAATAAGAGGATTCTAGCTGTAAATGACTGCATGACTTCCACTTATGCTTTAGAAGCAGAATTCCACAAAGGAAGCATTAAGCAAGCTTATGTTTAGTACAGGACCCCCCCAAACTAAGGCCCACAGGGCAGACGCAGCTCTCAGTGGTAATTTACCCAGCCCCTGCCCTAAACTTTATACTTAGGGTCGCCCTAAGTCTGAAATGCAAAAAAACCAATGGGATTTTGGCCTGCATCAACAGGAGTCTAGTGCCTAGATCCAGGGAACACATGCTACCCCTCTATTCTGCTTTGGTCAGACCACACCTGGAATATCGTGTCCAATTCTGGGCACCACAATTGAAGGGAGATGTTGACAATCTGGAATGTGCCCAGAAGAGGTTGATGAAAATGATTAAGGATCTAGAGAACAAGTCCTAAGAGGAGCGGCTTGAAAAGCTGAGCATGTTTCGCCTTTAGAAAAGAAGGCTGAGATGAGACATGATGAGGGCCATGGATAAATAAGTGAGGGGACATCATAGGGAGGAGGGAGCAAGCTTGTTTTCTGCTGTCCTGGAGACTCGGAAGTGGAACAATGGCTTCAAACTACAAGAAAGGAGATTCCATCTGAACATGAGGAGGAACTTCCTGACTGTGAGAGCTGTTCAGCAGTGGAACTCTCTGCCCCGGAGTGTGGTGGAGGCTCCTTCTTTGGAGGCTTTTAAACAGAGGCTGGATGGCAATCTGTTGGGGGTGCTTTGAATGTGATTTTCCTGCTTCTTGCCAGAATGGGGTTGGACTGGATGACCCACAAGGTCTCTTCCAATTCTAGGATTCTGTGGTTCTATGGATTCATCTGAGGAGCCCTGTTATAGTGTTTGTCATGCTGTGGGACAGGATGAAGAAATGTTACCATTTTTCCTTCCAGTTTCTGGTTGGCATTCATGTCGATTTTGCTTGGGAGGTAATCGAGACCTTCAGCAGCCTTTTCCCGATCTTTGGCTTCGTTCGCAATCAACTGCTGCAGGACTTCAGCCACCTCATCTTCCAAAGTATAGGCCTGGCTTTCTGTAATCTGTAGACAATGAGAAACAGCGGAGATAAGTTTGAAACATGTCAGCGGTGGGCTTCAATATCAGTAGGATGGGCAGTCAGCTCCAGGTTTTATATCAGACGTTAACAGAGCTATCAAAAGTGATGAAGGCTATTCCTAAGCCAAGCTCAGGACTTCAGATAGCTCCTGTAGAGTCCTGTTAGCCCTCCACATTTGTGGGGGTGAGAGGCATAGGACATCTGTGAATGTGAAACTGTTGGAAATAGCAACCTTCCACAAGCCTCCTATACTAGTTATTTGTTTTATATATAAATCAGATTGCTTACTGTATTGTTTATGTGTGTATTGGTATGCAGTTTTCCTTAACTCTATGTTGTGGGAGAGGTTCCAGACCATGTCATCAGACCTGGAACTATTGAGGACTCAGACTCCATTTTAGAAACAGGATGAGACAAAGTTGAAGTCCTTTGACCACATCATGAGGAGACAGCAAAGCCTAGAGAAGACAATTATGCTGGGGAAAGTGGAAGGTAAAAGGAAGAGGGGCCGACCAAGGGCAAGATGGATGGATGGCATCCTTAAAGCGATTGGACTGACCTTGAAGGAGCTGGGGGTGGTGACAGCCGACAGGGAGCTCTGGCGTGGGCTGGTCCATGAGGTCACGAAGATTCGGAGATGACTGACCGAATGAACAACATGTTTTCAGAAGGAAGACAGGGACTCTCAGAACAGAGAG
Organism: Anolis sagrei; assembly: GCF_037176765.1. Taxonomy (NCBI): domain Eukaryota; kingdom Metazoa; phylum Chordata; class Lepidosauria; order Squamata; family Anolidae; genus Anolis; species Anolis sagrei. The sequence goes on along the minus strand of NC_090029.1, from coordinate 29,890,824 downwards.
ATGCTTTCGAATATCGACTATTGAATCTAGGAAAGATGCCCTGTGTTACCTACATAAAGAAACTATTTCAAATCTTATGTAAACGTGAAACTGTTGGAAATAGCAATTTTCTACAAGCCTCCTATATTAGTTATTTGTTTTGTATATAATTCAGATTGCTTACTATTGCAGGCTATGTGATTAGATCTGGGACTATTCAGGACTCAGACTCCATTTTAGAAACAGTATGTTTTCAGAAGGAAGACAGAGACTCTCAGAACAGAGAGATGCTTTAGACTTTGGACTGTGCGTATCGGTATGTAATTTTACCTTAACTCTTTGCTGTGGGGAGTGTGGAGACCATGTGATCAGAACTGGGCTTGTTCAGGACTCAGACTCCATATTGGAACAGTATGCTTAGAGACTCCACTGGACTTTCAGACTAGATAGACTATACTCTCAGAACAGAGAGATGCTTTGGAATGTGGACTATTGAATCTAGGAAAGATGCCCTGTGTTACTTACATAGAGAAATTATTTCAAATCCTATGTAAATGTGAAACTGTTGGAAATAGCAACTTTCTACAAGCCTCCTATACTAGTTATTTGTTTTGTATATAATTCAGATTGCTTACTATATTGTATATGAGTGTGTTGGATATGCAGTTTTCCTTAACTCTATGTAGTGGGAGGGGCTGCAGACCATGTGATTAGATCTGGGACTATTCAGGACTCAGACTCCATTTTAGAAACAGTATGGTTTCAGAAGTCAATCAAAAGAGAATGGTTTAGGAAGACAGCGACTCTATTAGACTTTCAGAACAGAGAGATGATTTAGACTTTGGACTGTTGATTATAAGAAATATACCCTCAGCTATCTGTACAGAGAAACTACATCAAATCCTATCTGTAACTGGATTGATATGCAAAGTACCTGTATACTGAAAACATGAAGTTTGTGAGTAAATCAACTATGCTACTTTTAAAGAAGTCTATTTTTGTCTCTTGAGAGCATGATTTAAAGGTAAATATATTTTAAGGGAGAGTAGATGTTTTTGGACAACTAAAATATATATGATTCACACACACACACAGATAGTATCATAGATTTAAAATCATATATATGATTCACACACACACACAGATAGTATCATAGATTTAAAATCATATATATGATTCACACACACACACAGATAGTATCATAGATTTAAAAGGGACCCCTAAAGATGGACAATTATATGTTGCATGTTCCAGACTAGGCAAACCACATCAACACTGACAAAGAAACAACAAGAAATGCTTTTTACCCGCAAGCATAAATAAATTACATATATTACAAACCAATACTATCTCATTATTTTATTTTCCAGATCACCAGACTGGGCCACAGCAATGCATGGCAGGGGACAACTAGCAAAGTGAATGCAAAAGTGGAAATTTACCACTAAGGAGAAGGTTGACTCAAATGAGTTTTTAACTCTTCTCAGGAAGATCATACTTTATAAAAGGTTACAGTGTTTACCAAAGTGATGACTTTCCAAAAGATTCCTGGTTTTCCCAAAAGGTCATGAAAGCAATTTTCCAAAAGAAACATCACAAATTTGCTATTTGAGATAACATCTCCCTAGGAATTTGTAGTTCTTCCAGCATGACTTTTGGACAGCTTAGAATCATAGAATCAAAGAGTTGGAAGAGACCTCATGGGCCATCCACTCCAACCCCATTCTGCCAAGAAGCAGGAAAATTGCATCCAAAGCACCCCCCACAGATGACCATCCAGCCTCTGTTTAAAAGCTTCCAAAGAAGGAGCCTCCACCACACTCCGGGGCAGAGAGTTCCACTGCTGAACAGGTCTCACAGTCAGGAAGTTCTTCCTCATGTTCAGGTGGAATCTCCTTTCTTGTAGTTTGAAGCCATTGTTCCGCATCTAGTCTCCAATCATTGTTCCGCGTCCTTCCAGCTTTTGTTGGAAGTTGAGCACAGAATCACATCAGAGGGTCTAGGTCAGGCATTGGCAAACTTGGGCCCTCCAGGTGTTTTGGACTTCAGCTCCCATAATTCCTAACAGCCAGTAGGCTGTTAGGAATTGTGGGAGCTGAAGTCCAAAACACCTGGAGGGCCCAAGTTTGTCCATGCCTGACCTAGAGATTCCTAGAGAGAACTTTTTAATCAAAATTAAAATTACCAATTTGAAACCAATAATAAGGTTTTGTTGTATAACAACCAATGCCGCAATTTGATTCCAATCATATGACTCATTTGACTCAAGACAGTGGAAATACGGCCAGAAAGAGGAGGTGGCATTTCCAGCTTGTCATCCCTGAATAAAAATCCTTTGGTGCCTTTTTCCGGCAATGGTTAGAAAAACAATTACTCAACTAAGTTCCCGTTTGATACAAATCAGCCTGGAATTAGGAGGAGTCAATAGCGCAAGGCCTTCTATCTGCGGCTTCTTTGGCCCGCAGAAGAGATCTTTCATAACAATATCCCGAGTCAGTCTGTAATTCCCAGAAGCGGTATCTTGGTGTGACTTAATTGAAATGTCTTCCTATAGGCGTGCTATTTGTTCCCTCTTCCCGGGGCTTATTTGCCCATCTGAACGCCATTCGGGAACTTGGCATCTCGCTCAGCAGGGCCAAGCTACAAATAGCAGGTCTCACTGCAGGCTGAGATTGATGTGAAATGAAACCAGTGCAGAAGGACTGCACTCGGGTTTAAAAGACTATCCATTTGTTTCAGGATCAAACTAGCCATTCATTCATGGAGTGCTTTATCTGAGGATTAACAGAGTTAGAAAGAAAGAGATGGGGATGCACAGGAAGGGAACCATGCCAGTAATTCAAATAAATACAAGCCTGGAAACGTACGAGTCCCAGATTGAGAAGCTTGGAAACAATTTTGTCAAAGACCCCTCTGTCGTTTTCCTCATATATTCTTGTGGCGATCTTCTGGACAATGTCTTCAGCCGTCAGCGGCGTGCCGTCGAGTTGATGCAGTCCGTCTGGATCATCTGGAAGGATCAGAGTTGAATAACAAAATAATAAATAACAATAAACTTTATTTATATCCCATCACCATCTCCTAAAAGGGACTCAGGGCAGCTTACAAGGCACTGGCTATGGTGCAGCTAGTTAGTAGCCAGCTGCATTAACTAGCAGCTGCATTAACTGGCGGGGACGAGAGATAGGGCCTTCTCGGTGGTGGCTCCTCGGCTGTGGAACGCCCTTCCTACGGACATTAGACTAGCACCATCTCTATTGGTATTCCGCAAAAAAGTGAAGACCTGGCTGTTCGAGCAGGCGTTGGAATAATTAGTGCAATGATTGGTTAATGAACACTGGAATGGAACAATGGATGACGAATCTGGAACATGTTTTTGATGACGAGATGACAGTGAATGGGATTTGTAGTAACTGTTTATTAATTGTGTAATGTGTTAGGTTGTTACTGTTTCTATACTGTAGCACTGAATTTTTGCTGTTCGTATTTGTTGTGAACCGCTGTGAGTCGCCTTCGGGCTGAGAACAGCGGTATATAAGTATATAAGTAAGGTAAATAAATAATAATAATAATAATAATAATTAAATCACTACTGCCCAAAAGATCATGAGTTTAAAGCCAGCCCAGCTCAGCGTGAGCTCCCGACCATTAATAGTCTAACTTGCTGTCAACTTATGCAGTCTGAAAGACAGTTGCATCTGTCAAGTAGGAAATTTACTTATGCTAATGTACCTCTTCAGCCCTGCTGCCTTACAACTACTGGGCAGGGCGACTCCATGGTCACATAGCCACACTGAGAGTACTTCAAGGGCCTAACTACCCACTGCCGGCCATAGCAACACCTGCGTGGGGCCATAGCAACACCTCTTTGGCCCTGCTGCCTTACAACTCCTGGGCAGGGTGCCACCATGGCCACACAGCCTCGCACTGAGAGTACTTCAGTTTTCTAGATGCCCAGCCACTGCAACGCTATTGAATGACTCCTTGTGTCTTAATTGCTTAAGCAGCTGAGGGAAAAAAGGAAAGAACCTGAGGCTGCTAAGAAGGGTGGGAGTTGAAGTCCAAAACACTTGGAGGGCCCAAGTTGGCCCATGCCTGATCCAGAGATTTCTAGACAGAACATCACTTTAGGAATGTCTAGGTCAATGTTTCTCAACCTGGGGGACAGGACTCCTGGGGTGGGGGTCATGAGGGGGTGTCACAGGGGTCATCAAACACCACCAGAAAGCACAGTATTTTCTGTTGATCATGGGGGTTCTGTGTGGGAAGTTTAGCCCAATTCTATCATTAGTGGGGTTCAAAATGCTCTTTGATTTCATGCAAACTATAAATCCCAGCAACTACAACTCCCAAATATCAAGGTCTATTTTCCTCAAACACCACCAGTATTCACATTTGGGCATATTGAGTATTTGTGCCAAGTTTGTTCCAGATCCATCATTGTTTGAGTCCACAGTGCTCTCCAGATGTAGGTGAACTACAACTCTGAAACTCAAGGCCTATGCCCCCCAAACCCTTCCAGTATTTTCTGTTGGTCATTGGAGTTCTCTGTACCAAGACTGATTCAATTCAATCATTGGTGGAGTTCAGAATGCTCTTTGATTGTAGGTGAACTATAAATCCCAGCAACTACAACTCCCAAATTTCAACGTCAGTGTTCACATTTGGGCATATTGAGTATTTGTGCCAAGTTTGGTCCAGGCCCATCATTGTTTGAGTCCACAGTGTTCTCTGGATGTAGGTGAACTACAACTCTAAAACTCAAGGTCAATGCCCACCAAACCTTTCTAGTATTTTCTGTTGGTCACTGGAGTTCTCTGTACCAAGATTGATTCAATTCCATCATTGGTGGAGTTCAGAATGCAACTCCCAAATGACAACATCAATCCTCACACACCTACCAGTATTCAAATTTGGGTGTTTTGGGTATTTGTGCCAAATTTGGTCCAGTGAATGAAAATATATCCTGCATATTAGATATTTCCATTACGATTCATAACAGTAGCAACATTACAGTTGTGAAGTAGCAATGAGAATGATTTTATGGTTGGGGGTCAACACAACATGAAGAACTACGTTAAGGGGTCACAGCATTAGGAAGGTTGAGAACCACTGCTCTGGGTTGTTCAATGCTTTCCTGACCAATGGTTCTAAGCTCAGAATTGTTTTCCAAAGGAAAATATTGCTAGGTAGTGGCCTTTTTGCAATCTCCCACTTATCAACCCAGAGGAAGGTCGGATGGTTACGGTCGGGTCTGACCGGTAGCCAGTCAGTAGGAACGGAATGAGCAACGTGGGAGCAGAAAAATTCAGGCCACATCCATCAGCACAGCTTGGTGCCTTCTGGTTGATGAAGAGCCATCCATCAACTGAAAACAGACTTTAGAAATGAATTGTTTTCTTCTTTCGGAGGAGACACTGATTTAGAGGCAGAGGGAATAAGGGGGGGGGGTGCTACAGGGAGAACGAACAGAGAGAAATCATTCTCTTGCAAAGAACTACAATGCAAGAGATAATCCAATTAAACCAACTGCCAGTCCATTTGGGTGAAATATTTTTAATCCTTTTTCGTGGCTTCCTCCTTCCTGTTGACATTGTTCCGATGCTTGTGGATTTCAATGGCTTCTCTGTGTCGTCTGACATGGTGGTTGTTCGTGTGGTCCAGCATTTCTGTGTTCTCAAATAATATGCTGTGTCCTTGTGCAAACAACTTATGTGTTCAAACTTAAACTTATTTTAGATCCATTTTTTGTGTTGTTAGTATATGGGCACACACTGATGGCAGCTGCTGACTTTCACCCCAGGTACGGGCAAACTCTGGCCCTCCAGGTGTTTTGGACTTCAACTCACACAATACCTACCAGTTGGTAGGCTGTTAGGAATTGTGGGAGTTGAAGTCCAAAACACCAGGAGGGCCAGAGTTTGCCCATGCCTGTTTTGAAATGGATTTCCTCCACCAGACTGTGTTTGGTATCATTGCTGGAGCTTGTGGACCACTGGCAATAGCTTAGGCAAGTCTACCCCAGTCTACCCCTACTGGGAATGATGGGAGCTATAGCGAACACTTCTGGAAGGTGCCAGTGGAAGTCAAGAAGATGCCGATTTAGATTGGGCTCATGCAAAATTTGCTCCAAAGGGTTGTCTTCTGTCCAACTTACAATACTAGAATCATTAATCTCCACCATCTATATAAATAAAAATGTAATGTTTGTTTGTGGGATTAACATAACTCAAAAAAACACTGGGGGAATTGACACCAAATTTGAACACAAGACACCTAACAACCCAATGTATGTCCTTCACTAAAAAAAATTGATTTTGTCATTTTGGAGTTGTAGTTGCTAGGATTTATAGTTCACCTACAATCAAAGAGCATTCTGAACCCCATCAATGATGGAATTGAACCAAACATGGCACACAGGACTCCCATGACCAACAAAAAACACAAGAGGTTTTGGTGGGCATTTAGCTTGAGTTTGGGAGTTGTAGTTCACCTACATCCAGACAGCACTGTGGACTCAAACAATGATGGATCTGGACCAAACTTGGCACGGATACTCCATATGCCCAAATGTGAACACTAATGGAGTTTGAGAGAAATAGACCTTGATATTTGGGAGTTGTAGTTACTGGGATTTATAGTTCACCTACAACCAAAGAGCATTCTGAACTCCACCAACAATAGAACTGGGCCAAACTTCCTACAGAGAACTCCCATGACGAACAGTAATGTTGCCTTAAGGTCATCCAGTCCAACTCCCTTCACCAGGGCAAGAAAATGTAACCAAAGCCCTCCTGACAAAGAGCCATCCAGCCATAGATATAGATAAATATATATTATTCACACACACACAGATATAGTATCATAGATTTGAAAGGGACCCCTAAAGAAGGACAATGATATGTTGCCTGTCCCAGAGTAGGCAAACCAGACAATCTCTACATCAATACTGACAAAGGAACAGCAAAAAATACCGTTTACCCACAAGCAGAAAGACATTACATATATTAGAAACCCACACTTTCTCATTATTGTATTTTCCAGATCACCAGACTGGGCCACAGCGACGCATGGCAGGGGACAGCTATTATTATTATTATTATTATTATTATTATTATTATTAGTATATTATATTATATTATATTATATTATTAGAATTTTCAGCCTTCCTGACACTGTGAGTTTCTGGGCTGAGTGGGAATTTGACCCTGGGATGTGCTTACACTATAGAATTAATACAGTTTGACACCACTTTTACTGCCATACCTCAATGCTATAGAATCATGCGATTTTGCAAAGTCTTTAGCCTTCTATGCCAAAGTATGCTGGTGCCCCACCAAACTACAAAACCCAGGGTTCCATAGTTTTGAGCCATGGCAGTTAAAGTGGTGTCAGACCATACTAATTCTGCAGTGTAGATGCATTCCATCCATTCTAAAGCCAACATCTTCCCTTCTCTCTTTCCCCTCTCCCTTCCTCACACATCTGCATTAGGAGAACCTATTTGGCTCTTCTCCATGTGTAATAGACATTCAATGCATAGTTTTGGTGCACAATGTTGGGCCAAGTACCTTGATATTTATAGTCCAGTCCGCTTTTAGTGGAGTCGTAATCGTCCACCAGCCTGCGACTCTTGGTGGAATCGGCATCATCCAGAGCAAGCTGCTGATCGTAGAGGGTGTTCCGGACCGATGCTTTTTCCTTTTCCTTCCTCTCTTTTTCCACTGCGGATTTTAGAAGGTTCAGATCTTCAGCAAAGGAATAATTTCTGAATTCTGGCTTATTTTCTGGGGAAATGACAGCACAGGAGTATAATAAAGCATCAGATCCCTTGAAGCAGGAGCAGTGAAAGTATAACCCATGTGTGCATGCAAAAGAAAATGGTCTATGGTAATCTCAGGACACATCTATGGACCTGGCTTTAGCACAGCAGGTTAACCGTCAGCTGCAGTAAATCTTGCCAATTGAAAGGTTGACAGTTCAAAGCATGAGTAGGGGTGAGCTCCTGGCCTTTAGCTCAGCTTCTGCCTACCAAATGTTAGTAGATAAATAGGTACCACTTAAAGTACCCCTTCCCCAGCATCAACTGCAGCTCTGGGCCAGAGTGAAGAGAGAGGTGACCAGGGGACAGTTCCATCTTGTCTCCTGCATATGTCATCAGTTGGGGATCCCTCCCCCCAGCATCAACTGCCGTTCTGGGCCAGAATGAAGAGAGAGGTGGCCAGGGGACAGTTCCATCTTGTCTCCTGCATATGTCATCAGTTGGGGACCCCTCTCCCAGCACCAACTGCTGCTCTGGGCCAGAATGAAGAGGGAGGTGACCAGGGGACAGTTCCATCTTGTCTCCTGCATATGTCATCAGTTGGGGATCCCTCCCCCCAGCATCAACTGCCGCTCTGGGCCAGAATGAAGAGAGAGGTGGCCAGGGGACAGTTCCATCTTGTCTCCTGCATATGTCATCATTTGGGGACCTCTCCCCCCAGCACCAACTGCTGCTCTGGGCCAGAATGAAAAGAGAGGTGACCAGGGGACAGTTCCATCTTGTCTCCTCCATATGTCATCAGTTGGGGACCCCTCTCCCAGCACCAACTGCTGCTCTGGGCCAGAATGAAAAGAGAGGTGACCAGGGGACAGTTCCATCTTGTCTCCTGCATATGTCATCAGTTGGGGATCCCTCCCCCCAGCATCAACTGCCGCTCTGGGCCAGAATGAAGAGAGAGGTGGCCAGGGGACAGTTCCATCTTGTCTCCTGCATATGTCATCATTTGGGGACCTCTCCCCCCAGCACCAACTGCTGCTCTGGGCCAGAATGAAAAGAGAGGTGACCAGGGGACAGTTCCATCTTGTCTCCTGCATATGTCATCATTTGGGGACCTCTCCCCCAAGCACCAACTGCTGCTCTGGGCCAGAATGAAAAGAGAGGTGACCAGGGGACAGTTCCATCTTGTCTCCTGCATATGCCATCATTTGGGGACCTCTCCCCCCAGCACCAACTGCTGCTCTGGGCCAGAATGAAGAGAAAAGTGACCAGGGGGCAGTTCCATCTTGTCTCCTGCATATGCCATCATTTGGGGACCTCTCCCCCCAGCACCAACTGCTGCTCTGGGCCAGAATGAAAGAGAGGTGACCAGGGGACAGTTCCATCTTGTCTCCTGCATATGCCATCATTTGGGGACCTCTCCCCCCAGCACCAACTGCTGCTCTGGGCCAGAATGAAAAGAGAGGTGACCAGGGGACAGTTCCATCTTGTCTCCTGCATATGTCATCAGTTGGGGACCCCCCTCCCAGCACCAACTGCTGCTCTGGGCCAGAATGAAGAGGGAGGTGACCAGGGGACAGTTCCATCTTGTCTCCTCCATATGTCATCAGTTGGGGACCCCTCTCCCAGCACCAACTGCTGCTCTGGGCCAGAATGAAAAGAGAGGTGACCAGGGGACAGTTCCATCTTGTCTCCTGCATATGTCATCAGTTGGGGATCCCTCCCCCCAGCATCAACTGCCGCTCTGGGCCAGAATGAAGAGAGAGGTGGCCAGGGGACAGTTCCATCTTGTCTCCTGCATATGTCATCATTTGGGGACCTCTCCCCCCAGAACCAACTGCTGCTCTGGGCCAGAATGAAAAGAGAGGTGACCAGGGGACAGTTCCATCTTGTCTCCTGCATATGTCATCATTTGGGGACCTCTCCCCCAAGCACCAACTGCTGCTCTGGGCCAGAATGAAAAGAGAGGTGACCAGGGGACAGTTCCATCTTGTCTCCTGCATATGCCATCATTTGGGGACCTCTCCCCCCAGCACCAACTGCTGCTCTGGGCCAGAATGAAGAGAAAAGTGACCAGGGGACAGTTCCATCTTGTCTCCTGCATATGCCATCATTTGGGGACCTCTCCCCCCAGCACCAACTGCCGCTCTGGGCCAGAATGAAAGAGAGGTGACCAGGGGACAGTTCCATCTTGTCTCCTGCATATGCCATCATTTGGGGACCTCTCCCCCCAGCACCAACTGCTGCTCTGGGCCAGAATGAAAGAGAGGTGACCAGGGGACAGTTCCATCTTGTCTCCTGCATATGCCATCATTTGGGGACCTCTCCCCACAGCACCAACTGCTGCTCTGGGCCAGAATGAAGAGAGAGGGGGCCAGGGGACAGTTCCATCTTGTCTCCTTCATATGTCATCAGTTGGGGACCCCTCCCCCCATCACCAACTCCTGCTCAGGGCCAGAATATAATATAATATAATATAATATAATATAATATAATATAATATAATATAATATATTGTATATACATATAATATTTATAATATTATAATGTAATACAATATAATGCTAATAATAATATGTTATAATTATATATTTATATTACATATGATATTACTAATGATATTACAATATAATTGTATAATACCACATAGTAATATATAATACTGATATTGTACTATGCTAATAATATAATATATTGTATGTATATATACCTTGTAAGCTGTTCTGAGTCCCATTCAGGGTGAGAAGGGTGGCATATAAATGTTGTAAATAAATAAATAGATAAATAGGTACCACTTAAAAGTACCCGTTATGGGTGCTTTAAGGCACCCATAAGGAAGTGCCAGAAAAATGCTGGAGGAAGTTTACAAACAAAGCTCTTCAGCAGGAAATAAGGAGCAACAGCACCCTCCTGTGGCCGGAATCAAGCACAGCCTCCAAGATGGCAAAGATGAGAAAGCCAATATATATCTCTTATCTATGTACAGTTGTCTGTCTTGCCAGTTTATAGTGACATTGAATGTTGCCATATATGTGTTATGCAATCTGCTCTGAGTCTCCTTCGGGGTGAGAAGGGTAGAATACAAATATTGCAAATCAATCAATCAATCAATCAATCAATCAATCAATCAATCAGGACTATTATATCCTCAGACTGGGTTATTTTGGCTCCCAAAATGCTCCAAAACAGGGCCTGTCCTGCCCTTCTTGAGACTCCAAAATGGCCCAAAACACTCAACAATTATGTTTTGAAGTGATATGATGTCACTTTTGTTTTGGCGCACGCTAGCATGATGTGGGATTGGTTCAAACAGCCATCATCAGAGTTGCTCATCGCTTCTCAAAGCAATCAATAGCATGAGTGGACATTTAATATGGAGAAGAGAACTAAACCAGGCTTACCTTTAGAAGGTGCTTTCTTCATTTTGTCTGCCTCTGCTTCAGCAATCTGTTTTGGGGTAGCAAAAGAAAAAGAACATGTGTAAGTATCTGAGCTCACTGCCTTTGGTGCTGTGGAATGAAGGTGTGTGGACCTTTCCACATTAATCTAAATCAGGCATGGGCAAACTTGGGCCCTCCATGTTTTGGACTTCAACTCCCACAATTCATAACAGCCTCAGACCCTTTCCTTTTCCCCCTCAGATGCTTAAACTGTTAGGAATTGTGGGAGTTGTAGTCCAAAACACCTGGACGGCCAAAGTTTGCCCATGCCTGATTTTGACACTATACTATTTATGCAGGTCAAAATCCCATTGGCTTTTTTAGCCGGCGCATCACATTGTTGGCTCATGTTTACCTTGTTGTCCATGAGGACTCCAAGGTCTTTTTCACATGTACTGCTGTCGAGCCAGGCAGCACCCATTCTGTACTTTTGCATTTAATTTTTTTTTTTTTTGGCTAAGTGGAGTATCTTGCATTGAATCTCATCCCAATGCAATTATGGAGCTATCTTTGTGCCTTGAAAGATCTGAAATGATATGCACATTTATCTGAGTATAAACTTCACAGAACATCAAGAAAATGAGAAAACAAGCATGCATTCAATTGGAACAATTCATATAGGACAGACTTTCTCCAATGGGTTTTGATGCAATAGATAGGTAACAACAACAACAACAACAACGACAACAACAACAACAACAACACAGTCCTAGACGCTTGGGAAGTGTTCAACTTATGATTTTGTGATATGAAATCCAATATAGAGATCTTGTTTGCTGTGACATACTGTGGTTTTCTGTCAGTAAAATAATAATAATAATAATAATAATAATAATAATAATAATAATACAGCAGGATTGAGGAGAAACAACTAGAAAAGCTGACACGATATGAGGATTTAAAACTCAAACTGCAAAGACTCTGGCACAAGCCAGTCAAGGTGGTCCCAGTGGTGATCGGCACACTGGGTGCAGTGCCTAAAGACCTTGGCCTGCACTTAAACACAATCGGCACTGAGAAAATTACCATCTGCCAGTTGCAGAAGGCCACCTTACTGAAATCTGCATGAATTATTCGCTGATACATCACACAATCCTAGACACTTGGGAAGTGTCCGACGTGTGATCCAATTAAACAGCCAGCAGAGTGTCTGCTGTGGACTCATCTTGTTGTGTTTCAAATAATAATAACAACAATAATAATATCACCCAGTCAAGGTGGTCCTGGTGGTGATCGGCACACTGGGTGCAGTGCCTAAAGACCTTGGCCTGCACTTAAACACAATTGGTGCTGAGAAGATTACCATGTGCCAGCTGGAAAAGGCCACCCTACCTGGACCTGCACGCATTATTAGCTGATAAATCATACAGTCCTAGACACTGGGGAAGTGTCCGACATGTGATCCAATACAACAGCCAGCAGAGTGTCTGCTGTGGATTCATCTTGTTGTGTTTCAAATAATAATAACAATAATAATAATATAACCCAGTCAAGGTGGCCCCAGTGGTGATCGGCACACTGGGTGCAGTGCCTAAAGACCTTGGCCTGCACTTAAACACAATCGGCGCTGACAGATTACCATGTGCCAGCTGCAAAAGGCCACCTTACTGGGATCTGCACGCATTATTCGCTGATACATCACACAGTCCTAGACACTTGGGAAGTGTCCAACGTGTGATCCAATACAACAGCCAGTAAAGTGTCTGCTGTGGACTCATTTTGTTGTGTTTCAAATTATTATTATTATTATTATTATTTTATAATAATATATATTATATAATATATTCTCTCTCTCTCTCTCTCTCTCTCTCTCTCTCTCTCTATCTATCTATCTATCATAGGCACTTATAATGAAACCCATCCTTTCAAATTGTTGGATTCTCCTCCCTTTTAAAGACAGAGAGATATCTATTTATTCCCCATCTCTAAACAAAGAAAGTATTTGTACATATCTTATTTCCACCTACCTGCTCTTCTAGAGGTCTCTCTACACTTAGTTCTCGGTTGTGTATTGCTTTATCTAGAAAATAGACACACATATGCATATATTTGTGGCATATCTTACACAATCAGGCAAAACAATGTCACAATAGAACACTATTCCCATTTCTATCCCTTGCACATCTTGGTAATGAACCAAAGTCACGCAAGAGCGTTGACTGAAAGAGGAAATAGTTTGGCTAGTTCTTGCTTTAAGACAAAGAACAATAAGGTTTCCTTTATGTTGGAGCATCCCTGCGTTCACGTCAGGAGACTTACATACACACATTTGGGAAACCTACATACAAGAGTGGGACGGAAATAGCAGTCGCCTAATCGGATTGGAATAATCAAGAGATTAAAAAGAGATCTTCTGACATGAAGAGCAGCCCACACAAAGGGAGACGCGGAAAATTGCTGCCCTGCAGAGACGGCGTCGGAAGGGAAGAAAGCCAGAATAATAGAATGCGGGAATATATGGTAATAGCTAAACTAACCAATAACTGGAGGAAAAAAAGTAATGAGCACTTTTTAGAAAAATGGAAGTTGGCCATGACATATCTGAAGAGAGTCAGTAACATAGAGGAGCTCCATTAGAAATTTAGGTTTACTATGAACAAGGATAGATAAATGGGCTTAAAGCAGTGTTTCTCAACCTGGGGGTCGGGACCCCTGAGAGGGTTGTGAGGGGATATCAGAGGGGTCGCCAAGGACCAATAGAAAACACAGTATTTCCTGTTGGTCATGGGGATTCCATGTGGGAAATTTGACCCAATTCTATCGGTGGAGTTCAGAATGTTCTTTGATTGTAGTGAACTATAAATCCCAGCAACTACAACTCCCAAATATCAAGATCTATTTCCCCCAGACTCCGCCAGTGTTCACATTTGGGCATATTGAGTATTCATGCCAAGTTTGGTCCAGATCAATTATTGTTTGAGACCACAGTGCTCTCTGGATATAGGTGAACTACAAGTCCCGAACTCAAGGTCAATGCCCACCAAACCCTTCTAGTATTTTCTGTTGGTTACGGGAGTTCTGTGTACCAAGTTTGGTTCAATTCCATTATTGGTGGAGTTCAGAATGCTCTTTGATTGTAAGTGAACTATAAATCCCAGCAACTACAACTCCCAAATGTCAAGGTCTATTTTCCCCCAGACTCCATCAATGTTCACATTGAGGCATATTGAGTTTTAGTGCCAAGTTGGGTCCAGATCCATCATTGAGTGAGTCCACAGTGCTCTCTGGATATAGGTGAACTACAATTCCCAAACTCAAGGTCAATGCCCACCAAACCATTCCAGTGTTTTCCGTTGGTCATGGGAGTTCTGTGAGCCAAGTTTGGTTCAAATCCATTGTTGGTGGAGTTCAGAATGCTCTTTGATTATAGGTGAACTGTAAATCCCAGCAACTACAACTCCCAAATGACAACATCAATCCTCCAACCCCCACCAGTATTCAAATTTGGGTGTTTTGGGTATTTGTGCCCAATTTGGTCCAGTGAATGAAAATACATCCTCCATATCGGATATTTACATTATGATTTATAACAGTAGTAAAATGACTGTTATGAAGTAGCAACGAAAACAAGGTTATGGTTGGGGGTCACCACAAGATGAGGAACTGTATTAAGGGGTCGCGGCTTTAGGAAGGTTGAGAACCACTGGCTTAAAGGCTTCATAGTGCACTGCTTCAGTGTTGGAAGTCATGGTGAAGAGTGCACGAGTGTGAGGAAGAGGTTTTATTTTGTGTGGGATAGGGCGCTCCATGCAGTCATGCTGGCCACATGACCTTGGAGGTGTCTATGGACAATGCCGGCTCCTTGGCTTAGTAATGGGGATGAGCACCAATCCCCCAGAGTTGGACACAACTGGATTTAATGTCAGGGGAAACCTTTACCTTTACCTATAGTCTATCGTGTGTAATGCATTGTGTGTTGGTTGTCTGAATGTTATGGGGGGGAAATTAAGTAGAATGCTTAGACTGGAAATAGTGGCTAACATGTAGGAATAGCAAGTGTATATTACATACATACATCTTAGAATACATCAATATATCCATATTTTCAATACTCTTATATTCCATACTCAGTTCATTACATCAACTATAAGTGTATATGTGTTAAGTTAAGCAACTGATAATAATATGTACTCAATGTCAGAATTAACTGGTAGGTAGGCATGTATACATCAAAAATATTGTTACTTGACTATATATGTTATGATTTGTTTTTCTTTTATGAACTATAACCAAAATAAACTGTCAAAAAATAATAATAGAGAGCAAATATTAATATTTATTTATTTACGACATTTATATACCACCTTTCTTAACCCGAAAGGACTCAGAGTGGCTTACAAGATACACACACACAATATATTATATTATTAGCATACTGTGTTATCAGTATTAAATATTACTATATTGTACTATTTATTATATTGTAACATTACTAGTAATATTACATGTAATATAATATATATAATTATATTATTATTGGTTTTCCCCCTGACATTAAATCCAGTAGTGTCTGACTCTGGGATGTGTTGCTCATCTCCATTTCTAAGCCAAAGAGCTGGCATTGTCTGTAGACACCTCCAAGGTCATGTGGCCATCATGACTGCATGGAGCGCCATTACCTTCCCACCAGAGTGGTACCTATTGATCTACTAACATTTGCATGTTTTCAAACTGCTAGGTTGGCAGAAGCTGGGGCTGACAGCGGAAGCTCACCCTGCTCCCCAGATTCAAACTGCTGACCTTTCGGTCAGCAAGTTCAGCAGCTCAGTGGTTTAACTCGCTGCGCCCCCAGGGAGATAAAGTGGGGTATAAATATAATAATAATAATAATAATAATAATAATAATAATAAATGCTTTCAATCCTTGTTTGCATCATGTACATGCTCTCAATCATCATTTGCACTCTGAACATGCTCAGGCACCCTCATTTGCACTATTGTATTACATTATAATATTATAAATATTTATACAATCTCTAATTATTTGTGGGTGAGGATGCATAACGGCTGCTTGGCTTTTTAAAGACAGGCTCATCACCTTGTTCTGCTGGGATTTCGGAGGAGATTCTGAAACCAAATGGTCAAGAGTTTTGGATTCAGATTGGATCAACTTTACTCCTGGAATTCTTTAAGAAAAACATTGTTTGGTTCTCCCGAATTTCTTTTTTTGGAAGGATCAGAGTAGATAATGCTGGGAAGTTTTCGAAATGAATCCTGTGCTGTATGAAGTTCAAATGATTGAGCCTTGGGTTGACTTACCTCCTCTGGCGCCTTCTGGCTTTGGGAAGCTGTGTCCCCGGCCTACTAGCAATGCCAGCACCGGGATGACCAAAACCAGTTTCGGAAGCATCCTTCCGCCCCGTTATTTGTGGGGAAAGCCCAAAGGAGAGGACTGGAGCCTCTTAGCTGATGGAGGAAGGTGGAAAAGGGGCTGCTAGGCAAGGATGCTTTCTGCTCTTCCTCCCAATCGGCTTGGAACAGGCTCAATGGAAGCCCACTGGAGCAGCTTGCAGCATTGGGAGCTGTTCAGTACCACTGGTGCTGAAAACGCCTGCGCCTTGAGGAGAATGGGAAAAGAGAGCTGGAAAAGAGAGAGATCCCTTGTTACGTAGCCGCCTCTTTTATTCCTCCCTCATCAGGCCGAAGGAGGAGGAGAAAGAAGGGGAGGAGACCAGGGAGGGAAGGGAGGGGGGCTGCGGATGTGGGAGCATGCGTGTACCACCTGGCTGTGCACACACACACACACACTTCCATGTACACACTCACCACTCTCTCTGGCCCTGCCTCTTGCTACTCTTGAGTGAGCTTTTCCAATTTAGGAGGCAAGGATGGGTTTTTTTTTTTGCACATTATAGCACTGTAGTCTAACCCCACTGTTCATCCTTTTTGGATCACATACCTTGTGTGATTGTGAAGCAGAATAGACAACTCTACATCTAGGTTCTTGTGGGTTTTTTCGGGCTATATGGCCATGTTCTAGAGCAGTGTTTCTCAACCTGGGGGGCGGGACCCCTGAGGGGGTTGCAAAGGGGTGTCAGAGGGGTCGCCAAAGACCATCAGAAAACACAGTATTTTCTGTTGGTCATGGGGGTTCTGTGTGGGAAGTTTGCCCCAATTCTATCATTGGTGGGGTTCAGAACACTCCTTGATTGTAGGTGAACTATAAATCCCAGTATCTACAATGTCAAAGTCTATTTTCCCCAAACCCCATCAGTGTTCACACTTGGGCATATTGAGTATCCGTGCCAAGTTTGGTCCAGATCCATCATTGTTTGAGCCCACAGTGCTCTCTGGATGTAGGCGAACTACAACTCCCAAACTCAAGGTCAATGCCCACCAAACCCTTCCAGTATTTTCTGTTGATCATGGGAGTTCTCTGTGCCAACTTTGGTTCAATTCCATTGTTGCTGGGGTTCAAAATGCTCTTTGTTTACATGTTAACTATAAATCCCAGCAACTACAACTCCCAAATGACAAAATCAACCACACCAGTATTCAAATTTGGGCATACCGAGTATTTGTGCCAAATTTGCTCCAGTGAATGAAAATACATCCTGCAGATCATTATTTACATGGTGATTCAAAATGTTAGGGTTATGGTTGGGGGTTAGGGTTAGGGTTAGAGTTTTTTAATACTGGTAGATATTAAAAATTTTTTAGAGTTTTTTTAATACTGGTAGCCAGATGAAAAAAAAATGAACAAAATCTGGCTACCAGTATTAAAAAACTCTAAAATTACAACAGCAAAACAGCAGAGAGGAAACAACCAGGCACATCTTAACACCTCTCAACAAAAGATTCCCCCAGGCTCAGCCAGGCCTTCAAATGCTAATGAAGGTGGTCAGTTGAAACATTCACACCTAGCTCCAGCAGAGAAGAGCTCTTTGTCCCACCCTGGTCATTCCACAGATATATAAACCCATTTTCCTAATTCCAACAGACCTCACTACCTCTGAGGATGCTTGGTTAGATGCAGGCGAAACGTCAGGAGAAAATGCCTCTAGAACAAGGCCATATAGCCTGAAAAAAACCACAAGAACCTAGTGATTCCAGCCATGAAAGCCTTCGACAATACATTGAACTCTACATCTGTATGCTTGTCCATTGTGCCCTGCCTCATGTACAGAGGTGGAATTAATAACAACAACAACAACAACAACACTTTATTTGTACCCCACTATCATCTCCCCAAGGGACTCGGTGCGGCTTACATGAGGCCGAGGCCGAATACAACAATACAAGCAAAACAACAACAGTACAAGCAATTAAAATAGAAATATATTATGAGATAAATGATTATAGAACATTAATAGATAGAAAGCATTGCACTATATGCAACAAACACTTGCAAATGTATGTTTACTTAAATAAAAATAAAATAAAATAAAAAATAAAACATAGACAATAAAATATACAACATTATCAATAAGACAACATGCAATTAAAAAGAGTGGGAAGGCTAAATGTAAAGTTAAAATGGAAATAATGTTGGAACATGGACTAAAAGTGATAGTGGCGTTTGTGGAAGGGCATACGAGCAGATCTAAAAAGTGTAAATTGCTGGAGGTTACAGACAATGCCATTGCTGTTGCCCATTTTTGGTCAAAAGATATTTAGCTGCCTGCACACTTTCTATTTTTATCCATTTATACTAATTTATGCAATGCTTTTGATACAAAATAAATAAAAAAATCCTTTTGGGGCTCCTCTCAATTACACTTTTTTCTATTCTTACCTCAATCAGGGATTTATTTATTTATTTGCAGTATTTCTACCCTGCTCATATCAGCCCGAAGGTGACTCAGAGCGGCATTATCGTTTTATCATTTTACCTCGTTGGCCTGCCCGTTGTGTTTGATTCTATACATTTCAATCTCCTTTATTTATTTTATTTTGCTATTTTATGTATTTTATTCTGATGAAATTTTGTTGCTGCATTTTGTATTTTATTTTGCTGTCTTGTATCTTTGGGCTTGGCCTCATGTTAGCCACCCCGAGTCCCCTTCAGGGAGATAAATAATAATAATAATAATAATAATAATAATAATACTTTATTTATACCCCGCTACCATCTCCCCAAGGGACTCGGTGTGGCTTACATGAGGCCGAGCCCACAGTACATCAATAACAAAACATTTATTTTAATTGCTTTGTATTAGTAGTTGTATTTTGTTTCGTATTGTGGTTGTTATTGCTTGTATTGATATGCTGTGGGCTTGGCCTCATGTAAGCCATGTTTTTACCCTATTTCTCCTTCCCTTCTGTTCCCTCACCCATATTGTGCTTCAGTAGTTATATTTATATTTTTAATGTACCAAACATACCAAGTTTGTATGAAAACGTGACTATTTCCTGTGCTGGTCAATGACCAAAATAAATGATTTGATTTGATACTAGGTGAGTATACCTGGAAAATAGACAGTTGCACTACTTATGTAAGCCTATCCCATAGCTGCATGCTGCAAAATCACACAAATGTAGCTGTGTCATGTGGTTTCCAGGCTGTATGGCTAATGTGTTCTAGCAGCATTTTCTCCTGACGTCTCGCCTGCATCTGTGGCTGGCTCTCCAGGAAAGCCATATGCCACCAATTCTGTTTAGGAGTCAACAACGACAACAATATTTATTACGGCCCATAATAACAAAATCACAACAATCCTTCAATAATAATAATACAATAATAACAATAGTATAAAATATAATATAAAAATCACAGCAACCCTTAAATAATAATACAAAAGAATACAATAATATAACAACAATAATACAATAATAACAAATATCACAACACTCCTTCAATAATAATAATACAATAATAACAATAATATAAAGATACAATATAAAAATCACAACCCCTAAATAATAATACATAGTAATACAAAAATATAATAATAATAATGCAATAATAACAAAAATCACAATTCTTCAATAATAATAATAATACAATAATAACAATAATATAAAATATAATATAAAAATAATAATACATAAGAATAAAATAATAGAACAACAATAATACAATAATAACAAATATCACAACACTCCTTCAATAATAATACAATAACATAACAATAATAACAAAAAATCACAACAAGCATTCAATAACAATAATAATACAACAACAATAATAGAAACATATAAGAATCACAAACTTTATATAATACGTAATATAATAATATAACAATAACAAAAATCACAACGCTCCATCACTAATAATCATAATACAATAATAAGAATAATACAATATAAAAATCACAACAACCCCTAAATAATAATAATATAGTAATAATACAAATATAATAATAATAATAATAATAATAATACAATAATTAAAAAATCACAGCAATCCTTCAACAACAACAATAATGATGTATTGTCGAAGGCTTTCATGGCTTGAATCACTAGGTTCTTGTGGGTTTTTTCGGGCTATAGGGCCATGTTCTAGAGGCATAGAATCATAGAATCAAAGAGTTGGGAGAGACCTCCTGGGCCATCCAGCCCAACCCCCTGCCAAGAAGCAGGAATATTGCATTCAAATCACCCCTGACAGATGGCCATTCAGCCTCTGTTTAAAAGCTTCCAAAGAAGGAGCCTCCACCATACACCACAGCAAAGAGTTCCACTGCTGAACAACTCTCACAGTCAGGAAGTTCTTCCTCATGTTCAGATGGAATCTCCTCTCTTGTAGTTTGAAGCCATTGTTCCCTTGCGTCCTAGTCTCCAAGGAAGCAGAAAACACGCTTGCTCCCTCCTCCCTGTGGCTTCCTCTCACATATTGATACATGGCTATCATGTCTCCTCTCAGCCTTCTCTTCTTCTTGGTGTCATCTGCAAACTTGATGATCATGCCTTCTAGCCCTTCATCTAAGTCATTAATAAAGATGTTGACGTTTCTGATGTTTTGCCTGCATCTATGGCAAGCATCCTCAGAGGTAGTGAGGTCTGTTGGAATTAGGACAATGGGTTTATATATCTGTGGAATGGCTGGGGTGGGGCAAAGAGCTCTTCTCTGCTGGTGTGAATGTTTTAACTGACCACCTTCATTAGCATTAGAAGGCCTGGCTGAGCCTGGGAAAATCTTTTGTTGAGAGGTGTTAAGATGTGCCTGGTTGTTTCCTCTCTGCTGTTTTGCTTTTGTAATTTTTGAGTTTTTTAATACTGGTAGCCAGATTTTGCTCATTTTCATGATTTCCTCCTTTCTGTTGAAATTGTCTACATGCTTGTGGATTTCAATGGCTTCTCTGTGTAGCCTGACATGGTGGTTGTTGGTGTGGTCCAGCATTTCTATGTTCTCAAACAATAATGATATAATATCCTAGGCTTTTGGGAAGAGCCCGATATTCAGAGACGAATTCCAGACACTTGGATTTAATATGCATGTGTGCTGTGTTGTTATGTGCAAACAAATCAATAATAATAATAATAATAATAATAACAACATAAATAATGTAAATAATATATAAAATAAAAATAACATAAATATTAATAAATATAATGAAAATAAAATAAATATGATAAATAGTACAATACATAATTTAAAAATAAAATAAATATGATAAATGATATAAGAAATATATAAAATAATATAATAAATCTCATTTGCTGTGACATACTGTGTTTTTGTGTCAGTAAAATAATAATATAATAACAATAATATTAAAATCTCAGTGCTCAGAGCTATGGGATCCTGGGAGTCATAGTTTTAAAAGATCTTGAGCCTTCTCTGCCAAAGAGAAGTACAGATCTAAGGATTTCATAGCCATGACTTAAGTGGGCCAAACAGCATCCATTCTCAAGTTTGGACTACAACTCCCAGATTCCCGGCGCATCAATGCCAATGGCTGCGCTGGCTAGAGCATTCTGGGAGGCGTAGTCCAAAAGGTGGCACGGCAGCGTGAGGCTTGGCCGGCTTCCGCCTGAGGCGTCTGGACTTCAACTCCCAGAATTCCTGGTGCTTTAATGCCAACAGCTGAGGCGGCTGGAGCATTCTGGGAGTTGTAGTAAAAAACGCGAAGGGAGCAGGGAGGCCTCTTCCTGAAGGAGGCTGTGGGGATTCCGGAAGTGTCGAGCGAGGCTTTGGGCCTTGGCTTCTGGGATGAGGCGGCGGCAAAGAAGAGGGGGAGGGGAGGCGGGGAGAAGCCGGGCATGAGCGACGTGGTGGAGCGGACGCTGAGCGCCTTGCCGGCCTTGCTGGGGCCCCAGGAGCCCGGCGGCGGGAGGGCCGGAGGCGGAGGAGGCGGAGGAGGGAGGCAGGCCGCGTCGCGCCTCGGAGGCCTCATCCGGAGCATCACCGCCCTCGCCTCCAAACACGTAGGCTGGGAAGGAAGGGAAAGGGGCGGGGGACTCTGCACATGCCCAGAGGAACCCTTATATCCCTTTCCTTTGCATCTGTCAGGAAGGAGAACTCTGCACATGCCCAGAGGAGCCCTTATAACCCTTCCCTTTGCACCTATCATGGAGGAGAACTCTGCACATGCCCAGAGGAGCCCTTATATTCCTTTCATTTGCCTCTTTCATGGAGGAGAACTCTGCACATGCCCAGAGGAGCCCTTATAGTCCCTCCCTTTGCATCTCTCAGGAAGGAGAACTCTGCACATGCCCAGAGGAGCCCTTATAACCCTTTCCTTAGCATCTGTCATGAGGGAGAACTCTGCACATGCCCTGAGGAGCCCTTACAGTCCCTCCCTTTGCATCTCTCAGGAAGGAGAACACTGCACATGCCCAGAGGAGCCCTTATAACCCTTTCCTTAGTATCTCTCAGGAAGGAGAACTCTGCATATGCCCAGAGGAGCCCTTACAGTCCCTTCCTTAGCATCTATCAGGAAGGAGAACTCTGCACATTCCCAGAGGAACCCTTTCCTTTGCACCTGTCATGGGGAGAACTCTGCACATGCCCAGAGGAACCCTTTCCTTTGCACCTGTCATGGGGAGAACTCTGCACATGCCCAGAGGAGCCCTTATATTCCTTTCATTTGCCTCTTTCATGGAGGAGAACTCTGCACATGCCCAGAGGAGCCCTCATATTCCTTTCATTTGCCTCTTTCATGGAGGAGAACTCTGCACATGCCCAGAGGAGCCCTTATAGTCCCTCCCTTTGCATCTCTCAGGAAGGAGAACTTTGCACATGGCCAAGGGAGCCCTTATATACGTTTCCTTTAACCCCAGTCATGGGGGAGAACTCTGCACATGCCCAGAGGAGCCCTTATAACCCTTTCCTTAGCATCTGTCATGAGGGAGAACTCTGCACATGCCCTGAGGAGCCCTTACAGTCCCTCCCTTTGCATCTCTCAGGAAGGAGAACACTGCACATGCCCAGAGGAGCCCTTATAACCCTTTCCTTAGTATCTCTCAGGAAGGAGAACTCTGCACATGCCCAGAGGAGCCCTTACAGTCCCTTCCTTAGCATCTATCAGGAAGGAGAACTCTGCACATTCCCAGAGGAACCCTTTCCTTTGCACCTGTCATGGGGGAGAACTCTGCACATGCCCAGAGGAGCACTTACAGTCCCTTTCTTTGCATCTGCCAGGCAGGAGAACTCTGCACACGCCCAGAGGAGCCCTTATTATTTATTTATTTATTTACAGCTTTTCTATTCCGCCCTTCTCCTCACCCCGCAGGAAACTCAGGGCGGATGACAATGTACACATATATGGCAAACATTCAGTGCCAATTTTTGACATACAAACATATACAGATATACACAGAGGCTATTTAACTTTTTCTGGCCACCAGGGGAGCTGTCGCTTTCCTCGTCCATCTGCGACGCTGATGAAGCACTTCCGCATTCCCCGCATGCTTCCCCGCTGGGATGCTTTGCTGGAGTCTTCTTTATGGCCTCATAAATCAGTTAATTTAGCCTCCCCACACTTTAAGGTGGCACCTTATTTTCCTACTTGACAGATGCAACTGTCTTTCGGGTTGCAAAGGTCGACAACAGGCTACACACAATTGGTTGGAAGCCCACTCGAACCCGGGCTGGCTTTGAACTCATGACCTTTTGGTCAGAGTGATCTTAATGCAGAGTTATCTTAATGCAGCCAGCTGCGCCACAAACCCTTTCCTTAGCATCTTTCAGGAAGAAGAACTCTGCACATGCCCAGAGGAGCCCTTCTAGTTCCTTCCTTTGCATCTCTTACGAAGGAGAACTCTTCACATACCCAGAGGAGCCCTTATATCCCTTTCCTTTGCACCTGTCATGGGGGAGAACTCTGTACATGCCCAGAGAATCCCTTATAAGACCTCCCTTTGAGTTTGTTTGGAAGGAGAACTCTGCACATGACTAGAGGAGCCCTTTGTTAGGGAGGAGAACTCTGTACATACCTAGAGGACCCATTGGTTAGGAAGGAGAACTCTGCACATGCCCAGGGAAACCCTTATATTCCTTCCCTCTGAATTTGTCAGGAGGGAGACCTCTGCACAAGTCTATAGGAGCCCTTATATCCCTTTCCTTAGCATTTTCATGGGGGAGAACTCTGCACTTGCCCAGATGAATCCTTATAGTCCCTTAATTTGCATCTGTCAGGAAGGAGGACTCTGTACTTGCCCAGAGGACCCCAAAGTTAGGGAAGAGAGCTCTTCACATGCCCTGGAAAGCCCTTATATTCCCTCCCTTTGAGTTCGTTTGGTAGGGGAATTCTGCACATGCCCAGAGATACCCTTTTAAAAATTTATTGTTTAAAATTTATATGAGGAAGGAGAACTCTGCACATGCCCAGAGGAGCCTTTATAGTTCCTTTCTTTTTCATCTCCCAGGAAGGAGAACTCTGCACATGCCCAGGGGAGCCCTTATATCCCATTCCTTAGCATCTGTCATGGGGGATGCTGTCGGGAAGGAGAACTCTGCACATGTCTAGAAGAGCTCTTCTATTATCTCCCTTTCAATTTCTTTCTGTGTTTGTGTTTCTTAGATAATGAAAGTAGGGAGGGAAGCTAGACCGGAGCCCATATTTAGGCCAAAAAACCTGGGGTAGATCTGTTATTATTATTATTATTATTATTATTAACTTTATTTATACCCTGCAAAATCTTCCGAAGGACTCGATGCGGCTTACAAAGGCCAAGGCCACCAACAACAACAACATACACATACACAATAAAAGTCATAAGCAAATAATAAAACATCAAGCAAAACAATAGAGCAGTAAAACAATAACCTAGATCTACACTGTGAAATTTAATGCGGTTTGACACCACTTTCACGCCATGACTTAGTGTTGTGGAATCCTGGGAGTTGTTATTTGGTGAGGCACTAACGCTCTTCGACGGAGAAGATGAAAGACTTTGCCAAATCTCGTGATTCCATAACATTGAGCGACAGCGATTAAAGTGGTGTCAAACTGCATTCGTTGTAGTATAGATGCACCTTTACACAACAGACCCAATGGGGATTGCAGTCAAGGAAATACAGAGTGTCCCCAAAACAATGTATAAAGGTAAAAGTAAAGGTTTCCCCTTGACATTAAGTCTAGTCGTTTCCGACTCTGGGGGGTGGTGCTGATCTCCATTTCTAAGCTGAAGAGCCGGTGTTGTCCATAGACACCTCCAAGGTCATGTGGCCAGCATGACTGCATGGAGCGCGTTACCTTCCCGCTTGATCTACTCACGTTCTTGTTATTTCCCACAAGAGTAAGCTCATCAAATCAGTTGTTGGATGTTGAGTCAACAAAATAGGTAAATCCAATTAATTTAATCAGTCTGCCTTAGGCAGGACTGTGGATAGAATTTAGGCCATAGCGTGGCAAAGATGCATTTTGTATTTGTGAAATGAAAACAGAAGTAATCTAATGATAAAATGCTCTTGATTTTTTTTTGTCAGGAGGAAGAAAAGTTAATCCAACAGGAATTAAAGAGTTTGAAAGCAACCGTTTCTGCACCCACAACATCACTAGTAAGTTTTAAAGGCAGTTGCAGAAGCTGATATTTGGTGATATGTTTTACATGACTACTGATTGAGCATCTTCTGCCATTTTAAATGTCTCATTTCTTGTATTTCAGCGACTCATGAAAGAGTGCATGGTGAGACTGATATATTGCGAGATGCTGGGCTATGAGGCTTCTTTCGGATACATCCATGCCATCAAGTTAGCTCAGCAAGGCAACCTTTTTGAGAAAAGAGTTGGTATGTTTTTCCCAGTATGTTGCTCAACAAAACCCATGTGTAACTCTGATTATTTTCATAGTATATTATCGTATATACTTGAGTATAAGCTGAGTTTTCAGCCTTTTTTTAGGTTGAACAAGCTCCCCTCGGCTTATACTCAAGTCAAAGTTTGTTTGTTTTTTATTTTGCTGACACAAATACATAGTATGTCACAGCAAATGAGATCTATTATTATTACATTTATTCTTTTACTCAATTATTGTTATTATTGCATTTATTTTTTTCCTCTATTATTATTACATTTATTCTTTTACTTTATTATTATCATTATTGCATTTATTCTTTTACTCTATTTATTATTGTTATTATTCCACTTAATATTTTACTCTATTATTATTACATTTATTCTTTTACTCTATTTTTACTGTTATTATTACATGTATTCTTTTACTCAATTATTGTTATTATTACATTTATTACTTTAATTTATTATTATCATTGCATTTATTATTTTACTCTATTATTGTTATTACATTTATTATTTTACTTTATTATTATCGTTATTGCATTTATTATTTTACTCTATTATTGTTATTACATTTACATTATTTTACTCTATTATTATTACATTTATTATTTTACTTTATTATTATCATTATTGCATTTATTATTTTACTCTATTTATTATTGTTATTATTCCACTTAATATTTTACTCTATTATTATTACATTTATTATTTTACTCTATTATTACTGGTATTATTACATTTCTATTATTTTACTCTATTTATTATTGTTATTATTCCACTTAATATTTTACTCTATTTATTATTGTTATTATTCCACTTAATATTTTACTCTATTATTATTACATTTATTATTTTACTCTATTATTACTGGTATTATTACATTTCTATTATTTTACTCTATTATTGTTGTTATTTTTACATTTATTATTTTACTCTCCATTATTATTGGAAGGATATGCAAGCACATTTACATTGAAGAAGGTTAGAATAATGATTTAATCAGAGTTGGACAGTCTTATCTTAAATTATGTAAATATTCAAAAACATTTAACCTTCTGATGCCTCAATTAATGTAATTGTATTGGTATCTATTTATATTTTGAAACTGACCTGTAGCGGCTTATACTCGAGTCAATATGTTTTCCCAGTTTTTTGTGGTAAAATTAGGTGCCTCAGCTTATATTCGGGTTGGCTTATACTCGAGTACATATGGTATTTGGGAGAAAATAAAGGATTGCTATGGCTGTTTAAGTGGCACATCTACATTTTGGAACCAATGTCATGTAGTGGCTAATGTATTAAAGTGGACTTTAGAGAAATAAAATATATCCGGATCTCTGAAGAGGAAAGTATAGATAAATATTTTTTAAAATGTCACATCTATGGATGAATTTGTGATTCTTTTGGATGAACTGATTTTTGCTGTAATTTGTATGAATTGTATGAAGTGTATTTTAATGTATTTTATATTGATGACCTATAATGTTTTTCTTATTGTATTGAATTTTATGTTGTTAGCCGGCCTGAGTCCCTCCCCGGAGGTGAGAAGACCAGGGTTTAAAAACTCTAAATAAATAAATAAATAAATAAATAAATAAATATCTTAATTTTATTTGTTATTTTCCAGATCCTTTTAGCATTTATCTAGTGAACAGAAATGTTGCGGACAGAAATGTTTTGTCTGTGTTTTGCAAAATGATTTAAGCTTTGCTCAAATACGGAATTTGGAATGCCTAATACCCACTTTTTTCTTTTGCCTTTTTAAAGGTTATTTGACAGTGTCCTTGTTTCTCCATGAAAACCACGAGTTGCTGCTTCTGCTTGTGAACACAGTTGTAAAGGTACAGTTTTGTGAGAGGTTAGAACGGACTAGATCGAAGCTCTCAATATGCCCTTATTACTAAAGACTTGTTTATCAATGACAAGCCAAACAACGGAGAAAATTGTACAGTTATTTCTGCTTATTCATAAATAATAATAATAATAATAATAATAATAATAATAATAATAAATAACACTTTATATCCCACCAAAGGGGACTCAGGGCAGATCACAGTACACATGCATGGCAAACATTCAATGCCGAGAGGCAATACAGAGACAGACAGAACAGAAGGAGGTGTGTTGTTTCAACTCAGCTTTTTGGTGGGCTGGAATCCAGCCATAGGGGGTGCTGTCGCTCCATCCTCTGGTGAAGAGGCATCAGGACTTCCTCCTTCCTTTAGGTTGCCCAGCATTTTCCGATCTTTCTTTATGGCATCGTAAAACACCCCACCCGCTTTTAGCGGTACCTAATTTCTCTAATTGCAGCTAAAGCTGTTTTCGAACTGCTTAGGTCAACAGTAAGCTGGGCTGACGGTCAGCAGCTCATGCCGACCTGGGGCTTTGAACTTGCAGCCTTTTGGTTGGTAGATCTTTTAATTGCTGTAAGGAAGATTATACCTAAAGTTTATGTTATTCTCTATTTATATTTTGAAAACAAAATGAGTTTTTCGGTAGGCTGTTAGGAATTGTGGGAGTTGAAGTCCAAAACACCTGGAGGGCTGAAGTTTGCCCATGCCTGGTCTAGGTGTTGCTTTATGTAGTTTTTCGTTCCCTCCAGTTGTAGAATGTACAAGAAATGAAACTTATCTTAGATGCAAAGAGGGGTATAAGGGGAATTGAACCTCTGCAGGCAGGAAGTTGTGGTTTTTCTCTTAATTTGTACAGTGGGAAGTGCATCGGCAGAGTATTTGTCATGGTGTGTATGGGTTTCAGTAGGAGGATGTACTAGGAACATCCCAAGAAGGAAGCAGCTTGCTTCTTTGGGGTCTTGTTGACATGGTGGATTTCCAGATCATCTGTGCGATACTGTCCAAACCCAGGGTTGTCATGGATCTTGGCAAGGTGGCTGTCGTTTTTGTTCTGCCATGTGCTTCAGAGTCTATATTGTTCTCTCTCTTTCAGCCCATGTTTTTGTTGCGGGGGTGCATTCCATATGGCAGTTGCTGCATCAGTCTAGTGATGCAATGCCTTCTGTTGGCACATTAACCCTGTTGTACCTTGGCCCGAGCCACAAAAAGAAGCGGGTAGTAAAATTATGATTATGATTATTATGATTATTTTTGTGTCAGGAGCGATTTTAGAAACTGCAATTTGCTTCCGGTGTGAGTGAATTGGCCATCTGCAAGGACGTTGCCCAGGGGACTCCCAGATGTTTGATGTTTTACCATCCTGTGGGAGGCTTCTGTCGTGTCCCCTGTGGGGAGCTAGAGCTCGACAGGTGGGAGCTTACCCTGCTCCCTGGATTCGAACCACCAACATTTCGATTGACCAGTACAGCCGACACAAGGGATTATTACACAAGGGATTGTGGCGCAGCTGGCTGAGTGTCAGCTGCATTAAGATCACTCTGACCAATTACATTTTTATTTATATACATATAGTAAATATACAAAAACCCAATCTTAATAATATAGCCCAAGTTGCTGAGAGACAAAGTAACTCACTTTGATTTCCTCATTTGTGGCAGGATTTGCAGAGCACTAATCTGATGGAAGTGTGCATGGCTCTCACTGTGGCAAGCCAGATTTTTCCACGGGAAATGATCCCAGCTGTCCTTCCATTAATAGAAGACAAGCTTCAGCATTCAAAGTACGATCTTCTAGGAAATTTATTTATTTATTTATTTACAACATTTGCTGTATATACTCGAGTATAAGCCTAGTTTTTCAGCCATTTTTATAGGCTGAAAAAGTTCCTCTCGACTTATACTCAGGTCAACGTTATTTAATATTTTACTCTGTTATTATTATTTTTATTACATGTATTATTTTACTCAATTATTATTATTACATTATTATTTTAGTTTATTGTTATTATTACATGTATTATTGTACTATTTATTATTGTTATTATTACATTTATTATTTTACTCTATTATTACTGTTATTACATTTCCATTATTTTACTCTATTATTATTATCATTATTAGTATTATTATTATTATATTATGTTATGTTACTCTCTTTATTCTTATTGCACATTTACATTGAAGAAGGTTAGAATCAGAGTTGGAGAGTCTTATCTTAAATTACAGTGTTATGTAAATATTCAAAAACATTTAACCTTCTGATGCTTCAATTAATGTAATTTTATTGGTATCTGTTTTTATTTTGAAACTAACCAGTAGCTGCTGTATTTCCCACCCTAGGCTTATACTCGAGTCAATACATTTTCCCACTTATTGTGGTAAAATTAGGTGCCTCGGTTTATATTCGGGTCGGCTTATACTCGAGTATATACGGTATATGCCGCCCTTCTTACCCTGAAGGGGACTCAGAGTGGCTTACAAGATATATATACATACAAAACATTATATTATTTGCATAGTACAATATCAGTATTATATATTACTATAATGTAATATTCAATTATATTGTAATTGTTCAATGTATTGTCGAAGGCTTTCATGGCTGGAATCACTAAGTTCTTGTGGGTTTTTTTTGGGCTATATGGCCATGTTCTAGAGGCATTTCTCCTGACGTTTCGCCTTCATCTATGGCAAGCATCCTCTGAGGATGCTTGCCATAGATGCAGGCGAAACGTCAGGAGAAATGTCTCTAGAACATGGCCATATAGCCCGAAAAAACCCACAAGAACTTATTGTAATTGGTGCAACCCAGAGCAGAAAACGAGACCCTAAGATAAGAATCCACCACACTTGACTGTGGGAAAAACAATCCCTTTTTATTGACGAAAAATGGTTACAAAATAGAGGAAAATGCAAAGTCAAAAAGCCACAGTAAAAATCAGCAATCACAAATATCTATGAACTAGATAAAAGACCAAAAGCAACACTGTAAAATCCTGGAACCTGTTAGCAATCCACTAACCGTACTTGGAGCACTAGAAGCCTCTTGGGATGAAGACCACGGGAAACGGGAGATCTGCCTCAGTCTTAAACGATGCCTGATCTAAAGACTCAACCCGGCGAGAGGCACTTAAAGCCGAGGAAACTGTTTCGTGACACGCCTCCAGGCTTTGAAGCCCTTGTTTCTTTTTCTTTTAATCTGCTTGACCTTTGCGGACTCTGCGATTCACTCCTGTTTCTCCAAATCTGTCCTCTTCTATCCTCATTAAAGATCTCTGGAGAGCTATCACCGCTTGACCCTGAAACATTCTCAGGAAATTGTGTACTTTCACTTTCCTCCGCAGGAGTTTCTTCTACACTGACCTCAGAATCAACATTTTCATTAGCATCAGGAGCATCAGAAAATACATTTTCAGTAGCATCAGGAAATACAATCAGAGAAGCAGGTTCAGGTTCACACCCAGGCTGAACCCCAACAGTAATATTATTAGTAATATTACATGTAATATAAAATATATAATTATAATATCAGAATCAATATAAATTATATATTAAATAATTATACATTAAATAAAAATATAAAATTCAGAGTCTATTGTTGCAAGCACTTACTTTTCCAGATGTGTTTGGACATAACAATTGGGTTCAACCACATGAATGAAATTGTTTGTTTTTTAGGGAAATCATTCGAAGGAAAGCGGTCCAGGCCCTGTACAAATTCTACCTTATTGCGCCCAACCAAGTCCAGCACATCCATGACAAATTCCAGAAGGCGCTTTGTGACAGAGATGTAGGAGTGATGGCTGCTTCATTACACATTTATCTCCAGTTGGTGAAGGTGGGTGAATAATTGAATTGAGTTTGTCACTTAAGCAAAGGGCGGAAAACAATAGAAAACACCATGAATAGTGGGTATTAACAACATGGTGTTTTTATACTCCCCATTTCCAGTGTTGTTTGTGCTAATGTAGAAATGCATGTGCACATCTAGTATTTGATTTTAAACTTGAAAATGATCTGTATGAAAAAAACCCCTGAAATTAAAACCGAAACAGCGACAACTTGTGTTTTCTACAGTATTATGTCAAATGTCTTAATGACATGTTTTGCCTTTTTGTCTAGGAAGATTCCTCTGGATACAAGAACTTGACAGGCAGCTTTGTAGCTATTTTGAAGCAGGTCGTAGGAGGAAAACTTCCTGTCGACTTCAACTATCACAATGTACCCGCACCTTGGCTACAGATTCAGCTTTTAAGAATATTGGGGCTCCTTGGAAAGGATGATGTAAGGTAAGCCTTCCCTTTTTTTTAATGCTTCTAGCAAGCGGAGTTATTGCTTCTTGTATTTAGCTAATATTCTTCCATGAAGTAGTGCAAAAGAATTAAGTGGTGTAGTTTTGCAAGATTAGCTCTTCTATTGTAGGCTTGGTCCAATTTCTTAAGTAATCTTTGAGATATGTGTAGACAGGTTAAAAATACTTTGGTATTAATTTCTAATAATCTACTTATGTATGTGTGTGTGTATCTATAGACATAATAAAAGTGAAAATGTGTGTATGTTGCGGAGGTGTCCACTTACACAGACAGCCTCATAGTCTCCTGCCTCCACTAACAGGCTATAGTTCCAAGAGCTGAGAAGCCTCCAAAGGCACTCCCTCAACTGACATTGTAGGTTATCGTGAGCACCATGAACATGTAGCCCAGGCCCTGCCAATATCCTCCCCAAATACAAACAACCCAAGGAGTGCTTTAATTTGGGGAACTTTCCTTCCTAGATGTTCTGTTTTTCTCTCTCCAGAATGGACATCTCAGGGTTCCTTTCTCTCTCCAAATTTGCATGATCCCACCCACTGCCTCTCACTTAACCCTTTCCTATGCATTCCTATGGCACAAAGCCAACAGGAATTGATCAGCAACTGAACAAGAGGTTTGAGAAGAATTACCAAACATGACACACAGACCCAACATGGCAAACTTTGAATACTGATGGGGTTTGGGGTGATAGCCCCACAATTTTGGGAAATGCAGATCACCCACATCCTTATGCATTTTCTAATGGAAGCATTCATAAAAACAACAGGAAAGTCTGGCTTTTTTTCTAAGAAATAGAGCTACAAATTACCAAACTGATATTACCTAACACCCCAAAACAAACAGTGCCTTTTTCAAATAACCCAGGCCAACATAACATACTGGAGGGGTTTGGGAGGCAATGACCCACCCGTGTGGGAATTGCTGTTCACCCTGCATCCACAGATGACCCACCCGTGTGGGAATTGCAGTTCACCCTGCATCCACAGAATTTACCAGACTTCCCAAAACAAACAATGCTTTTCTCAATGTATTGCTACTTTCATGGGTGGAATCACTGGGTTGTTGTAGGTTTTTTCAGGCTGTATGGCCATGTTCTAGAGGCATTCTCTCCTGACGTTTCACTTGCATCTATGGCAAGCATCCTCAGAGGTTGGGAGGTCTTTCTCAAGTAACCCAGGCATTGGCGGGTCCCCAAGCTAGTGTATGTATGTATGTATGCATATATGTATGTGTGTATATATATATATAAAATCATCAAATGAAATTCTATCACCAAAAATAATATACTTTATTTATATTCCGCCCAATCACCCCGAGGGGACTCAGGGCGGATTACAGTACACAAATATGGCAAACATGAAATGCTGTTATATAATGAACAAAGAAAGACAGTACATAAACAGAGATAAAGGCTTCCCATCTTTTTCCGTCACTGGCATCTGAAGGCTGTGCTTGACTCCAGCTACAGGGTGGTGTGTGGGTGCTGTCATTCCCGCTTCCATGCCAAGGAGCTTTGCTGTCTTTAGACGCTTTCCTGATCGAATTGCCAGCATGTCTGCATGGGCGCCTTTTATTACCTTTCCACCAAAGCAGTGCCTATTTATCTACTCACATTACTGTTTTCGAACTGCTAGGTGAGCACCCCAACTCAGGCTTGACCTGTCGACCTTTCGATTGGCAAGATTTTTTTTATAGCTGGTGGTTTAACCCGCTGTGTTAAAGCCTGACCCACCATGGGATGGTGAAATTTAACTGAATTATTTTGAATACTAATTATGTTTAATACTGTTTTAATATTTGTATATTTTAAATTATATTGCAATGCTATTAACGTTATCCCCTTTGAGTCTCCTTATGGAGAGAGAAAAAACTCAGGATATAAATAAAAATTATTTATTTATTTATTTATTTACAACATTTCTATCCCGCCTTTCTCACAATAACAACAAGGGGCTGCAGTAGCGCAACGGATTAAACTGTTGAGCTGCTTAGCTTCCTAACCTGAAGGTTGGCAGTTCAAATCCACGAGACAAGGTGGGCACCCACTGTCAGCCCCAGCTCCTGCAAACCTAGCAGTTCAAAAACATGAAAATGTGAGTAGATCAGAAGGTACCGACTTGGCTGGAAGGTAAAAGGGGGCCCACAATGTCATGCTGGCAACGTGACTGGGAGATGTCTATGGTCAACACGGACTCCTCGGCTTGGAAATGGAGATAAGCACCTCTCCCAGAGCCAGAGATGAAAAGAGAAGCCTTTGCCTTTGTCTGTGTATTTGTGTTTCATTGTGTGTTTCAAAGACATTGAATGTTTGCCTGTGGCTATATATACGCTGAAATCCACTCTGGGTCCCCTTGGGGAGACAGGGCAGAATACAAATGAAGTGTTGTTATTGTTGTTAATGCTGTTATCTTATTAGGTGCACTGTGTGTTTACATTTTGACTTGAGATTTAAATTACAAGATGGATTTTGAATCACAAAAATATTATGCATTTTGCTCACGTTTCTTCCTTGTAGTTGTAAACAGAAAAACATGGTAAATAAACGGGTGTAATCTGTCAGCGGACTATTGGATTGTGTAGCATCTGATTTTTATGCTTAAGTAACTGCTCTTGAAAACTTACCATTTTGTAACAGGACCAGTGAATTAATGTACGATGTTTTGGATGAATCTTTAAGGAGGGCAGAGATCAACCACAACATCACATATGGTAGGTCTAAGTATATTTTCATGAGAAAAATGTATGAGATAATGTCTAGCAGGGGACTAGCTTAAGTCATATGTACAGAAGGAGAAAATGTTTAGGATGGTTGGGTTGTTGTAGGTTTTTCCGAGCTATATGGCCATGTTCTAGAGGCATTTTTTACTTGACGTTTTGCCTGCATCTATGGCAATCCTCAGAGCTAGTGAGGTCTGTTGGAAGTAGGAAAAGGGGTTTATATCTCTGTGGAATGATGACCAGGGTGGGACAAAGGACTTTTGTCTGCTGGAGCTAGGTGTAAATGTTTCAACTGACCACCTTGATTAGCATTTAATGGCTTGGAAGTGCCTGGGGGAATCTTTTGTTGAGAGGTGATTTGATGTGCCTGATTGTTTACTCTCTGTTATTTTGCTGTTGTAATTTTTTGAGTTTTTTAATACTGGTAGCCAGATTTTGTTCATTTTCATGGTTTCCTCCTTTCTGTTGAAATAACCAATGAAACCCTAACCCTAAAAAAGCTCTCAGCAAAAAAAGTATTGGATATTATTTAGTGTTGCTACTATGCATAGTCGTCCTTTGGAAGGTAGTGGTATCTCTATGGATGGAAGTTCCGTAACTGATATTTTCTGCTCTGTTTCCTTTCTCCTTCTTCAGCCATCTTGTTTGAATGCGTCCAGACAATTTACACTATTTACCCTAAATCTGATCTCCTCGAGAAGGCTGCCAAATGCATTGGGAAATTTGTTTTGTCACCTAAAATTAATTTGAAGTATTTGGGTAAGTCCTTAGTTCATAACATCTAATGCGTTTGATGCTGAATACTTTCGTGTTTTGGCCAATGTTGCAGTAACGTCTCTTTCTAGGATTAAAGGCCCTGACATATGTCGTCCAGCAGGATCCCACCCTGGCCCTGCAGCACCAAATAACCATCATTGAATGCCTAGACCACCCTGACCCTATTATTAAAAGAGAAGTAAGTTTGAATTCTAACAATTCTTCCAAACTTCAAGTCAGAATTTCACATTGTAAACGTACTGCTTTGAGGCTACAGTTTGTCATGTCTGAGAAGATGTATAGATACTGTTTTTGAGCAAACATTTGTCAGAAGGAGATATGTTGTAATGATTCAGAGTTTTAGGTTAATCTAGTAGTGGAATATAGGCATGGTTAGGTTCGGTCGGAATCTTCGTAATTCAGAATAAATTCAGAAAGATTTCCTTTTTGAAGCAATTTTGAAGTTTTTAAGGAAACCGGAAGTTCCTTTGCTCTTCCGGAGCCTTTTCTGCCATTTCTCTTATGAATCAGTAAGTGAGTCGGAAATGATTCAGCTTTTCCCTGCTTCTGTTCCCTGGCCTCGTTTTAAGCCAGAGAAGCGTTCTAAACCAGTGTGGATGGATTCCCTTCCTTTCCTTTCCCTCTCGCGAGAGAAGTGGTTTTAACCAGTGTGGATGGATTCCCTTCCTTTCCTTCCCTCCTGCGAGAGAAGTGGTTTTAACCAGTGTGGATGGATTCCCTTCCTTTCCTTTCCCTCCCGCGTCAGTTTAAACCAGTGTGGATGGATTCCCTTCCTTTCTTTTCATTCTCACTTCAGTCTTAAGCAAGAGAAGCGGTTTTAACCAGTGGATGGATTTCTTCCCTTTGCTTCCCCCCCCCCCCTTTCTGGAGTAAAACAACTACTTTCAAAGTAAAGACCACCAAATGAAACAGAACACCCCCCCCCCCCCATGACCAAGGCAAAATATTGGAGAGGTTTGGGAGGAATTTATCCTAATTTATAGGAGTTGTAAGTGCTGGGTTATAAAGTTCACCTGCAGTTAGAGAGCACTCTAAACCCCACCAGTGGTGGATCTGCAACTAACTTGGCACACAGAACCCTCATGACCAACAAAAAATACTGGCCGTCTTTAGGTGGATTTATAAGAGTTGTTTTTTACCTACATCCAGAGAGCTTTGTGAATCCAAAAGCCGATGGATCTGGACCAAACTTGGCATGCATACCTGATATGGCCAAATTTGATTACTGGAGGGTTTTGGGAGAGATTGACCTTGAGTTTTGGGAGTTGTAGTTCACTTACATCCAAAGACACTGTGACCAACCATCACTGACAATAGACAGGGACCAAACTTGACAGACAGAATCCTCATGACCAACTGAACCTACTGTAGGGGTTTGAGGGGACTGACTAACCATGGTGGGAGTTGTAGTTTACCCTGCAGCCAGAGTGCACCCAGACCCCAGTGAGGATACATCTAGAGCAAACTTTCTCAACATGACAAACTAAGTACTGATGGAGTTTCAGGGGGTTAACCTGGCATGATGTGAGTTGTAGTTCACCCATTACCTTATGCGTTTTGTAAAATAAAAAAACTGACTTCATCAAATAACCTGGCCAATACTGAGTCCCCAAGCTAGTGTAGAATAAGGATGAATACTGTTGCATCCCTGATCAAGAAACGAGACCATAAGATTAAATCCACCACACTGGACTGTAGGAAAAACAATCCTTGTTTATTGATGAAAAATTGGTTACAAAAGAAAGGTAAATGCAAAGTCAAAAAGCCACAATAGAAACACAGCAGTCAGTAGAATCTCTGAACTTGAGCAAAATTCCAAAAGCCACAATACAAGAACCAGGAACCTGTTAGCCTCTCGCTAACCATGAACTTGAAAACTAGAAGCCTCTGGGATTACCGGCCATGGAACACAGGAATTCTGCCAAGGCACAGCCACAGTCCCAAACGTTGCTTGATCTAAAGAGACACCCGGCAGGAGGCCCCTTAAACCAAATAAGATATTCTTTGAAACGCCCCTTGACTTTGAAACCTGGGCCTGTCTCTCCTGTAAACAATTTGACCTTCGTAGAAACTGTGAAACATTTCTGTCTCTAACTATCTGTTCTCTTCGGTCCTCATTAAAAAAACCCAGGTGGAGAGATATCACGGCTAGCTTCCAAAACATTTTCCTCCAGCTGTTCAGTTTCACTTTCCTCGCTGCTGACCTCAGCATCAACAACAGATTTCACACTGTCAGGGAGAGCTTGCTCAGTTGGAAAAACTATCAGAGAATCCGGTTCACACAGATCAGGATCAGGCTGAACCCCAACAAATACATCGGTCTTGTTTCAATTTGTATAATTGTTTTATTCCAGGCATATGTTTGAAACACATTTTTGCATTTCTGTATGCTTTTATTTTTCAAAAATATATCTGTTTATACCTTCGTATAACTGAGATTTAATGGGTTTTATACTATTTCTGCTCTTTAGACTGTTCTTTATTAAATTTTACTGTTGCTTGATAGGTCTGTCATGAAACATTCATTCACTTTGGTTTCTCCTTCAGACATTGGAACTTCTGTACAGAATCACCAATGGGCAGAACGTCACAGTCATTGTTCGGAAGATGCTTGACTACCTAACGCAAACCAAGGAAGAGTATACCATTATCAACATTGTTGGCAAAATAGCCGAATTAGCGGAGAAATATCCTTCCTTTGAGAGTTTTTGGAACAGAAACATAAATGGTTATTGAGGGATTTGGAACCCTAGGCTCTCTTAATATTTAGGCTTCCAACTAGAGTAAGTCGCACCCAGCATTGGCTAATGATAGGGAATTGTGGGAGATGCAATCCAAAACATTTGGAGGACCATAAGGACCCTATCCTTGTAGTAGATACACTACTTAGCTCTTGAAAGGAGAGAAAGATGAGAGTGTGTCAGAATTTAATATTAATAATAATATACTTTATATTTCGCTGTATCTCCTTGACGGGACTCAGACGGAGATAATATATTGTATTGTATATACATATAATATTTATAATATTATAATGTAATACAATATAATACTACTTCTAATAATACGATATTATATTTATATTACATGTAATATTACTAATAATACAATATAATGTTATAGTACAATATAGTAATATATAATAGTGATATTGTACTATGCTAATAATGTAATATATTGTATGTATATATATCTTGTAAACCGCTCTGAGTCCCCTTCAGGGTGAGAAGGGTGGCATATAAATGTCGTAAATAAATAAATAAAATACTTAGCACTTGAAAGGAGAGGAAGATAAGAGTGTGTCAGAATTTAATATTAATAATAATATACTTGATATTTGGCTGTATCTCCTTGACAGGACTCAACCGGATTACAGTACATATAATATAATATAATATAATATAATGTATATATATATAATATTTATAATATTATAATGTAATAAAATATAAAACTAATAATAATAATGCAATATTATAATTATATAATTTATATTACATGTAATATTACTAATAATATTACAATATAATGGTATGGTACAATATAGTAATATATAATATTGATATTGTACTATACTTTGGGGTAAGAAGGGTGGCATATAAATGTCGAAGATAATTAAAATGAATAAATATATGGCATATATGACATTATACAATTAACAAAGACAGTATGTAAACAGAGGTAAAGGCTTCCCAATTTTTTTCTATCTCCGGCATCTGGAGGCTTTGTTTGACTTTGTCACTCCATTTTCCATGCTCTTGTCCTTAGAAGCTCCATTTTCCTTAGAAGCTCCATTTTCCAACTCTTGTCCTTAGAAGCTTTCCCGATCAAATTGCCCGCATATCCGCATAAGTGCTCTTATTACCTCCCCGCCAAACCGGTACCTATTTATCTATTCACATTGCTGTTTTCAAGGTGAGCAGAAGCTGGACTGATGGTTGGGAGCTCACCCCAACCCTGGCCTGAACTGTCGACCTTCTCTCAGACAGAGACCTTTCTCCCACTGAGGTTTACCTCTGTCTGACTGCTACTTAGCTACAGGCAGACCTGCCTACCTCACACAGAGGCTTCTCTCATAGACTTAGGCCTACCTCACACTTTGAGGCCTTCTCTCAGACAGAGACCTTTCTCCCACTGAAGTTTACCTCCGTCTGACTGCTACTTAGCTACAGACAGACCTGCCTTCTTTCAAAGACTTCTTTCAAAGACTTAGGCCTACCTCACACTGTGAGACCTTCTCTCAGACAGAGACCATTCTCCCACTGATGTTTACCTCCTACTGACTGAACCTTAGCTACAGGCAGACCTGCCTACCTCACACAGAGGCTTCTCTCACAGACTTAGGCCTACCTCACACTGTGAGGCCTTCTCTTAGACAGAGACCTTTCTCCCACTGAGGTTTACCTCAGACTGACTGCTACTTATCTACAAGCAGGCCTGCCTACCTCACACAGAGGCTTCTCTCACAGACTTAGGCCTACCTCACACTATGAGACCTTCTCTCAGACAGAAACCTTTCTCCCACTGAGGTTTACCTCAGACTGACTGCTACTTAGCTACAGGCAGACCTGCCTACCTCACAGAGGCATCTCTCACAGACGTAAGCCTATCTCACATTATGAGGCCTTCTCTCAGACAAAGACCTTTCTCCCACTGAGGTTTACCTTAGAGTGACTGCTACTTAGCTACAGGCAGACCTGCTTATATAATGGATGCTAAGTCATTGCATCCATTTAACTCTTTCAGTCCTTGATTCACATTTTTTGTAATTTAAAATACCTAGTGATTTTTTAATATTTCTGACACTAACATCATTGATGTGGGATTGGACAGCTGTGAACCTACAAAGGGAGAAAAATCCATACCTGAAGTTCCAATGTACTTTTCCTTAATGTTCACGGCACATATGCTCCTGACAATGAATGGTTCATCCAGACCATGAATGCAGTATTTTCCATAGGAGGGGATAAAATGCATCCAGACATCCCAAACAGTTTCTTGCGACTCCTTGCTGAGGGTGAGCAGAGCAAGTACAACTCCATAGTGAAAACAAATTTACTGCTAATTATTTTTTTAACAATATCAACAAAATCACTGCTAATTAGAAAAGAACTGTTATGTTTTTTCTAGGGTTTGAAGATGAAAAGGAAGATAGCCAGCTGCGGCTTCATGCTGTCCAGTCCTATCTGAAGTTGCTACAAGATGAAAATGCAGTTTACCCACAGAAATTTGTTCAAGTGATGAGTTGGGTAAGAGTAGCGTGGATTCAGAAGTGAGAAGGCAATGCTCCAGAACATGTGCATCAAAAAAAAAAAAAAGATTTCTAATATACTGTTGGCTCTCCACATTTGCAGTTTGATTTTTGCGGATTTGATTAAAATGTTCTCTCTAGAACAGTTTCTCAACCTGGGGGTCAGGACCCCCAATGGGTCACTAGTGAGTTTCAGAGGGGTCACCAAAGGCTATCAGAAAACACATATTTCTGATGGTCTCAGGAACCCCTTTGGCAGAGAAGGCTGAAGATCTCTCCACCTGTTCTTCTCTTCCCATTTGGAAACAGATGGAGAACCCTCCCACCAAAAGCCCTCCTCCTGTTGTGATTGGCCGGCCTCTCCACTGTCCTCTCAGCCAAGGGGAGGGCTGTTTCTGGAACTCCAATCAGGGAGAGGAGAGCAGGCGTGCTCAGTGCACGGTAGCATGGTGTGCAGGTGAGGGAGAGCGTGCAAGGCTGGAGAGAGGATCGTGTCCCTTCAAGGCAGGGGGGGAAAGCACCCTTTGTAGGTTAACTATAAATCCCAGCAACTGCAACTCCCAAATGACTACAACTACAACTCCCAAATGACAAATCGATCCCTTCCTCCCACCAAAAGCCCTCCTCCTGCTGTGATTGGATGGCCTGTCAGCTGGCCTCCCAGCCAAGGGGAGGGCTGTTTCTGAAACTCCAAGCAGGGAGGGGAGAGCAGGCGTGCTCAGTGCATGGCAGCATTAATTATTTTGCTCTATTTATTATTGTAATTATTACATGTATTATTTCACTCTTTATTATTATCATTACATTTATTAGTTTGCTCTATTTATTATTGTAATTATTACATGTATTATTTCACTCTATTATCATTACATTTATTATTTTGCTTTATTTATTATTGTAATTATTACATGTATTATTTCACTCTGTTATTATCATTACATTTATTAGTTTGCTTTATTTATTATTGTAATTATTACATGTATTATTTCATTCTGTTTATTATTATCATCATTACATTTATTATTTTGCTTTATTTATTATTGTAATTATTACATGTATTATTTCGCTCTAGTTATTATTATCATTACATTTATTAGTTTGCTCTATTTATTATTGTAATTATTACATGTATTATTTCACTCTGTTTATTATGATCATTACATTTATTATTTTGCTCTATTTTTATTGTAATTATTACATTTATTATTTCACTCTATTTATTATTATCATCATTACATTTATTATTTTGCTCTATTTTTATTGTAATTATTACATTTATTATTTTATTCTATTATTACTGTTATTATTACATTTCCATTATTTTACTTTTATTATTATTATTATTACATTTATTGTTTTACTATCTTTATTATTATTGGAAAGACATGTAAGCACATTTACATTGAAGGTGGTTAGAATAATGGTTTAATCAGAGTTTAACAGTCTTTCCCACCCTCGACTTACACTTTAGTCAATAGGTTTTCCCAGTTTTTTGTGGTAAAATGAGATGCTTCGGCTTATATTTGGGTCGGCTTATACTTGAGTGTATACAGTAAGAACCTGTTCTAATTTTCCTATGACAGGTGCTGGGAGAATATAGTTGTCTTATGACCGATGTGGACCCAGAAGTTGTCTTGGCAAGTTTGCATAGGATTCTGGAGAGGAAGGCCACTTCTGAAACGAAAGCCTGGATTATGGCTGCGGTCACGAAAATAGCATCTCGTTCGACGTGTTCCGAAACTGTTGATAAACTCATCATGGAATTCAGTACCTCCCTGGATACTTGCATGAGGCAGTACGCCTTCGAATTAAAGCATCTTTATGAAGACAAGGAATTGATGAAGAAGTTGTTCCCCGTTGATGCTAGTTATGAGGATAGAGTGGTAAGTCCATGCAATCCTTTGTCTTTGAAATTGCTACAGAAAGCAATTCTTTCTGTAGATGCTGGAAAGAAGAGTACGTCCGTCTTGTATGTCTTAAAACAAAAGATCTAGGTAGATGGTTGAATTCAGCGGGGTCCAGCCTTTGATCTTCCTGGTGTTTGGGACTCCAGTGCTCAGGAATCCCGGAAGCTGAAGTCCAAAAAACCTCGCAGAGCGAAGATTGGACGCCAGTGATCAGTGGTTCTCAACCTGGGGGTCGGGACCCCTGAAGGGGTCGCGAGGTGGTGTCAGAGGGGTCGCCAAAGACCATCACAGACAGTATTTTCTGTTGGTCATGGGAGTTCTGTGTGGGAAGTTTGGCCTAATTCTATTGTTGGTGGGCTTCAGAATGTTCTTTGTTAGTCGGTGAACTATTAATTCCAGCAACTACAACTCCCCAATGTCAAGGTCTATTTTCCCCAAACTTCACCAGTGTTCACATTTGGGCATATTGAATATTCATGC
Source organism: Anolis sagrei (assembly GCF_037176765.1). Taxonomy (NCBI): domain Eukaryota; kingdom Metazoa; phylum Chordata; class Lepidosauria; order Squamata; family Anolidae; genus Anolis; species Anolis sagrei. The sequence continues at coordinate 29,847,220 of NC_090029.1, read as the reverse complement.
CAAGTTTGATCCAGATCCATCATTGTTTGAGTCCACAGTGCTCTCTGAATGTAGGTGAACTACAACTCCCAAACTCAAGATCAATGCCCACCAAACCCTTCCAAGTATATTCTGTTGGTCATGGGAGCTCTGTGTGCCAAGTTTGGTTCAATTCCATTATTGGTGTAGTTCAGAGTGCTCCATGATTGTAGGTGAACTATAAATCCCAGCAACTACCACTCCCAAATGTCAAGATTCTATTTTCCCCAAACTCCACCAGTGTTCATATTTGGGCATATTGGGTATCTGTGCCAAGCTTGGTCCAGATCCACCATTGTTTGAGTCCACAGTGATCTCTGGATGTAGGTGAATTACAACTCCAAAACCAAAGGGCACTGCCCACCAAACCCTTCCAGTATTTTCTGTTGTTCATGGGAGAACTGTGTGCCAAGTTTGGTTCAATTCCATCATTGGTGGCGTTCAGAATGCTCTTTGATTGTAGGTGAACTATAAATCCCAGCAACTACAACTCCCAAATGACAAAATCAATTTTTTTGAGTGAAGGACATACATTGGGTTGTTAGGTGTCTTGTGTCCAAATTTGGTGTCAATTCGTCCAGTGGTTTTTGAGTTCGGTGAATACCACAAACGAACATTACATTTTTATTTATATAGATTATTAGTAATATTAGGACATACATTGGGTTGTTAGATGCCTTGTATTCAAATTTGGTGTCAATTTGTCCAGTGGTTTTTGAGTTCTGTTAATTCCACAAATGAACATTACATTTTTATTTATATAGATTATTAGTAATATAAAATATATAATTATAATATCATTAAAGGATGTTTTAATGTCAGGCATCATATCCACAAGTCTTGTATCTAAATTCAAGCACTCTCCCGACTAAAGAAAACAAAGTTGGAAGACATTCAGATGTTGCTGTATCACAACTCCCATCAGCTCTGGTCATGCTGTCCAATAAAGAGGAAAATAGGAGTTGGAGTCTAGCATCTGGAGGGCCACATGAAATGACATGAAGGACCAGATTCAGCCTCTGGGCCTTGAGTTTGAGAGGTGTGATCTATGGTACGGCTTTAACCTCCCCTCCTCCTCAGCTGTTTGATACAGAGATCCTCCTCTTTATGCATTGAAATGAAGTTGGAAGCCTTTAAACAGAGGCTGGATGGCCATCTGTCAGGGGTGATTTGAATGCAATATTCCTGCTTCTTGGCAGAGGGTTGGACTGGATGGCCCATGAGGTCTCTTCCAACTCTTTGATTCTATGATTCTATGAAGTGAGTGGGCAAAGTATAGATGTTGTACTTAGAACAACATGTCCCTCTTTGCATCACAGATTGACCAAAGTACACATAGCTTGATTTGGGGGTAAAGTGTGTTCCAGACTAATAAGAAGATTGGGCTCAGAAAGCATAATGGCATTTACTTGAGGAATGGGGATACTGTGTAATCAAACGTCAAGTTTTTGACATATTCTCTGATTCCTTATAGGTCGATGCTTCCTTATCTTTCTTAGATGGGTTTGTAGCTGAAGGACTAGACCGCGGTGCAGCCCCATACAAACCTCATCACCAAAGGCAAGAGGAGAAGTTGTCTCAGGAAAAAGGTGATTGCTTATTGACTCCGCCTGAAAGCATTTTTTTAAGCATAAGGTTAGAACAGGCATGGGCAAATTTTGCATCAAAATCAAAACTACCGCATCAAAACCAATTGGAAAAATGTCCGTCTCTGCCATAAAAAATATGAATTGTTCAAATGGAATGCATGTTTGTTTTCTTATCTTCTTGATGTTCCATGAAGCTTTTGCTGTGTCCAGGTTGGTTCCTCAGGTGCTCTGCTATGGTTGACTTCTCTGGTTGAATTAGTCTGCAGTGCCTTTCATGTTCCTTGATTCGTGTTTGGGTAACGCTGCGTTTGGTGGTCCCTATGTAGACTTCTTGTCCACAGCTGCATGGCATATGGTAGATTCCTGCAGAAAGTTCATATACTTCTCTTTTCCCTGTATTTGTCTATGTTCTATAAAAGAATGGTGTCAAGTGGTTCATTGTAAGCAGTTAGAACAAATTCTGCCAAGAAAACCCTTTGCCATGTTTCCCTTAGGTTTGGTATAGGTCAGAAATGGAGGTACACAGCAATAATAAGAATGGTTGGTGTGTAATGTGGGATGTGAAATATATGTGTGCAACACAATTTGAGTAAATATGTAGACTTCCCTATGCTGGTTATTGTCGTAAAGATTGATTGTTGAGTTTTAAGAGTGATTCTTAAAATGCAAGATACTCCATTTAGGCAGAAAAAACGAAATGCAAAGATACAGAATGGGGGACAATGCCTGGCTCGAGACAACAAGTTAAACATGAGCCAACAATGTGATGTGGCGGCAAAAAAGCCAATGGGATTTTGGCCTGCAACAATAGGAGCATAGTGTCTAGATCTAGGGAAGTAATGCCACTACCCCTCTATTCCGCTTTGGTTAGACCACACCTGGAATATTGTGTCCAATTCTGGGCACCACAATTCAAGAGAGATATTGACAAGCTGGAATGTGTCCAGAGGAGGGCAACTAAAATGATCAAGGGTCTGGAGAACAAGCCCTATGAGGAGCAGCTTAAGGAGCTGGGCATGTTTAGCCTGAAGAAGAGAAGGATGAGAGGGGATATGATAGCCATGTATAAATATGTGAGAGGAAGCCACAGGGAGGAGGGAGGGAGCTTCCATGGAGATTAGGACAAGGAACAATGGCTTCAAACTACAAGAGATTCCATCTGAACATGAGGAAGAACTTCCTGACTGTGAGAGCCGTTCAGCAGTGGAACTCTCTGCCTTGGAGTGTGGTGGACACTCCTTCTTTGGAAGCTTTTAAACAGAGGCTGGATGGCCATCTGTCAGGGGTGATTTGAATGCAATATTCCTGCTTCTTGGCAGAGCGGGGTTGGACTGGATGGCCCATGAGGTCTCTTCCAACTCTTTGATTCTATGATTCCATTATTCCCCCTCTCTTTGCAGCTTTGAATTTTGAACCTTATGGGCTGTCCCTCTCTCAAAGTTTCTCAGCATCTAGCTTTACTGGAAGGCAGTCCCCAACTGGACTTTCTCTGGGATCCGACATCTCTGGGAATAGCACCGATACAGGACAGAAGGGGTGAGTTATGTTTCTTTCTCCACGGGAGACTTGATTATGTATTTTTGATTTCTTGGCCTGAAATCAGAAAGTGTCAGTAAAATTTGGCCTCAGAGCAACTGCTATGAGGCACGCAATGAAAACAAAGTGTACAGTCTTCATTCAAAGCCTTGAAGTGGCACATTTTATTTAGTTACTTTCTAACAGCTACAAAAACAACAAAACATAACTATGTACAAGAGAAATCACACACGCGTCTTGCTTCCTCTCCGGCATGGCTGGAAGAGAATGCCCAGCAGTCTGTTATCTTAAATCCACGTTATTGGAATTTGTGACGCATACAGGAAAAGCTCACAGTTCACTCTCTAGGCCAGTGATGGGCAACATTTTGAGCTTGGTATGTCAAAATTCCCCAAAACTCTGAGCATAACTTGGGTGGGGTGTCACTTCGAGAGAGAAAAAACACACCATAATTTTGCAATATTTATGGTTTAAATAAGAAAAATATATAATCCATGCTGAGTTATGGAGTGAACAATGCTCAAACATGCAGATGTTAAATTTGTAGAGCCTTTTACCAATTTAAGGATGGAATTAGATTGGCTCTTATAAGGTGTAGTTCTCTGCATGCGGCTGCATGTGTCTGCGTGTCATCAAAAATAGCCATGCGTGTCAGTGCTGACACGCATGTCATAGGTTCACCATCACGGCTCTAGGCAGTAAATCGCTCTATGCCTTTAACTCTTGAATAATATTACATAGCATTACGTCCTGCATCGGACACCCAGAGTTTTAAAACTATAAACTATATTACACACCAGTAAAAACACTATCGTACTGACAATATGCAGCATATCACAAGAAATAAATCAGTTAGTATTAGCTGTGGACATACAGTGGATGGGGCATGTCAGGTATAGTGCATGGGGCAAGTCCTTCCTACTTTTCTTTGTACCTTTCTTCTCTACCTTCCCTCTCTGTTTCCTTCTTTCCTTTCTTCTTTTCTTTCTTTCTCCCTTTCTTCTCTGTTTGCTCCCTTCCTGTTGTTAATAGATACACATGAAAATATTCAGTTTCCCATGATTTTTTCCCACAACTTTTTCATGTAATTCCTCTGACCTATGATGCCTATTTTTTTGCTCTGATCTGTAAATAAAAACCTTTGATGATCTCTGTAGCTCCAGGTGTTTTTTTCCTGGGAGCCTTCTGTATCACTTAGTTCTTCAGCCAACTCCTTATCTAATGTTGCAGTTTCTGGCTCCTCTGACTGACCTTGAAGCCCTGTACTTTCCAAATCATATTTCTCACAGAGAAAAGCATCATTCCCCTGACTTGAATCTTCATCACTTCATGCCCCAGGGAATCCCACAGGCGATCCCATAATCCTCTCTAAATCATCAGTGAACCCCGCAGCCTCAGGAGCCTCTGCCTGATCTACAACACTCCCTTTCCTTCTCGTTTTCTTCTCTTCCTTCCCTCTTTGTTTCCTACCTACCTTTCTTTCTCCCTTTTCATGTAATCCCTCTGACCTATGATGCCTATTTTTTTTTTTGCTCTGATCTGTAAATAAAAACCTTTGATGATCTCTGTAGCTCCAGGTGTTTTTTTCCTGGGAGCCTTCTGTATCACTTAGTTCTTCACCCAACTCCTTATCTAATGTTGCAGTTTCTGGCTCCTCTGACTGACCTTGAAGCCCTGCACTTTCCAAATCATATTTCTCACAGAGAAAAGCATCATTCCCCTGACTTGAATCTTCATCACTTCATGCCCCAGGGAATCCCACAGGCGATCCCATAATCCTCTCTAAATCATCAGTGAACCCACCAGACTCGGGAGCCTCCGCCTGATCTACAACACTCCCTTTCCTTCTCGTTTTCTTCTCTTCCTTCCCTCTTTGTTTCCTACCTACCTTTCTTTCTCCCTTTTCTCCTTCCCTCTCTTTTTCCTATGTGCCTTTTTTCTCCTGAATTAAATGAGTGCACACTTCCATATAATCAATTTTAAAGCAGATAACCTGGATTTTTTATGGCAGTGTAGATGGGGCCTGAGTAACTGAAATAAGGAGGTGCTCTTTCTCCATATCCAAGCCAAGGAACCTGTTGTCCGTAGACACCTTCTGGTCATGTTGCAGGTATGGCTACATGGGCACCTTTATTACCTTCCCGTCAAAGCGGTACCTATTGATCTACTCACATTTGCAAGTTTTCAAACTGCTAGGTTGGCATGAGCTAGGGCTAACAGCGGCAGCTCACCCTGACCTGCAGCTTTGAATTGCCAACCTTTAGGTCAGCAGATTCAATAGTTGTGGCAACGCGGTCCCACCTTTTTCTTTCATCTTCTGGGGGGAAATACCAAGTTTTAACCTTCCCAATTACTATTTCCTTTAGGGCCAACAATTTGAAGCTTGAAGGTATTAAGAAACTTTGGGGAAAAGAAGGCTACCTCCCACAAAAAGAAAGCCCAGTGGAAAATGAAGACAGCATCAAATCAGTTCTGCCCACCAGCACAATTCTGGAGAATATTGTCGGTAACTTTCCATCAACGTCTGAGCCAAAAACGCCTGTCCTTTCGGAGGGAGAGAAAGAGAAACAACAACTAGCTTCAACCCTCTTTGTTGGCCTGAGCTCACAAAGCAGCATCAGTCTGGTATGGCAGTTTATTCAAGCATCATAGCAGTGGCCGATTTCAGTTACTTTTAACATTTAATCTAAAACTGTTCTGACCCTTCTGGCTGGTTCTGAAACATAGAGACCAGTTTCAAAAGCTCTGTTGTTTACTTTGGTGCAACCCAAGGTACAAATAATTGATTGGGTTTCCTAATTTGGGATTATTTTTTTTGTCATGTCAGGAGTGACTTGAGAAACTGCAAGTCACTTCTGGTGTGAGAGAATTAGCCGTCTGCAAGGATGTTGCCCAGGGGACGCCCGGATGATTTGATGTTTTTATCATCCTTGTGGGAGGCTTCTCTAATGTCCCCGCATGAGGAGCTGGAGCTGATAGAGGGAGCTCATCCGCCTCTCCCCGGATTTGAACCTGCGACCTGTCGGTCTTCAGTCCCACTGCGCCACCGGGGGCTAATTTGGGATATACCATATATACTCAAGTATAAGCTGAGTTTTTCAGCCCTTTTATAGGCTGAAAAACCCCCCATGGCTTATACTCGAGTCAAGGTTATTTATTATCTTACTCTGTTATTATTTGTATTTTTATTACATTTATTATTTCAATCTATTATTATTATTATTATTATTATTATTATTATTATTATTCCATTTACATTATTTTATGCCATTTTTATTTTTTTTAACATTTATTATTTTACTATATTATTATTGTTATTATTCCACTTATATTATTTCATGCTATTATAATTATTTCTTTAACATTTATTATTTTACTCTATTATTATTATTATTATTATTATTATTCCACTTACATTATTTTATGCCATTATTATTATTTCTTTAATATTTATTATTTGACTCTATTATTATTCCATTTACATTATTTATGCCATTATTATTATTATTATTATTATTATTTCTATTATTTCTATTACATTTATTATTTTAACTGGAGCACTCAAGGGCCAGGGCTTCCCAGTTCTCAGTGTCTATGCCAGAGTTTTTAACGGGTGCATAACAAAAATAAACATTGAGTCTGTTATTATTTGTATTTTTATTACATTTATTATTTCAATCTATTATTATTATTATTATTATTATTATTCCATTTACATTATTTTATGCCATTGTTACTTTTTTACATTTATTATTTTATTATATTATTATTGTTATTATTCCACTTACATTATTTCATGCTATTATTATTATTTCTTTAACATTTATTATTTTACTCTATTATTATTATTATTATTATTATTATTATTATTATTACTCCATTTACATTATTTTATGCCATTATTTAATATTTATTATTTGACTCTATTGTTATTCCATTTGCATTATTTATGCCATTATAAATTATTATTATTATTATTTCTATTATTTCTATTACATTTATTATTTTACTGGAGCACTCAAGGGCCAGGGCTTCCCAGTTCTCAGTGTCTATGCCAGAGTTTTTAACGGGTGCATAACAAAAATAAACATTGAGTCTTGTTGTCACAAATTGTGGGTTAAGGTGAGCTCTAATTCTGAAAACCCTCCCACCTTAATTATTTTTGAGTTCCCATTTTTGAAAGTGTGTTTTCTTTCTTTGTTTCCTAAGATGGGCAAAGGTGACACCGCAACTCAGAAGTTCACAAAGAAATCCAAAATAAGTGAAGCCAAAGCAAACGAGGGACCTTCCAGTGCCCTTTCTCCTCTTGCAGACACACTCTCAAAGAACAAGGAGTCCTTTCAAAACAATGGGCAGCGTGGATTTAGGAAAGCGTCACTGAGCTCTGTTGAAACTCCTGGATCCAAGGTGGTACCTGTCAGGTCTCACTCTCTGCAGGAAGATGGACTAAACGAACGGCTTTTGGACCACAGACTTTCTCAGTCCTCTCTGTTTGCCGATTGTAATATGGAGATCTTTCCTCCTCCTTCAAGTGCCCAGACTGTAGTTCGTAAGCAGCACTCTTTGATGCCTTACTTACCGGACGAAGCGGCTCAATATCCTCATTCAGAAATGACACAACTTTGCTCCGATGAAACTCTGGTTTTGTATTTTTGTAAAGTCTGGCAGGATGATTGTGTTTCGCTGTTTTTGTTTCTGGCCAATAAGAGCAGCAGTGTTCTAAGAGATGCAAGTCTGGAATTGGAGCGCACAGAGCATCTAAAGGTAATAAGGGGCTACTTAGGCGAAGCAATCCCTCGTAGTCCGAGGATGATGGTCCTCCAGGGTCAGTGTCCCGGCGGTGGGTCCGTAGGTGGCTGTGGAGCCCTATTCCTGATCTGCATCTTCTCCCTCAGTGAGAGCATCAGTTTCCAGGTGAAAGGCGGTCCTGGTCAGTGTTGACTTGACATGCCTTTCTCTTGGCGCATTTCTCTCTTTCGCCCTCCAATTGTGCCTCTTCAAATTCTACAGCACTGCTGGTCACAGCTGACCTCCAGCTAGAGTGCTTCCAATTTCTCAGTGTCTATGCCAGAGTTTTTAAGGTTGGCTTTGAGCCCATCTTTCAATCTCTTTTCCTGCCCACCAACATTCAATTTTCCGTTTTTGAGTTTGGAATAGAGTAACTGCTTTGGGAGACGGTGGTTGGGCATCTGGACAACATGGCCGGTCCAGCGGAGTTGATGGCAGAGGACCATCGCTTCAATGCTGGTGGTCTTTGCTTCTTCCAGCACGCTGACATTTGTCCGCTTGCCTTCCCAAGAGATTTGCAGGATTTTTCGGAGGCAGCGCTGATGGAATCATTCCAGGAGTTGCATGTGACATCTGTAGACAGTCCACATCTCGCAGGCGTATAGCAGGGTTGGGAGGACAATAGCTTTATAAGCAAGCACCTTGGTATCCCTACGGATGTCCCGGTCCTCAAACACTCTCTGCTTCTTTTGGGAAAAAGCTGCACTCGCAGAGCTCAGGCAGTGTTGTATTTCAGTGTAAATGTTGACTTTTGTGGAGAGGTGGCTGCCAAGGGAGTGGAAAGGGTCAACATTTTCTAATGCTACACCATTAAGTTGTATTTCTGGCATTGGAGAGGGATTGGCTGATGACTGCTGGAAGAGCACTTTCTTTTTTTTTATGTTTAAAGACAGGCCGGACTTCTCGTAAGCTTTTGTGAAGGTGTTTAGGGTTTAGTGGCTTGTAAGTCTTCTTAATGTGCACAGACGATGTTGTCATCAGCATACTGGAGCTCTATAACAGATGTTGTTGTAACCTTGGTTTTGGCTTTTCAATAAGGGATTACAATCATGTTTATCAGGGGCTTTGCTTTCCCCCTTTAAATGGTAATAATAATAATAATAATAATAATAATAATAATAATAATAATCTTTATTTATACCCTGCTACAACAGTTTCCGATTATTGACTTCAATTAAAGCAGATTCTTGGCTTTCCTTGACATATTCTGCCAGGGTGTGTTTTTCTTCTTCAACTGCATGTTTGACTTGTAATTATTATTATGATTATTATTATGATTACTACTAGCCAGTCACAAGGCTGAATTGAGTATATGGTTGCAGCCTGTATTGGACGAGGTTACAGTACCTCTGAAGACACAGGTTTGCAGCTTGGGAGTGATCCTGGACTCATTGCTGATCCTGAAACCCCAGGTTTTGGCAGGCCAGGAGAGCTTTTGCACAATTAAAGCTTGTGCATCAGTTGCACCCATACCTTGGGAAGTCTGACTTGGCCATGGTGGTCCACGCTCTGGTTACATCAAGAATAGATTACTGCAATTCACTCTACATGGGGTTGCTTTTGAAGACTGTTCGGAAGCTTCAAATGGTCCAACAGGCGGTAGCCAGGTTTCTCACCAGAGCGGCATACAGGGAGCACTCTACGCCCTTGCTACGCCAACTCTACTGGCTGCCAATCTGCTACTGAGCACAATTCAAAGTGCTGGCTTTAGCCTATAAAGCCCTAAACAGTTCTGGCCAAGCTTACCTATCCAATCTCTGTAATCCACCTCGGAGGCTAACATTGTCAGGGGAGGCCCTTACATCGAGAATAGATTACTGCAACTCACTCTACATGGGGTTGCCTTTGAAGACTGTTTGGAAGCTTCAAATGGTCCAACAGGCGGTTCTTCACAAGTGCAACTGGTGAGAACAAGAGACTGGGCCTTGTCTGTGTTGGCCCCTCGTCTATGGAACTCCCTCCCCAGTGAAATTAAATTGACCCCATCTCTCCTAAAAACTAAAAACATGGCTCTGGGATCCAATTTTTGGTCAATAATAGGAGCAAGGCCATAAAAGATTATAAATTAATCTAATGACGACCCATACTAGCCCTGGAATATGATCAGGATTATGTGATTTTAATTGTTGTTTTAACGTTATGCTTTAATTGGTTGGTTTTAATGTTTTTGTTTATTCATTGATGTATATATACATGTGGCATTGAATTGTTCCCTTTGTAAGGCTTCCTTGAGTCCCCTTCAGGGTTGAGAAAGGCAGGTTAGAAGTATAGTAAATAAATAAGTAAATAAATAAATAATTTTTCTTCCCTTTTTAACATATAGATGGTTGAACGTCTTGGCTGTCATTTTGCTACAATAGGAGCTGAAAGCATAGAAAGCTTCCAAACAAGTGTTGAGATGGAGGAACTTTGCTCATCGGTTGTCATTTTGGGTTCTGTCGTTTACCATCTAGAATCGGAAACACGCCTCAGGTTTTCTGTACCTTTAGTCCTGCTGGATTTTATCAGGTAATTCTCTTAAAACAAGTTGATTCATACATAGTTGGAACATAAAGCATCTGTTTCATGTGGAAAGCTCTCCTGTACGCAAATGCACAATATATTGTGTACACACCATACATGTAAACACACCCCATGTACTTTTTGTTGTTGTTATAAATACCCAATTTTCTCTCTCAAAAGCATCTTACAATATAACCAGTGCAATACAATTTAAAACCTAAAAATATACAAATGTTAAAATAGAATTAAATATTATTTGAAATGTGAAATGTTAGGAAGGGGAAGGCTTTTAGGTTTGTCTGTGTACGTATATTGTACGTTGTTGTTCTTTGTGTAAAGGGCATTGAATGTTTGCCTTTTATGTGTACTATAATCTGCTCTGAGTCCCTCCAGGGAGATAAATCAGAATATAAAGAAAGTGTATTATTATTGTATTGTCGAAGGCTTTCATGGCCGGAATCACTCAGTTCTTGTGGGTTTTTTCGGGCTATATGGCCATGTTCTAGAGGCATTTCTCCTGACGTTTCGCCTGCATCTATGGCAGGCATCCTCAGAGGTCTGCTGGAGCTGGGAAAAAGGGGTTTATATATCTGTGGAATGACCAGGGTGAGACAAAAGGCTTTTGTAAGTTGGGCTAGGTGTGAATCTTTTCAACTGACCACCTTGATTAGCATACAATGGGCTGACAGTGCCTGGAGCAAACTCTTCTTGAAAGGTGATTAGATGTCCCTGCCTGTTTTTCTCTCTGCTGTTTTAATTTTAGAATTTTTTAATACTGGTGGCCAGATTTTGTTCATTTTCATGGTTTCTTCCTTTCTGTTGAAATTGTCCACATGTTTGTGGATTTCAATGGCTTCTCTGTGTAGTCTGACATGGTGGTTGTGAGAGTGGTCCAGCATTTTTGTGTTCTCAAATAAAATGCTGTGTCCAGTTTGGTTCATCAGGTGCTCTGCTATGGCTGACTTCTCTGGTTGAAGTAGTCTGCAGTGCCTTTCATGTTCCTGGATTCTTGTTTGGGCGCTGCGTTTGGTGGTCCCTATGTAGACTTGTCCACAGCTGCATGGTATACGGTAGACTCCTGCAGAGGTGAGAGGATCCCTCTTGTCCTTTGCTGAACGTAGCATTTGTTGGATTTTCTTGGTGGGTTTGTAGATTGTTTGTATGTTGTGTTTCCTCATCAGCTTCCCTATGCGATCAGTGGTTCCCTTGATGTATGGCAGGAACACTTTTCCTCTGGGTGGATCTTCATCTTTACTCTTGTGGCTTGTTCTTGGTCTTGCAGCTCTTCTGATGTCTGAGGTGGAGTCTCCATTGGCCTGGAGAGCCCCGTTGAGGTGGTTCAGTTCATCTTGGAGGAGGTGGGGTTCACAGATTCTTTTTGCACGGTCTGCCAAGGCTTTGATGGTGCTTCTTTTTTGACTTGGGTGATGGTTGGAGTTTTTATGTAGATATCTATCTGTGTGTGTGGCTTTTCTGTAAACGGTGTGACCCAATTGTTGATCTGGTTTGCGGATGACTAGGACATCTAGAAAAGGCAGTCTTCCTTCCTTTTCTTTTTCCATAGTGAACTGGATGTTAGGGTGGATGCTGTTAAGATGGTCCAGGAACCTGTTGAGTTCTTCATCTCCATGGCTCCAAATGGTGAAAGTGTCATCCACATATCTGAACCATATAGTGGGCTTTTTGGTTGCTGTTTCAAGAGCTTGTTTTTCAAATTGTTCCATGTAGAAGTTAGCTATGACTGGGCTGAGAGGGCTCCCCATAGCTACCCCATCTTTCTGTTCGTAGAATTCATTGTCCCACTGAAAATAGCTGGTGGTGAGGCAATGGTGAAACAGCGCCGTGATGTCTTCTGGGAACCTCTGGTTGATGAGTGCCATGGTGTCTGCAACTGGGACCATGGTAAATAGAGACACCACATCGAAGCTGATCAATTTGTCGTTTGTATTTAGCTGGAGATTGCTGATTTTTTCAATGAAGTGGGCTGAGTCCTTGATGTAGTGTGTTGTGAGCCCAATGTGGCTTTGTAACTGTGCAGCAAGAAATTTGGCTAAGTCATATGTGGGGGACCCAATGGCACTCACGATTGGTCTGAGTGGGGTGGAGTCCTTATGGATTTTGGGGAGTCCATAAAGCCTGGGTGGAAGGGCTTCCGATTTACATAGCTGCTGTCGTATGTCGAAGTTGATTGAGGAGTTTTTAATTAGGGTCCCCCACATATGGGTCCATGTGGGTCCATGCCTGGCCATGTTCCAGAAGCATTCCCTCCTGATGTTTCACCCACATCTGTGGGAGACATCCTCAGAATTGGAGGGGTCTGTTGGAAACTAAGTAAGTGAAGTTTATATATCTGGAATGTCCAGAGTGGGAGAAATAACAGAAAGGAGAAAACAGTAAAAATGAACAAATTCTGGCTACCAGTATTAAAACACTCTAAAATCAGGATAGTAAATAAAAAGCAAGACTCAAAAAGCAGGGGGATTCCAGACAAGAATCAATCAGGGCCAGCTAACACCTCCCATTATTATTATTATTATTATTATTATTATTATTATTATTATTGCTTCAAAGCCTGGCTGATTGCTGCCTGGCTTTGGGAGGTGTTAGCTGGCCCTCCAACAAAGGATTCCCCCAGGCAGCAACCAGTCAGATTGTGAAACTGCAAGGCCATTAAATGCTAATTAAGGTGGCACATTGCAACATCCACATGTGCCTCAAGCAAACAAGAATTCTTTCTCCCACCCTGGACATTCACAGATATACGAGAACCTCACTTGCCTAGTTTCCAATAGACCTCACAAAACTTCTGAATATGCCTTCCATAGATGTGGGTGAAACATCAGGAGAGAATGCTTCTGGAACATGGCCATAAAACACTGAAAATTCACAACAACCCTATATGCTTTCTGTTTCTGCATTTTATGTGCCTGATGTACTGGAAAGTTTCCCAATGCATTTCCCTAATTACGGTATATATTTATTTAATTTGACCTCATGTGTAAGTCAAGGGCAGATTTGGATGCTTATACCCTATATACTGTACCTTATTTTAAAGGACTCCTGTCCAGCTTGATCCTTTATGACTCTTGGATGTTGGCTTATTTTTAAGTAATGAGCAGAAAAATATTTGTTTAAATTTATTCTTTAAATTAATACCTCAACTGGGTTGTTGTAGGTTTTCTGGGCTATATGGCCATGTTCTAGAGGCATTTTCTCCTGACGTTTCGCCTGCATCTATGGCAAGCATCCTCAGAGGTAGGGAGGATACCTCTGAGGATGCTTGCCATAGATGCAGGCGAAACATCAGGAGAAAATGCCTCTAGAACATGGCCATATAGCCCGGAAAACCTACAACAACCCAGTGATTCTGGCCATGAAAGCCTTCGACAATACAATACCTCAACTGTTTGTTGTTTTTTTTTCTTATATTCTTTGCCAACTTCCTATTCAGGCCAATGAAAATGACCACTGATGAATTTGGAAAGCTGTGGCTGACGGTTTCAAACGATGTGAAGCAAAATGTCAAGATGACGCCCTCTCAGGGATCGTTGCCCGTTATTCTGAACACCTTGCAGCAAAAGCTGAAGCTACATATCGTTGATATCATAGGTAAGTGGCTTGAGGTTTCTTCCATTGCAATCCAGGAATTGTAATTGGTAACTATAGCTTATAATAATTGCTTAAGGTGAGTACCTAAATTTCCTAGTTGACAGATGCAACTGTCTTTCAGGATGCAAAGGTCGACAGCGAGCTACACAATGGTTGGGAGCTTACTCCAACCCGAAAGAGAAAGAGAAGGAAAAGAAAAAGGGGGAGGAAAGAAAGAGGTAGAGAAGGAAGGAAGGGAGGAAGGAAGGAGATGATGAAAGGATGGAAAAAGGGAGTGAAGGAAGAAGGGAAAGAAAGAGAGAAGGAGGGAGGGCAGGAAAGAAGGAAAGATGGAAGGATGGAAGCAAAAAGCGAAGAAGGAAGGAAAGAAAGAGGTAGAGAAGGAAGAAAGGAGAGAAAGAGGGAGGGAAGGAAAGACAATAGGAAGGAAGCAAAAAACGAACGAAGGAAGGAAAAAGGTAGAGAAGGAAGAAAGGAGAGAAAGAGAAGGAAAAGAAAAAGGGGGAAGGAAATAAAGAGGTAGAGAAGGAAGGAATGAGAGAAGGAAAGGAGAGGAGGAAAGGAAAGAAAGGGAGTGAAGGAATAAGGGAAAGAAAGAGACAAAGAGGGAAGGAGGGCAGGAAAGAAGGAAAGACAGAAGGAAAGATGGACAAAAAGTGAAGGAAGGAAGGAAGAAAAGAGGTATAGAAGGAAAAAAGAGAAAGAGAAGGAAAAGAAAAAGGGGAAAGAAAGAGGTAGAGAAGGAAGGAATGAACGAAGGAAAAAAGGAAAGGAAGGAAAGAGAGCGGAGGAAGGAGGGAAAGAAGGAGAGAAAGAGGGATGAAAGGAAAGACAATAGGAAGGAAGGAAGCAAAAAGTGAAGAAAGGAAGGAGGAAGAGAAGGAAGAAAGGAGAGAAAGAGAAGGAAAAGAAAAAGGGGAAGGAAAGAAAGAGGTAGAGAAGGAAGAAAGGAGAGAAGGAAAGAAGGAAAGAGGGAACGAAGGAAGAAGGGAAAGAAAGAGAGAAAGAGGGAGGGTGGGCAGGAAAGAGAAAAGGAAGGATGGGAGCAAAAAGCAAAGGAAGGAAAGAGGTAGAGAAGGATGAAAGGAGAGAAAGAGGGAGGGAAGGAAAGACTGAAAGAAGGATGGAAGCAAAAAGCAAAGGAAGGAGGAAGAGGAGGAAGAAAGAGGGAGGAAAAGAAAAAGTGGGGAAGGACAGAGGTAGCGAAGGAAGGAAGGAGAGAAGGAAGGAAGAAAAGAGAAGGAAGGAAGGAAGGAAGGAGGGAGGGAGGGAGGGAGGGAAGGAGCAAAGGAAGGAGGGAAAGAAAGAGAGAAATAGGGAGGGTAGATTGACCACAGAAACACGTGGTGGGTACAGCTAGTAATAAATAATATTAATAATAATAATAATAATAATAATAATAATAATAATACTTTGTGGGAATATGATTTTTTTTTCTCCTGCTTTAGGTAATGAGGGAATAGCGTCGTGTCAGCTGCTTCCATCAGTGCCATGCTTGCTCCATTGCCGTATCCACGCCGGCATGTTGGCGCTATGGTTCCGGTCCCCTTGCTCGGCTCTTCCGGACTGTTTGCTTTATCAGTGTCAAAAGGCGATGGAAGAATCCTGAGTGTGTTGCAGTGCCTCCTTTTTGGAAAATCTCTGAATGCCAAGGAAGATTTATGCGGTTTTTGTACAGGGTTTGATCGAAGCTTCTCCGGAGCAGAGTTACACAAGAATAAACTCTATGGACACGAGGATTTAAGGTGGTTCTCCTGCCCTTTGCTCCAGAAAGAGCTCAGGATCAGTCAGTCCCTGACGAGGGACTAAAAGTATGGGTCACGTCTTATGCAACATGAGTGTTTCCTATTTATTCCCATTCATAGGAGCAGCACCACTTGAATTCCTTCACTTACTTGCAGGAATATTCTCAGTTAAGAACTTTCCTTGAAACAGCATCGCCATAGACGAGAGTTAGAGGAATGCAAGGTGCTAACTGTTGATGCAACTGACATTCAGTTATAGGATATCTATAGGATTGTCCCATGCCTGCTGGCTATGGTTTGGTTGTACGAGGGTTGAATGAAAAGTAATGCCTCCACCTTCGTAACTCCTCAACAGATGGCAGTACTGGTATGCAGCAGGTACTGGCTTGTTCAGTAGACTCTCCCCTACAGTTCCATTTTGGCAGGAAGCCTTAGCAGAAAAAGTAATGCCTCCAATATCATAACTCCTCAACAGATGGCAGTACTGGTACGCGGCTGGTACTGGCTTGTTCAGTAGACTCTCCTCTACAGTTCCATTTTGACAGGAAGCCTTAGCAGAAAAAGTAATGCCTCCAGTATCATAACTCCTCAACAGCTGGCAGTACTGGTATGCGGCAGGTACTGGCTTGTTCAGTAGACTCTCCTCTACAGTTCCATTTTGGCGAGAAGCCGTAGCAGAAAAAGTAATGCCTCCAGTATCGTAACTCCTCAACAGATGGCAGTACTAGTATGCGGCAGGTACTGGCTTGTTCAGTAGACTCTCCTCTACAGTTCCATTTTGGCAGGAAGCCTTAGCAGAAAAAGTAATGCCTCCAGTATCATAACTCCTCAACAGCTGGCAGTACTGGTATGCGGCAGGTACTGGCTTGTTCAGTAGACTCTCTTCTACAGTTCCATTTTGGCGAGAAGCCGTAGCAGAAAAAGTAATGCCTCCAGTATCGTAACTCCTCAACAGATGGCAGTACTGGTATGCGGCAGGTACTGGCTTGTTCAGTAGACTCTCCTCTACAGTTCCATTTTGGCAGGAAGCCTTAGCAGAAAAAGTAATGCCTCCAGTATCGTAACTCCTCAACAGGTGGCAGTACTGGTATGCGGCAGGTACTGGCTTGTTCAGTAGACTCTCCTCTACAGTTCCATTTTGGCGGGAAGCCTTAGTAGAAAAAGTAATGCCTCCAATATCGTAACTCCTCAATAGATGGCAGTACTGGTATGCGGCAGGTACTGGCTTGTTCAGTAGACTCTCCTCTACAGTTCCATTTTGGCGGAAAGCCTTAGCATTGAACGGTTGTGTTGTTAAAGTGCGACGTATGGAACCCTGCGCAGGTGGTCGGTCAATGCGACTTAAGCAATGTGCAGTCATTGAATTCTTGACAGCAGAAGGTGTCACCTCAACATCTTTAAACTTACTCGCCCAGTGACGCACAGTACTCACATCAACACAGCCACCATAAACAGCTTGCATTCTCTGATGAATATCCTTCAGGGTGACACCTTCTACTGTCAAGAATTCAATGACTGCACGTTGCTTAAGTCGCATAGACAGTCTGCACCTGGTTCCATACTTCGTACTTTAACAACACAACCGTTCAATGCTAAGGCTTCCCACCAAAATGGAACTGTAGAAGAGAGTCTACTGAACAAGCCAGTAGCTGCCATATGGTAGTACCACCATCTGTTGAGTAATGAAGGTGGAGGCATTATTTTTCATTCAACCCTCGTAGGTTACTGGCATGAACAATCCGTGGGAGCACCTCAAGAACATAGCTGCTTGCACCTCATGAAAGGAATTGCCTAGTTTTTGTGACAAGATGTTTACTCATCATGTGAGTATTAATATTAATAATAATTTTACATAATATTCATAAATATTATTTGTGAATGCAAATTGAGGCTACCAGGAAGTTATTCTTTGCCAACTTCGTTGCCTATCAGAAGTTGGCTTTTAAAATGCAATACCTCAATCACAGAGCTAAGTGTGTTGGGTTGCTGTGAGTTTTCCATATGGCCATGTTCCAGAAGCATTCTCTCCTGACATTTCACCCACATCTATGGCAAGCATCTTCATATCCTTCACAGCTTCTGAGGATGCCTGTCATAGATGTGGGCGAAATGTCAGGAGAGAATGCTTCTGGAACATTGCCATAGACGAGAGTTAGAGGAATGCAAGGTGCTAACTGTTGATGCAATTGACACTCAGTTATAGGATATCTATAGGATTGTCCCATGCCTGCTGGCTATGGTTCGATTGTAGGATACTGGCATGAACAATCCATGGAAGCATCTCAAGAACGTAGGTGGTTGCACCTCATGAAAGGAATTGACTAGTTTTTTTGTGACAGGATGTTTTACTCATCACTTGAATATTAATATGATTCATAATAATATTAAATAATATTATTCATAAATATTATTTGTGAATGCAAATTGAGGCTGCCAGCAAGTTATTGGTTGCCAACTTCGTTGCCTATCAGAAGTTGGCTTCTAAAATGCAATACTTTAATCACAGAGCTAAGTGTGTTGGGTTGCTGTGAGTTTTCCGGGCTGTATGGCCATGTTCCAGAAGCATTCTCTCCTGACGTTTCACCCACATCTATGGCAGGCATCTTCATATCCCTCACAACATCTGAGGATGCCTGTCATAGATGTGGGCAAAACGTCAGGAGATAATGCTTCTGGAACATGGCTATACAGCCTGGAAAACTCACGGCAACCCAGTGATTCAGGCCGTGAAAGCCTCCGACGACACACTAAGCGTGTTGGTTTGCGGCATGTAAACATGCAAGGCCTTTCATCTAGGAAGCTTCTCTTGCTGTGCCTCACAGTCATTCATCCATAGCTGGGCTTTTATGGTATACCAGCCATTGACCTTGATGATATAATTGCATAAAGATGTGCTTGCGCAGCTTGTGCCGCCTCGCCACAGATCCTTTGGTCTTCTCTTCTTCGAACAGGCTGTTTTTTGTGCGACCTTTTTGCTTTTCTATCTCTTGTGTTTCATCTCATGTTTCTGATGCCATTGTTTTCCGTGGATGAGGAGAGCTCTTGCAATCCCAGACACATTGCTGGAGCTCACTAGTCAATATGCAAAACATAGTGCAAAGTAATTAATTTTAAAAGGAAAATACTGTCATTTGGGAAAATGAAGCAGCTTCAGCCACGGCTTCTCTAGGTGCCTTGGTTTTTAGGCCTGTTTCTGAAGTTAATTGGGAGTTTTGTCGTCAAAGGCTTTCATGTCTGGAATGGCTGGGTTGCTATGGAATTTCCGGGCTGTATGGCTATGTTCCAGAAGCATTCTCTCCTGATGTTTCACCCACACTTTTGGCAGACATCCTCAGAGGTTGTGAAGTTTGTTGGAAAGTAGGCAAGTGAGGTTCTTGTATATCTGTGGAATGTCCAGGGTGGGAGAAAGAATTCTTGTCTGCTTGAGGCACATGTGAATGTTGCAATGTGCCACCTTAATTAGCATTTAATGGCCTTGCAGTTTCACAGTCTGGCTGGTTGCTGCCTGGGGGGATCCTTTGTTGGGAGGGCCAGCTAACACCTCCCAACAAAGGATTCCTCCAGGCAGCAATCAGCCAGGCTTTGAAGCAATAATAATAACAATATAATAATAGGGAAAGCAGCTTTTCTAACATAAATCTATTCACTCAAAAAAAAATTAAATCACAAGTGTTTACTTTTATCTATCTATCTATCTATCTTATCTATCTATCTAATAATAATAATAATAATAATAATAATAATAATAATAGCTCATCTTTCGTGCCCCTACTTCTTCTTTTATTGCCTTTTTGTTCAATTGGGAAGTGTCCGACATGTGATCCAATTCAACAGCCAGCAGAGTGTCTGCTGTGGACTCATCTTGTTATGTTTCAAATAATAATAATAATAATAATCCAGTTCTTGTGGGTTTTTTTCGGGCTATTTGGCCATGTTCTAGAGGCATTTCTCCTGACGTTTCGCCTGCATCTATGGCAAGCATCCTCAGAGGTGAGGTCTGCTGGAACTGGGAAAAAAGGGGTTTATATATCTGTGGAATGACCAGGGTGAGACAAAGGACTTTTGTAAGTTGGGTTACAAATAATAATAATAATAATAATAATAATAATAATAATAATAATAAGGATTTAAGGATCGAACTGCAAAGACTTTGGCACAAGCCAGTAAAGGTGGTTCCAGTGGTGATGGGCACACTGGGTGCAGTGCCTAAAGACCTTGGCCTGCACTTAAACACAATTGGCGCTGACAAAGTTATCATCTGTCAGCTGCAGAAGGCCACCCTACTGGGATCTGCATGCATTATTTGCCGATACATCACACAGTTCTAGACATTTGGGAAAGGTCCGATGTGTGATCCAATTCAACAGCCAGCAGAGTGTCTGCTGTGGACTCATCTTGTTGTGTTTCAAACAATAATGATAATCCAACAAATGCTCAGTTCAGCAAAGGACAAGAGGGATCCTCTCACCTCTGCAGGAGTCTACCGTATACCATGCAGCTGTGGACAAGTCTACATAGGGACCACCAAACGCAGCGCCCAGACACGCATCAAGGAACATGAAAGGCACTGCAGACTACTTCAACCAGAGAAGTCAGCCATAGCAGAGCACCTGATGAACCAGCCTGGACACAGCATATTATTTGAGAACACAGAAATGCTGGACCACACCAACAACCACCATGTCAGACTACACAGAGAAGCCATTGAAATCCACAAGCATGTGGACAATTTCAACAGAAAGGAAGAGACCATGAAAATGAACAAAATCTGGCTACCAGTATTAAAAAACTCTAAAATTATAACAGCTAAACAACAGAGAGGAAAAAAACCAGGCACAGATTAACACCTCCCAGCAACAGATTTTCCCAGACTCAGGCAGGCCTTCAAATGCTAATGAAGGTGATCAGCTAAACATTAACACCTAACTGCAGCAGGGAAGAGCTCCTTGCCCCACCCCAGCCATTCCACAGATATATAAACCCATTTTTCCTACTTCCAACAGACCTTCTCAACCTCTGAGGATGCTTGCCATAGATGCAGGCGAAACGTCAGGAGAAATGCCTCTAGAACATGGCTCCATAGCCCGAAAAAACCCACAAGAACCTAGTGATTCCAGCCATGAAAGCCTTCGACAATACAATAATGATAATAATAATAATAATAATAATAATAATAATAATAATAATATATCACACAGTCCTAGACACTTGGGAAGTGTCTGACGTGTGATCCAATAGAACAGCCAGCAGAGTGTCTGCTGTGGAGTCATCTTGTTGTGTTTCAAACAATAATGATAATAATAATGATAATAATAATAATAATAATAATAATAATAATAATAATAATAATAAATCACACAGTCCTAGACACTTGGGAAGTGTCTGACGTGTGATCCAATACAACAGCCAGCAGAGTGTCTGCTGTGGAGTCATCTTGTTGTGTTTCAAACAATAATGATGATAATAATAATAATAATAATAATAATAATAATAATATATCACACAGTCCTAGACACTTGGGAAGTGTCTGACGTGTGATCCAATACAACAGCCAGCAGAGTGTCTGCTGTGGAGTCATCTTGTTGTGTTTCAAACAATAATGATAATAATAATAATAATAATAATAATAATAATAATAATATATCACACAGTCCTAGACACTTGGGAAGTGTCTGACGTGTGATCCAATACAACAGCCAGCAGAGTGTCTGCTGTGGAGTCATCTTGTTGTGTTTCAAACAATAATGATAATAATAATAATAATAATAATAATAATAATAATAATAATATATCACACAGTCCTAGACACTTGGGAAGTGTCTGACGTGTGATCCAATACAACAGCCAGCAGAGTGTCTGCTGTGGAGTCATCTTGTTGTGTTTCTAATAATAATAATAATAATAATAATAATAATACTTTATTTATATTCCACCACCCTCTCCACAAAGGGGGCTTGGGACGGCTAACGTGAGGCCAAGCCCAAAGGTACAATACAACAAAATAAAATACAGACTGCAGGCAACAAAAATTACATCAGAATAAAATATGTACAGTAGCAAAATAACACAAATAAAGCAAATTAACACAATATAAAATTGAACAGAATGGGCAGGCCCAATGTACGAAGTAAAATGATAAAACTCTGGATGAGGTAGGAATAGAAAATATGTAATTGAGGGGAGCCCATAAAGGATAAACAGTGGGGTCGGCTTTCAGTTTAGGACGGGGGAAAGTGCATCATCTGGACAACACTATAGATGGAGCAGACAGAAATGGGATAAATGGTCACTCTCCAAAGGCACATCAGAACAGCCAAGTTTTCAGGTTTTTCTTGAAGGCTGCTAAGGTGGGGGCTTGCCTAATCTCACCAGGTAGTGAGTTCCAAAGGCCATTAAATGATAATCAAGGTGTCCAATGACAACATTCACACGACTCCAGCAGACAAGAGTTCTTTCTCTCACCCTGGATATTCCACAGATATATAAACTCAATTTTCCTAGTTTCCAACAGACCTCACAACCTCTGAGGATGGCTGCCATAGATGTGGGTGAAACGTCAGGAGAGAATGCTTCCGCAACATGGCCATACAGCCCAGAAAACTCACAGCAATCAAGTGATTCCGGTCACGAAAGTCTTTGACAACACTTGTTTGATAGTTCTTCTGTCCTTTGGGAATCAATTCTATGGAGGAACATAGGAATATGGGGGGATGCTATGTAAGAGCTGAACAACTGTGTGTATTTTCAAATATTTAATTGAAAACAATGGTAACACTCCCAACTCTTGGTATTTGTTTCTGCAATGCAAAATGTATAGGAGAGAGTTCCACTGAAATTGCGAGTGACACTCCACATTTACTTTCCGATTTATAAAGTCTTAGAATCTGGCTGCGAACAGTATTGTTTTTTAATGTATGTGTGTATTTATTTAACGTATGTGTTTGTCAACATTACCTACTTGTGCATTAAAAAAAGTACTTCTCAAACCAAATTCTCTTACACCTGAAGCAACTTACAGTATGTTCACAAGTCACTTTGGACACAATGCGTGCCAGCTGAACTGCTGACCTGAAGATTGGGTTGCTGACCTGAAGGTTTCTGGTTCGAATCCGTGAGACGGGGTGAGCTCCTGTCTGTCAGCTCTAGCTTGTGGGGACATGAGAGAAGCCTCCCAGCTAACACATCCAGGTGTCCCCTGGGCAACGTGTCTGTAGACGGAAAATTCTCTCACACCAGAAGCAACTTGCAGTATGTTCTGAAGTCACTTTTTACATAATGTGTGCCAGCTGAACTGCTGACCTGAAGGCTTGATGACAATCTGTTGGGAGTGATTTGATTGTGCTTTTCCTGTATGACAGGGAGTTGGATTCGATAGCCCATGTGGTCTCTTCCAACTCTATGATTCCAAGGCGTGCATTACCATGACGATTAAGGCATAGTGGTTCTTTTATTGGAATTTAAAGCAGTTCAGGGATTGCTTACTCTCAAAGCAACAGTATCCAAGATTCTGGACCGGGAAGATACATACGAGGGTTGAATGAAAAGTAATGCCTCCACTGTTGTAACTCCTTGACAGGTGGTAGTACTGGTATGCTCCAGGTACTGGCTTGTTCAGTAGACTCTCCTCTACAGTTCAATTTTGGCGGAAAGCCTTACCATTGAATGGTTGTGTTGTTAAAGTGCGAAGTATGGAACCCTGCGCAGTCTGTCAATGTGACTTGAACAATCTGCAGTCATTGAATTCTTGACAGCAGAAGGTGTGACCCCAAAGTTGATTCATCAGAGAATGTAAGTTGTTTATGGTGATTGTGTTGATGTGAGTACTATGCGTCATTGGGAGAGAAAGTTTAAATATGTTGAGGTGGGAACATCTGACTTGTGTGACCATAAAAGAGTTGAACGTCCTGTGACAACAACCACTGAGTTTCACAAGCAACACATTGACAGATTGATTCAGCATGATCGCCGTATCACTCAGAGAGAAATTTCAAGCATAATCAGCATTTCACAAGAATGTGTGGGTCACATTATTGCTTTGCTTGGCTATCAGAAGATCTGTGCATGATGGGTCCCCAGGATGCTGATGCCTGAAATGAAAGCGCACAGACTTGAAGCTTCAGAGACTGGATCTTACCACCGTACGGTATCATCCATACACTCCAGATTTGGCACCACCTGATTTCCATCTATTCCCGATAATGAAAAAAGATGTGCAGGGACATCATGATGCTTCTGATGAAGACGTTGAGAGAACTGTGTGATAGTTGCGGAAACAGAGTGTCAACTTCTTCCGCGACGGCTTCAGAAAACTTGTTCATCATTGGCAGAAATACAGGGTGAGGCAGCATAACTTCCTTTTTTCAAAACTTAATAAAACACATTGTATGAATTAGAATTTTTTTTTATAATGTAGGTGCATACCTAAAGTTTTGTTTTATGTAGCTTTGAAGATCAAATTAGGTAGGTGACGTCCCGCATTCTCCATACACTGAGTAAACCGATTTCTGGCGTTTATCCTGACTCTTGTTAGCATCACAGGCGTTATGTTGGCAATTTCTTCCTGAATGTTGGTCTTCAAATCTTGTAGGGTCCTTGGACGGTTCACATAAACACGAGATTTCAAAAAACCCCATAGAAAAATATCACAAGGGGCCAAATCTGGAGAGCGGGCTGGCCACTCCAAATCCGCTCGAAAAGTAGGTCTCAATGGCAAAAGCACGCTCCACTGTTCCAACGCATTATGGCGACTGAACTGTGTCAGGACAAAACTTTATACTCCCGCCTCTCGAACGAGACCACTACGTCTTCAACCGACTGAATGGCGCACGTTTTAAAAAAGGAAGTTATGCTGCTTCACCCTGTATATCCAATTGTCTGGTGATTATGTGGAAAAGTGAATAGTGGTAGTTAAAGAGCACATTCTAAGGATTATTTCTGTGTTTGATTTATTAAAATATTCCCATCCAAACCCAAGTAACGAAGGTCGAGGCATTACTTTTCATTCAACCCTCCTTTTTTAGAAGGATGCAAACGGGGACAGTAGAGATGATGAAATTCTGGAAGACTGTGTTGCTTGATCACAAGTCATTTAATGGATCCTTTATGATAATACAACACACACGCTTTGTGTCTGACTCAGACGCGACTGATATTTTGGAACGGGTTGTTGAACATTGTGAACACACCGATATAAAAGTAAACACAGAATATACATCAGATACCAGTATGAGGGATGCATATGAGTTCCCCTCCCACTCCGTTCGTAAGGCTCTCAAGTCCTATATAAATATCAAGAGAAAGATATTTTACTAAAAGTAGCACAAGTTCAAATACCAAGAAGAGAAAGATGTTAACATCTTCCTTTCCCTTCCTGTATTCTTCCAAATTCCCCAGTAGCCCCTTTTGTCCTTTCCTACCCAACTTCTATGGGAATGGACTTACTGAAAGCAATGGTGTAAGGTCTTGGTAGGATGGAGAATGGCCAGTAATAATAACACAACTGCAATTTAGCAGCACATGAATATGAACACAAGCAGGCACCCTCTCCCTCCTTCAGAGTAGTTA
The DNA here is from genome assembly GCF_037176765.1 of Anolis sagrei. NCBI lineage: Eukaryota > Metazoa > Chordata > Lepidosauria > Squamata > Anolidae > Anolis > Anolis sagrei. The sequence goes on along the minus strand of NC_090029.1, from coordinate 29,821,869 downwards.
CAAACAAAAGATTCCATTTATTTCTAACTATTTTGTGCCATGACTTCTTCAAGGACATGCTTTTGTTGATGTAAAGCAGTGTTTCTCAACCTTTTTAATGCCTCGACCCCTGAATACACTTCCTCATGTGGTGGTGGCCCCCCAACCATAACATTATTTTTGTTACAACTTCATAACTGTAATTTTGCTACTGTTGTGAATAGTAAGGTAAATATCTCATATGCTGGATATATTTTCATTCACTGGACCAAATTTGGCACAAATACCCGATATGACCAAATTTGAATATTGGTGGGGTTGGAAGGGATTCATTTTGTCATTTGGGAGTGTAGTTTCTGGGATTTATAGTTAATTACAAAGGGCGCTTTTCCCCCACCTTGAAGGGACACAAGACTTTCTCCAGCCTTGCACACTCTCCAAATTTGGCACAAATACCCAAAATGCCCAAATTTAAATACTGATGGAGTTGGGGGGATTGATTTTGTCATTTGGGAGTTGTAGTTGGTGGGATTTATAGTTAATCTACAAAGGGCGCTTTCCCCCCATCTTGAAGGGAGGAAGGAAAGAGAGAAGGAAGGGAGGATGAAAGAGTGTAAAGGGATGGAAGGAGGGAGAAAGAGAAAGGGGAGGGAGGAAAGAGAGAAGGAATAAAAGACAAAAGGGAAGGAAGGAAAAGGGAGAGGGGAGGAAAGGAGGAAGGAAGGACGAAAGTGAGTGGGAAGGAGGGAGGGAGAAAGAGAGAGGGAAGGAAGGGAGGGAGGGAAGGAGAAAGGAAAGAGGAAGGAAGGGTGAAAGAGGGAAGGAAAGAAAGGGAAGGAAGGAAGGAAGGAAGGAAGGAAGGAAGGAAGGAAGGAAGGAAGGAAAGGGAAGGAAGGGAGGGAAGGGAAGGGAAGGGAAGGGAAGGGAAGGGAAGGGAAGGGAAGGGAAGGGAAGGGAAGGGAAGGGAAGGGAAGGGAAGGGAAGGGAAGGGAAGGGAAGGGAAGGGAAGGGAAGGGAAGGGAAGGGAAGGGAAGGGAAGGGAAGGGGAAGGGGAAGGGGAAGGGGAAGGGGAAGGGGAAGGGAGGATGAAAGAGTGTAAGGAAGAATGGAAGAAGAGAGAAAAGAAAAGGGGGGAGGAAAGAGAGAAGGAAGGAAGGAAAGACAAAAGGGAAGGAATGAAGAGGGAGAGGGGAGGAAAGGAGAAAGGAAGGACGAAAGTGAGTGGGAAGGAGGGAGGGAGAAAGAGGGAGGGAAGGAAGGGAGAGAGGGAAGAAGAAAGGAAAGAGGAAGGAAGGGTGAAAGAGGGAAGGAAAGAAAGGGAAGGAAGAAAGGGATGGGAAAGGGAAGGGGAAGGGAGAATGAAAGAGTGTAAGGAAGAATGGAAGGAGAGAGAATAGGAAAGGGGAGGAAAGATAGAAGGAAGGAAAGGAAGGAAGGAAAGACAAAAGGGAAGGAATAAAGGAAAAGAGGGAGAGGGGAGGAAAGGAGGAAGGAAGGAAGGATGAAAGAGTGAGAGGGAACAAGGGAGGGAGAAAGAGGGAGGGAAGGAGAAAGGAAGGAGGAAGGAAGGATGAAAGGCTGGAGGGAGTGGAAAGAGGGAGAAAAGGGAAAGGGAGGAAAGAGAAGGAAGGTAAGCAAAGAAGGAAAAAGAGGGAGGGAAGAGGGAAGAAAGGAAAGACGAAAGGGTGGAGGGGAAGGAGAAAGAGGGAGGGAAGGCGTAAAGAAAGAGAGAAGGAATGAGTGATAGGATGGTGAGAGAGAGGAGGGTCTGAGAAAAAAGCCCAAGGGGCCCGCATCCGGTGTTATTTATGTTTGAAAATGGAGGTTTTTATGCCCTCCCTGCCTCCAAGACATTCATCATAACCATCTTATGGCTTCATTCTTCTGCAGCATGAACGGAGTAAGTCTTTTGGCTTGACGTAGATCTTTCACTCCTAACTACATGGCACTGATGAGATCATGGGTATGTAATGTCCTTTGCCCTTCACAAACTATGTCCTTAAATATCTTGTTTCTTTGTTGACTCGATTGTGGATCATTTCTGCATTCTACTAATAGCAAGTGATTTGGAATCAAGAGTTTCTGTTTTGGGGTTGTATAAAGGAGCCCACTCTCATGGGTTTGTTTGCGTTGACTTTCCGTTGTCAGCTCTCACTCAAGTCTTTTGTTGTTAAGGCCAGTTTCAAAGGACTTTCTCATCAAGGAGTTTGTTGATCCCGTCGCAGATTTTTTTGAGGTGCGGCCGACATTCGGCATCAAGGCTATAGAGGGCGGTGAGGAACTCCACGTTTGAAAAATGGTCGAAGACGTGGTTGATCCGCGCGTGAGACCTGGCCGTCAGGTGCCGCTCTACAAGTTCGTGCACAAGGTCTTTGCATTCCTTCAGGATTTCGGAAAGAACGTTTTTGTCGAAGGTGTACTCCACTTCGTAGAAACTGACAATCGTCATGGCGGCTTGGTTCAGCTTCTTGCGGAACTTCTCCACGATCTCCAGCTCTTCGGCGTTGAACTGGTTGTTTCGGTAGAGGATCCCAATCTTGACGGCAACTTTGATCAAGTCCTTCATGATCTTGTGCGCTTCCTTCTTGTTTTTCATGTGCTCTATCGTCACTTTGTATAACTCGTCAAAGATTTCGCTGCTGGTGTCGTCGATCAGCATGTTGGCCACTGTCCGGGTGGCCATTTTACTCAAGATCTTCTTTTGGGCTTGAAGCGCAAGGCTCTTGGAGCTGAAATTTTCAGGACCTAAAACGAGAAGCAGGGATGGAAGTGACGAAGAATGGAGAGAAATGGGTGGGAGAAGAAAAAACAGAAGTAAATTACTTGTAGTGAGTATTTTCACAACTCAAATTATGACTTATTGCCTACAATTCTGTTAATGTGAAATGGACAACATGATACATTCTCATCCTCCTCATTTTTGAAATGCAAAGTAACCTCTGCTACAAGTTGGGCTAATGTTGTCCCTCCAGATATTGGATTGCATCTCCCAGCATCCCGCATCCTTAACTATATGGATGGAAAGTGCATTGGAAGGTCCTTAAATTCCCCATCCCACTTACACCTGTTGATAAACTCTACAAGCTAGCTGGCATTGCCCCAACTAATGCTTGCATCAGAAAGTTGCTGCCAACTGCAAGAGAAATAAGGTTGAACACTGTGAAAGCCACCCAATGTATGACTCTCAGCCTCCTCCCAGTTGACTTAAATCAGTACTCTCAACTTTCCTAATGCTGCAACCTCTTAATACAGTTCCTCATGTTGTGGTGACCCCCAACCATAACATTATTTTCACACACACACAAATATAGTATCATAGATTTGAAAGGGACCCCTAAAGAAGGACAATTCTATATTGCATGTTCCAGAGTAGACAAACCAGACAATCTCCACATCAACACTGACAAAGAAACAACAAGAAATACTGTTTATCCACAAGCAGAAAAACATTACCTATATTAGAAACCAACACTTTCTCATTACTTTATTTTCCAGATCACCAGACTGGGCCACGGCAACGGCCTGGCAGGGGACAGCTAGTATCTATGTAAATAAAAATGTAATGTTTGTTTGTGGGATTAACATAAGTCAAAAACCACTGGGCCAATTGTCACCAAATTTGGACACAATACACCTACTACCCAAAGGAGTGGCCATCACAATACACCTACTAACATAACACAATAGCATATCCACACTCTCTTCTGGACTACAGCTCCCATCATCCCCTAGACCAGGCCCTTTAGGAGAGGAGGATGATCGAAATGCACTACTTCCAAGATGCAAGCTTTCTTCTCCTTGGATTTCTTCAAGAGCATCCCAATCCCTCCATATTTCCAATTTCCTATTCCTGGACTGCAACTCCCAGCAATCCTCCAGTTAGATAGAGTAGATGGAGATAGATAGGTAGGTAGGTAGAGAGATCTATCAATCAGGAAGACTGCTGGGAGTTGTAGTCCAAGAATTGGTAGAGAAGGAAGAAAGGGGAGAAAGAGGAAGGGAAAGACAGGGGGGGGAGAGGAAGAGAAGGAAGGATGGAGAGAAGGAAAGAAAAAAAGGGAAAGAAAGAGAGCGAAGGAAGAGAGAAAGGAAGGAAGGAAGGAAGGAAGGAAGGAAGGAAGGAAGGAAGGAAGGAAGGAAGGAAGCTTGGTCATAGCAACGCGTGGCGGGTACAGCTAGTTAACAATAAAAACACTTTATGTAGGTGGTGAGAACTGGGTATGACTGGACCAAACTGGAGACTGCTATTATAGGTTCTTGTGGGTTTTTTCGGGCTATAGGGCCATGTTCTAGAGGCATTTCTCCTGACGTTTCGCCTGCATCTATGGCAAGCATCCTCAGAGGTAGTGAGGATGCTTGCCATAGATGCAGGATGCTTGCCATAGATGCAGGCGAAACGTCAGGAGAAATGCCTCTAGAACATGGCCCTATAGCTCGAAAAAACCCACAAGAACCTAGTGATTTCAGCCATGAAAGCCTTCGACAATACACTGCTATTATAGTTTGCTATGTGCAAATATGTGGAATTCCTAGACCAAACGCTGGGCGTCACTGTTGCTTTACACTTCAATGGCAGGTAACAACATTGGCCATTCCTTAAAAAACTAAAAGCCAAAGCCACAGGATGTCCAGCTTCCATCTGTCTTAGGCTACAGCTCCTCTGGTTCTGTGGGATGGAGCTGATGGAACTGTAGTCTAGGTAGGACACCACGTTGGGGAAGCCTTCAAGAGAATACCAGGGATGGCGAAAGAGTGGTTTGTCAGCCTCGTGGGACTCCTGGGTTCCCAAATTGTGGCAAAGCTCCTCAACTCACATTAAAGAAAAATCCTGAATTTTTTTAGATAGATTGAAAACCATTTTAAATGCCTAAAACCACCTCACTGAGCAAAATCAAGCCAAGAAATGATGTGACGCAATGCCAAAAAGGTAGAGAGATGACTGTATTTCAAAACATAGCGAGGACATTGGTGTCCAAACTAAAGTCTTTCCCAGCCCAACTTGAAGACGTCAGGGACTCAATAAGCCCTCTTCTCTTTGCAAAATATAATGGCTCACCATTGAGCCGGTTTGCTGTCTCCTTAAAACGCATCTGAGATTATGACATTGGGCGTAAATTCCAATATCTGGAGGGACACATTAGTTGTAGTAGGCAACATCGGCAACCCACCCAAGATACCCAAGTGCAACAAACCAATGTTCATATTACATCCATTTATATGATGTGCAGAGCCCTCTGGTAGTATAGCGGGTTAAACCGCTGAGCTGCTGAACTTGCTGACCAAAAGGTTAGTGGCTCAAATCTGGGGAGTGGGGTGAGCTCCCGCTGTTAGTCCCAGCTTCTGCCAACCTAGCAGTTCAAAAACATGCAAATGTGAGTAGATCAATAGGTACCTTTTCTGCAGGAAGCGCTCCATGCAGTCATGCCGGCCACATGACCTTGGAGGAGTCTACGGACAAGGCATTAGACTCAAGTATATATATAAGCGAGCCCCCGGTGGCACAGTGGGTTAAACTGCTGAGGTGCTGAACTTGCTGACCAAAAAGTCAGCAATTCGAATCTGGGGAGTGAAGTGAGCTCTTGCTGTTAGCCCCAGCTTCTGCCAACCTAGCAGTTCGAAAACATGCAAATGTAAGTAGATCAATAGGTACCGCTTCTGCAGGAAGGTAATGGCGCTCCATGCAGTCATGCTGGCCACATGACCTTGGAGGAGTCTACGGACAATGTATTAGACTCCAGTATGTGTGTGTATATCTATATCTATATCTATATCTAATTGACCCCTTCAGTGGCACAACAATTTAAACTGCTGAGCTGCTGAACTTGCTGACCAAAAAGACAGCAGTTCAAATCCAGGGAGCGGGGTGAGCTCCCGCTGTCGGCCGCAGCTCCTGCCAACCTAGCAGTTCGAAAACATGCAAATGTAAGTAGATCAATAAGTACTGCTTCTGCAGGAAGGTAATGGCATAATTGACCCCTCCAGTGGCACAGCAGTTTACACTGCTGAACTGCTGAACTTGCTGACCAAAAAGTCAGCAGTTCAAATCCGGGGAGCGGGGTGAGCTCCCACTGTCAGCGCAGCTTCTGCCAACCTAGCAGTTCAAAAACATGCAAATGTAAGTAGATCAATAAGTACTGCTTCTGTGGGAAGGTAACAATGCTCCATGCAGTCATGACCTTGGAGGCGTCTCCGGACAAGGCGTTAGACTAAAGTATATATATATGCGAGCCCTGGTGGCACAGTGAGTTAAACTGCTGAGCTGCTGAACCTGCTGACTGAAAGGTCAGCAGTTCGAATCTGAGGAGTGGGTGAGCTCCTGCTGTTCTGCCAACCTAGCCATTCGAAAACATGCAAATGTGAGTAGATCAATAGGTACCGCTTCTGCGGGAAGGTAACATCACTCTAGGCAGTCATGCCAGCCACATGACATCAGAGGTGTCTATGGGCAACGATGGCTCTTTGGCTTAGAAATTAAGATGAGCACCAACCCCCAGAATTGGACACAACTAGACTTAATGTTGAGCCCTTGGTGGCACAGTGGGTTAAACCGCTGAGCTGCTGAGCTTGTTGACCAAAAGGTTGCAGGTTCGAATCCAGGGAGTGTCGTGAGCGTCTGCTGTCAGCCCCAGCTTCTGCCAAGCTAACAGTTCAAAAACATGCAAATGTGAGTAGATCAATAGGTACCGCTCTGGCAGGAAAGTAAGTGTGCTCCATGCAGTCATGCCGGTCACATGACCTTGGAGGTGTCTACAGACAACGCTGGCTCTTAGGTTTGGAAATGGAGATGAGCAGCACACCCCAGAGTCAGACACGACTGGACTTAATGTCAGGGGAAAACCTTGACCTTTACCTTAGACCAGTGGTTCTCAAACTTTCTGATGCCGCGACCCCTTAATACAGTTCTATATGTTGTGCTGACCCCCAACCATGAAATTATTTTCGTTGCTACTTCATAACTGCAATTTTGTTACTGTTATGAATCATCATGTAAATAACTGATATGTAAGATGTATTTTAATTCAGTGGATCAAATTTGGCACAAATACCTGATACGCCCACATTTGAATACTGGTGGAGTGGGGTGGGGAGACTGATTTTGTCATTTGGAAGTTGTCGTTGCTGGGATTTATAGTTCACCTACAATCAAAGAGCATTCTGAACTCCACCAGGAATGGAATTGAACCAAATTTGGCACACAGAACTCCCATGCCCAACAGAAAATATTGGAAGGGTTTGGTGGGCATTGACCTTGAGTTTTGGAGTTGTAGTTCACCTACATCCAGAGAGCACTGTGGACTCAAACAATAATAGATCTGGACCAAACTTCGCACAAATACGCAATATGCCCAAATGTGAACACTTGTGAAGTTTGGGGAAATTAAAGCTTTGTATTTGGGAGTTTTAGTTGCTGAGATTTATAGTTCACCTACAATCAAAGAGTCCCTTGAACCCCACCAATGATAGAATTGGTCCAAACTTCCAACACAGAACCCCCATGACCAACAGAATGTACTGGAGGGATTTGGGATGAATTGATAGTGATTTAGGGGAGATATAGTTCACCTTCCACCTTTCTGATGGGTCTTTGGTGACCCCTCTGACACCCCCTCGTGACCCCCCCCAGGGGTCCCGACCCCCAGGTTGAGAAACGCTGCCTTAGACTTAATGTCTGGGGAAACCTTTACCTTTATACACCAGACACAATTTCACTGCATGTTCATCTCTCCTTTTGAAAAGCCTGAAGTGAATGAGAATTCTCCGCACCAGACACAAGTGTCCAGCTCCTTCCATAGGATAAGTTACTCGTGTATAACACACCAAGAGGAATCTAGCCTTCGACTTCTAAAAGCAACTTTGCAATTCAATTCATATTTATGGCTTCTTGGAACTTTTGAAAAAGCTGACCAGCTTTGGGTTTTGGCTCCCTCCGTAACACAGCTGAAATAAGCCACTTCTGAGATTGCTGTTTACTGCTTGTCAATTCTGAAATAGTCCAATATCCATTCAAACAGGGGAAGCGGGAGAGGCAGACACAACCATTATTTCATTGCTTCTCCTTCAGAACATTTTGAAGGAGCCCAATAATTAGGGAAATTATTGCCAATTTATTTTCAAAGGCTGCCACTTAATAAATGCTATGTTGCAACCGTGAATGCAAATTGGCTTCATCTCTGATTTGGATTAGCGTTCCCTTTCTCCTGCCCGCATGTCCTAACCTTACAACGTCGCATTCTGGGCCGGAGCGTGGCAGCAAAAGTACTGTTTGGTTCAGCTCGGCTGAAGAAAAGCACGTCGGGACACCAAAAATGGGGCTGCCGAGCCACCACATGGCAAGTTAATCGAGTAGTATGTTAAAGACACACATAGGTAATGACTAGTGTACAATTGTTATTATTTATTTACTATATTTATATACCGCCATTCTCAGCCTGAGGGTGACTCAGGGCAGTTTACAAATGGCACAACTTGATGCCTGCAATAACATAAAAACAATTAAAACATTGGGTTGTTGTAGGTTTTTTCGGGCTATATGGCCATGTTCTAGAGGCATTCTCTCCTGACGTTTTGCCTGCATCTATGGCAAGCATCCTCAGAGGTAGTGAGGTCTATTGGAACTAGGAAAAAGGGTTTATATATCTGAGGTTTATATATCTTGTTACATCCCGAACAGACTACTGCAATGTACTTTACGTGGGGTTGCCATTGAAGACGGTTCGGAAACTTGAACTGGTCCAGCGAGCGGCAGCCAGGCTGCTCACCAGGGCAACATACAGAGAGCACACCACCCCTCTGCTGTGTCAGCTCCACTGGCTGCCGGTTCAGTTCTGAGCCCAATTCAAGGTGCTGCTTTTGACCTACAAAACCTTGTACGGTTCCGGTCCAGCATATCTGTCCGAACGTATCTCCCTCTACGTCCCATCCCGGAATTTGAGATCATCTGGGGAGGCCCTGCTCTCGACCCCACCGCTTTCCCAAGCGAGGCTGGTGGGGACAAGGAGCAGGGCCTTCTCAGTGGTGGCCCCTCACCTGTGGAACTCACTCCCAGTGGATATCAGGGCATCGACATCACTCCTGTCCTTCAGGAGGAAGGTAAAGACGTGGTTGTGGGACCAGGCCTTCGGGCAATCTGCTAACTAGGTAAGGACAACCAGACAAATAGGACCGGCAGGACTGATAAATGTGGAAGGAAACTCTGAACTATGAGATAGCGAACATTGACCGGCAATAAGTAATTGGCTTGTATCGGTTTGTATGAAATTTTTATTGGTTTTATTGGTTTTAGCGGGTATAGATGTAATGTATTGTTGTTGATTGCTAATTTGTGCTATTCTGTTTTATTGCTGTTGTATGTTACGGACATCGAATTGTGCCTTGGATGTGTAAGCCTCCCTGAGTCCCCTTTGGGGTGAGAAGGGCGGGGTAAAAGTAAACCAAATAAATAAATAAATAAAAGACTCTTGTCTGGTGGAGCTAGGTGTGAATCTTTCAACTGACCATCTTGATTAGCATTTGATGGCCTGGCAGTGCCTGGGGCAATCTTTTGTTGTTGTCCCTATCTCCATGTAAAAAGTAAAGGTTTTCCCCTGACATTGTCCAGTCATGCCCGACTCTGGGGGTTGGTGTTCATCTCCACTTCTAAACTGAAAAGCCAGTGTTGTCCATAGACACCTCCAAGGTCATGTGACTGGCATGACTGCATGGAGTGCTGTTATCTTCCCACCGAAACGGTACCTATTAACCTACTCACATTTGCGTGTTTTCGAACTACCAGGTTGGTAGAAGCTGAGGCTAACAGTGGGAGCTCACCCCGCTCCCTGGATTCAAACCTGCAACCTTTCGGACAGCAAGTTCAGCAGATCAGCTCTGCAAAGAAGCGATGACCCAAACAATTACCGTCTGGGCAGCCTCACCTCAATACCAGGCAAGATTCTAGAAAAGATAATTAAGGAAGTGTTTTGCAAATTCTTAGAAAGGAATGTGCAAAATAGTCAACATGGATTTCTCAAAAACAAGTCATGCCAGACTCATCTGATCTCTTTTTTCGATAGAGTTACAAGCTGGGTAGATGCAGGGAACGCCGTGGATGGAGCATATCTGGATTCCAGGAAGGCCTTCCTTCAGCAAGGTTCCCCATGACCTTCTGGCAAGGAAACTAGTCCAATGTGGGTGAGGCAAAACTACGGTTAGGTGGATCTGTAATTGGTTCAGTGAACAAACCCAGAGGGTGATTCTCCCCAAGGCTTCCTCTTCATCCTGGAAAGAAGTGACGAGCGGAGTGCCATAAGCAGGGTTCTCTCCTGGGCCCGGTCCTGATCATGATCTTTATAAATGACTTAAATGTAGGCTTAGAAGGCATGATCATCAAGTTTGCAGATGACACCAAATTGGGAGGCATAGCTAATATTCCAGAAGACAAGAGCAGAATTCAAAACGATCTTAACAGATTAGAGAGATGATGGGCCAAAACTAAGAAAATGAAGTTCAACAGGGACAAATGTAAGATACTCCACTTAGGCAGAAAAAATGTATTTGTCATGTCAGAGCAGCCAGTCCATTATATTACATTTCTAACAAAACAAAGCAAACAAACAGAAAAATACACAACTTGTGAGTTTGGTAGCTGGTTAAATGTCCTTTGACCAGTATCTGGCCACTTGGAGTGCTTCCGGTGTTGCTGCAAGAAGGTCCTCCATTGTGCATGTGCACAGAAGCAACCAGCATGCAAGCAGGCAGAAAAAATGAAATGCAAAGATACAGAATGGAGGATGATGCCTGGCTCGAGAGCAGAACATGGGAAAAATATCTTGGAGTCCTGTGCGGAGGAAGGTGAACATGAACCAACAATATCATGCAGCAGCAAAAAGTCAATGGGATTTTGATCTGCATAAATAGGAGTCTAGTGCCTAGATCCAAGGAAGTCATGCTACCCCTCTATATTGCCTTGGTCAGACCATACCTGGCATCACACTGTGTCCAATTCTGGGCATCACAATTGATGGGGGATGTCGACAAGCTGGAATGTGTACAACTACAACTTCCAAATGTCAAGGTCTATTTTCCCCAAACTCCAACAGTGTTCACATTTGGGCAAATTGAGTATCTTCACCAGTGTTCACATTTGGGCATATTGAGGATTTGTGCCAAGTTTGGTCCAGATCCATCATTGTTTGACTCCACTGTGCTCTCTGGATGTGCGTGAACTACAACTCCAAAACTCAAGGTTAATGCACACCAAACCCTTCCAGTATTTTCTGTTGGTCATGGGAGTCCTGTGTGCCAAGTTTGGTTCAATTCCATTGTTGATGGAGCTTAGAATGCTTTTTGATTGTAGGTGAACTATACATCCCAGCAACTACAACTCCCAAATGACAAAATCAACTCCACCTGTATTAAAATTTGGGCATATGGCACATTTGTGCCAAATTTGGTCCAGTGAATGAAAATAGATCCTGCATATCAGATATTTACATTACGATTCATAACAGTAGCAAAATGACAGTTATGAAGTAGCAACGAAAATAATGTTATGGTTGGGGGTCACCACAACATGAAGCACCGGGATTGTGGCACAGCTGGCTGTCAGCTGCATTAAGATCACTCTGACCAAAAGGTCATGAGTTCGAAGCCAGCCCAGGTTGGAGTGGGTTTCCAACCAATTGTGTAGCCTGTTGTCGACCTTTGCAACCCAAAAGACAGTTGCATCTGTCAAGTAGGAAAATTAGGTACCACCTTAAAGTGTGGGGAGGCTAAATTAACTGATTTGTGAGGCCATAAAGAAGACTCCAGCAAAGCATTCCAGCGGGGAAGCATGCGGGGAATGCGGAAGTGCTTCATCAGCGTTGCAGATGGACGATGAAAGCGACAGCTCCCCTGGCGGCCAGAAAAAGTTAAATAGCCTCTGTGTATGTCTGTATATAAGTTCTTGTGGGTTTTTTCAGGCTATATGGCCATGTTCTAGAGGCATTTCTCCTGCCGTTTCGCCTGCATCTATGGCAAGCATCCTCAGAGGTGAGGCTTGCCATAGATGCAGGCGAAACGTCAGGAGAAATGCCTCTAGAACATGGCCATATAGCCCGAAAAAACCGACAAGAACTTAGTGATTCCAGCCATGAAAGCCTTCGACAATACATATGTCTGTATATGTTTGTATGTCAAAAATTGGCTTTGAATGTTTGTCATATATGTGTACACTGTAATCCGCCCTGAGTCCCCTGCGGGGTGAGAAGGGAGGAATATAAATGCTGTAAATAAATAATAAATAAATAACCGTGGCATTAGGAAGGTTGAGAAACACTGGATTAAAGGAAATTGCAATGTTATAAGTTTTTCAGCCTCTGCCAAAAAGTTGTGGGAGTTGAAGTCCAAAACACCTGGAGGGTCAAAGTTTGCCCATGTCTAGTGTAGATGCACCCAAAGAAGTATGTCCATTTTTGGATATGTGGAGAGGAACATCTCCATCAGCTGTGTTGTGATTGACACTTGCTAGACCAAGAATCCCTCTCTCGCTAAAATAAGGAACCCCTTGAGTCCAAAAATAATCTTAACAGCCATCTGTGATGGCTAAGAAAGCCACATAATTCACATGCCACGGATTCAAGACTCTGTCCTGTTTGGGAACAGACATGCCATGAACCTGCTTTGTGGATGGGATTTCGATGCGCATGTGTTTTCCGTCCAGAATGAAAGCATATTTCCATGCAAATATAGCCAAGCCCAGAATGATCCCCGAGCCATGACCGTTTGTACCTTCCTTTCTACCATCTGGATGCAAAATATTCAGAGTATCCACCAGATGCTTGTGTACTTTGCATCTAGAATCTTGGTTCGGTGGGAGGAAGAAAACAATGTGAAGCGATTCCATTTTAAGAAAGCCCTCTACCATTTCTAGCCTCTCTCTACAATTATGGCAGCACAGCAGTGTCAGTATCAGTAACGACCCTGAGCCTCTCTGTCCCTTTCGCTTCCTAATAATCACATTCGTAGAAGGCACGGGGCAACATGTGTTAGGGACAAGACAGATGTTGGGGATTAAAAGAAAGGACTATTTATAATCTTTTTTCCATTGTTATTCTGAGAAGGCTTACTATTGTATGATGTCAAACGCTTGGCCAACAGATGCAGATGCTTCTTTTCATGATATGCCTATAAGAAACGGATTTTAATAGCTAATGCCAATACTCTGCATAGGTATTAAGTCACATATATGATCAGAGGGGTTTTTGTTCTTGACTTACTCTGAGGTTGAGAGAGTGGAACCTGCCCAAGGTCTCAGGTGTTCACAACCTTTCTAATGCCACAACCCCTTAATACACTTCCTCATGTTGTGGTGACCCCCCAACCATAAAATTATTTTAATTGCTACTTCATAACTGTGATTTTGCTACCATTACGAATTGTCATGTAAATATCTGAAATTTACGTTGTATTTTCATTCACTGGACCACATTTGGCACAAATACCCGGTACGCCCAAATTTGAATACTGGTGGTGTTGGGGGTGGGAATTGATTTTGACATTTGGGAGTTGTAGTTGCTGGGATTTATAGTTCACCTACATTCAAAGAGCACTCTGAACTCCACCCGTGATGCAGTTAACCAATCTTGGCACACAGAACTCCCATGACCAACAGAAAATACTGGAAGGGTTTGGTGAGCATTGACCTTGAGTTTTGGAGTTGTAGTTCACCTTCATCCAGAGAGCCTGGGGACTCAAATAATGATGGATCTGGACAAACTTGGCACGAATACTCAATATGCCCAAATGTGAACACTGGTGAAGTTTGGGAAAAATAGACCTTGACATTTGGGAGTTGTAGTTGCAGGGATTTATAGTTCATCGACAATCAAAGAGCATTCTGAATCCTTATTTATTTATCGTGTCATCCACAACCAGAACATTGTATTACATTTCTAACAGAGCAAAACAAACAAACAGTTAAAAACAACAACACAAATTTTGCAGACTTGGTAGCTGATTAAATGTCCTTTGACCAGTATCTGGCCACTTGGAGTGCCTCTGGTGTTGCCACAAGAAGGGGGACATGAAAAAAGCCTCCTCGCAGGATTGCAAGACATCCGGGCATCCCCTGGGCAACGTCTTCGTAGATGGCTGATTCTCTCGATCCAGAAGCAACCAGAGACGACTTGCAGCATTCTGAATCCTACCAACGATAGAACTGGACCAAACTTCCCACATAGAACCTCCATGCATTGAAGGAATTTGCTGGTGCAAGCCTCCCTCCAGCCTCACACGCTCCCCCTCGCCTGCACATGCGCACCATGCTGCCATGCTCTGAGCATGCTTGCTCTCCCCTCTCCATTTGGTGTCTCAGAAACAGCCCTCCCCTTGGCTGAGAGACCAATCAATCACAGCAGAGGAGGGCTTTTGGGGGGAGGACTCAAAGTCTGTTTCCAAAAAAGAAGAGGACAGGCAGAGAGATATTTAGGCTTCTCTGCCAAAGGGGTTCCTAAGACCATCAGAAATATATATTTTCTGATGGTTTTTGGTGACCCCTCTGAGACCCCCACATAACCCCCCCCCCCCCCCCCAGGGGTTCCAATCCCCAGATTGAGAAACGCTGCTCTAGGTCCTCTTTTGCAAACCCATAGCCAACTTTTATTGAAACTGGAAGCCTACTCTGGGGGAAAAGGGACATGAATAATTACCATTTAAACTTTCTCAAGAAATAGCAGGCAGAAGAACTTGGAGCCATGATAGTAACTAATTTCCAAGGCAACTTCCCAAGCTCTGGGACACACACAGATAATGTTTACTCTATCGATGTAGTTGTTTATAGAGAATATATAAGATAAACATTGAGGAAATGAGCCATATGTTCTCCTTCCCCAAACGTCTTGGTGTAAATGCACTGTTAGGCTCATGGTGACAATTGGCTATGGCATCTCTGCACATTCCATCCAGTCAAGGCTTAAAAATAACCCATTTTAAACATGAGGCATTCTGCACTTTGTAAAAATATTTAAATACTTCTCACTTTGCCGAAACTTGATGTTGATTGTGAGCGTAAACACCCATCGGGAAGAAATACGCTCTGAAAGAAAGCGGGGCGCAATAATTCTATCTGGAGTAAACAGTACTTTGAGGAATGTCTCTTGCTATAGAGGGGAAAGCACACTATCCGTCTGTGAGAGATTGATGTGCCAGCCATGAGTTTGCGCACATGGAAACCTAGTGGAACATCACACAGCGTGAAACCTCGGTTGAAGAGAGCA
Source organism: Anolis sagrei (assembly GCF_037176765.1). Classification (NCBI taxonomy): domain Eukaryota; kingdom Metazoa; phylum Chordata; class Lepidosauria; order Squamata; family Anolidae; genus Anolis; species Anolis sagrei. The sequence continues at coordinate 29,806,657 of NC_090029.1, read as the reverse complement.
ACAGCTAATGTAGGGCCCATCCATCCTTTGTGGCTTGGGAGAGTTCATTTTTTGGACTACTACTCCCAGAACTTTCCAGCCAAAGCCATGTTGGGATGACGATCCCAGGAGTTGCAGTCCAAAAAAGGTACCATATTTACTCGAGTATAAGCTGACCCAAATATAAGCCGAAGCACATAATTTTACCACAATAAAACTTGGGAAAACGTATGGACTTGTTATAAGCCGAGGGTGGGAAATGCAGCGGCTACTGGTAAGTTTCAAAATAAAAATAGATACCAATAAAATTACATTAATTGAGGCATCCGTATCATAGAATCATAGAATCAAAGACTTGGAAGAGACCCCATAGGCCATCCAGTCCAACCCCCTGCCAAGAAGCAGGAATATTGCATTCAAATCACCGTTGACAGATGGCCATCCAGCCTCTGTTTATAAGCTTCCAAAGAAGGAGCCTCCACCACACTCTGGAGCAGAGAGTTCCACTGCTGAACAACTCTCACAGTCAGGAAGTTCTTCCTCATGTTCAGATGGAATCTCCTTTCTTGTAGTTTGAAGCCATTGTTTCGCGTCCTAGTCTCCAGGGAAGAAGGTTCACCATTGCTCAGATGATTCATTAGAACCTGTGCCACAAATACCATCTGCTTGCAACAAAGAACTGGTGGGATCACGAGCCAGAAAAAGTTACCGTAAATGAACACATCAAACTCCTCTGGGACTTCCGAATTCAGACAAACAGAGTTCTGGAGCACAATACACCTGACCTCACAATCGTGTTAAAAAACAAAGTATGGATTGTCGATGTCACAGTCCCGGGTGACAGCAGGATTGAAGAGAAACAACTGGAAAAGCTAACACGATATGAGGCTTTAAAGATCAAACTGCAAAGACTCTGGCACAAGCCAGTCAAGGTGGCCCCAGTGGTGATCGGCACACTAGGCGCAGTGCCTAAAGACCTTGGCCTGCACTTAAAAACAATCAGCACTGAAAAAATTACCATCTACCAGCTGCAGAGGCCACCTTACTGGGATCTGCACACATTATTTGCCGGTACATCACACAGTCCTACACACTTGGGAAGGGTCCGACGTGTGATCTAATACAACAGCCAGCAGAGTGATCTTGTTTGCTGACAAAATTACCATCTGCCAGCTGCAGAAGTCCACCTTACTAGGATCTGTATGCATTATTCGCTGATACATCACACAGCCCGAAAAAAACTACAACAACCCAGTGATTCCAGCTATGAAAGCCTTCGACAATACAACCGTTCAATGGTAAGGCTTCCCGCCAAAATTGAATTGTAGAGGAGAGTCTACTGAAGAAACCAGTACCTTTCGCATACCAATACTGTCATCTGTTGAGGAGTTACGAAAGTGGAGGCATTACTTTTCATTCAACCTTCGTAAAAGCTTTGCCTTAGGGTGGCCATAGGTCAGAAATGATTGAAAGGCATGCAGCAACAACAAAAAGGATCACATATTTCATGTTGTTTTGCTTGGTCCTAATACAACTATTCCCCATCCATAAATTCTGGGTTTTCTTCTCTTTGCTCCTGGCCCCAAATAGCTTCCTTTCCCGCCTCCTCTTTTGTGTTAATTCCCAGCATACCTGTTGCTTGTGTGTGTACTTTTTCGAAACCACAAATCTCAACAATCTGAAGTGGAACTGGCGAGAATTAGCGGCGCTTTCTGCCCACACGAACATGCCCTCGAAGGTTTTTTGCCTTTTAAGGGATGGAAACTGGGTTTAATGGCTTTATTAACGGCACAATCAAGGGTATCGCTCATCAGTTTGAATCCAGGCCCCTGAATAAATCCATTGACCTTTGTCATTCGAGGGAGGCTGGGATGCTTGGAAAATAAATACCAAAATCCAAAAACGCTTGCAACATTTCTCCAATGTGCTCTCCCTACACTGTTGAAACAGATTCTCATTTAGATAAGTTTATATTGGGTTGTTTAATGGTTGATGACACAGCCATATTTTACAGGCTTTTAACAAGAGGCATCTGGGAGTCAATGCCTCCTGTATAGTCGGGAAAAGAGTAAACTTGTTGTTGTTCACTCGTTCAGTCGTCTCCGACTCTTCGTGACCTCATGGACCAGCCCACGCCAGAGCTCCCTGTCGGCCGTTACCACCCCCAGCTCCCTCAAGGTCAGTCCAGTCACTTCAAGGATGCCATCCATCCATCTTGCCCTTGGTCGGCCCCTCTTCCTTTTGCCTTCCACTTTCCCCAGCATCATTCCCTTCTCTAGGCTTTCCTGTCTCCTCATGATGTGGCCAAAGGACTTCAGCTTTGTCTCTAGTCTCCTTCCCTCCAGTGAGCAGTCGGGCTTTATTTCCTGGAGGATGGACTGGTTGGATCTTCTCGCAGTCCAAGGCACTCTCAGAACTTTCCTCCAACACCACAGCTCAAAAGCATTGATCTTCCTTCGCTCAGCCTTCCCGAAGGTCCAGCTCTCACATCCGTAGGTGACTACAGGGAATACCATGGCTTTGACTAGGTGGATCTTTGTTGCCAGTCTGATGTCTCTACTCTTCACTATTTTATCGAGACTGGACATTGCTCTCCTCCCAAGAAGGAAGCGTCTTCTGATTTCCTGGCTACAGTCTGCATCTGCAGTAATCTTTGCACCTAGAAATACAAAGTCTGTCACGGCCTCCACGGTTTCTCCCTCTATTTCCCAGTTGTCAATCATTCTTGTAAACTAGGACCGGATAATAATGTGTATTAGTAAGTGACTTTGTCAAAGCGTATTCGTAAAAAGTGGGACAGGAGAGACTAAAGACCATTGTGACAACTTCCATGCTACTTGCATTACACAAGTCAATAATATTTTAATAAATAATAATAATAATAAAACTTTATTTATACCCCGCCACCATCTCCCCAAGGGGACTCGGGGCGGCTTACATGAGGCCAAGCCCAGCAATACAATGATACACATAGGAATACAACAGTAAAATATAAAGGACAAAAAATAAATAAAATACAAGAAACAATATAAATAAGCACAACAAACCATATAAAATCGCAATAATTGAACACAATTTAAAAAAATAAATAAATGGACAAAAAGAAATGAATAAGTTAAATGGGATACAGTCAGAAAAAAGAGAGAGACTCCATCAAGGAAGCTGAAGCCCTTAGTTTATTATTATTTGAAACACAACAAGATGAGTCCATAGCAAACAAGATCACTTTGCTGGCTGTTGTTTTGGATCACACATCGGCAAATAATGTGTGCAGATCCCAGTAAGGTGGCCTTTTGCAGCTGGTAGATGGCAATTTTGTCACCGCCGATTGTATTTAAGTACAAGACAAGGTCTTTAGGCACTGCACCCAGTATACCGGTCACCACCGGGACCACCTTAACTGGCTTGTACCAGAGTCTTTGCAGTTCGATCTTTAAATCCTTGTCTCATGTCAGCTTTTCCAGTTGTTTCTCTTTAATCCTGCTGTCGCCTGGGATTGCAACATCGACGATCCATACTTTGTTTTTTAACACAATCGTGAGGTCAGAAGTCTTGTGGTCCAAAACTCTTGTCAGTCTGAATTCGGAAGTCTAATGGCATTGGTTCTAATGGCTTGTTCTTGGGCTGCTAGAATCAGGCCCTCCGTCTCCTTTTTTAAAGTTCCATTTGTGATTCTGGCAGCCCAAGAACAAGCCATTAGAATAAATGCCCTCAAAGCCAGAATTGAAAAGTCGACAACAGATCCTAAGTGTAGACTCTGCAAGGAAGCAGATGAAACAATAGTTCACACATCCTGAGCTGCTGCAAGAAGATCGCACAGACAGACTACAAGCAGAGGCATAACACCGTTGCTCAGATGATTCACTGGAACTTGTGCCACAAACACCATTTGCTTGCAACAAAGAACTGGTGGGACCACAAGCTGGAAAAAGCTACAGAGAATGAACATGCCAAACTACTCTGGGACTTCCAAATTCAGACAGACGGAGTTTTTGAGCACAATACTCCTGACCTCACAATCGTCAATGTTGCAATCCCAGGTGAAAGCAGGATTGCAGAGAAACAACAGGAAAAGCTGACATGATATGAGGATTTAAAGATCAAACTGCAAAGACTCTGGGACAAGCCAGTCAAGGTGGTCCCAGGGGTGATTGGCGCACTGAGTGCAGTGCCTAAAGACCTTGGCCTGCACTTAAACACAATCGGCACTGACAAAATTACCATCTGCCAGCTGCAGAAGGACACCTTACTGGGATCTGCACGCATTATTCGCCGATACATCACACAGTTCTAGACACTGGGAAGTGTCCAACGTGTGATCCAATACAACAGCCCACAGAGTGATCTTGTCTGCTGTGGACTCATCTTGTTGCGTTTCAAATGATGATGGTGATGTAATTGTGTTGCGTGAAAAAGCCACAGCTTGGCTGCATCGATATTGCAGATTTAATGCAGTTTGACCCCCACTTTAATTGCCATTACTCAATGCTATGGAATCCTGTAGTTTGGTGAAGCATCAGCACTCTTTGGCTAAGGGGGGTGCACTATGTGAAACTAACTGTATTATTGAAGGCCAGCCACAGATGCAGGTGAAACGCCAAGAGGAAATGCTGCAAGAACACAGCCATACAGCCCGGAAACCACATAATACTCCACAATGTAAAACTATAATCCCTATGTTCTATAGCACCGAGCCATAGCAGTTAAAGTGGGGTCAAACGGCACTAATTCTACAGTAGAGGTGCACTCCTTGCTGAAAAGGAGTACATTCAGCAAAATAAATGTTCTTTCCGCCTGGAGCTGCAAGACAGTGACGAAAGGCAGCTGATGGGAAGGAGATGACAGTCTGTCTGCTTCCAAAATACATTTTGAAAGGAGCAGGCAGCCGAAACAAGGGAGCGGCCTGCGCTGTCAAACGCTGCCAATGCTGAGCTTTGGGTTTTCCGCTGCGACAGTCAGAGGGACTCTTTCCCTCTCTCGAAGAAATGGGGGCCAGCTTCCAAAAGGAAAAGTCTTGGGGAAAACCATCACGCAAGACTTTTTTTTCTGCATTTTTCCTACTTTAAGCTTCAAAGGAAAAGTTGGTCAAAGCCTGGATAGCCAAGCCAGATCCCTCCTCTCCAAGCGAACTGAACAAAAACCTTGCAATGCAAATGAAGAAATAAGGCAAGGCAGGGGAGAGAGGGACAAAAGGCTCCCTCTTCAGAAGCAAGTGTGCCCTGCTAACCTCCCCCTGTTCAGTATTTCAAGCGTTACTCCAAGCAGGCTGCTGATTCTCAGAGGAATAGGAGATGGTCCAGACGGCAGCCAAAGAGAAGGCTCATTCAATACTCCGAAAGACCCCCAGAAATAGACCTGGGACTCATGGCTGCTTTGCAAGATACACAGGAGAAAGGAGGCTTCGCAGCTGCTGTTGCCTGACCTCAAGTCATTTCTGAGTTATGGTGAACCTAAGAAGTTTGCTTGGCAAGATTTGTTCAGAGAGTTTACCATTCCCTTCCTTCCTTGCCCAAGACCACCTAGTGGGTTTCCATGGCTGAGTGGCTCTCCAAGGTCCTAGGGTGCACTTACACTGTAGAATGAATGCAGTTTGACACCACTTTAACTACCAGGACCCAATACTATGGATTAATGGGTTTACAGATGTCACACTCAACTCCTGGAATGATTCCATCAGCATTGCCTCTGAAAAATCCTGCAAATCTCTTGGGAAGACAGGCAGACAAATGTCAGCGTGCTGGAAGAAGCAAAGACCACCAGCACTGAAGCAAGGGTCCTCCGGCATCTACTCCGCTGGACCAGCCATGTTGTCCGAAGGCCCGATTGCCAACTCCCAAAGCAGTGTATATATACACACACACACACACACACACACACACACACAACATACACACACACACACACACACACACACACTAGCTGTCCCCTGCCAGGCATTGCTGTGGCCCAGTCTGGTGATCTGGGAAATAGAGTAATGAGAAAGTGAAGGTTTCTAATTCTGTTGGTCATGGGGGTTCTGTGTGGGAAGTTTGGCCCAATTCTATCCTTGGTGGGGTTCAGAATGCTTTTTGATTGTAGGTGATCTATAAATCCCATTAACTACAATTCCCAAATGTCAAGGTCTATTTCCCCCAAGCTCCATCTGTGTTTGTATTAGGGCATATGGAGTATTCGTGCCAAGTTTGGTCTAGATCAGTGGTTCTCAACCTGTGGGTCCCCAGGTGTTTTGGCCTACAACTCCCAGAAGTTTTGGCCAGTTTACCAGCTGTTAGGAACGCCAAAACATCTGGGGACCCACAGGTTGAGAACCACTGGTCTAGATCCTTCATTGTTTGAGTCCACAGTGCTCGCTGGATGTAGGTAAATTACAACTCCCAAACTCAAGGTCAATGCCCACCAAATCCTTCCAGTATTTTCTGTTGGTCATGGGAGTTCTGTGTGCCAAGTTTGGTTCAATTCCATCGTTGATGGAGTTCCGAATACTCTTTGATTATAGGTGAACTATAAATCCCAGCAACGCATTTGGGCATAACCTGGTTATGAACAGACCATCAAGAACCATTAGTTTTACAAAAGGCTTGCTCCAGATGAAGCTGGAAGATCACTTTGTTGACATAGATCACATAACGTCTGCATTTTGGTGTGTTCCTTGGGGCTATGAGAACTGACCTTATTTATTTATTTATTATTTCAAAGTTTTCTATACCGAGCTTCTCACCTCTTAGAGGGACTCAGCCTGGTTTCCAACCATAAAAACACATACAATCAGTAAAATATCATAGTTCACAATTACAGTAACACATTTAAAATAACAATATATTTAAAACTACGGTGGTCAGCCGTCATATTAAAATCAAATATACATAATCTTCCATCCAAAATCCTAGGGTGTTGTCTCATTCATCGAAAGCCTGTCTCCACAACCACGTCTTCACCCGTTTCCTAAATGTCAGGATAGACAGGGCGGTTCTGACCTCCGGTGAGAGAGAGTTCCAGAGTCGAGGGGCCACCACTGAGAAGGCCCTGTCCCTCGTCCCCACCAGACGTGCTTGCGAGGCCGGTGGGACCGAAAGCAGGGCCTCTCCAGACGATCTTAATAATCTTGATGGTTCATAAGGGAAAATACGTTCGGAGAGGTAAACAGGGCCAGAGTCGTTTAGGGCTTTATAGGTTAAAACCAGCACTTTGAATTGTGCTCGGAAGCTAATTGGCAGCCAGTGGAGCTGGTGTAACAGCGGAGTGGTGTGCTCCCTGTACCCAGCACCCGTTAGTAATCTGGCTGCCGCATTGGACTTGCTGCGGCTTCCGGGCAGTCTCCAGAGGCAACCCCACGTAGAGAGCGTTGCAGTAATCTAAGCGGGATGTAACCAAAGCGTGGACTACCGTGGCCAAGTCAGACTTCCCAAGGTACGGGCGCAGCTGGCGCACAAGTTTTAGTTGTGCAAAAGCTCCCCTGACCACTGCCGAAACCTGGGGCTCCAGGCTCAGCGACATAATGAACACCTAGTCTTTAAAATGAACCTCTACATCAGACACCCCACTTTGCTCTGGGAAATTGAACATTATATCTTAACGTTAAAACCAGTGCTCCGTTTAGTGAGAGAGTACCGTAAATCATTGCAAGGAAAACTTTTCAGTAGGCGAGGGCTGATTTATAGGTGCAATATTTGCCATCTGGGACGGGAAGTAGTAACTCAAGGGTCCCAAACCACCACCGTTCTCTTCAAAAATCACCTTCTTCCTCGTAATTTATTGGCTTTGCATTTAGATGGTGTTCAATTTTGGCAAAGAAGATGAACGACTATGCTAAGCACTCTGGAGTCATGAGGTTTTAGTTACATGCCTGGTTGGAATCAAATTTCCATTTCAGGGTCATGTCATGTTGGTATTGTTTTCCACCATGAGGTTCAGGGCCTTTTCCAACACAAAGATTCAACAAGTGCGCATCTCCAATGAAAGACAGGATCATGTCGAACCTGAGTCTGCTGCACATCTGTGAATCGACTTTGCTGAAATGGAATCGCAGGAGAAGATTCATTAAGGCTATTGAATGTAGTGTCCATTTTGGTCCTCCTCTAACATGGAGGGTATACTACTACTACTACTACTAATAATAATAATAATTATTATTATTCCTGGGAAACATTGAGAGCCAAATGGACAGAGAAAAAACATGGCTGTGGCTCACAAATGGAACTCTGAAAAAGGAAACGGAAGGCCTGATTCCGGCAGCCCAAGAACAAGCCATTCGAACCAAGGCCATCAAAGCTAGAATTGAAAAGTCGACGACAGATCCCAAATGTAGACTTTGCAAGGAAGCAGATGAAACAATAGATCCCATTCTCAGCTGCTGAAAGAAGATCGCGCAGACAGACTACAAGCAGAGGCACAACACCGTTGCTCAGATGATTCATTGGAACTTGTGCCACAAACACCATCTGCCTGCGACAAAGAACTGGTGGGATCACAAGCCGGAAAGAGTTATGGAGACTGAACATGTCAAACTCCTCTGGGACTTCCGGATTCAGATAGACAGAGTTTTGGAGCACAACACTCCTGACCTCACAATCGTGTTAAAAAACAAAGTATGGATTGTCGATGTCGCAATCCCAGGTGACAGGAGGATTGAAGAGAAACAACTAGAAAAGCTGACACGATATGAGGTTTTAAAAATCGAACTGCAAAGACTCTGGCACAAACCAGTCAAGGTGGTCCCAGCGGTGATTGGCACACTGGGTGCAGTGCCTAAAGAACTTGGTCTGCACTTAAACACAATCGGCGCTGACAGAATTATCATCTGCCAGCTGCAGAAGGCCACCTTACTGAGATCTACACCCTCCCCCCGGAAATTCTCATGGTGGTCCGCGAGAAGGCCTTATTGGTGCATTATTTAAACTACCTAAACCACCTAAACTGGGCTCTACAGGCCAATGGATACTCCACCTCAGACATCAGAAGAGCTGCAAAACCGAGAACAAACCACGAGCGTAAAGATGAAGATCCACCCAGAGGAAAAGTGTTCTTGCCATACATCAAGGGAACCACTGACCGCATAGGGAAACTGATGAGGAAACACAACATACAAACCACTTACAGACCCACCAAGAAAATCTAACAAATGCTACGTTCAGCAAAGGACAAGAGGGATCCTCTCACCTCTGCAGGAGTCTACCGTGTACCATGCAGCTGTGGACAAGTCTACATAGGGACCACCAAACGCAGCGCCCAGACACGCATCAAGGAACATGAAAGGCACTGCAGACTACTTCAACCAGAGAAATCAGCCATAGCAGAGCACCTGATGAACCAACCTGGACACAGCATATTATTTGAGAACACAGAAGTGCTGGACCACTCGCACAACCACCATGTCAGACTACACAGAGAAGCCATTGAAATCCACAAGCATGTGGACAATTTCAACAGAAAGGAAGAAACCATGAAAATGAACAAAATCTGGCTACCAGTATTAAAAAACTCAAAAATTACAGCAGAAAAACAACAGAGGGGAAACAAACAGGCACATGAAATCACCCTCAACAAAAGATTCCCCCCAGGCACTACCAAGCCATTGAATGCAAATCAAGGTGATCAGCTGAAACATCCACAGCTAGCCCCAGCAAACAAAAGTCCTTTGTCTCACCCTGGTCATTCCACAGATATATAAACCTAGTTTTTCCTAGTTCCAACAGACCTCATTACCTCTGAGGATGCTTGCCATAGATGCAGGCGAAACGTCAGGAGAAAAATTGCCTCCAGAACATGGCCATATAGCCCGGAAAAACCTACAACAACCCATTATTTAAACTGTTATGTTTATTCATATCATGATCTGATCACCATACTCAATATATCCCATAAGCATGGGGGTATTGGGGTAACGATACAAAAGGTTTGCTAGGGCAGACCCTCTTTCGCTCAGACTCAGCCCCCCCCCCCCGAATCAAACTCAGCCCCCCCCCCCAATCAAAATCCTGGCTACGGGCCTGACCAGGTATCATCTCCTGACCTGACTCCACAAACTTATATAAATAGCCCGCAGCCACAATGGAGGAATGAAGGTATTCTGTTTGAGATCTGGGATTCAGTCCCTGGTCTTCAGAGTCAAAGGTATACAATTCTGCAGCTCTGGTTTCCTTCTGAAGTTTGGTATTAACTGGCACGTGATTGTTTGCTGTTTGGAGTTCTGTTTCCGAATGGTTTTCCTTATTTCCCATTTTGATTCTAGTGTTTTAATACTGGTAACTAGATTCTGTACATTTTTGTGGTTTCTTCCTTTCTGTTGAAATTGTTCACATGCTTGTGAATTTAAATGGCTTCTCTGTGTAGTCTGACTGATCTAGAATTTCTATGTTCTCAAATGCCCCCCAGAAACAGTAGAACTCCAGACAGGTAACAATCAAGTGCCAGTTAACACCGCCCAAACAGAGGATGCCTCCAGGCAACAAAGGCCAGCCTACCTCTATGCAAGGTGGTGCAATGGGTCAAACCCTTGTGTCAACTGAACTACTGACCTGAAGACCTGAAAGCCAGTGGTTCAAATTTGTGAGATGGGGTGAGCTCCCATCTGTCAGCTCCAGCTTCCCATGCAGGGACACGAGAGAAGCTTCCCATAGGATAGTAACACATCTGGGTGTCCCCTGAGCAACGTCCTTGCAGACGGCCAACTTCTCACACCAGGAATGACTTGTAGTGTATTCTCAATATGCTTAAAAAAATACCCTCTATGCAGATACCTTATTGATTGACTTTGTAGCCTCATGGCTACTCAATGCTGGTCAAGCTTGCTAATTGCGACATTCACACTTGCTTCAAGGAGACAAAGATTTTTTTTCTTCCATCCTGGAAATTCCACAGGTAATGGTATATATACACTCCACTTGCCTCACTTCCAACAGACCTCTAAAGATGCCTGCCACAGATGCAGGCAAAACGTCAGGAGAGAATGCTACTGGAACATGGCCATACAGCTAGAAAAACTCACAGAAACCTAGTGATTCTGGCCATGAAAGCCTTTGACAACAAAACCTCTGATTGCTTGACCATGATGACTTTTTTGTCTGATTCGAGTGATAGCGACCCTAAGACAAACGTATTACAGGGTGTCATGGCAAAATGTGTTCAGGAGAGGTTTGCCTTCCTCTGGGGATGTGAGAGTGTGACTTGCACAAGGTCGCACAGTGGGTTTCGAGGCTGAGCAGGAATTCGAACCCTGTCCTCCAAAGCCGTAGTCCAATGCTCACACCTTGCTGGCTCTCTGCCAAGGGATCAAGAGGTAGGTTAGACAGACAAGTGTGAGTTCAGCACCAATCCTCACTTGTTTTGGAATGCTCTTCTGTGGGCTGAATTTCCAGAGGTTATTTTCCCAGGGTAGAAAGGAACTAGCCATGTAAGTTAAACAGCATTTGGCTCAGAAACCCCTCTCCCACACAGCAACAAACACACACACAAACACACACACTGCCACCGATGTCTTTTGCAAGTGCTTGCCACTGCACCAATGATTTCTCTCTGTGCCGAGCTGAGAAACAAATAAATACGGATGGAGTGGGGAGCAGATCACCCAAAGATGAGGGCTGGCAACTAGAATGGCTTTGGGATGCCAGTTACTCTAAGCAGAAGAGAAATTGGGCAGCAGGAAAAGGGAGGGACGAAGGGGGTGCTCAGTAAGTCCTGCGTGGAGAATTGGCATTCGAAGAAAGAAATGGGTTACTACTGAGTCCATTCATATGCCTGCCCTGCAATTCCAACCACTAAAATGGAAATGGGATGCTCAGACTTCGTATAACGATGGCTGAAAAATTGGCTCCTTTCCCCAGCTTCAGCAAAAGGACCCATTAAGTCACCATATGAGACAATCCAAGGACTGAATGGGAATGTAAAACCTCCAGTTTTGGGCCCTGATTTTCAAGGATGGAACAGGCTTTCCTGGTTTGCACTTACAGATAATTATATCGATCTGCTTCCAACCACAGCACTATCGCCTTTTTGGTTAGTGTAGGTAGGCCAAGTTCAGACCTATGTATGCAGTATCAAAATGTCTTGCCCCAAAACACTACCAAGAGTGCACGAGAGGGCATTTTTGCCATAAGTGGAGACCAATTTAGCTCACCTTTTCTGGAAACAGGTGAAGAAAACACAACGGTGATGCACCTTACTAAGAATGACCAGGGGAGAGGGCACAAAACATGGCAAAAGTGCCCCACACCACCTTCAGGAAGCATTGGAGAGGAAGTAATGTGTTGTTGTTGTTGTTGTTGTTGTCTCCATTTATACCCCACCTTTCTCCCTATGGGGACTCAAGGCAGCTAACAGCCTTCCAAGGTCTCCTTCTACAGTTGCCCAAATTGTTATAGAGCAGTGTTTCTCAATCTTCCTAATGCCATGATCCCTTAATACAAGTTCCTCATATTGTGGAAACCCCCAAACATAACATTATTTTGTTGCTACTTCATAACTGTAACTTTGCTACTTTTATTAATTGTAATGTAAAAATCCTGTATATGATATGCAGGATGTATTTCCATTCACTGGACCAAATTTGGCACAAATACCTGATATGCCCACATTTGAATACTGGTGGGGTTGGGGGGGGGGTGTTATTTTCTCATTTGGGAGCTGTAGTTGCTGGGATTTATAGTTCACCTACAATCAAAAAGCATTTGGAACTCCACCAATGATAGAGTTGAACCAAACTTGACACACAGAACTCCTATGACCAATAGAAAATGCTGGAAGAGTTTGGTGGGCATTGACCTTGACTTTTGGAGTTGTGGTTCACCTATATCCAGAGAGCCTTGTGGACTCAAACAATGATGGATCTGGACCAAACTTGGCACGAATACTCAATATGCCCAAATGTGAACATTGTTGGAGTTTGGGGAAAAGGGACCTTGACATTTGGGAGTTGTAGTTGCTGGAATTTTATCAAAGAGCATTCCAAACCACACCAAAGAAAGAATTGGGTCATACTTGGCACACAGAACTCCCATAACCAACAGAAAATACTATGTTTTCTGATTATCTTTGCTGACCCCTCTAATACTCCTTGGTGACACCCTCCCCTCAAGGGTTACGACCCCCAGGTTGAGAAACGCTGGTTTAGCTGGTATGTCAGGCACCACCTGACATCCATCGGGAAGCAGCAGCCTGTAATGAAGGGACAAAGGCATTGACATCCCCGGCCCATCCTCTGTTCAGATATCAGCCAGCATGTAAATGACTTAAATCAAGAAATAGCTTCCTAAGCTTTACAGAGATACTCGCAGGAAAACCTCAGCAAGCGAGAGTCCAAAACTGGCAGGCTAACACCCAGCACCTCAATCAGTGTCTGATACTGGATGAGAGCCTCCCTCCTGGGCACACAGAAGATTGGGTGAACAAATTGTGCTCTGGCACCACAAGATGCAGAGCCAACTTTAAGAAATGGGGCCACAAAGTGGAGTCCATGACAAGCAAGTGTGGAGAAGAGCAAGCCATAGACCATTTATCACAATGCAACCTGAGCCCTGCCACATGCACAATGGAGGTCCTTCTCATAGTGACACCAGAGACACTCCAAGTGGCCAGCTTCTGGTCAAAGGATATTTAGCATAATGCCAAGTTTTTAACTTTGTTTATGATTTTAAATACATTATAACTGTATCCAAGTGGCTTCTGACACAATAAATCTTTCTCTCTCTCTCCCCCCCTCTCTCTCTATTCACAGAATCCCAAGCAGGGAGCATTTTGAATGCTTCCACCTTTTTGATGTGCAGTCTGTCGCATCACAAGGCCTAGCTCCAAAGTCCCCCCCCCCCTAATGTCAGGAGCGAATTCAGGTGTGAGAGAATTGGCTGTTTGCAAAGACATTGCCCAGAAGATGCCCGGATGTTTTGATGTTTTCCCATCCTTATTGAAGGCTTCTTTCATGTCCCCATATGGGGAGCTGGAGCTGACAGAGGGAGCTCATCCGTGCTTTCCCCGGATTCGAACCTGTGACCTGTCGGTCTTCTGTCCTGCTGGCACAAGGGTTTAACCCATTGCGCAACCAGAGCTCCAAAGGTAACCAAATGCACAAAAATGGATAGTCCTCCGTTGTCTTTGGAGATGGTAACAAGGAAGGAATTCCATCCGGCAGCAAAGTATGCTGTTGGATCCCTTCTTTGACCCACCGGTTGCTTGTCAAGAGGGCATCCCATCTTCCTGAGTCAGGTCCCGTTTACCCGTTAACAACCGCCGAGGGTCTGAAGTCTGAGCACACAACCAAAAGGAATATGGCTTTTACTGACAGGATATTAATAGAGTGCCATGTTCTGAGTCAGACTACCCCCAGGTCTGTTTGCCTTCCTCCGTTTAACGATGTAGAGACTAATGAATCTCCAAGGGGGGAGTCAGTCAATGAATATTTCATTTTCGCTCCGACTGCAGTGTCAAATAGCTTTTAGACTTTGTGTAAATACACCTTCGGAAGTCGTCAAAGCGGGCCGCCATCCAGAAGGGAGAGCTTGCAAACGGCGGAAGAGTCACCACCAAGTGAACAGCGGCTGCCTAAGGCTGCGTCTACACTACCATATGATGCATTATGTGATCAGTGAAGATCAGGCATGGGCAAACTTCGGCCCTCCAGGTGTTCTGGACTTCAACTCCCACAATTCCTAACAGCCGGTAGGCTGTTAGGAATTGTGGGAGTTGAAGTCCAGAACACCTGGAGGGCCGAAGTTTGCCCATACCTGCTGTAGATCCATATCATGCAGTTTGAACTGTACAGAACTGCATTTTGCAGGTCTACATTGCTATCATGCAGTGGGTTGAACTTGCTGACCAAAAGATCAGCAGTACAAATCCGGGGAGTGGGGTGAGCTCCCGCTGTTAGCCCCAGCTTCTGCCAACCTAGCAGTTTGAAAACGTACAAATGTGAGTAGATCAATAGGTACAGCTCCATGCAGTCTTGCTGGCCACATGACCTAGGACAGTGTTTCTCAACCTTCCTATTGCAGCGACCCCTTAATAGAGTTCCTCGTGTTGTGGTGAACCCCAACCATAACATTATTTTCATTGCTACTTCATAACTGCAATTTTGCTACTGTTATGAATCGTAATGTAAATATCCAATATGCAGAATGTAATTTCATTCACTGGACCAAATTTGGCATAAATAGCCAATACACCCACATTTGAATATCTGTGGGGTTAGGGGAATGATTGATTTTGTCACTTGGGAGTTGTAGTTGCTGGTATTTATAGTTCACCTACAATCAAAGAGCATTCTGAACTCCACCAAGAATGGAACTGAACCAAACTTGGCACACAGAATTCCTGTGACCAACAGAAAATACTAGAAGAGTTTGGTGGGCATTGACCTTGTGTTTTGGAGTTGTAGTTCACCTATCTCCAGAGAGCACTGTGGACTCAAACAATGATGGATCTGGACCAACCCTGGCACAAACATTCAATATGCCCAAATGTGTACCCTGGTGGAGTTTGGGGAAAATAGACCTTGACATTTGGGAGTTGTAGTTGCTGGGATTTATAGTTCACCTACAATCCATATTAGGGGGTCGCGGCATTAGGAAGGTTGAGAAACACTGCCTTAGATGCTCTCCAGAGCGAATAGCTGGCGTATCCTCATGGGCACATTTTATTACCTCCCTGCCCTCCCTGTGGTACCTATTTATCTACTTACATTTCTGTTTTCGCTCCATCATCCATGCTGATGAACTTTGTTGTCCTTTGAAGTTCTCCTGATCGAATTGCCAGCATGTCTGCATAGGCGCACTTATTACCTGCCCGTCAAAGTGGTATCTATTTATCTACTCACATTGCTGTTTTCGAATGGGTAGGTGAGCAGAAGCTGGGCTGATAGTTAGGAGCTCACCAGAACCTGGGCTTGAACTATCACCCTTTCAGTCAGCAAGAAGGGTATCCCTCCGGGCAGCTAAACCAGGAAACTCTAACTGGATGGCCCTCCACAAGGGAGGGTCTTCCCGCAGGGGCAAATCAAGAATGGGCAACTTAGAAGCCCCCCCCCCCAATCAATCACTGATACATATTTTCTGTTTGTCGTGGGAGTTCTGTGTGCCATATTTGGTTCAATTCCATCATTGGTGGAGTTCAGAATGCTCTTTGATTGTATTTATTTATTTATTTATTTACTTTATTTGCATACCGCACTCTCTCAGCCCTTAGGCGACTCAGTGCGGTTTACAGCCAGGACAATATACAAAGTGCACAACATTAGCATTTAAAACAGTAACTAAAGCAACTACATCGATATAACAATACAACAGTACATCAATATAACATCAATACATCTATATAACTAATCCATTACGTCTCATCAGTAAAGTCATAATCCGATCTCCTCGTCCATTATTCCAAGTTCCAAGATCAATCAGTTGGTTGCACTGCTTAATTAAACGCCTGTTCAAAGAGCCAGGTCTTTACTCTTCTCCTGAACGCCAGCAGGGAGGGGGCCAATCTAATGTCTGCGGGAAGGGTGTTCCACAGCCGAGGGGCCACCACTGAGAAGGCCCTGTCTCTCGTCCCCACCAGCCGTGCTTGTGAGGTTGGCGGGATCGAGAGCAGGGCCTCCCCAGATGATTGTAGGTGAACTATACATCCCAGTAACTACAACTCGCGTATGTCAAGGTCTATTTTCCCCCAAGAGCACCTCGAGAGCACCCCTGGGTAAAATCAACTATACTGCAAATGCTTACTTTGCGTAACTGGTTGAGCCGCCCCTGTCCACTATGCCCTACCTCATGGACAGAGGAAGAATTGTTGGAGGCTACAGACAATGCCATTGCTGTTGCCCGTTTTTGGTCAAAAGATATTTAGCCACCTGCACTCCTTCTATTTTTGTTGATTTTATACTAATTTATGCAATGCTTTTGACATGAAATAAATAAATAAAGCAAGATTTTTCTGCAGCTGGCGGTTTAACCCACTGTGCTTACGCCCGGCCCTTTGTCTCATTTGTGTTCCAAGAAAATTTGGAAAATAAATCCAGATGTTTAGGATCTTTTCACCTTACTCTTTTTTCCTCCCAATCCGACCTTTAGGGGGAAAAAGGGTATCTTAAAAAGAAAACTACTAAAAAAACTGTCATGCAATTTATGATTCCAAATTTTTAAAAAATGCAACACGAACAGACCCACTCGATCACCCTTAATGGCTCCGTGCAACAGCCTTCCGGAAAGTTATTGACTACTGTTAATAATGACAGTCATAAAGTACGAAGCATTGGATCCAATTTCCCTCGACATGCAAACGCACCTGGCAAAGGGAAGATCAGGTTTTCCCCCACACACTTGGCAAGCATATGAAACACCTCATCTTCGAACGCTCTCTACCCACACGCAACTCAGTCCCAGCCTTTTCCCAAGAGAAGCATTTAGTCTTCAAACAGAGGCAGACAGTTTAGCTTTCCCTCTTTCCTCAGGTAAAATAATGTCGCATGTGGGAAGGAAAGCATAAATCTCAAGCTTTTATTGCAACCAATGGAGAGAGTATTATCTCGAAGAAAAGCAATCTTAACAGCTCATTCTAAAGCAAGTACAGGAATTGCTTTTTTGCTTGGCTATCTCATCTCCCTTCCCTTACCTGCCCTCTTTCTTCTTCTCCTTTGCAATATCTATATGAGCCAACAATGTGATGCAGCAGCACCCAAAGCCAATGAAGTTCTGGGCTCATCGATAGGGGTATAGTGTCAAAATCATGGGAAGTAATAGTAGAAGAAATCACTAGATCCCACCCAAGTGAACAATTTTCAACCAGTTTCCAATCTCCTCTTTTTGGGCAAAGTCCTGGAACATGATTAATAGTGAGTGTAATAGAATCATAGAATCAAAGAGTTGGAAGAGACCTCATCAGCCATCCAGTCCAACCCTCTGCCAAGAAGCAGGAATATTGCATTCAAAGCACCCCTGACAGATGGCCATCCAGCCTCTGTTTAAAAGCTTCCAAAGAAGGAGCCTCCACCGCACTCCAGGGCAGAGAGTTCCACTCCTGAACGGCTCTCACAGTCAGGAAGTTCTTCCTCGTGTTCAGATGGAATCTCCTTTCTTCTAGTTTGAAGCCATTGATACATAACATTTTGTATGTTTTTAATGTGCATTTAATTTCAATTCTAAATCTTTAATTTAATGTATTTTAACTGCTTCTTGTTCAAAGGCATTGAAGTTAGGGTCCTCAGCCATCAACTCCGCTGGAATGAAGCTGAGAGTGTTTGAGAACTGGGACATCCGTACAGAGACCAAGGTGCTTGTTTATAAAGCTATTGTCCTCCCAACCCTGCTATACACCTGCAAGACGTGGACTGTCTACAGACGTCACATGCAACTCCTGGATCGATTCCATCAGTGCTGCCTCTGGAAAATCCCGCAAATTTCTTGGGAAGACAAGTGGACAAACATCAGCATGCTGGAAGAAAGAAAGACCACCAGCACTGAAGCGATGGTCCTCTGCCATCAACTCCGCTGGACCGGCCATGTTGTCCGGATGCCTTACCACCGTCTCCCAAAGCAGTTGCTCTACTCGGAACCCAAGAACGGAAAATGGAATGTTGGTGGGCAGGAAAGGGGATTTAAAGATGGGCTCAAAGCTAACCTTAAAAACTCCGGCATAGACACTGAGAACTGGGAAGCCCTGGCCCTTGAGTGCTCCAACCGGAGGTCAGCTGTGACCAGTAGTGCTGTAGAATTTGAAGAGGCACAAATGGAGGGCAAAAGAGAGAAACACGTCAAGAGGAAGGCACGTCAAGCCAACCCTCACTGGGACAACCACTTGGAAACCGATGCCCTCACTGTGTGAGAAGATGCAGATCAAGAATAGGGCTCCACAATCAACTACGTACCCACCGCCAGGACACCAATATTTGAAGACAATCCTCCTCTGACAACGCAGGATCAGCTAAGTAAGTAAGTATTGAATAGTTGCCATATGTAAAGCCGCCTTGAGTCCCCTTTGGGGTAGAGAAAGCCTGGATACAAATAGAGTAAATAATAATAATAATAGTAATAATAATAATAATAATAATAACATGGATTGTCGATGTTGCAATCCCAGGTGACAGCAGGATTGAAGAGAAACAACTGGAAAAGCTGACAAGATATGAGGATTTAAAGATTGAACTGCAAAGACTCTGGCACAAGCCAGTCAAGGTGGTCCCAGTGGTGATTGGCACACTGGGTGCAGTGCCTAAATACCTTGGCCAGAACTTAAACATAATTGGCGCTGACAAAATTACCATCTGTGAGCTGCAAAAGGCCACCTTACTGGGATCTGCACGCATCATTCGCCGATACATGACACAGTCCTAGACATTTGGGAAGTATCTGATGTGCGATCCAATTCAACAGCCAGCAGAGTGTCTGCTGTGGACAAATCTTGTTGTGTTTCAAATAATAATAATAATAATAATAATAATAATAATAACGCGTGGTGATTGCAAAATAATAATAATAATAATAATAATAATGTAAGAGATTGCAAAATAACACAATGTCAAATGGAGCGACCCTGGAATATGACTTGAATTGCGTGATTTTAATTGATATTTTATCATTGATGTTTTAAAATTGTTTGGGATTTTAATGCATTTAGTTATTTATTGATTTGTATATGTGCATCCTTGAATAGCTTGGAGTCTCAGAAACAGCCCTCCCCTTGGCTGAGAGACTGGCCAAACATAGTGGAGGAGGGCTTTTGGTGGTGGGATTCTCTTCCAAAATGTAAGAAAAGTACAGGCAGAGAGATCTTCAGCCTTCTCTGCCAAAGGGGTTCTTAAGACCCTCAGAAATATGTTTTTTATGGTCTTTGGCAACCCCTCTGCAATGCTCATCCAACCCCTCCAGGAGTCGCGACCCCCAGGTTGAGGTACATTGCCCTAAGGGAATAAGTGAAACTATGGATATCAGTTTCATGGATACAGGGGTGGTCCATTCCTTAGTCACCTCCAGATTGGATTACTGTAATGCACTCTACGTGGGGCTGCCCTTTAAAACGGCCCAGAAATTTCAATTGGTACAACAGGTGGCAGCCAGGTTACTAACCGGTGCTTCTTACGGGGAACGGTCAACCCTCCTATTCAAGGAGCTCCACTGGCTGCCATTCATTTTCCGGTCCCAATTCAAGGTGCAGGTTCTTACCTACAAAGCCCTGCGTGACTGCATTTCTGTGTATGAACCCACATGATCTCTTCGATCATCTGGAGAGGCCCTGCTTGCGCTCCCACCTCCTTCGCAGGCGTGATTGGTGGGGATGAGGGAGAGGGCCTTCTCGGTGGTGGCCCCCCGACTCTGGAATTCACTCCCTAAGAACATCAGACATGCCCCAACACTGGCAGTCTTTAGGATGAGCCTGAAAACATGGTTGTTCCAATGTACCTTCCCAGAACAAGGAAAACTCTTAGCAATATGTCCTCAAATGCACTTTAACACTGATTTAGGACTGTCTACGCGCCCTCATCTTTCTTTGAAAACCCTATCCTAGTTTACCTTACCTTGTTTCATGCCTAGCATTTTTAAATTTTAATTATTACATTTGGCCCGGCCATAGGTTTTAAATGCTGTATGTTATTGTTTTTGAGTTTTATTTCAACTGCTTGTATTGATTATTTGTTATCGCTTTTGCTTATTGATGTGCTGTGGGCTTGGCCTTATGTAAGCCGCACCGAGTCCCTTGGGGAGATGGTAGCGGTGTACAAATAAAGTCTATTATTATTATTATTATTATTATTATTATTATTATTCAGTTCTTGTGGGTTTTTTCGGGCTATATGGCCATGTTCTAGAGGCATTTCTCCTGACGTTTCGCCTGCATCTATGGCAAGCATCCTCAGAGGTGAGGCATTTGTTGGATTTTCTTGGTGGGTTTGTAGATTGTTTGTATGTTGTGTTTCCTCATCAGCTTCCCTATGCGATCAGTGGTTCCCTTGATGTATGGCAGGAATACTTTTCCTCTGGGTGGATCTTCATCTTGACTCTCGTGGCTTGTTCTTGGTCTTGCAGCTCTTCTGGTCATTCCACAGATATATAAACCCTTTTTTCCCCAGTTCCAGCAGACCTCACCTCTGAGGATGCTTGCTATAGATGCAGGCGAAACGTCAGGAGAAATGCCTCTAGAACATGGCCATATAGCCCGAAAAAACCCACAAGAACTGAGTGATTCCAGCCATGAAAGCCTTCGACAATACATTATTATTATTGCATTGCATTTCTCTTTTTTTGCAGTACTATCAGTCTGGAATGATACAATTCACTGGATAATGCATTTCCTTTGGTGATGCAATAGGTCTGACGATGCAGTATGTCTGATGATGCAATACCTTCTTCCAATAATGCTGGAAAGTGGGGAGAACCAAATAACTGGGGACCCCATGTGATCTGCGTGCCAAATCTCCCCCAGTTCCGCCCTTTCAAAAATGATTGCTATGATGTATGTGAAATGGTTTGAAGATTATCGAGGAAGTAGAAACAGAAATCCATTTGCGCTCATTTTGAGCCAGTTGCTGAAGATCCGTTTCTAGGAGGAGCACAGAGGAGAGAATCTTTTTTCCCCCAACAGACAAATAAGTGCTTCTTCTTCTTCTTTTTTCCAAAAAAAGAAAAATAAAAGATCTGAAGGTTCGCATTACAGCTTCTATTTTTACCCCAAAAATGCAGTTCCTGCCAAAAAGGCTAAACAGCCTGAATCAGAAGCAAATGAAAGGGATGGAAAAACATTACTCACTCCTCTTTAGCAGCATTGTTCAAACGGGAAACAGGAATTCCGTCGGATTACTTCCAGCATTCGCTTGCCGATGTCGTACAACTGAGAGTGTCAGGATTCACCAAAAATGTACAAACACAACCCCGTGCCCCAATAATCTGGTCTGTGTTATGATTTGAAAAATAGACCACTTACAATAAATAATAATAATAATAATAAATCTCATCTCCATTTCTAAGCCGAAGAGCCAGCATTGTCCGTAGACACCTCCAAGGTCATGTGTCCAGCATGACTGCATGGAGCGCCGTTACCTTCCTGCTGGAGTGGTACCTATTGATCTACTCACATTTGCATGTTTTCAAATTGCAAGGTTGGCGGAAGCTAGAGCTAACAGCGGGAGCTCACATCACTCCCCAGATTCGAATCGCTGACCATTGGTCAGCAAGTTCAGTAGCTCAGCAGTTTAACCTGTTGCACCACCGGGGGCTCCTGCATATATGATATTAATAAAGTAAATCCAACATCTGAAGCACTTCTAGTTCCAAGTATTTCAGAAAAGCTATTGTCTTTCTCCAGGGAAACATGCAGGATTTGAAAGTGACAATGAGATACAAAGCAATATTAATGTGTTGCAAGAAGCATAGTACAAAGTAGACATATCTGTATTGTGTTAGTATAATGTTTTATTTTGTACTGCTCTTTGTAAGAGCTTAGGGTCTTATTATGCTTTAGAAAGTAGCATATTCTTAATATATCTGTGGTTATAAAGTTATGGCCAAAGCTATTTTTAATAATATTATTATATTAATTCAAAGTGCTGGCGCTGGCCTTTAAAGCCCTAAACGGTTCTGGCCCAACTTATCTATCCGAACGTATCTCGGCCTATCAGCCCACCAGGACCCTAAGATCTTCTGGGGAGGCCCTGCTCTCTATCCCGCCTGCTTCACAGGTGCGGCTGGCGGGAACGAGAGACAGGGCCTTTTCTGTGGTGGCCCCTCGGCTTTGGAATGCCCTCCCCATAGAGGTGAGATCAGCCCCTTCGCTGATGGTATTTCGAAAAAGGTTGAAGACATGGATGTTTAAACAAGCATTCGATTAATCTGGTGCAACGAAACTGATGAACAAGGATTGGTTAATTACAGACGACGAAATTGGATTGCGACTACAATTAAGAGATGCATTGGATTATTATTGGTGGCCCAATAATATTGTGTATTGTGTATGTGTTTTTATGCTTTTTAATGGAATATTGCTGCTTGTTGTTGTGTTGTAAACCGCGTTGAGTCGCCGATTTAGGCTGAGAAACGGCGGTATATAAGCACAGTAATAAATAAATAAATAATAAATAAATATTTGAAAATCTATATAAATAAAAATATGTTTGTTGGTGGGATTAACATAACTCAAAAACCACTGAACGAATTGACACCAAATTTTGACACAAGACACCTATCAAGCCAACAAGTGGCTATCACTCACAAAACACTAAAAAACACAGTGGAAGGGACTTAAAAAGCTAAAAACCAAAAATACATTACAACGCATGTGCAAAACCACATATATATATACACAAACACACACATATATGCATATATACAGATAAAACACATACACAGAAAGGGGGAAGGAAGGGGATAAGGAGGGAGAGAAGGAGGGAGAGAAGGAGGGAAAGAAGGAGGGAAAGAAGGAGGGAAAGACGGAGGGAAGGAGAGAAGGAAAGGTAGCAAAGGAAGGAAGGAAAGAAGGAGGAAGCGAAAGAAGGAAGGAAAGAGGGAAAGAAGAAGGGAAAGATGGAGAGAAAAGAAGGAAAGAAAGAAGGGTAGAGAAGGAAGGAAGGAGAGAAGGAGGGAGAGAAAGAGGGAAAGAAGGAAGGAAGGAGAGAAGGAAAGAAAGCAAGGTAGCAAAGGAAGGAAGGAGAGAAGGAGGGAGAGAAGGAGGGAAGGAAAGAAGAAGGGAAAGAAGAAGGGAAAGAGAGAAAGAAGGAAAGAAGGGTAGAGGAGGAAGGAAGGAGAAAAGGAGGGAGAGAAGGAGGGAGAGAAAGAATGAAAGAAAGCAAGGTAGCGAAGGAAGGAAGGAGAGAAGGAGGGAGAGAAGGAGGGAGGGAAAGAGGGAAAGAAGAAGAGAAAGAAGGAGGTAAGGAGAGAAATAAGGAAAGAAAGAAGGGTAGAGAAGGAAGGAAGGAGAGAAGGAAGGAGAGAAAGAGGGAAAGAAGGAGGGAAGGAGAGAAGGAAAGAAAGAAAGGTAGAGAAGGAAGGAAGGAAAGAAGGAATTAAAAAAGTGAAAGAGGGAAGGAAGGAGAGAAGGAACAAAAGAGAGAAAAGGGGAGGGAAGGAAAGCAGGAAAGAGACAAGGAAGGATGGAACCAAAGATCAAAGCAAGAAAAGAAACAGGTAGAGAAAGAAGAAAGAAGGGAAAGAAAAAGAGGGAAGGAAGGAAAGAGGGAGGGAAGGAAGGAGAGAAAGAAAGAAGGAGAGAAAGAGGGAGAGAAGGTTTGCCACAGCAGCACGTGGTGGGTACAGCTAGTGGGATAATAAAACTGCATGCCACTTTCTTTGATTTTTCCAGGCTCGGGATCCATTATGTTCCAGAAGAGCCTAGGTATGTCTGCAGAAGTTTATGCTGGTTTATTTTTCCTCCAATGTACTGCCCACATATTTTACAAATTGGAGTTGTTGTGCGCTGCCGGGTCAACCTTTTTCAGCCAAACTGTATTCCTGTCTCCACCTGAGTCATAGATCTCAAACAAAGGAGGCAGTGAGGAAAAAGGAAGGAATGAGCCAAGTGCCAGTGTTCTTTTCCACAAGGCAATTGGGCTTCCCTGCGGTAACCATCATAAAAATTGCTCCCAGTAATTATCGAAACCACTTCTCAATGCTTACAACCTGTCCCTCCCTCCCAGCTATGTTACCTAAGAGAAAGGTGGAACATTCACATAGGTAGGTAAAGGTAGTCCCCTGACATTAAGTCTAGTCATGTCTGACTCTGGGGTGTGGTGCTCATCTCTAAGCCGAAGAGCCAACGTTGTCCGTAGACACCTCCAAGGTCATGTGACTGGCATGACTGCATGGAGCGCCGTTATCTTCCCGCCGGAGCGGTACCTATTGATCTACTCACATTTGCATGTTTTTGAACTGCTAAGTTGGCAGAAGCTAGGGCTGACAGCGGAAGCTCACGCCGCTCCCCGGAATCGAACCTGCAACCTTTCGATCAACAAGCTCAGCAGCTCAGTGCTTTAACCCACTGCGCCACTGGGGGCTCCATGCGGAATGGGGTGAGCTCCCATTGTTAGCCCCAGCTTCTGCCAACCTAACAGTTCAAAAACATGCAAATGTGAGCAGATCGATAGGGTGGAAGGTAATGGCGCTCCATGCAGTCATGCTGGCCACATGACCTTGGAGATGTGGGCGATACGTCAGGAGAGAATGCTTCTGAAACATGGCCATACAGCCTGGAAAACTCACAGCCAGGGGCAGCTCAACCCATTACGCAAAATAAGCATTTGCAGTATAGTTGATTTTGCCCAGGGGTGCTCTTGAGGCGCTCTTGGGGGGAAATAGACCTTGACATATGCGAGTTGTAGTTACTGGGATGTATAGTTCAGCTACAATCAAAGAGCATTCTGAACTCCACCAATGATGGAATTGAACCAAATATGGCACACAGAACTCCCACGCTGAACAGAAAATATATATCAGTGATTGGATGGGGGGGTAGGGCACCAAAATACTGTTTGCTTACCATTGAAAATTACCTAGGGCTGCCTCTGCTCACAGCAACCCAATAATAAATACTGCTCAGATTACTGAGATATAGGCAAAATTAGGAGAAAACTCTCCAAAATCTCCATTATATTTCCCTCATCCAACATGTGCAAAGAAAGGGAGAGGACAATTCAGTTCAGCAACTTATTTAAATGTATTCCAAACTCACTTAGATGAGTAAACTGAAAAGCAAGGAAAAACCCAAACAAACAGCGGCTCTGCAAAAGAGAAAAACACAATCTGGAGTATGTTTGAATTTCATCCACCTCCAAAAAAACCTGCCAATGTCCATGCAAATCATACTGTAAGATCGACGGTGTACAGGGAAGAAATGATTTGCTAGGCACTGTAAATTAGATAATAAAAGGTACTGGAGGAAACAAATAAATTACCCCGTGGCTTTCGAGCCACGGTTGCAATCATAAATAATGCTTAAATCCAATACTGTGTTTACCGGCAACATTTTTCTTTGCCCGTGATCACGATGCGATGATACATCGTATAATTTAATCATCACCGTCCCTTTCGTGCCAGAATAAAAGATGCAAAAATTGCTCTAAGAGCAGCAGCTGGCGGTGGACAGAATCCTGGGAGGAGGCATATAATGGCTTTAGACAAGTCTGCTGCTGCGGACAGACGCTGGTGACGGTTCCAGCTGTCACAGGCTTGACCTCCTTTGACTTTGGCTGAAGTTTATATCAAAAGGGGACCAGAGAGTTAGCTTTCTCTCAAGGAGACGTCATGTCTGCTCTTAACTGTGATGGAATGGAAAACGAATGACTGTATAAATACCGCTGTTGAAAAAACCATCACTGGACCCCACTCAATTCAACAAGTATTGGCCTGTTTCCAATCTCCCCTTTTTGGGCAAAGTCCTGGAACGTGTGGTGGCCTCACAACTCCAGGTATTCTTGGTAGACACGGATTATCTAGACCCGGCACAGTCTGGCTTTAGGCCGGGACATGGTACTGAGACAGCCTTGGTCGCCTTAGTGGATGATCTTCGCCGGGAACTGGACAGGGGGAGTGTGTCCCTCTTGGTTCTGCTGGACCTCTCAGCGGCCTTTGATACCGTCGACCACGGTATCTTTCTGGGACGCCTCGCGGAAATGGGCCTTGGTGGCACTGTTTTGCAGTGGCTCCGGTCATTTCTAGAGGATCGTACCCAGAAGTTGTTGCTGGGGGACAAGTGCTCAACCTCACAACCATTGTCTTGTGGGGTCCCGCAGGGTTCTATACTGTCCCCCATGTTGTTTAACATCTACATGAAGCCGCTGACTTTTTGGAAGAAAGTAAAAACCTGGCTCTTCGAGCAAGCCTTTGGAACCCCGGAATAGATAGTCAAACTTGAGATGGAGAATGATCCAGGAACGGCCAAGACGATGAAATGGATGAGGATTGGAATGAGAGGATATAGCTCTTTTAAAATTGTTATTGTCTTTTTTTTTGTCTAAATGCACTTAATTGTTTTTGCTGTTGTATTGTATTGATGGCATCGAATTGTGCCAATATGTAGATTGCCCTGAGTCGCCTGCGGGCTGATATGGGCGGGATATAAGTGATGTAAATAAATAAATAAATAAATAAATAAATAAACCAGGTATGAGCGAACTTCAACCCTTCAGGTGTTTTGGACTGCAACCCCCACAATTCCTAACAGCCACAGGCCCCTTCCTTTCCCCCCTAAGCTCCTTAAGTGGCTGAAGGGGAAAAAGAAAGGGCCTGAGGGTAGTAGGTATTGTCGGAGTTGAAGCCCAAAACACCTGGAGGGCCAAAGTTTGCCTATGCCTGGTATATACGCATGTATAACATAACCACATGTATAAGTCAAGGACAAGTTTTGGGGTCAAAATTATTGATTTTGATAGGACCCATGGATAAGCCAAAAATTCTGCAGAAAGAAAACTCAGGGGGTCAATTCAGAAGTCCCAGAGTAGTTTGACATGTTCATTTTGTGTAACTCTTTCAGGCTTGTGATCCCACCAGTTCTTTGTCACAGGCAGATGGTATTTGTGGCACAGGTTCCAAAGAATCATCTGAGCAAGGGTGTTATGCCTCTGCTTGTAGTATGTCTGCGCGATCTTCTTGCAGCAGCTGAGGATGTGATCTATTGTTTCATCTGCTTCCTTGCAGAGTCTACACTTGGGGTCTGTTGTCGACTTTTCATTTTGGCATTGATGGCATTTATTCTATTATTATTTTAAACACAACATGAGTCCACAGCAGACAAAATCACTCTGCTGGCTGTTGTATTGGATCACACGTCGGATACTTCCCAAGTGTCTAGGACTGTGTGATGTATTGGTGTGCAGATCCTAGTAAGGTAGCCTTCTGCAGCTGGCAGATGGTAATTTTGTCAGCACCAATTGTGTTTAAGTGCTGGCCAAGGTCTTTAAGCACTGCACCCGGTGTGCCGATCACCACTGGGACCACCTTGACTAGATTGTGCCAGGGTATTTGCACAAGCTAGTAAGGCAGAAAGGTATGCAAAAGGTACAGCTGTAGGTATGCAGAAAGGTACAGCTATAGAAAAGGCAAAAAGCACAGCTTTAGTTTTACTAAAGCTGCTGGGGATTGCATGTAGAAAAGAGAACGGATGGACTTGACCATATATGGGAGACAAAGACAGACTCAAGATGAGTTTTTTGTGAAAGGGTGAAAAATCGGTCATGAGACTTGCCAACTTTGCAAAAAGGAAGTAGCCAAGGCAAAAGTTAAAACTTGCCAAGATCAGCAGATGTTTTCAGCTGTATTTTGCATGTCGGCATCTTGAGATGTTTCCAAGAAGGGGCTTGCTTATTGCGAAGCGAAACTTAAAAATATATGAGCTAATTGCTTAATATAACTATAATATTGACAGCTTTTTTAACCAATGATTTAATCTTCGGGGCGGCTCTTAAAGCCGAACCCCTTTTGATGTATAAAAGGAACACTACCTTTGATGCTGGTGGGCTTTCCCCAGAGACGCCATTGTTGTGTCGGAGAGCCTCTAGCAGCTGCTAAATAAACTTTGATATTCTTGCTGAACCCAGTTGGCTGTCTTTCCTGACTCATCTGCGTCCGCAATTTGAACTGAAACGGAGCATTTTGGCTGAGCCTTTGAGCAATTGCTCAGGGAAAGAAAAAGCCTGCTTCACTAGTCCTCATATTGTGTCAGCTTTTCCAGTTGTCATTTGGGAGTTGTAGTTGCTGGGATTTATAGTTCACCTACAATCAAAGAGCATTCTGGACTCCACTAATGATGCACTTGAACCAATCTTGGCACACAGAACTTCCATGACCAAGAGAAAATACTGGAAGAGTTTGGTGGGCGCTGACCTTGAGTTTTGGAGTTGTAGTTCACCTACATCCAGAGAGCACTGTAGAGTCAAACAATGATGTATCTGGACCAAACTTGGCACAAATACTCAATATGCCCAAATGTGAACACTAGTAAAGTTAGGGGAAAATAGACCTTGACATTTGAGAGTTGTAGTTGCTGGGATGTATCACCTATAATCAAATAATATTCTGAACTTCACCAACGATAGAATTGGGCCAGACTTCCCACACAGAACTCCCATGACCAACAGAAAATGCTGTGCTTTCTGATGGTCTTTGGTGACCCCTCTGACACCCCCTCATGACCCCCCTTGGGGTCCCAACCCCCAGGTTGAGAACCACTGTGCTAGGTCAAAGTAGAAGATAGACAGACAGAGGAAGAACCTTTCTCTTATAAACAGCCTTGTAGGCATGGCCTTGAGTGAATGGAGTGCAGACCACGAGGAAAAGAAGATGGTGCCCATTTGGCCTGTGGTGTCTCAGCTGTTGCTTCTCCATTTGCTCCCAAAACAAGGTGGAACTTGTTTGCTTTTGTACAGAAATTGCTTTTGGAACATCTACTGATCTTGCCTGATAAATGAATGCATCTGTTACTCCTTCCTTCCTTCTTTCCTTCTATCCATTTATTTATTTATTTCGTATCAAAAGCATTGCATAAAGTAGTATAAAACTGATAAAAATAGAAGAAGTGCAGACAGCTAAATATCTGACCAAAAACGGACAACAGCAATGGCATTGTCTGTAGCCTCCAACAATTCTTCCTCTGAACATGAGGCAGGGCATAGTGGACAAGCATACAGATAATTCCATCCATTAGTGCAGTGTTTCTCAATCTTCTTAATGCCGTAACCCTTTAATACAGTTCCTCATGTTGTGGTGACCCCCAAACATAAAATTATTTTTGTTGTTACTTCATAACAATTATCTTGCTACTGTTATGAATCGGAATGTAAATATCTGATATGCAGGATGTATTTTCATTCCCTGCACCAAATTTGGCGCAAATACCAGATATGTCTAAATTTGAATATTGGTGGGGCGGGAATTGATTTTGTCATTTGGGAGTTGTAGTTGCTGGGATTTATAGTTCACCTACAATCAAAGAGCATTCTGAACTCCACCAATGATGGAATTGAACCACACAGAAGTCCCATGGCCAACAGAAAATACTGGAAGGGTTTGGTGGGCATTGACCTTGAGTTTTGGAGTTGTAGTTCACCTACATCCAGAGAGCACTATGGACTCAAACAATGATGGATCCGGACCAAACTTGGTAGGAATACTCAATATGCCCAAATGTGAACACTGGTGGAATTCAGGGAAAATAGACCTTGGCATTTGGGAGTTATAGTTGCTAGGATTTATAGTTCACCTACAATCAAAGAGCATTCGGAATCCCAACAATAGAATTGGGCCAAGCTTGGCACACAGAACCCCAATGACCAGCAGAAAATACTGTGTTTTCTGATGGTCTTTGGCAATTCCACTGACACCTCTTTGTGACCCCCCCCCCCCCGAGCTTCCCAACCCCAAGGTTGAGAAGCGCTGCATTAGTGTGTTGAATGTCTCCAAATCTGAAATGATTTCTTGTCTTTGGTAAAAGAATGGCCTACTGCACAAAGACCTATTCCTTCTGCACATTTTATTGTACAATTGCAGAAATCTGTAGCCAGTTGCACGTAAAAATAATGTCTGTCTGTCTCCATGGTAGAGGAGACTACACTTCCAGTAAAAAAACTTGAAACTAGAAGTCATTTTTGCATTGTTAGTTTTCAGCCAATTTTGGATACTACAAACCCCAGGATTCCACAGCAGTGAGTCAAGGTCATTGTGACGGCGCGAGTGGCGCCACCTATGTATAGAACTGTTAGTTGTAAGATTTAAACTGTTGTATCATGCTTAATCCTGCCCTTTTTTACCCTGCTTATGTATAGTTGTATGGATTGGTTGCTTGTAGCTGTCAATCAGTACTGTTTGGCTCCACCTCTTCCTGCAAGAGGGGAGAACTTCCTTTCTCTTCATTCTGCCATCAGCGTTCGTACCAGATGGACGTGAGTAAGAGACTTGATTCTAAAGGACCCTGATTTAAGTTACCTCTTAGAACCAGTTCTGAGGTTTTTTACCCCTGGGTCTCATGCTTTATGTCCAGATCGTCCTGGACAATTATTGAGGAGACCCAGGCGCCTTCAAGCCGGTTCTTTTGGCACCAAAGGAAGATCCTGAGTCTTCAAAACATAGGCCATCTGAACTGGGGTTGTGGTTTGCTCCGGCATTCACAGCCATTGAGGAAGGAGGAAACTTGGTGAGGCTTCTCAGCTTCAAACCCCTTGGACCCAGGACTAATTGAGACTGTAATGTATGTTTTCCTTCACCCCTCTAAAGTTTTCCAGCTCATTGCGTTGAAGAAATGACTTTGTGATAAATAAAACTTATTTTGAGCTATTTACAGCGTTTTGGGTTTTTGGGAGTTCCAGTTTCCTATAGGAGGGCAAGAAGCAATCCCCTGGGGGAAAGATGCCACATCCACCCCTCCTTTATTGAGAATACTAGCCCCCAGGCGCGATGGCACAGTCATTAAATTACATTAATTTTGCAGTATAGGACTCTGTATAGGAAAATCCTTAGGGCCTCTCAGTCGAGGCACCCTGGCTTCCCGCTGGGCACAAAGAGCACATCCTGTTCAAAAGCCAACTGCTATAGGCCCAGCGCGTGACAGCACAGTGAGAAAATCAATAGCGCAAGTAAGACCATTTTAAACAGAATACGGCAGAGAGGGATGGGCGGAGCCCATGTCTTTTTCATCCATTTCCTTAGTTGGCACTCGTGCAAATTCTACATTAGATGTGAGCATTTTTATGTTTGTTAAAGGATGCTCGTAAGTGTGCATGTGGTTCGAAGGAAGGCACATGGATTCCCCATGCATTTGTGCAGGGAGCTAAGTTTGCAATTGCATTTCAATATTCCTGAATGTTAGCCGTTTCAAGCATATTGCAGACCCTACTGTTAGGCATTAGTGTCCTCTCTCCTTCCCCGCAAACCTCTCCATTTAGTAAGGAGGGTGTTCTGGGCACCAATGAGCTGCCATACTGTAGCTCTCTCATTTAGTTCCTGGCTCCGTTCTTTCCTCCTCCTGCGCTGTCACTGTGGGCATCTGTTCCCTGGCAGTTTTCCTTCACCACCCTCTGTCTCTACTAAAATTGACAAGGTTGAGAAAATCCTCATCCCTTTCATCAATGCGTCATCGGCGTCTTCTTTTTTCCCTCAAAGTCAGGCATTAATTATGTTACCCGCCTGCCACACATGGGCACACCTTTCACAAGCATGCTGCTTAATTTGGTCAAGCTTCACCTAGCATGCTTGGTTCAGTTTTGGGCATCGCAGCTCAAGGAGGAGATTGACTAGCTGCAAGGTGTCCAGAGAAGGTGAGCAAAAGTCTGGAAAGCAAGCCTTACGAGGAACAATAGAGGGAGCTGGGTGTGTTTAGCTTGGAGAGAGAAGAATGAGAAATGGCACAATCTGTCCTTAAGCATTCCACAGATATATAAACCCATTGTCCTAATTCCAACAGACTTCACTACCTCTGAGGATGCTTGCCATAGATGCAGGCGAAATGTCAGAAGAAATGCCTCTAGAACATGGCCCTATAGCCCGAAAAAAACCTACAAGAACCTAGTGATTCCAGCCATGAAAGCCTTCGACAATACATTGTCCTTAAGCAGTTAATTTTATTTATTTATTTACAGTATTTATACCCCACTGTTCTCACCCCAAAGGGGACTCGGAACACACATACGGCAAACATTCAATGCCAATTACACAATTACCAAGGACAGACTGTGACGGAGCCCGTATATTACTGCTACTAATTGTAAAGGCTTGGCCACTAATTTGTAATGATGCCACCAAATTGTAAGGATGCATACATATAACTGCTACCAATATGTAGAGCAGCATTTCTCAACCTAGGGGTCGGGACCCCTTGGGGGGGGTCACGAGGGGGTGTCAGAGGGGTCGCCAAACACCATCAGAAAATATGGTATTTTCTGTTGGTCATGGAAGTTCTGCCTCGGAAGTTGGTAGACCCTCTATTTTTGGAGGCCTTTGTTCTGGAATAGCTGTTCCAGGAGCTCCAATTTTATTTGCTTTGAATTAAATGTCTGTTTGCAATCCCAGGCTTGGGATTTTGCAGCAGGGTGGCTTCCTGTTATAGTTTGCAATCATAGGGCAAGCCACCTGTCAATTATCGTTAGGTTCCCTGGTCCCGCCCCTTTTTGAGTTTTGGAGGGAATAGGAGCCTTTTTGAGTCAGTCCACACAGAGAAGCCTTTCGCACAGGACATAAAATGAAGAGCTCCTTAGAAAGCTTCATCTTCTACCGCTTGGCCGGGGAGATATACGGTTTGGCCGGGGAGATATACAGCCTACAGCTTGGCCAGGATTATACAGCCCACAGTTTGGCCGAGGATCATACATCCTTACAGGTCCTTTGCTGAGGGACTTCAGGCAGCCATCACCTAAACCTAAACTCCTTCTTTTCCCCTGGAAGTCTACAAAGCTCTGCTTGGTAAGGGTCGCTTGCGGAAGCCAGAAGCAGTTGGTACCGGGTGCAGGGGCTCCACACCAACAGAGGCAAAGACAGACTGCCCAGATTAGAAGTTAAGGATTTC
Source organism: Anolis sagrei (assembly GCF_037176765.1). NCBI lineage: Eukaryota > Metazoa > Chordata > Lepidosauria > Squamata > Anolidae > Anolis > Anolis sagrei. The sequence continues at coordinate 29,773,240 of NC_090029.1, read as the reverse complement.
CCCATTAGTTAGTATACAGTTATGAAGATAGTGCCTGTTCCCAGTGAACAAGATTGCAAGAGCCAATAGACTGTTAAGAAAGCTTTAAAATACCTGTTTGTTTTCATCAATAATTTAAGCTTCTACAGAACTTTGTTTTGGGGAGGTCCAAGGGCCTTTAATCTGAGGCAGACCCGGCGTCCCGTTGGGCACACAGAATTTATGTCCTGTCTACAGTCTTATGCACAGGCCCAGCGTGCGACAGCACAGCCTTCACACAGATGATAGATGGGCATCTTTCAGGAGTGCTTCTACTTGTCTATCTCTGCATGGCATGGTGCTTGTGGTGCCTTCCAACTATGATTCTATTAAACTGTATGTTTGTTGTGTTGTCGAAGGATTTCATAGCTGGAATCACTGGGTTGCTGTGAGTTTTCTGGGCTGTATGGCCATATTTCAGAAGCATTCTCTCCTGACATTTCATCCACATCTATGGCAGCCTTCCTCAGAGGTTGAGTGGTCTGTTGGAAACAGTGAGGTTTATATATTTGTGGAATGTCTAGGGTGGGGGGAAAGAACTCTTGATTGCTAGAGGTATGTGTGAATGTTGCAATTGGCCACCTTGATGTGCTGCAGTTTCAAGGCCTGGCTGGTTGCCGCCTGGGGCAATCCTTTGTTGGGAGGTGTTAGCTAGCCCTGATTGATTCTTGTCTGGAATCCCCCCGCTTTTTTGATTCTTGCTCTTTATTTACTGTTCTGATTTTAAAGTTTTTTTTAAAAAATACTGAGTGTCTGTTTGCACTCTCACAACAAGGTGGATTGGTGGAATTGACACAAATGGATAAAAGCTGTCTGGACAGTTTCATCACAGACTGGTGAAGACAGGCGTAGAGGATAGTTGGCAAGGGTCTGTGCTGACTGGGGAACTGAGGGAAATTCAGTCCCAAAAAGGAATGTTTTCCAGCTCTTATTAGAGGAGTAGCCTTTTCTGTATCCACTGGAGGAAAGAGCGCCAACACCGAAGCTGTGTCTTGGGTGTCATTTCACTGTTCAAAGGTTTGGAAGGGCCCAGGTTAGTATGTGGATGGGAGACTGCTAACTGATGGCAGGTGCCATCTATATCTATATCAATAAAATGGAATGTTTGTTTGTGGGATTAACAGAACTCAAAAACCACTGGACGAATTGACACCAAATTTGGACACAAGACACCTAACAATCCAATGTATGTCCGTTACTCAAAAAAATTGATTTTGTCATTTGGGAGTTGGAGTTGCTGGGATTCATAGTTCACCTACAATCAAAGAGCATTCTGTACCCCACCAACGATGGAATTGAACCAAACTTGGCACACAGTTCTCCCATGACCAACAGAAAGTATTGGAAGGGTTTGGTGGGCAGTGTCCTTTAGTTTTTGAGTTGTAGTTCACCTACATCCAGAGGTCACTGTGGACTCAAACAATGATGGATCTGGACCAGGGGCGGCTCGTCCATTACGCGAAGTAAGCAGTCGCAGTACACTTTTTTTTTGCCAGGGGCGCAGAGGCGCCTCTGTAAATGCCCCTCGACCACCACTTGAGGAGCACCCCCTCAGCTCACAACAGCCCTAGCAGTCCGGGGGGAGCCTCGGCTTTCTTGCCTCACTGCCGGGTAATCCTCTCCCAAAGGGGCCGGGCCCTTGAGCCTCGCCTAGCTACTCTCGTTCCTGCTCCACCTGGCCACCGGGTGCGCGAGCAGAGCTGGCACTCAATCATTCTCTGCGCTTGATCCTTTCCCCATGACCGGCTCCCTTTCCCGATCCCCCGGAGCTCCACCCACCTCCTCTCCTCTCCCCAATCCGTGGGGGGGGGGGGAGGGGCGGAACTGCCGCGCCTGGCCCACTTCGGGTCCGGAGGCGTGTCTGAAGACCCCAACGTGTGCACCAAAAGTTACCTCTTCTCCTGACTTTCTCTTCAGCCATTGGGACCAAGAGAGAGAGAGAGAGAGAGAGAGAGAGACCCTCTGGCTGGAGGTATCTCCCACCTCCGCTCCCTCCTTTGTTTTTGCACCTACCTTCAGGAAAGGTGGGCATCTCCACCTCTCTCTCTCTCTCTCTCTTGGTCCCAATGGCTGAGGAGAAAGTCTGGAGAAGAGGTGACTTTTGGTGCACACGCCGGGGTCTTCAGGCACACCTCCGGACCCAAAGCGGGCCAGGCAAGGGAGCAAGTGCGGCAAGTGTAGTTACTGGGATGTATAGTTTACCTACAATCAAAGAGCATTGATTCCAGTGATGGAATTGAACCAAATATGGCACACAGAACTCCCACGACGAAAATATATATCAATGATTAGTTGGGGGGGGGGGAGGAAGGCGCCAAAATACTGTTTGCTTACCGTTGAAAATTACCTAGGCCCGCCTCTGATCTGGACCAAAGTCTACACGAATACTCAATATACATAAATGTGAACACTGGTGGAGTTTGGGGAAAATATAATCTTGACATTTGGGAGTTGTAGTTGCTGGGATTTATAGTTCATCTACAATCACAGAGCATTCTGAACCCCACCAATGATAGAATTGGACCAAACCTCCCACACAGAACTCCCATGTGGGCCACAGCAACACGTGGCAGGGGATGGCTAGTAAATAAATAAAAATGTAATGTTCGTTTGTGGGATTAACATAACTCAAAGACCACTGGATGAATTGACACCAAATTTGGACACAAGACACTTCTCAGGCCAACAAGTGACCATCACTCATAAAAACACAGCAGATGAGACTTAAAAAGCCAAAAAAGCAAAAATCACTATGAACTGACAAGCAACTTGGTCATTCAACAAAGCAGAATTGATTGTCAAAGGCTTTCATGGCTGGAATCACTGGGTTGCTGTGAGTTTTCCAGGTTTCTCTCTTTCACCCTCCATTCTTGCCTCTTCAAATTCCGCAGCACTGCTGGTCACAGCTGACCTCCAGCTGGAGCACTCAAGGGCCAGGGCTTCCCAGTTCTCAGTGTCTATGCCACAGTTTTTAAGGGTGGCTTTGAGCCCATCTTTGAATCTCTTTTCCTGTCCTCCAAGATTCCATTTTTCGTTCTTGAGTTCGGAGTAGAGCAACTGCTTTGGGAGACGGTGGTCGGGCATTCGGACAATGTGGCTGGTCCAGTGGAGTTGATGGCAAAGGACCATAACTTCAGTGCTTTGCTTCCTCCACCACACTGACATTTGTCTGCCCAAATATGTCTAACACCCAACCCCCTGCTCATACAATATCATATGGCAATAAATACATTGTTATGCAAAACTTGTGCTTGTTCCCTTGTCCTAAGCACACCCGCCGTAGCAGTTTCAGGAGGCTTCTGCTGTGGTTAGCTCTCGGTCTTTGCTGGAAACAGCCTTAACAGAGAAGGCTTGCAGTTCAGTTGCATGTAGAACGTCTCCAGTTCGATCTCTGGCCCTTGCATTAGGCAGATGGAGGAAACTGTGGCAGATGGGAAGTGCTGCCTTGTCTTTCCTGCTTTAAGGAAGCAATTATAATTGCTGTTGTTTAGGTGGAGAAAGTCTTGTACAATCAGTCCTCAATTGCATGTTGAAAGAACAAGGTATTCATTCACCTGACTGTAGAAAGAGACTGAGGAGGGTCCCAGTCCAAATTCTTTGGGATTTCCAGAGTCTAGAAGCAGCCAATGAGAAGAGTCTCTTCGATGTCCCTTCCAGATGTACCTTCCCAGCAAATTTCAAAGCATAGTCAGCTTCAAATAACTCCAGATGCACAGCCATGTGCTAATAATAATAATAATAATAATAATAATAATAATAATAATAATAGTATTTCATACCCACCTCTCCTCACGGCTTGAGGTGGATTACAACATTGCAAAACATGATTTATGTGTTCATAGATCAGTGTTTCTCAACTTGGGGGTCAACACCCCTGGGGTTGCCAGGGGGAGTCAAAGGGTTTGCCAAAGACCATCAGAAAACACACTATTTTCTATTGGTCATGGGGATTCTGTGTGGGAAGTGTGGCCCAATTCTATCGTTGGTGGGATTCAGAATGCTCTTTGATTGTAGGTGAACTATAAATCTCAGCAAATGTCAAGGTTTATTTTCCCCAAAATCCCAAAGTTTTCACATTTGGGCATATTGAATATTTGTGCCAAGTTTGGTCCAGATCCATCATTGTTTGAGTCCACAGTGTTCTCTGGATGTAGGTAAACTACAACTCCCAAACTCAAGGTCAATGCCCACCAAACCCTTCCAGTATTTTCTGTTGGGCATCAGAGTTCTTTGTGCCAAGTTTGGTTCAATTCCATTGTTGGTGGAGTTCAGAATGCTCTTTGATTGTAGGTGAACCATAAATCCCAGTAACTACAACTCCCAAATATCAAGGTCTATTTCCCCCAAACTCCACTGTGTTCATATTTGGGCATATGGAGTATCCGTGCCAAGTTTGGTCCAGATCCATCATTGTTTGAGTCCACAGTGTCTCTGGATGTAGGTGAACTACAACTCCAAAACTCAAGGTCAATGCCCACCAAACCCTTCCAGTATTTTCTGTTGATTATGGGAGCTCTGGGTGCCAAGTTTGGTTCAATTTCATTATTGGTGGAGTCCAGAATTCTCTTTGATTGTAGGTGAACTATAATTCCCAGCAACTACAACTCCCAAATGACAAAATCAATCCCCGGCAACCCCACCAGTATTCAGATTTGGTATATTGGGTATTTGGTCCAGTGAATGAAAATACATCCTGCGCATCAGATATGCACATTCTGATACAATTCCTAACAGCCTGAGTAGTTTGAAAACATACAAATGTGAATAGATCAATAGGTACTGCTCTGGCGGGAAGATAATAGCGTTTCATGCATTCATGCCGGCTACATGACCATGGAGGTGTCTACGGACAATGCCGGCTCTTTGGCTTAGAAATGGAGCTGAGCACCAACCCCCAGAGTTGGACACGACTGGACTTGATGTTAGGGGAATACCTTTAGCTTTACTAGGTTGGCAGAAGCTGGGGCTAACAGCGGGAGCTCATGCCGCTCATTGGATTCGAACCAGCAACCTTTCATTCAGCACGTTCAGCAGCTCAGCGGTTTAACCCACTGCACCACTGGGGCTCCTCCTTTAAGAAAACCCTATCACATTCATAGAGTCACTATAGGGACATGAGAGAAGCCTCCCAGAAGGATGATAAAAACATCAAATCATCCGGGCGTCCCCTGGACAACGTCCTTGCAGACGGCCAATTCTCTCACACCAGAAGCGACTTGCAGTTTCCCAAGTTGCTCCTGACATGACAAAAAAAGTGAACAAGAACCTAGAAAGCACGTGTACATACACTGCTTTGGATGGTATGCTGGATAAAAGATCGGATATAAATTCAAACAAGCAAAAGTAAGCTTAAATCCGATTGCTACTTCCAACTAAATCAGATCCACCAAATCAATAACACTTCATAAGTGTATGTTATACATATATATATATATCCTATACCTGCTGTGCACTGATTGACATCTGCCACCCACCCCTCTGGGATTGTGGCCCGGAGCCAGAAACAGTGCTTGCCAAATCCTCCAAAGAGACATAATTACGAGAGATGTTGTGTCAGGGATCTGGGTGTATTATCTCCATATCCCTCCAGCTGGCATTCGGCTAATATCCCTCGGCTGACCCCACAGGGCAATGCCCCCAGCCTCAGGGAAACCCATTCCCAGTCTGGCTCTTGGCTGTGCTACAAATCCATCCCCCTCCGAAGGCAGCGGTGGGGCTTTGCCTTGGAAAGGCTTTGCCTACAAGTCGTGAGTGACAGCATAAGTACTGAACACCCACGGAAACCTGCGTACCAAACGGCGCTCGGCAGGGAAGTGGGCGGAAAGAGTGCGGGGTAGGAACAGGGCACTCCGAGAAAGCGTATTCCAGGGCTCCAAACAAATAATGAGCTGTTAGTAAAACAGGGTTGTTGTTTTTCTGGGGGGGGGGGGGGGCGGTTAAAGCAATGCATAAGAAGATCTGAACCAAACAACACATGAAACAATGTGTTGTCGAAGGCTTTCATGGCCAGAATCGCTTGGTTGCTGTGAGTTTTCCAGCCTGTATGGCCATGTTCCAGAAACATTCTCTCCTGACGTTTTGCCCACATCTATGGCAGGCATCCACAGATATATAAACCTCACTTGATTAACATTGAATGGCCTTGTAGCTTCAAATAATATAATAAATAATAAACTTTATTTGCACCCCTCTCCATCACCTCTATGGGGACTCGGTGCGGCTTACATGAGGCCAAGCCCAAAACAACAATTACATGAAATAAAACAAAACCAAAAACGCAAATAATAAACAATAATAATGCAATTATATAAAACAAAGACAACATAGCAATATAAAATTACAATAAGCACAATCACAATAACATGGGTGAGCTACATGTAATGGATAAAAGAAAGCTGGGTAGAAACAGATTAAAAACTCAGGCGAGATAAACAAGGACAGATTCAGTTCTTGTGGGTTTTTTCGGGCTATATGGCCATGTTCTAGAGGCATTTCTCCTGACGTTTTGCCTGCATCTATGGCAAGCATCCTCAGAGGTGAGGTCTGCTGGAGCTGGGAAAAAAGGGGTTTATATATCTGTGGAATGACCAGGGTGGGACAAAGGGCTTCTGTAAGTTGGGCTAAGTGTGAATCTTTCAACTGGCCACCTTGATTAGCATACAATGGGCTGACTGTGCCTGGAGCAAACTCTTCTTGAAAGGTGATTAGATGTCCCTGCCTGTTTTTCTCTCTGCTGTTTTTGCTGTTGCAATTTTAGAATTTTTTAATACTGGTAGCCAGATTTTGTTCATTTTCATGGTTTCTTCCTTTCTGTTGAAATTGTCCACATGTTTGTGGATTTCAATGGCTTCTCTGTGTAGTCTGACATGGTGGTTGTTGGTGTGGTCCAGCATTTCTTTGTTCTCAAATCATATGCTGTGTCCAGGTTGGTTCCTCAGGTGCTCTGCTATGGCTGATTTCTCTGGTTGAAGTAGTCTGCAGTGCCTTTCATGTTCCTTGATTCGTGTTTGGGCAATGCTGCTGCGTTTGGTGGTCCCTCTGTAGACTTGTCCACAGCTGCATGGTATACGGTAGACTCCTGCAGAGGTGAGAGGATCCCTCTTGTCCTTTGCTGAGTGTAGCATTTGTTGGATTTTCTTGGTGGGTTTGTAGATTGTTTGTATGTTGTGTTTCCTCATCAGCTTCCCTATGCGGTCAGTGGTTCCCTTGATGTATGGCAGGAACACTTTTCCTCTGGGTGGATCTTCATCTTGACTCTCGCGGCTTGTTCTTGGTCTTGCAGCTCTTCTGGTCATTCCACAGATATATAAACCCCCTTTTTCCCAGTTCCAGCAGACCTCACCTCTGAGGATGCTTGCCATAGATGCAGGCGAAAGGTCAGGAGAAATGCCTCTAGAACATGGCCATATAGCCCAAAAAAACCCACAAGAACTGAGTGATTCCAGCCATGAAAGCCTTTGACAATACAAGGACAGATTATTTGCGGAGGAGAGCTCGTTTTGGTGGAGGTCGTGAAGCAAAGCTTTCCTATAGAGGGGAATATACAATATCCAATAACAGAAACCATTAAAACTAAGCAGTAGTATGAGGATGTAAATCTATTCATCAAATGCGCAGCGGAAGAGCCAGGTTTTGAGGTCCTTTTTAAAGGTTTCTAGAGTAGGGGCTTTCCTAATCTCTCCAGGAAGTGAGTTCCAGAGTCGGGGAGCCACAGAGGAAAAAGCTCTCTCCCTTGCACTCACCAGACGAGTCTGGGAGACTGGTGGGGGCGAAAGAAGGACCTCCCCAGAAGAACGGAGGGCCCGAGATGGCGGTCACGAAGGTAGGCGGGTTCCAAACCATTTAGGGCTTTATAGGTGATAACCTGCACCTTGAATTGGGACCGGAAAATAAATGGCAGCCAGTGGAGCTCCTTAAACAGGGGGGTTGACCGCTCCCTGTAAGTTGCCCCAGTTATTAGTCTGGCTGCTGAACGTTGGACAAGTTGTAATTTCCGGGCTGTCTTCAAGGGTAGTCCCACGTAGAGAGCATCACAGTAGTCCAATCTAGAGGTAACTAAGGCATGGACCACCATGGTCAAGTCAGACTTCACGAGGTAAGGTCACAGTTCGTGCACAAGTTTTAATTGCACGAAGGCCCTCCCGGCCACCGCCGACACCTGCGCATCTAGGAGTCTAGGAGGAGCCCCAAACTGCGGACCTGTGATTTCAGGGGGAGTGCAACCCCGTCCAGCACAGGTTGCCACCCAATATCCCGGTCAGCCGAACGACTGACCTGGAGGACCTCTGTCTTGTCAGGATTGATCCTCAGCTTGTTCTTCCTCATCCAGGTTGCCACAGCAGCCAGGCACTGGCTCAGTATCCTTGGTGCTTCCTTGGAGTCAGATGGAAAAGAGTAGTGGAGTTGGGTGTCATCTGCGTAGAGATGGCACTGTACTCCAAAATTCCAGATGACCTCTCCCAGCGGTTTCATGCAGATGTTAAATAGCATGGGGGACAGAATAGAACCTTGCGGGACCCCACAGGTCAATGGCCAGGGGTCCAAGCAGGAGTCCCCCAGCTCAAACCTTGGCTGCTTGCTGCCTGAGGGGATACTATGTTGGGAGGTGTTAGCTGGCCCTCCCAACAAAGGATTCCCCAGGCAGAAAGCAGCCAGGATGGGAGAAAAATATTGTCTGCTTGAGGCAAGTGTGAACAAAATCTGGCTATTGATAAATAAAAAGCAACACTAAAAAAAAAACAGGGGAAATTCAGACAAGAATCCATCAGGGCCAGCTAACACCTCCCAACAAAGGATTCCCCAGACAGCAACCAGCCAGGCTTTGAAGCTGCAAGGCCATTAAATGCTAATCAAAGTGGCCAGTCTCAGAGGCTTACAGTCTCTGTAAGGTTTGTTGGAAACTAGGAAAGTGGGGTTTATATATCTGTGGAATAATGTCCAGAGTGGGAGAAAGAACTCTTGTCTGCTTGAGGCTTGAAGTATGAACGATGCAATTGGCCACCTTGATTAGCATTAAATGGCATTGCAGATTCAAAGCCTGGCCGCTTCCTGCCTGGGGGAATCCTTTGGTGGGAGGTTATACTTGGTCCTGAACAACACTAAAAAAAGTGAACTATAAATCCCAGCAACTACAACTCCCAAATGCCAAGGTCTATTTTCCCCAAACACCACCAGTGTTCACATTTGGGCATGTTGCGTATCTGTGCCGTTTGATCCAGATCCATCATTGTTTGAGCCCACAATGCTCTCTGGTTGTGGTTGAACTACAACTCCAAAACTGAAGGTCAATGCCCACCAAACCCTACCAGTATTTTCTCTTGGTCATGGGAGTTCTGTGTGCCAAGTTTGGTTCAATTCCATCATTGGTGGAGGATATGAGGATATGGATTATATCAGTGTTTCTCAACCTGGGGGTTGGGACCCCTGAGGGGGTCGTGAGGGGGTGTCAGAGGTCGCCAAAGACCATCAGGAAACACAATATTTTCTGTTCAGCATCAGGATTCTGTGTGGGAAGTTTGGCCCAATTCTATCGTTGGTGGAGTTCTGAATGCTCTTTGATTGTAGGTGAACTATAAATCCCAGCAACTACAACTCCCAAATGACAAAATCAATCCCACGTCCAACTACACCAGTATTCAAATTGGAGCGTATTGGGTATTTGTGCCAAATTTAGTCCAATGGATGAAAATACACCCTGCATATCAGATACTTACATGACGATTAATAACAGTAGCAAAATGACAAGTTATGAAGTCGCAACGAAAATAGTCTTATGTTTGGGGGTCACCACAACATGAGGAACTGTATGAAGAGGTCACGACATTAGGAAGCTTGAAAAACACGGATCTAAATCCATTTAACATGGGTGGCATTCTGTCCTTTGCTAATTTGGAATGGATTTTTGCTCCAAAACATCTGAAAAACAGGCATGGGCTTCCGTGCCACAATTTGTGCCATTTCACAGATATAAAACAGCTGTTTTCCACAGATGGAAATGAAAAAGATGATAAGGTTCACAAACTGGGTGGAAATGTTTTTTCCTCCCGGGTCAGATCTCCATGTAGTGAAGAGATCCATATGAGTCATTGTTTTTGCAACTGGAAACAAAGGAGGTGATCGGAAAGGCTTGGACCTGCTCCCCTGGAGAGCTCTCTAAAGCCGTCAACATTGATTTATTAGGAAGGTGTCTGTTCCGCCTGTTTCTGACTCTCTCCCAACAAACTCTCATTCTCTCCACTTTATGCTCACAACAACCCCACGAGGCTGCGGTGGCGCAATGCATTAAACCTTTGTGCTGCTGAACTGCTGACCTAAAGGTCGGAAGTCCAAACCCATGGAACAGGGTGAGCTCCCGCTGTTAGCTCCTGCCAACCTATCAGTTCAAAAACATGTAAATTTATTTATGTATTTAAGGTAAAGGTAGTCCCCTGACATTAAGTCCAGTCATGTCTGACTCTGGGGTGTGGTGCTCATCTCCATTTCTAAGCCGAAGAGCCGGTGTTGTCCGTAGACACCTCCAAGGTCATGTGGCCGGCATGACTGCATGGAGTGCTGTTACCTTCCCGCCGGAGTGGTACCTATTGATCTATTCACATTTGCATGTTTTCGAACTGCTAGGTTGGCAGAAGCTAGGGCTGACAGCGGAAGCTCACGCAGCTCCCCGGAATCGAACCTGCGACCTTTCGATCAACATTAACCATATTTATATACCGCCTTTCTCAGCCCGAAGGCGACTCAGGGCGGTTTATAAATGGCACAATTTGATGCCTACAAAACAATTAAAGAACAATTAAAACATTTAGCATAAATAACAAATAAAATAAGACCAATCTATATAAATAAAAATGTAATGTTCGTTTGTGGGATTAACAGAACTCAAAAACTGCTGGACAAATTGACACCAAATTTGGACACAAGACACCTAACAACCCAATGTATGTCCTTCACTCAAAAAAAAATTGATTTTGCCATTTGGGAGTTGTAGTTGCTGGGATTTATATTTCACCTACAATCAAAGAGCATTCTGAACCCCACCAACGATGGAATTGAACCAAACTTGGCACACAGTTCTCCCATGACCAACAGAAAACACTGGAAGGGTTTGGTGGGTAGTGTCCTTTGGTTTTGTAGTTGTAGTTCACCTACATCCAGAGATCACTGTGGACTCAAACAATGATGGATCTGGACCAAACTCTACACGAATACTCAATGTGCCCAAATGTGAACACTGGTGGAGTTTTCGGGAAAATAGAATCTTGACATTTGGGAGTTGTAGTTGCTGGGATTTATAGTTCACCTACTATCACAGAGCATTCTGAACCCCACCAACGATAGATTTGGGTCAAACCTCCCATACAGAACCCCCTGTGGGCCACAGCAACACGTGGCAGGGGACGGCTAGTAAAGATATAAATCCATAACATCTCATTAGTAAAATCATTATACAATCGCTTTGTCCAGTCGTTCTGAAGATCAAAGTTTGTCTGCTACACTGCATTTGGGAAAGCTTGCTCAAAAAGCTAGGTTTTAACGTTTTTTCGAACGGAGGGTGGTGGCTGATCTGATATCTCTAGGGATGGCGTTCCATAGCTGAAGGGCCACCACTGAGAAGGCCCTGTCCCTCATCCCCGCCAATGTGAGTTGGTCAATAGGTTCTGCCTCTCCATGAAAAGGCAAAAAGACATTTCATGTAGTCATGCTGGCCACATGACCAGGAAGTGTATATGGACAATGCAGGCTCTTCGGCTTGGAAATGGAGATGAGCACTGCCTCCAGAGCCAGAAACGAAAGGAAAAGCCTTTGCCTTTTATGTTTGCCAATTATGTTTAAGTGCAGGCCAAGGTCTTTAGGCACTGCACTCAGTGTGTCGATCACCACTTATTATTATTATTAGTAGTAGTAGTAGTAGTAGTAGCAGCATATATATATATATATATATATATATATATATATATATATATATATATATAATACTATACTTCTTCTTCCTCCTCCTCCTCCTCCTCCTCCTCCTCCTTCTCTTCTTCTTCTTTGACCAAGTCATCTCTCACTGGGAGAACCTCACTGCTTAGTGGAGATGTACTCATATATTAACTGTCCTCATACCCTCAATCTCTGAGGATGCCTGCAATAGATGTGGGTGAAATGTCAGGAGAGAATGCTTCTGGAACATGGCTCTACAGCCTGGAAAACTCACAACAATCCATTGATTCACCTCCAAGTTCATGTGGCCGGCATGACTGCATAGAGTGTCGTTACCTTCCCGCTGAAGCGGTACCTATTGATCGACTCACATTTGCATGTTTTCAAACTGCTAGGTTGGCAGAAGCTGGGGCTAACAGTGAGAGCTCATGCCCCTCCCCAGATTTGAACCGCCAACCTTTTGGCCAGCAAGTTCTGCAGCTCAGCGGTTTAACCCACTGCGCCACTGGACTTAGAATCATTAGTTTTGGACTTAGAATAATAGAATCTTAGAGTTGGAAGCTCAAATCCAGAGAGCGAGGGTGAGCTCCCGCTGTTAGCCCCAGGTTCTGCCAACCTAGCAGTTCGGAAACATGCAAATGTGAGTAGATCAATAGGCGATTTGAACCACCAACGTTTTGGTCAGCAAGTTCAGCAGCTCAGCGGTTTAACCCACTGCGCCACTTGACTTAGAATCATTAGTTTTGGACTTAGAATAATAGAATCTTAGAGTTGGAAGCTCAAATCCAGGGAGTGAGGGTGAGCTGCTGCTGCTAGCCCCAGCTTCTGCCAACCTAGCATTTCGAAAACATGCAAATGTCAGTAGATCAATAGGCACTGCTCTGGCGATTTGAACCGCCAACCTTTTGGTCAGCAAGTTCAGCAGCTCAGCGGTTTAACCCACTGCGCCACTTGACTTAGAATCATTAGTTTTGGACTTAGAATAATAGAATCTTAGAGTTGGAAGCTCAAATCCAGGGAGCTAGAGTGAGCTCCCGCTGTTAGCCCCAGCTTCTGCAAACCTAGCAGTTCAAAAACATTCAAACGTGAGTAGATCAATATGTACCGCTCTGGCTATTTGAACCGCCAACCTTTTCGTCAGCAAGTTCAGCAGCTCAGTGGTTTAAACCGCTGCGCCACTGACTGATGCTAGGATACGAGGCACCTAAATGCCCCCAAAGGCGCCAGTTTCCTGTCTGATCTTGGAAACTAAACAGGGTCACACCTGATTACGCTCACCCAGTTGCACTTTGGAGACATCCTGAGACAACACAACTTACTGGAAAAAATGAACATTTTTTGTTAAAGCAGAAAAGCAAGTAGACACTTTACATTTGGAATTATGCCGTCAAGGAAGCTATGAGTTTGCAAGACCAAAGCAGGACAGGTTGTTTGTATGTTGTGTGTGTCACCTCTCAAGTTGTGTCTGACGCCATGCATTTCATAAGATATATATATATATATATATATATATATATATATATATATATATCAAGGGAAACTTGGGAGTGTTTTGCTCTCCTCTAAAACAAGCTAACAGCAGGCATACACTGCCTGGTATATTCCTTGATGGTCTCTCATTGAGTGGCATCAGCCTGCATTAATTTGACAGTGTGGATATGCCGTACATGGCACTATAACCATCACGCATCTGTCAATATGATCCATACAAAGCAGAAGGAAGGATCCATACTGATGGAAGTTGCCATAGGCAACAATCAAAAGGAATTTTAATCCATTTTTTTGGGAAAGGGGGAGCTAGACTTGTTCCTTGAAATAATGTGTCTTTGAGACAACTAGATAGAATACACGTGGTACTCGGTTGTGTCTTTATTTCTGCGCATGCATGTGTGCATTAATCGCACGCCCACACTAAGAAAAAGAAAGCGTCGCCAGTGTATTTTGAGCATGTCTGCAGACACACCATTTCTCATAATGGTGCAAAAGCAGACCACTTTGTACCTGCAAGAGCAGTGAGCTTCTGAGCATGTACTGAGTGCACAACCTCGATTCCCAACCATTGAAGACAATATTCCTCCTCTTAAGTAGGAAAGAGGCAGAGTGTGGTTTGTGAATGTGTATGTATTTAAAGGTGCCATCTATGGTGTAGAATGAAGGCGGTTTGATACTGCCCTTGCTCAATGCGGTGGAATTATAAGAGTTGTAGCTTAACAAAGAGTGCTGGTGCTTCATCAAACTACAACTTCCAGGAAACCATAGCATTTTTTTCGTATCAGGAGCGACTTGAGAAACTGCAAGTCGCTTTCTGGTGTGAGAGAATTGGCCGTCTGCAAGGATGTTGCCCAGGGGATGCCCAGATGTTTTACCATCCTGCGGGAGGCTTCTCTCATGTCCCCACACGAGAAGCTAGAGCTGACAGATGGGAGTTTACCCCCCTCCCCTTCACTTCTGGTGTGAGAGAACTGGATGTCTGCAAGGACGTTGCCCAGGGGATGCCCAGATGTTTTATCATCCTGCGGGAGGCTTCTCTCATGTCCACGCATGAGAAGCTAGAGCTGACAGATGGGAGTTTACCCCACTACCCTTCACTTCTGGTGTGAGAGAATTGGCCGTCTGCAAGGATGTTGCCCAGGGGACGCCCAGATGTTTTCCCACCCTGCGGGAGGCTTCTCTCATGTCCCCACATGAGAAGCTAGAGCTGACAGATGGGAGTTTACCCCACTCCCCTTCACATCAGGTGTGAGAGAATTGGCCGTCTGCAAGGTCGTTGCCCAGGGGACGCCCGGATGTTTTACCATCCTGTGGGAGGCTTCTCTCATGTCCCTGCATGGGGAGCTGGAGCTGACAGAGGGAGCTTATCTGTGCTTCCCCGTATTTGAACCTCCAACCTGTTGGTCTTCAGTCCTGCCAGCACAAGGATTTAACCCATTGCGCCAACTGGGGACTCACCTTTTCGTGTCAGCAGTTTCTCAAGTCGCTCCTGACATAAAAAAAACAAAAAAACAACTCCCCGGATTCGAACCAGCGGCCTATTGGTCAGCAGTCCCGCCGGCACAAGGGTTTAACCCATTGCACCATACCATAGAACTGAGCAATAAATAAATTCCATTTATTCTACAGTATACATTGGTAGCAAAAACCTCATAAAACTACAGTTTCCCAGTCGCCTTGAGCCATGGCAGTTCAAGTAGTGCCGAACTACATTCATCCTACATCTTGCAATTTAATCCCATTTTACCAAATTTATTATTTAATCAAGTTTGTATTGTGGTTAAACTTATTTTAGTTAAGTATTACAGGAATTTTTGCATAATTATTACTGTCTATTTGTCTGTATATTTTTGTTTATGGTAAGCGGAAAAATTAAAAAAAATAGTCTACTATATAGATGCACTGCTAGCAATTCAGAAGAGTCAAGTAAAACTACAAATCCCAGGATCCCATAGCCTTGAGCAATGGCAGTTCAAGTAGTGCCAAACTGCACTCATCCTACAACATCAATGCATTCTTAGTGATTCATAGAGCTGTCCAAAAGAGCCAAGTAATACTACAAATCCCGCAATCCCATAGCACTGAGCCAAGGCAATTGAAGTACTGCTGAACTGCATCCATCCTACAATATAGAAGCACCCCTAACAATTCATAGAATTACACAGAAGTATCAAGAAAAACTACAAATCCCGGGATCCCATAGCCTTGAGCAATGGCAGTTGAAGTAGTGTCAAACTGCATTCATCCTACAATATTGATGCTCCCCTAGCAATTCATAGAGCTGTACAGAAGGATCAAGTAAAACTACAAATCCCAGGATCTCAGCCTTGAGCCATGGAAGTTCAAGTAGTGCCAAACTGAATTCATCCTACAATATCAATGCATTCCTAGTGATTCATAGAGCTGTACAGAAGGACCAAGTAAAACTACAAATCCCAGGATCCTGTAGCCTTGAGCCATGGCAGTTCAAGTAGTGCCAAACTGCATCCATCCTACAATACTGATTCTCCCCTAGCAATTCATAGAGCTGTACAGAAGGATAAAGTAAAACTACAAATCCCAGGATCTCATAGCCTTGAGCCATGGAAGTTCAAGTAGTGCCAAAGTGCATTCATCCCACAATATCAATGCATTCTTAGTGATTCATAGAGCTGTCCAAAAGAGCCAAATAATACTACCAATCCCAGGATCCCATAGCACTGAGCCAAGACAATTCAAGTACTGCCGAACTGCATCCATCCTACAATATCGATGCAGCCCTAATAATTCATAGAATTGCACAAAAGTATCAAGAAAAACTACAAATCCCACGATCCCATAGCCTTGAGCAATGGCAGTTCAAGTAGTGTCAAACTGCACCCATCCTACAATATAGATGCACCCCTAGCAATTCATAGAGCTGTACAGAAGGATCAAGTAAAACTACAAATCCCAGGATCTCATAGCCTTGAGCCATGGAAGTTCAAGTAGGGCCAAACTGAATTCATCCTACAATATCAATGCATTCCTAGTGATTCATAGAGCTGTACAGAAGGACCAAGTAAAACTACAAATCCCAGGATCCTGTAGCCTTGAGCCATGGCAGTTCAAGTAGTGCTGAACTGCATTGATCCTACAATATTGATGCTTTCCTAGTGATTCATAGAGCTGTACAGAAAAGCCAACTAAAACTACAAATCCCAGGATCCCATAGCCTTGAGCCATGGAAGTTCAAGTAGTGCCAAAGTGCATTCATCCCACAATATCAATGCATTCTTAGTGATTCATAGAGCTGTCCAAAAGAGCCAAATAATACTACCAATCCCAGGATCCCATAGCACTGAGCCAAGACAATTCAAGTACTGCCGAACTGCATCCATCCTACAATATCGATGCAGCCCTAATAATTCATAGAATTGCACAAAAGTATCAAGAAAAACTACAAATCCCACGATCCCATAGCCTTGAGCAATGGCAGTTCAAGTAGTGCCAAACTGCACCCATCCTACAATATAGATGCACCCCTAGCAATTCATAGAGCTGTACAGAAGGATCAAGTAAAACTACAAATCCCAGGATCTCATAGCCTTGAGCCATGGAAGTTCAAGTAGGGCCAAACTGAATTCATCCTACAATATCAATGCATTCCTAGTGATTCATAGAGCTGTACAGAAGGACCAAGTAAAACTACAAATCCCAGGATCCTGTAGCCTTGAGCCATGGCAGTTCAAGTAGTGCTGAACTGCATTGATCCTACAATATTGATGCTTTCCTAGTGATTCATAGAGCTGTACAGAAAAGCCAACTAAAACTACAAATCCCAGGATCCCATAGCACTGAGCCAAGACAATTCAAGTAGTGCCAAAGTGCCGTCATTCTACAAATATAGATGCACCCCTAGCGATTCATAGAGCTGCACAGAAGGGCCATGCGAAACTATAAATCACAGGATCCCATAGCCTTGAGCCAGGGCATTTCAAAAAGTGCCAAAGAACATCAATCCTAAAATACTGATGTACTGCTAGTGATTCGCAGAGTTGCACAGAAGGACCAGGTAAAACTACTAATCCCAATATCCCATATAGCCTTGAGCCATGGCAGTTCAAGTACTGCCGAACTGCATCCATCCTACAATATAGATGCACCACTAGCAATTCATAGAGTTGAGCAGAAGGGCCAAGTAAAACTACAAATCTCAAAATCCCATAGCCTTGAGCCAGGGCAGTTCAAGTAGTGCCAAATTGCATCCATCCTACAATATAGATGCATCCCTAGTGATTCATAGAGTTGCATAGAAGGACCAGGTAAAACTACAAATCTCAAAATCCCATAGCCTTGATTCAGGGCAGTTGAATTAGTGCCAAAGTGAACTCATCCTACAGTACAGATACACTGCTAACAATTCATAGAGTTGCACATAAGGATCAAGTAAAACTACAAATCCTAGCATCCCATAGCCTTAGAGTACCATAGTTCAAAGAGTACCAAACTGCATTCATCCTACAATACAGAAGCACCCCTAGTAATTCATAGAGTTGAACAGAAGGGCCATGCAAAACTACAAATCCTAACATCCCCATAGCCTTGTGGCTGAGTCATGGAAGTTGAGGAATAGTGGCTGTTAAGAATTGTGGGAATTGAAGTCCAAAACACCCTGTGCGAGTCATAGAGCTCTATAGAAGGACAAGGTAAAACTACAAATCCCAGCATCCCATACCCTTGAGCCATGGAAGTTGAAGTAATGCAAAAGTGTATCCATCCTACACCCTAGTGATTCATAGTGCTGTACAGAAGGTCCAAATAAACTACAAATCCCAGCATCCCATAGTTCTGAGCCATGGAAGTTGAAGTAGTGCCGAAGTGCATTCATTCTATTAACACACTCCTCACAGAATGGCAGAGAAGGTTGAGAGACCAAGTCAGACTACAAATCCCAATATCTCATAGCCTCGAGCCATGGCAGTTCCCAGAAGAATCAACCAAAACTACAAATTACAGAATCCCACACCCTCGAGCCAGAGTTCAACTGGGGCCAAACTGCATCCATTCTATTGACGCACTACTTGAAATTCACAGAATGGCAGAGAAGCTAAAGACCAAGGAAGACTACAAATCCCAATATCCCCTATAGCCTTGACCCATGGCAGTTCAAGTGGGGCCAAACTGCAACCATTCTATTGACACGCTCCTTGAAATTCACAGAATGGCAGAGAAGGTTAAGAGTCCAAGTCAGACTACAAATCCCAATATCTCATAGCTTTGAGCCATGGCAGTTCACAGAAGCATCAAGTAAAACTACAAATCCCAGAATCCCACAGCCTTGAGCCAGAGTTCAATTGAGGCTAAACTGAATCCATTCTATTGACGCTCTCCTTGAAATTCACAGAATGACAGAGAAGACTACAATTAATGAAGACAGAGAAGACTACAATTATCTCATAGCTCAAGGCTATGAGATACTGGGAAGACTACAAATCCCAGTATCTCATAGCCTTGAGCCATGGCAGTTCACAGAAGCATCAAGTAAAACTACAAATCCCAGAATCCCACAGCTTCAAGCCAGGGTTTAACTGGGGCTAAACTTCATCAATTCTATTGACTCATCCCTTGAAATTCTCAGAATAGCAGAGAAGCTAAAGACCAAGGAAGACTACAAATCCCAATATCCCATATAGCCTTGAGCCATCAAGAGAGGCCAAACTGCATACATTCTATTAACACATTCCTTGAAATTCACAGAATGGCAGAGAAACTAAAGACCAAATAAGACTACAAGTCCCAATATCCATAGCCTATATTAGGCATAGGGCAAACTTCAGCCCTCCAGGTGTTTTGGACTTCAACTCCCACAATTCCTAACAGCCTAGGCTGTTAGGAATTGTGGGAGTTGAAGTCCAAAACACCCGGAGGGCTGAAGTTTTCCCTATGCTGAAGATAGGCGCATAAGCATAAGCAGAGAAGGCAAAGACCAAGCAGATTCTGGATTCTACCTATAGCCTTGAGCCACAGGTAGGTACAGGTAGGAGTCAGTTCAAACTGCTTGAGTGCAATGCTATTGAATTAGATGCGGATTCCAAAACCCAAGCAAGGACCAATGCAAGAGACTCCACTTAGGCAGAAAAAAGGAAATGCAAAGAGACAGAATGGGGGACGAGGCCTGGCTCGAGAGCAGTACGTGTGGAAAAGATCTCGGAGTCCTCGTGGACAAGTTAAACATGAGCCAACAATGGGATGGGGCGACAAAAACAAAAGCCAATGGGATTTTGGCCTCTATAGTGTCTAGATCCCGGGAAGTCATGCTCCCCATGCTCTCTTCCGCCTTGGTCAGACCACACCTGGAATATTGTATTCAATTCTGGACAATTGAAGGGAGATGTTGACAAGCTGGAACGTGTCCAGAGGAGGGTGACTAAAATGATCAAGGGTCTGGAGAACAAGCCCTATGAGGAGCGGCTTGAAGACCTGTCATGTTTAGCCTGAAGAAGAGAAGGCTGAGAGGAGACATGATGAGGGCAATATACAAATATGTGAGAGTTGACAAGCTGGAATGTGTCCAGAGGAAGGCGACTAAAATGATCAAGGGTCTGGAGAACAAGCCCTGCGAGGAGTGGCTCAAAGAGGTGGACATGTTTAGTCTGAAGAAGAGAAAGCTGAGAAGAGACATGATAGCCATGTATAAATATGTGAGAGTTGACAAGCTAGAATGTGTCCAGAGGAAGGCGACTCAAATGATCAAGGGTCTGGAGAACAAGCTCTATGAGGAGCGGCTTAAAGAGCTGGCGATGTTTAGCCTGAAGAAGAGAAAGTTGAGAAGAGACATGATAGCCATGTATAAAGTATGTGAGTTGCCAAGCTGGAATGTGTCCAGAGAAGGGCGACTAAAATGATCAAGGGTCTGGAGAACAAGCCCTATGAGGAGTGGCTTAAAGAGCTGGGCATGTTTAGCCTGAAGAAGAGAAAGTTGAGAAGAGACAGGATAGCCATGTATAAGTATGTGAGAGTTGACAAGCTGGAATGTGTCCAAAGGAGGGTGACTAAAATGATCAAGGATCTGGATAACAAGCCCTATGAGGAGCGGCTTAAAGAGCTGGGAGTGTTTAGTGAAGAAGAGAAGGCTGAGAGGAGACATGATAGCCACGTATAAATACGTGAGAGTTGACCAGTTGGAATGTGTCCAGAGGGGGCGACTAAAATGATCAAGGGTCTGGAGAACAAGCCCTATGAGGAGCGGCTTAAAGAGCTGGGCATGTTTAGCCTGAAGAAGAGAAAGTTGAAAGAGACAGGATAGCCATGTATAATACATAAGAGTTGACAAGCTGGAATGTGTCTAGAGGAGGTTGACTACAATGATCAAGGGTCTGGATAACAAGCCCTATGAGGAGCGGCTTAAAGAGCTGGGGATGTTTAGCCTGAAGAAGAGAAGGCTGTGAGGAGACATGGTGAGGGCCGTGTATAAATATGTGAGGGAAAATCATAGGGAGGAGGGATTGTTTTCTGCTGTCCTGGAAACTAGGATGTGGAGCAATGGCTTCAAACTACAAGAGAGGAGGTTCTATCTGAACATGAGGAAGAACCTCCTGACTGTGAGAGCCGTTCAGCAGTGGAACTCTCTTCCCCGGAGTGTGGTGGAGGCTCCTTCTTTGGAGGCTTTGAAACAGAGGCTGGATGGCCATCTGTCGGGGGTGCTTTGAATGCAATTTTCCTGCTTCTTGGCAGAATGGGGTTGGACTGGATGGCCCAGGAGGTCTCTTCCAAGTCTGGGATTCTATGCCTTCTCTCCATCCCTCCCTTCCTTTTTGGCTCCTTACCTGCTGGAGGGACCAGGTCCCCGTCGCTGAGTTCCCCGGAATCCGAATCCATGGCGGTGTCCGAAGGGCGAGGATCCGGATCCGCGGCGCCAGGGCTCCCTCCACACCCGCGGAAGAGGAGAACGAGAGGAGAGAAGAGCAGAGAGAAGGAGAGAGAGAGAGAGAGAAAGAAAGCAGGCAAAGAGGCAGCAGGAGCAGCAGCCTCCCACGGGCGGATCGTGGCTTTTGAGGGATTGCCGCCTGGAAGAAAAGAGGAGGAGGAAAAAGAGAAGGAGGAGGAGAGGAGGAGGAGAAGGAGGAGGAAGAAGAGGCCAATCGGAGCCCAAAGTCCCTCCCAGTTGCTGCTTCTTTCAGCTCCCAACTCAAGTCTGGCAGAGAAGGGGAAAGACTTTGTCCCTGCCAGGCTCCAATTGCATCCAGCCAGGGCAGTGCAAGTTGTTAGCATTGAATGGCCTCGCAGCTTCAAAGCCTGGCTGATTCCAGCCGGGGGGAAATCCTTTGTTGGGAGGTGTTAGCTGTCCTTGGTGTATTCTTGTTTGATTTCAGAGTGTTGTTCTTTAATTACTGTCCTGATTTTAGACTTTAAAAAAAATTGCTGGTTGCAATATTTTGTTCAGACTACACAGAGAAGCCACTGAAATCCACAAGCATGTGGACAATTTGAACAGAAAGGAGGAAACCATGGAAATGAACAAAATCTGGCTACCAGCATCTTCACTCCCTGTCCCTGTGAGAGGAAGCAACTTCTCCAAGATTTTTATTTTATTTTATTTTATTTTATTTATTTATTGATCGTGTTATCCGCAACCAGAACATTGTATTACATTTCTAACAGAACAAAACAAACAAACAGATTTTTTTTAAAAACCCACAAAGTTTGCAAGCTTGGTCGTTGATTAAATGTCCTTTGACCAATATCTGGCCACTTGGAGTGCCTCTGGTGTTGCCGCAAGAAGGTCCTCCCTTGTGCATCATGTGGCTGGGCTCAGGTTGCATTGCAGCAGGTGGTCAGTGGTTTGCTCCTCTCCACACTCGCATGTCAAGGATTCCACTTTGTGGCCCCATTTCTTGAGGTTGGCTCTGCATCTCGTGGTGCCAGAGCGCAGTCTGTTCAACGCCTTCCAAGTCGCCCAGTCTTCTGTGTGC